>NC_141691.1:2138868677-2139489526 GCF_964263255.1 Lissotriton vulgaris | reverse complement strand
ATAAAAAAGCTAGGATTTCTCTTCTCTCTCTTCGCAAGTCCAAGGCTAAAGGTGGGGTTAATTTCCCAGACCTTCGTTTATACTATAAGTCCTTTTCTCTTCTTTAAACCTCTCGCTGGCTCTCAAAAGAAGTTTCTCCTTTCACCCCCCTATGGTTCTCCATTGAACAAGCCTTCATCTCTCCCTTCTCCTTTGAGGAGTTTCTTCGTTTTTCCTCCAAGTCTCCTTTCTCTTCCCTTCCCCTTTTTAAGTACTCTTCTTCCCTTCTTTGCCCCCTTTTTTCTCCTTCTACGATGTCGCGTGATTCTTTTTTGCAACAACCCATCTGGTATAATTCCCTTATTCTTATTAATAATAGACCGATTTATTGGTCTGTTTGGCGACAAAAGGGCATTATTTGGATTCGTCAGCTCTTTGATGGACTCACCCCCTGTCCTTTCCCTCAATTTCGACTTCAATTCTCTTGTCCTCGTTCCTTCTTGCAGAAATATACCCTTCTGATGGAAGTTATTCTTGATAGTTATTATTCGTTACCCTCAGCACCTTCCCATACCTCCTCATCTTCTCTCTTGACGTTACTGTCTACTCTCCCCAAGGCTTCCGTTATTTATAAATTCTTTGCCGCCCCTAATCCGGAGTGCCCCAAATCTAAAATTGAACTCTCCTGGGAAGCTGATTTGAATTGTGTTTGGTCCATCTCCCTTTGGGACGATCTTTGGCTCAAGTCCTTGAAAGTCTCTCGTTCTGCTTCGCTTACGCAATCGCTCTTTTTTCTATATCACAGACTTTATCTTTCTCCCCTTGCTCTTTCTCGCTTTTCTTCTTCTTCTTCCTCTGCATGTTGGTCCTGTGAATCTCCTGATGCAGACATCTTACATATGATCTTCTATTGTCCTCAGGTTTCTGTTCTGTGGAACCAAGTTTGGTCTTGCATCTCTCGCATTTTCTCACTTTCTATCCCTTATTCGCTTCTATTCTTGTCTTGGGTAGCCTATCTAAAACTCTTCCTTTACCCCCACATTCTGCTGGCCTTTTTGATCTCATGATTGCACTTGTCTTTCAACACATCTCTTCTAACTGGAAAACTCTCACAAATGTTTCTATGCAACATTGGTGGAATTTCCTGTGCCATTTTCATAGACTTGATGTTTCCTTCGCCTCCTCCTGCAAACCCCCTCGCAATGTTGAGCTTTACTGGATCGCTCTGCTGTTACAACCCGACCATCATCCACTACCTCTGAGAATTTTTAACCCCCTTGAATATTTTCCTCCTTCTTTATATTTTGAATATTTATCAATTGTATCCCTATTTTATTACATATCTTCATCAAGTTACTTATCTGCTCTTTATGCTTCAGTGTTCTGATATATAATATACAGTTCTGTCATATTTGCTTTTCTACTTCCCTCATCTGGTTTTCTTTAGCTTTTCTTCCTTTTCTCCCTTCTTCACTCTTTTTTCTTTTTTTTTCTCTCCTTTCCATTCCCTTTCCTTTTGAAAATCTATAAAATGCTTTCTTATTTATACTTGACTCTAGGAATTTTATAATCCTTGTTACCTATCATATCTTGTATTCATGTCCTCTTGTCAATTGTTGATTTCATTATGCTAATAAAGCTTTCAAACATAAAAAAAGAACCTTTGAGCCCCTTTGCTGCAGTAATCCCCTCCAAACGGGGTTGCCTGTGGAGAGAGCAGAGCAAAGCAGACAAGAGCTGAGCATCACGCAGATTGGAGCCACATAACTTCTGCGAGCTGTGCACTGTCAAAGTGAGGCAGGAGCTGGGAACCTTTTCTCCGGGCGGATGGGGCTGTGAAATTTTCTATCCGGAGTGGTGGACGCTTTTTCCTCAGAGCCCCCTGTGCCCTATAGCCCCCCCTAGTTGCAGTTGGTGCCTATTGGGGGTAGCAGGGGTTGCTCGCTGCAACTACGGAGCAGTTTGGAGCAGTTCTGAGCGCAAAGGCACCGCCGAGGAGTGGCAGTGCAGCGCTCCAGTGTGGGGAAAGACACACTTTCTTTTTTCTGGGTGGCAACTGTTGACGTGGAAATCACTAATTGGCTAATATGAGCAAATGGCCGGAGGTTTAGTGGAGGCGGCGGGAACCAGTAATAGCAGGTGTCCAGGTCCCCAAGTGAGCCTCAGACAGCCTGAGATCACATTCGCAGAATAATCCAGGGGCAGAAGGAGGATTTAGTGTGCTGTGTTGAAGAGAGTGCGTCCCTCTCAGAAAGGACCACAGAAAGGGCAGTGGGCCCAACAACAGAGCTTTCACGGAAAGCTCAAGCACTGTGAGTACTAAAAAAGGCTAAAGCACAACCTAAGGAAATGAACCAGACGCTCATCTCACCAATAGCGCGGATGATTGAAAAACCCTTTAAAGTCCCGCATACATTATATTTCTTGAAAGATCAGAATGGGGCCATGATGTCAAGACAAATAGACTCATAAGCAAATAATCTGCAAGCCCCCATCAAGCCTATAAGCAATTTACCAATCGAAGTTAAGTTTGAAATAAGAAAAACAATATTCAAAGTCAATTCAACCCATTTGTTAATTTGTCGGTAGAAGGAGTCACAAGAGACAGCTTAGGAACAAATATCGATGATAGTAATCTGGATAGTTATTCGATAACAAAAGAATATACATCTCCTTTGTCAGAACCAAGTGAAGTAGTGTGGCTCACTGGTTAGAGGCGGCAGACCCGAGAGCAGAGGACGGCCCGGGACCAGGGTTCGATTCCCGGCGCGGCAGGTTTCTGGACCAGGGTCAGCGGACTCGATAATTCTCTCGCCTCGGTGCCGACTCTGATCAGCGATCACACTCGGCAACTCTGGGCATTAGCTTGCCTCATCTTCACTAACGGCCCCACCAGACCGCCGGGGATGCCTGGTCTCACCCTGGAGATACCCATTAAGGGACCATCTCTCAGGGAAGCCAGGAAGGGTTTCGCAGCGGTCGAAGCGCCTTGGGACCCTACGGGTAAGTAGTGCGCTATATAAATGCCAATACATTTACATTTACAATGATGGAAAACATTAGAAAGTTATAAATTTGGATTTAAACCGTCCTGCTCAGAGTAAACAGAGAAATGATGCACAAATACAACTACCTATCCTATCAGCCGATCAAGAAAAAACGCCACCAAATGGCTTTTGGGCAAGGGAAATAACGGAAGAAAGCTTACTGACTGCAGTAATCTTGACAAATAAAACTGAAATCTTTCAACTCGATATCGATAACAGGTCGAATTACAATGCAGAGGACGGGGAAAAGGAGTTTTTGGATATCAAACAGAGTCCGCGAGGGGAACTCAACATGACAGCGACAAAAAACACGACTTGGGGTCCATCTGGGATATCTTTTATCAAACTTCAACATTAACTTTTGAAGCATCGACCCTCCAGTCGAATAAAATGGACACTCAAATAGAAATACCCCATAAAAATGGCACAGGCGGTGGCTGGAATTGACCACAGATGAGCTAAATAGTCTGATAATCAGAGCAGAATCTGACTCAGCAACAACCTATTTGGAATGTTCATGTGCGCCAATAGTAAACAAATTAACATCAGTTTCGGAAGTAATTAATACTATATTGGAAGACGTGAAAGCCAACCTTCAGTTGAAAGATGCAAAAAAACAAATAATAATGTAAACACAGACTTAAGAGAAGAAAGTGATTTAATTATAACAATGGAGATAACACCTAAAAAGGATTTAGAAACTCAGGGAAGGTTATTTCCGCCGAAAATCCCTACAAGTCAAGGTGTGAATAATACTCTAATAGGAAGTGAACTTTCTGCCCAACTTTCCTCAAAACCAACTGAAGATCAAGGGATTAATGCAAAAGATCTAACATCTTACACAATTACAACAAGAAAGAGGAAAAAACTCCACAAAGCACGACCCAAAATTAAGACAGAATATCAAGAAAAGTCACACTCTCGGGCAGAAATGCAGCTAAATGAGCCTAAAAGTAAAAAATGTCATGTGGAGGAAACTACCGGACAACAAAAACCAAACACATCAAATGATCAGTCTTCATTAGGAACGCCAACAAACACCCAGTACTTTGATATCTTTGTGAACCTAGCCAAAACCTCAAAGGAAAAGAACACTTTTAATGGTGAAGATTTAGAAGGTGAAAAAGTAAGGCTTTCCCCTATGGAACGAATTAAGAAAAGAAAGCAAGAGCAAGCAGGCAAGACTATTAAACAGCAGCAGGGGAGCTGCTTTGAGGATAAAATAATTAGGGAGGACATCCAACGGAGGACACCGAAGAATAAAACAAGTCCTCTAAAAGAGGGAAAAGTCATTGCCCTGGATGTAAAAAAAGAAGCAGAGCATAAAATTAGTAGTAACCAGGGCCAACAATCACCTTATGATGATCGTCATATAGCGTCAAATTTAAGTGGGAATCCAAAGCAACCAGTTTGCAATTTTTCTGGCCCTGGTCGGATACAACCAAATAAAAATGCAGAACATGAACTGGTGCGACATTTGGAATGATTAGGCCCAATTGAGGATAGAAATCTATTATCAAAAAGGGACCATTTAGTTATAGTAAGACTAAAGTTTCGGGGCCAGATACATAATGAGCGGCCTCCAGCTCTGCTTCTCCGGATCTTGATAGTACGAGCAAGGAAAAGGTCTGCCGAGCATCATCAATATTCAATTCCTACCAGATTATATTATTACAAGAAACCTGGGCAATCCACCTATTTCTTCTACAGGGATATAAAGGATACTTCAAACCAGCGAATAAGTTCAACAAATATGGCCGCCCTTGTGGAGGCTTAGCAATATTCATATCAATAGACTTGAAAGCAAAACATCTGCATATCGTGTCTAAAAATTGCAATGACCAAATGGTAAAGTTAGAATATAAAACACACAATCAAGTAAAAATTATAAAGTTGGCGTTCTACGCTCACTAGGTATCTATTGGAACAAATGATTGATGATCCTTTTGCAGAGTTTATAGATACAGGAGACTTTAACTTGAACGTGCAATTCCATTTACAAGGGACGATGACACCCAGTCACAAGATCTACAATGGCTGAACCCAGAGCAAACAATGGACACAGCAACAAATATTAAGCACAAAAGAGAAAATCTAAACTTTGTCAAAGATATCAAAGCACTGAGGTTGCGTTTATTAAATGGGAGATTTTAAACAGACTTGACCCCAGCATATTCTTTTTTCACACAAAACGCGAAGTCACAAATAGACTACACAATGGTTTCATTGAGCATCTTTAATAAAATCACTTCGTTCTATTTCAAGAAACAAGCAGAGAGTGACCATAGTCAACAAATATCCACTACATCATTGAAAAACATGAAGTACGAAGTATATTGGTCAACGCAAAGGCAGGTTGGATCTATAAATTACAGGAAATTAATTTGGAAGCCGAATGTAAAAGAACGTACCGGCGAACTAGCGCAAAAGCTAATAACCAAATGCTTTCATGAAAAAAACGCCTTTTCTGTAATTGATCGTTGGGTAAGCTTTACACGAAAAATAGTTGAGTCACATTACCCTTTTAGTAAACTAAGGGAAATTAATACTAAGCGGAAAGAACAAACTGAAACCGAAATTAATTTGACATATACAGTTCGGAAAATGAAACAGTCAAGTAAAACATTTTTGAAGAAATTAACAAAGCTCCCAAATAACAACGAAATACTAAACAATATAAAATCAATAAATAAAAGTTTGAGGAAGCTAATCGGGAATGAAAAAGTTAAAGCCAAGCACGATCTGTGAACCAAACATTTTTATTCCAGTAATCAAGCTAACTCAAGGGAGTTTTGGAAAATGATAAATAGCTTAGCAAGACCAGATAAAACTGTGGTGTCATCTGTATTAACTGAGACCAAATGGGTAAACTTTATGGAGGACCATCTAAATCTGAGTTGCAAAACAACGGAAAGATACAACCATAGAGGAAAGGAGACTTCAGAACCAGAAACGGCAAATGAAACTGATATAACACAATTTCAAGTGGTTAATCTAATAAAAATACAAAAATAAAAGATGGGGCACCCGGTCCAAATGGTATCCCGTTTGCCCTCTACAAGGAGGATCCAGGCATATGGGCTGAACACCTTATCAATGCTAGGTCATTGATCAAAAACAATATTGCGTTCCATGATTTTGTTACTGCCAGAAACCCCTCCTGGGTCTTCATTACTGAAACCTGGGCTTCTGAATCCTCCGGTCTGGATCTTTTGCACGCCATCCCTGAGGGCTACGCGTTAAATATACTGGATAGAGTGGGTCGCAGGGGAGGAGGGTTGGCGATTCTTTATAAAACCTCGGCTGTCTGTCGTACTATGACCGTCTCCTCTCCGGCAGATCTTTTTCAGGCCATTCACTTCTCGATTTCTTCTTTTCCCTCTGTATCTTTCTCCGGCCTCCTTATCTATAGGCCCCCTGGACCGAGATCCAGTTTCACCCAAAGACTACTTAAAATCTTAGAATCCTATTTTGGTAAATCCCATGTTACGGTTATGGGGGATCTAAATTTTCATTTAGATGATTTCTGTTCGAAGGATACCCTCTCCTTACTGGACCTTAGGACCGCCTGCGTCCTTCTCCAGCAGGTAAACTGTTCCACCCATCTGGCCGGCCACATCTTAGATGGGGTGTTCTCCAACGACCCCAGACTTTCTACGGGCTCTCCCATTCCCCTGGTATGGTCTGACCATCTAGCGGTTCCTCTTGAACTCAAATTCCCCCCCTCCTCTTCCTTGTGTCATGGGCTCACGAACAGGGAACTTAAAAGAAGCTATAGGGGTATTACGAACAACTCTCTCACCCCCCTTGTAGCTCAGAACACCACTCTAGCTGTTAAGGATGCCAGCGATGCTGCGACGGAGCTAGCCAACTCTATCTCCCAAGCAGTTGATCTTCTGGCTCCTGCCTCCTATCGCTATTCAGCCCCAAGTTTACTGAGCCTCTTAGGCTCTTAAAGCAGAGTTGTAGGAGGCAGGAGAGGTTATGGCGGACGTCCTAGAACCCTCAGGATCGAGAAAGACATAAGTTGCTGTTGGTGGACTACAAGATAAGGGTCATCAAAGAAAAACAGGCTTATTTCTCTAAGCTTACTACGTCCATTACCTCCTCTAGGGTTCTATTTAAAATCGTTGACTCTCTATGTTCCTTGCAAACCCCTGATTCCATCACAAGTTCCCAAGAGCTGTGCGACAGGATCGCGCAGTTCTATCATACTAAAATTGAGGACATCTATCATACTCTGGAAACTCAGAGAGCCCAATTGAGTCCCCTTTCTCTCTCGACCCAACCCCCCTTTGATTGCTGGGGCAAAGTTCCCACAAACGTTTTGGGCGCAGCTAGACTCTCTCCTAAATACAACCAAGTCAGGCTCGCCTCAGGATCCCTGCCCTTTGAATATCCTGAAAGAATGCAGGGAAACTCTGCTGTCTCCTCTGCAGGAGATAACGAACTGTGCCATGTCCCAGGGCATCTTCCCTACTGTTTGGAAAAAGGCCATAGTCAAGCCGCTGCTTAAAAAGCTGACTTTGGATCCGGAAATCCTTAAAAATGTTCGACCTATATCGTTGCTGCCTGCCCCAGCTAAAATACTTGAATGCCATCTCAATCAGCATCTGACCTCTTTTCTGGAGGTCTCGGGGTTTCTGGACCAATCAAAGCACGGCTTCAGAAAGTTCCATAGTACTGAGTCGGCTCTTACGGTGGTAGTCGACAATATTAGATCAAAGGTCGACCAAGGCCAGACCACTCTACTGGTCTCACTCGACCTGACTGCAGCTTTTGATACCCTATCTCCTATGACTTTAACAGCTAATTTAAAGGAGATAGGGGTGGAGGGCCCAGCACTGAGCCTCCTGTCCTCTTTTCTCAGCCTTAGAGAGCAGAGGGTCAAGCTTGGAGAGTTCCTCTCCCCTGCTAAGCCTGTGCAATGTGGGGTCCCACAGGGGTCGGCCTTGAGTCAGACTCTTTTTAAAATCTATGTGGCCCCACTTGCTAGGTTAATAAGATCGCACGGGATGGAGGTGGTGTCATACGCCGACGACACGCAGATCATGATGTCCCTCTCCCACTCGGTGAGTACCTCCACGTTCAGCTTCAGGAACTGCTTGCAGGCAGTTTTTGAATGGATGATTTTAAATTCATTGAAGCTGAACAGAGAGAAAACCGAGGTCTTGATCTTCGGCAAAGAACAAAACATATGGTCCAGTGATTGGTGGCCCCCCTCCCTCGGAACATGTCCTATGTCTGTTAAATCAGCCCGCAATTTGGGAGTGATTTTTGATACTTCACTGGACATGACGCAGCAGGTCAACCGGACTGTGTCCACCTGTTGGGGAGTCATCAAGATTCTTAGAAAGATAGCCCATTATCTTTCCCCCCCAACCTCGTAAACAGACCGTGGTGGCCCTTCTGGCATCACGGTTAGATTACTGTAATACACTGTACGTGGGAATCAATGAGAGCCTGATTCTACGCCTGCAGACCGTTCAGAATGCGGCTGCCAAATTTGTCTTGGGTGTTTCTAATACCTCCTCTGCTACTCTTGCTAGGAAGAGTTTGCACTGGCTCCCGATTCATCTTAGGATCACTTTCAAAATCTTATGCTTGGTCTTCAGTGCCCTAGCAGGTGTAGATTCAGAAGACATTGGCTCCCTCCTGGTCCCCTACATCCCTAGCAGAAGCCTCCGTTCTACCTCTAAGAATTTCTTAGCCGTTCCCCGAATAAATTGAGTCAGATGGGGTGGAAGGGCCTTCTCCTCTATGGCCCCCAAATTGTGAAATGAACTCCCTTCCGAGTTAACGCACAGCCCTCTCTGGCCCTCTTTAAGAAAGCATTAAAAACGCGGCTTTTCATTGAGGCTTATCCGTAGCATGTCTTTCTGATTCTTTTATTTGGTATAATGTTTGGTTTGGCGCCTTGACGCCCGTTGGGCTAAGTTGCGTGTTATAAATCGCTTTTCATTTCAACTCATTTCATTTCACCTAACCAAGGTCTTTAATGAAGTAGTACGGAGTGGGATTATCCCCGAATCATGGAGAGGCTCACTTATATCCCCTATTTTTAAAAATCGAAATAGGGCCCGCCCTGAGAACTACCGTCTAATAGCACTACAAGACATGGATGCAAAATTGTTTGCGGGGATTTTGTTGTCAAGCCTATCGGACTGGGTAAAGGAAAATAAAATTCTCCCGCCCAACCAAACAGGCTTTAATAAAGGCCTAGGTACGAAAACAAATATCTTAGCCCTGTCGATACTAATGGATAAAGCAATTGCAATAAAACAACCACTGTACCTTTGCTTTGTCGATTTTAAATCAGCTTTCGACTGTGTGGACAGACATCTACCCTGGGATAAGCTACGACTGCAAGGGATTCCCCCGCAACTATTATAGCTGATTCATCTCCTCCATACAAACACCTGGGTAAGAGTGCGGATGGGCGATAGCCATTCACTAACCAAGGAAATCACGACATCAGGGGGCCTGAAGAAAGTCTGCGTACTTGCTCCATTATTATTCAACCTGTTTTTAGCAGTCTTAATGGCGGTACTTAATGATATAAATGCGCATCCACCTAAGCTTGCGGACAAACATATATCAAACCTCCTATATGCGGATGATGTGGTCCTTTTAAGTAATACAAAAGTGGGTCTACCACGCCTCATAGAACAATTATCTGAGTACGCAAAAGGTAATAGGATGGTTATAAATGAATCAAAGTCTAAAGTCCTGGTAATAACAAAAAATTTAAGAAGGAAATATAAGACTAAATGTTTTCTAGGAAAGTCACAATTAGATCAAGTAGAAACCTATAGATATTTGGTAGTTATATTGAATGACAATGGAAACTTTCTACCACAGAAACTCGAAATCCATAGGAAATCAAATGCTTTGACAGCAGCATTTAGGAGTATCGAAAAATCTATTTTTGACCTTACCTAGCGCCCGTTTCTAAAAGTGATTTCTGCTAAACTTCAACCCTCACTAACTTACGGAAGCGAAGCCTTAAATAGGAAAGATGCAGCCGTCATCAACGATGCTATCTAAAAAATGTTTAAAATTCTTTTCATTTGCCCTTCAACGCCTCACAAGCTCAAGTCAGGTTAGAATTTGGTCTAAATAACCAGATGTATGCTCAAAAGGGACACACAAGAAAAGTCTGGTATAGAATAAAAAATGACCATGTCCCAGTTAATCTGGAGGGAAATTAGTGGCAGGAGCAAATCCCCAGCGTGGAATCACTTGGATGAGGCCTTGGAGGAACTTAAGGCCAGGCAGGTATGGGACTTTCCTATTACTCAGGAATCATTTTTTTTTTTTACTCCTCATCTCACTGTGACAAGTCTTTGTGGAACATTTACAGCCTTACTGTCTCTCTGTGGGCCACCAGGCTGAACACACTTTAACTTGGGTCGCCAGACCCCCTCCCCTTTAGTACCGGGGACATGGTGTAATCATTGGAATGTCCGGATCAATCTTAAGTTCCTTCCCCACCTTATTAGAGGGTGCCAGATGTTAGATGACTACTCCTGTGCCCTCTCATATTCCAACCGGGCCATATTGAATGATGCATTTAGCCAGTCCTCGCTGCTCGGGGGGAGGCGATCCTTCCACCTCCTACAAATTTCCCTCCTTGCTAGTAGGATCAAGTAAAGAAGGAGCCCTCTCCCTTTCAAAGTAACTGTCTGATAGAACACCCCATCATCCCCAAATATGATCAAAGAGGAGTTTACATTAATCATAACCATTTTTAACAAATTCACTTTCCCATAAATAGTTAAGGGGAGGTTCTTCCATCTATTGAACAAGCGATCTATTTCTTTAGTTGTTCTAACTAAATTTATCTTCAGGATCCGATCCAGTTCACGCACCACATAAATCCCCAGGTATCTAAACTCCAAACTCTCTGTACCCACCCACTGATCTATGTTCCAGCACATAACCTCAGTCTTAGATTTATTGACCTTGTAGCCCGATAGTGCCCGAACTCTGCTGTTAATTCCTCAATCCTGGGGATGGCTATAGCTGGGTCTCTCGTATAGAGGATCAGATCGTCTGCATATAAGGATAACTTAGAACTATACTGTACGGACTGGAAAGGTGTTAAGATAGTATCAAGCCTAATTGCCTGGGCCAGGGGTTCAATGTATAAGTTGAACAATAGCGGGGAAATAGGGCATCCCTGTCTGGTTCCCTGCTGAATATTAAATACTGATGTTAATGATCCATTTAGAAGGATCCTGGCAGAGGCACCCTTATAGCAATTCTTTAGAGTATAAATAAATACTTGCCCAAAACCCGTTATTTCCAGGACTTCCCACAAATATTTCCAACAGACTTTATCGAATGCCTTGGCCGCGTCCAAAGCTACCACGGCCAAGGGTTCTGATTTTTCCACCGCTAGGTCAATATTCCCCAACAGCAGGTGTGTTTGGTCTTCAATGTGCCTACCCACCACGAAACCCTTCTGGTCCTCATGGATCAATTTAGGTATTAATTTGGCCAATCTCCCAGCCAAAATACCCACAAAGATTTTATAATCTGCATTAGCAGGGAGATTGGTCTGTATGAGTCTGATTTTTGGGGGTCCTTCCCGGGCTTCAAAATCAGCACAATTATAGCTTCCCTCCAGGAGTTTGGAATCCTACCTGTAGATGAATAAATAGAGTTAAAGATGATTTCTAGAAAGGGACATAGCTCATCTATTAAGTGTTTATAAACCGTCCTGATCCGATCAAAAGCAGTCGCTCCTCATGCTGCTCCCAGCTCACAGCTGATTGGTATCGTAGCGCCAGACTGCAAATTTATACCTGCTAGCTCGCATTGCTCATGATATCAGTAGTGCCTGACTGCACATTATATTTGTATTATAGCTCTATAGTGCCAAAGTGCTCTTGCAATATCGTTGTACTGTGCTGCGCTGCCTTTGCCTAATTAGCTGTCTTGTGCCTGATTGTGCAGGTGCCATTGCCATTTTGTTCGCGTTTTATTTGTTTGTGCCCCAATCCTCTTTCGCTTTTGGCACGCAGCCATCCATTTTGTGGTTTGTTATTGTGCCTCCCTGCCCGATTCTGCACCCCGCCCCGCCTCCCAACTGCTCCTCCCTCCCACTGTAACTGCAGGCTCTGATCTCCTGTGGTAGCGCTGTGACCGTCCTGATCCGATCAGAAGCGGTCGCTCCTCACGCTGCTCCCAGCTCCCAGCTCCCAGCTCACAGCTGATTGGTATTGTAGCGCCAGACTGCAAAATTTATACCTGCTAGCTCGCATTGCTCACGATATCAGTAGTGCCTGACTGCACATTATATTTGTATTATAGCGCTATTGTGCGAAAGTGCGCTTGCAATTTAATTGTACTGGGCTGTGCTGCCTTTGCCTAATTAGCTGTCTTGTGCCTGATTGTGCCGGTGCCATTGCCATTTTGTTTGTGTTTTATTTGTTTGTTTCTTTCGCTTTTGGCTCGCAGCCATCCATTTTGTGGTTTGTTATTGTGCCTCCCTGCCCGGCTCTGCACCCCTCCCCGCCTCCCAGCTGCTCCTCCCTCGCCCCTCCCCCCTCCACCATTCACTTATGACAGATGCTTTAGCCCGTAGCGTTCACGCGCAGCGAACGCGCCCCATGCGCGCCGAAGGTGCGCCAAAGGTAAGCCCGTCTACCCCCGTCCGCGCCTGGACCGCACACAGCACCAGATCCCCTGGTCCCCGCATAACCCACTCCACCTGCATAACGTACGATGCCGCAACCCTCTCAGCACTTAACCCCAGCCGCACACCCCAATGATACCAAGCTGCCCCAGGACACACCCATGGACCTTTCTCCTGCCACTCCTGCAAATTTAACTGCATCAGGACCCACACCCAATCCTCTAACTCCAAACATAATTCTGACTCTAACCACCTGAAGTGCATCCTGTTGAACACCCGCTCAGTCCACAGACACTCCATTGAACTCTGGAACCTACTCGACACTACTTTACCGGACGTCGCCTTCCTTACAGAAACCTGGATGAACGCCTCTTCAGCACCCGACATCGCCATAGCCACACCGGACGGCTACAAGATCATCCGAAAGGACCATATCAACCAAACAGGAGGAGGCATCGCCATTGTCCATAAGAACACCACCCGCATCACAACCAGCTCCGACGATAACCTCGCTAACGCCAAACACCTTCACTTCCAGATCCACATCAACCCCAAGTCCACACTCAGAGGCACCCTCATCTACAGACCACCAGGACCCCGCACACAATTCAGTGAAGACATCACTGACTTCATCAGCCCACATGCCCTCACCTCCGAGAACTACATTCTACTAGGAGACCTCAACTTCCATTTGGAAAAGAAAAACGACAGCAACACCACCTCCCTT
Organism: Lissotriton vulgaris; assembly: GCF_964263255.1. NCBI lineage: Eukaryota > Metazoa > Chordata > Amphibia > Caudata > Salamandridae > Lissotriton > Lissotriton vulgaris. The sequence goes on along the minus strand of NC_141691.1, from coordinate 2,139,476,130 downwards.
CTGGACAACCTGGACAATCTCGGACTCAAACAACTTGTTGACACCCCCACCCACCTTGCCGGACACACGCTTGACCCTATCTTCACCTCCAGCAAGCACATCTCCTTCAATCACACTACAGCCCTCCATTGGACGGACCACAGCTGTGTTCACTTCAGCTACAAAAAGACCACGACCCACAACCCCCCACATCCTATTCCTCGAAGAAACTGGAACAAATTCAACTCCGACCAGCTCTTCACTTCACTCCACCAAAACCCCCCTGCCATATCATCGGACCCAAACCAAGCAGCCACCAACCTCACACAATGGATCACCCAGAGCGCCGACAAACTAGCACCCTTGAAGAACCATCTTTTCAAGCAAAGTAGCAAAAAAGGCCCCTGGTTCAACGATGACATTAAGAAATCCAAGAAGACCTGTCGGACTCTCGAGAAAGCCTGGAGAAAAAACCCAACCACTGGCAACCTGGCCACCTTCAAGAACGCCACCCGCAAACACCACCAACTGATCCGATCCACCAAGAAATCAGCATTCAAGGATCGACTTGACAACAATGCCCAAAACAGCAAGGAACTATTCAACATCGTCAAAGAATTTACTAACCCCACCGCCGGCACCAACGACATAACTCCCTCCCAAGACCTCTGCGACTCTCTATCCTCATTCTTCTACAACAAAATCGCTGACATACATAACAGCTTTGAAAACCAGTCCGAACACCAGCCCACTCCACCCACCTCCGAACCAAAATCGCACTCTAACAACCTTTGCGCCTGGAAACCAATCACCACCGAAGACACCATCCGCCTGATGAACTCCATCCACTCAGGATCGCCAACCGACCCCACCACATTTTCAACAAGGCAGACTCCATCATCGCACCCCATCTCTGCGATGTCATCAACTGTTCCTTCAACTTCGCTACCTTCCCGGAAAGCTGGAAACATGCCAAACTCAGCGCCCTTCTGAAGAAACCCACAGCAGATCCCACTGAACTTAAGAACTACCGCCCCATCTCGCTCCTCCCATTCCCTGCCAAAGTCATTGAGAAAGCCGTCAATAAACAGCTCGCCGCCTTCCTTTAATCCAACAAATCCCTCGACCCCTCACAGTCCGGCTTCCGAGCCAAACACAGCACTGAAACCGCCCTCATCGCAGCAACAGACGACATTCGAACACTACTGGACAACGGAGAAACAGTTGCCCTCATCCTACTCGACCTTTCTGCAGCCTTCGACACAGTCTGTCATAGCACCCTCATACAACGCCTCAGCAACATCGGCATACACGGGAAAGCATTGGACGGGATCATCTCGTTCCTCGATGGAAGAACCCAAAGAGTACGCCTCCCCCTTATAGATCAGAGGCCACTGAAGTCATCTGTGGCGTACCACAAGGATCATCACTCAGTCCCACCCTCTTCAACGTATACATGACTCCCCTCGCATCCATTGCGCGCCAACACAACCTCAACATCATCTCCTACGCTGACGACACCCAGCTGATCCTATCCCTCACCAAAGACCCAAACACCGCCAAAACCAACCTACACGAAGGGATGAAAGACGTAGCCGAGTGGATGAAGAACAGCCGTCTAAAATAAACTTGGCCAAAACAGAAGTCCTCATCTTAGGATCATCCCCCTCTGCCCGGGACGACTCTTGGTGGCCACCGGCCCTGGGAACCGCACCCAGAACCATGGATCACGCACGTAACCTTGGCTTCATCCTGGACTCCTCCCTCTCGATGACCAGACAAGCCAACGCCGTCTCATCATCTTGCTTCAACATCCTCCGCATGCTCAAAAAAATCTTCCGTTGGATCCCCACCGAAACAAGAAAGACGGTCACCCACGCACTGGTCACCAGCCGACTGGATTACGGAAATACCCTTTACGCCGGAACCACAGCCAAACTACAGAAAAAACTTCAACGTATCCAAAACGTCTCAGCCAGACTCATATTGGACATCCCTCGGCAAGCTCACATTTCTGACCACCTAAAAGACCTCCATTGGCTCCCTGTCAAGAAGAGAATAACGTTCCGCCTCCTCACCCACGCACACAAAGCCCTCTACGACCAAGGACCCGACTGTCTCAACACGCGACTGTCCTTCTACACCCCCTTCCGCCAACTACAATCGTCCAATAAAGCCCTCGTCGTTATTCCGCGCATCCATAAATCCACCATGGGGGGAAGATCCTTCTCCTACTTAGCGGCCAAAACCTGGAATTCTCTCCCCACCCACCTCCGCCTTACACAGAACCACCTCACCTTCAGAAAGCAACTAAAAACTTAGATATTCGATAAGTAAAGCACCCCCCTCCCTCAAGCGCCTTTAGACCCTCTGGGTGAGTAGTGCGCTATACAAATCTCCGAACTTGAACTTGAACCTCGCTAGGCAGGGCATCAGTGCCAGCAGCTTTTTTATTTTTTTATTTTTTAATCTGTGCTACTATTTCTTCTTTTGTTATAGGGGCATCGAGGCTATCTCTTCCCTCCTCGGTTAATTTTGGCAGATTCTTATTACTTAGACATCTACTTAGGGCTACAGTAGGCGGATTTACATCTTCTCTATACAGATCAGTGAATAGGGAGAGGAAGCAGCTTTGCATATCCTCTACTTTTCTTGATGTTTCCCCATTGTTGTTTATTATTAACTCCTTGATATCATTCCTAGCCCGATCAGTTCTAGACTTCCATGCTAATAGATCTCCTGCCTTTTCACCGTACTCGAAATTGGCCATCCTACTTGAGTATCATTGAGCTTTACATTTAGCATCTAAATGCCCTCTATATGATTGTTTCACCACCTCTAGCTCCTGCTCAATCTGGTGAAGTCTTTCATGCTCCCTACTAGACACATTAATCCTATCTTGCTCCAACTGCCCTATTCTGCTCTCAATTTTCTTTAGTTCTCCTGCCTCTATTCTGTTCTTAGTACAACTGATTGCATGAAGCTTCCCTCTTAGCCCAGCCGTATAAGCGTCCCAAATATAGTCTATGGTGGTAGACCCCATATTTAATAAAAAAATTCAGTTGTAAAGGCCCGGATAGATTGTATTGTCTCCGGACTGGAAAGAATAGCCCTCTTTAATGTCCATCTGGACTGCATCTGTGTGACACTATTCACGTATACCAACTGCAGGGGAGCACGGTCTGAAAAGAGGCTTTGCTTCACTTCTATTTTCTTGATATTCTTAATTGAGTGTCTATCCGTGAAAATATAGTCGATCCAAGAGGCATGTTTTGACTTCTTACTATAAAAAGTATACCCCTGGACTGGACCCTGTTTAGCTCTCCATACATCTTCCAAGTCCAGATCATGCAGCATATTCCGCAGTGCACGTCGTATTTTTGGTGCGCCTACATATTTACTCACATTACTCCTATCTTTGATGGGGTCCAATAGTATATTGAAATCCCCTCCCAGGATATAGGGTGGTGTCTCTAACATCAATATGAATTGCAACTTCAAGAGATAGGAAGAATCATCCACATTTGGTCAATAGAAGGAGGCACATACTATGTCGATATTATTCAGCACCATTTTCACAACTATCCACCTTCCATACGTATCCGTATGGGCCCCCCTAATTGTTGCGGAGACACCCTGTTTCACCAGTATGGCCACTCCTCTATTGTGCGTTTTCTGCTGGGATACCTCAAACTCTTTTACCTATTTGGTTTTAGAAAAAACAGATCGACTTTCATCAAAACTCAAATGGGTCTCCTGTAGTAGACAGATCTGGGTGCTTGACATATCCAAATTTTTGAGGATAAGCCTCTACCTACGAGGACACCGCAATCCATTCACATTCCAGGTGGTAAAAATGATCTGGTTATTCCCTAAACTTTGATCTCCCATCGTTCGTCCAATTCCCTAACAGGCTTGATTCCTTGACTCTAGCGAGATGAGTATTTATTTGGTTTTTATCCCTATGCTCCCCTCCCAAGTGCTCCCCCTGTAGCCCCTCCCCTGACCACCTCCCCCTGTGCCCTGCCCCCCCTGAGGAACCCACCCTTCCAGTAGGCTAAGCCTATTTGGCTAGGCTCCATTACCTGTATTCACTTTTTATTTCCAAATTATTCAGCGGATGCTCTATCATTAAACAATCTCAATCTCAATATTTCGGCATTTTAGCATATATTTATCAGCTGAGCAGCAGGTTGCAAAATAAAGGAAGGGATCCTATACGCCTAATCCTCACCTATTCGCTACCTTTTGATCCCTGTTTTTTCCTAATCTTCAGAATTAGATTATCCGCTTCTTCCCCTGTTTTTATCAGGTGCATGTGGTTGTTACACATCACCCTCAAATGTGCAGGGAACTTTAATTGTGCCTTTATCCCCAGACCGTTCAGCTCATCCAGCCTCCTCCCGAGCTCCCACTGTCTGGTTGCTGTCGCATGGGAAATGTGAATGAATGAATGAAATAAAACTTATAATGAGCAAACTTTGCCCGAAGGCGTCAAGGCACCTACAAAAAAGAAACAAAAAGGCAGAACCAGAGAGCTAGGGGTAGGCTTTGATAAAGAGCCATGTCTTCAGGGCTTTTCTAAAAGATTGTATTGAAGGCAGCATCCTGATTTCAAGGGGAACCGTGTTCCACCATCTGGGAGCAAGATTAGAAAAGGCTCTGCCTCCCCACTTTGCTCTTCGCACTTGAGGGGCTGTGAGGAGAACCTTCACTGAGGAACGGAGGTTTCTGGCGGGGGCATAGGGAATCAAGAGGTCCTTTACTCCTCCAGTCTCTTTCCTGTTGAGGGCTCCATATACCAGACAAAGCACTTTAAGGAAATCCTGGCATCGATTCGAAGCCAGGGCAGGGATTTCCTGGCGAGAGTGGCTGACGACCTCCTAGGTAGATCGAGTACGAACTTCGCCTCTGCATTTTGCACCGATTGAAGACTTTGCAAAAGGCCTTTATTAGCTCCCGCGTATAGGGCATTACAATAATCAAGCCGAGATACTATCAGTGCTACCACAGCTTGTGTCCGGGCTTGCACAGACAGGTAATACTTGATTTTTCGCAAGATACCGATTATGCCCCAACAAGTGGAGATGGTCATTTTTACTTGCAAACCCATGTCAAGGGCTGGGTCAATCATGACCCCCAAATTTCGTGCCGCGAGGGTTGGAGCTGGACAGGTCCCCAGAGATGTAGGCCACCATTCCGATGACCAGATGTCTTCCTTCTCACCGAACACAAGGATCTCCGTCTTTTCGCCGTTTAGCCTCAATGAATTGCCAATCATCCATTGCGCGACTGACTCCATATAGTGTCTAAACTTGGAGGCAGAGGAGCTAACAGGCTGGGCGAGGGACAGCAAGATCTGAGTGTCATCGGCATAGGAAACTACCTCCATCCCAAAAGATCTAATAAGCCTGGCCAGGGGGGTCACGTGGATGTTAAACAGGGTCGGACTTAACGCCGACCATTGTGGGACCCCCCACTTGACCGGTAGGGATGGAGATAGAAACTCTCCCAGTTTCACCCTCTGTTCCCTCTGGTCCAAGAAGGAGGCCAACAGACTTAAAGCGGGCCCCTCCACCCCTATCTCCCTCAGTCGAGATGTTAAGACGAGTGGAGACAGGGTATCAAACGCAGCTGTGAGATCCAAAAGGATCAGCAACGTACTCCCACCCTTATCGACTGTGGTGCGGATGTTATCAAGCACCACAGTCAGGGCCGATTCCGGGCTGTGACCCTTTCGAAATCCATGCTGCGAGTGATCCAAAAGACCAGAGGTTTCCAGGAAGGAAGAAAGATGCTGGTTAAGATGGATTTCCAGCATCTTTGCTGGGGCAGGAAGTAGTGAAATGGGCCGAAAGTTTTTGAGCACCTCCGAGTCCAGGGACGGCTTCTTCAGAAGCGGCTTTACCACCGCTTTCTTCCATTCGGAAGGAAAAATGCCATCCCTCATGGCCCTATTCATGATCTGAAGAAGAGGGGGCAGGAGAGTGTCCTTACATTGTTTAAGGAGATAGAGAGGACAAGGGTCAAGAGGTGAGCCAGACCTGATCTTAGCCAAAAGAACATCCAATTCCTGTAGAGAAAGAAGGGTAAAGCTGGACAGCACGATCGGATTAGGAAGTCTAACAGACCCTGGAAGAGGAGGAACCTGAGAGGTGGGAAAAGATGTTGGAACCCTTTGGAGCTCTAGGGCCGAGACAATATCAGCAACTTTGACTTGGAAATAATTGGCGATATTGTCACACAGCTGTTGTGAGCAAATAACAGGATCAGGGGTCTTCAAGGTGGTCAATGAGTCCACAATATTAAAAAGCTCTTTCGGCGAGGTAAGCGCCCTGGTAAGATCTGTAAAAAATTCCTGCTTAGCTCTTATGACCTCAACCCTATATTGCCTCAAAAGGGTTTTATGCGTTTCCCTATCCCATGGGTTACCACTGGTCCTCCAGAGTCATTCCTGCTTTCTACAGCCTTGTCTTAGCAGTCTTAAGGACTCGGTGTACCAGGGGGCCGATGTCCTTTTTGTAGCTGTGTAGCGTAGGGAAGCAGGAGCAAGCTCATCCACGGCAGCTGAAGTGACATTTTCAAACCTCCGTACCGCAGACTCCACATCCTCATCCATAGAGATTGTCAAGGTGGAAATTAAAGGAGCTAATAGCTCATTAGTTATCCTCCTCAGATTTCGCCTGAGTTCCATTTTGCTTGAACCCTTCAGAATATTATTAATGGGGGTGGTATCCAATTTCAAAGGGACAGCGAAATGGTCTGACCAGGAGAGCGGTATAGGAGCGTCGGTGGTCAGGCGCCTATCATTCGAGAAGACGCCATCTAACGTATGGCCCGCCTGGTGAGTAGCACATTTAACTAGTTGCTGCAGACCACAGGCAGATAAGATGTCTAGGAGAGAAATAGTTTATTTTGACTCAAGATTATCTAGATGGAAATTCATGTCTCCCAAGACTGTTACATACTCGCAGCCAAAATATGGTTCTAAAATGGTAAGCAAATGCTGAGTGAAATCTACTCTAGGCCCTGGGGGTCTATATATGAGAACACCCTTGAACGGGACAGCATGAGCTGCATTGATGGAAAAATGTAGAGCCTGAATGGCTTCATGAGGGGCTGATAGAGGGGTGATACGACATGAGTGGGAATCCCTATACAAAATACCAAGCCCTCCACCTGTACGTCCCACTCTGTCCAGTCTGACTAGGGTATAACCGTCTGGCACTGCTTCTACCAGATCTGGCCCAGAAGAATCTTTGGCCCACGTTTCAGTAAAAAAGACCCACGATGGTCTGCTGACCACGACAAAGTCCTTAAAGGAGACATTGTTCTTAATAAGAGATCTTGCATTAATCAAGATTTTTCAAAGAGACAACTTGCGATTGAGGACCGGGGAGAAAGCACACCTCCTGTACAGCCAGACCTAAAGCACCTACATGTGGGCGATGTATGTAGAGCCTCGGGGTGAGCGAGTAGTGGCAAGGTAACCGAGGAGGTTTGATATCCAACAAGATCTGGAGAGGGTACCTGAAACAACCGTATCCGCTCTCAGTACAGCTGAGCGCCCCCTCGTCCAGCTCGTCCTTAGCGCGGACGGGCGCAGAGGGGCTGGACTCTGGCGTGACTCCGGTGTTACTGCGGCACTTACTCCATGCGCATGCGCCTTGCACTAGCATACTTGTGTTTAAGTAGGGCTCAGGCTAGTCAACCTGACTGCTGGAGCGCTAACCTGCAATGGCGTTTCCAACCCCTAAGGTGGCGAGGAGGCTAATGAAGAGAACGCAGGAGACCCGCTGAAACCACGGTGAGGGCACAATTTAAGGTGCAAGTTTGTGGGAAAGTCAATTTAAAAACAGGGTTTACAAATTAAAATATAATAACTCAAATACAAAACGGGATTTTTAAAAAAGCGCAGCGCTTTAAGCAAAGCGATTGCACGCAGCAATGAGGTTGCCTTGTCAGACCTTATTTGAAAATTAAAAGGGTTAGAGCTATTATATGATATTGTTTTTTCCTTCAGGGCTGATGACAACATCTGCTCCTTCACATTGTAAGTTAAGAAGTTTACCCAAAATTTTCCTAGGTTTCTGCCTATTAGGGTCTCCCAGAAAGGGATCTCGATGCACCCTCTGGATTTCTCGCATTAGATCCACCGTCTCGTCACCCTTCAGAACAGTCCCTTTTATCAGTGATATCACAAAGCCCTTCAAATCAGCTCCTTCCATGGCTTCCGGTACGTTAAGTATTTTCAAGTTGTTCCATCGAGAGTGATTCTCCAACCTCTCAACGTCTTCTCTTAGTTCTCGATTCTGTGCACTTAACTTTGCCACTACCTCATCGGTGGCATGTACTGAATCCCTTATTAGTGGTAGTTGTTTCTCCAATTCTTGAGTCCTTAACGTAACATCACCTAGTTTCTTAGCCAAGAGCTCACATGAGGCCTGGATTGCCGCCTGGTTAGCTTCAGAGATTGAGAAGCGGCTAGCCAGCTCGGACTGGTTGTTTTCCGAGACTGTGAACCTGTTCAAAATCTCCTCCTTCATAGTCAGAAGGATATCTGCCAAAGTTGAAGAGGTCACGTCAGGGTTGGTAATGGCTGGCTTATTAACACCAATACGAGCAAGATTTTTCTGTGGCTCGGGCTGTGGCTCTGGCTTTCCGGAAGGCTGGTTACTTGGTTGCTGAAATACCCCCTCTTCGGGGTTACCATCCATCAGCACAGAGTATTTATTTGATAGAGCCACATCGGAATGCACGGTCACACCGCATACTACAACTGTCTCGCCCCCCTTCTTCTTCCACGTCAACTTCTTCCCCCCCATCCATCATGTCAACTTTGATTGCCTCATCATGGTTTTCGGCGGGGGATCTATCAGGGTTTCATGTATAATGGAACACCTTTCTTAGCTTTAACTTTCCTTTTCAACACTTTTACTCTGACATCCTCTAGGTCTTTTATCAGGACTGCAAGCTTTCCCCCTTCCTTGTTTACTACAGGCCTTTACAGAAGAGATTGGGGGGGACACACGGATGGGATATCCAGAGCTTTCCTTTAGGGGGTCTCTAGTGAGCCTTGCCCTTAGTGCATACCTATTAACCTTTTTGCCATGAGTATGTGCCGGGACAGCAACTCCCTTCCGACCTTCGGTGTCTTCCACTATTTCTATTTTGATTTGATCGTACGCCCCTCTCTCTTTGGCCCCCAGGGGGTTAGCAATATCACCATCCATCCATTCTGTCTGCAATGAAGCAGTGGCACCTCCTTTTACATGTGCATTCAACTCATAAGGACCTCTCCCCACACTGTGCTTCAGAGTACACCTCCGATTTTTCCCCTCCACAGGGATAACTTTTGCTTTCTCAGCTATTCTTACAGTTATGGCAGCAGTTACGGCGGCAGCTATTGATTGAGGATCAATATCGTAGGCAGAATCAAAATACTCGTAGTGGCAGCGCAAGAAATGCTGCTCTTACCCCCATTGCTGCTGCAGCCTCCTCCTATGCCAAAAACCCCGCTTCCACTCCAACCGTCAATGCCTCCCCTCCACGGCATCCGGAGTGCACTGGGAAAGCCGATGATGCGGAAGGCTGGATCCCGCCTCCTCCAAGCACCAGCCGTCTCCTTCCACCTCGTACTCCAAACCTTCCCGCTAACGTCGCTGAAGCCGCTGAGACCGCCGAGGCCGATTCGGATAATCCGCGGGGCTTCGTCTGCCGCTTTTCTCGTGTACTGCTGTTTGATGTCTGATGTCATCCCTTCCTAAATTTCCTTCCGTGATGCTACATACAAAATGCGATAAGCCGCTGCTGAAGTCAGGTAGCTTAGAGCTCGTTTACGCCTGCATCCCAGGAGCCGAGCCGCGGCCGTTTATTTGGCGGCCGCCATGTTCCTCCTCCAAACATCCCCCAGACTCATTACTCAGGAATCATTAAAAGAAATTGTTAATAAAACAACAGACCATTTACCATTGCTAAATGACAAGGCCACTTTTGCAAAAAGGAAGCACGCATGGCCCATATTAAACGGTTTTACAAAAAAGATGGCTCAGCAATACATGGTCACTCCATGGCCGTTGAAAAATAAACAAATCTTTATGAAAGCGCGTTTTGGTGTATTGCCGGGTCTAAGCCATCTACCCCCCTGTAAAAAGCAAGCAACGTATAGTCTATGTAGGCTGTGCAAAGCTGGTGAGGAGGATATTATTCATCTCCTGTGTCTCTGCTCTGAACTGAGATCTGAAAGAGTAGCCGTATTAAAAAGTCTATTTAATGAAAGAGGGGTGAGAACTTGCAGACAGGCACTGATCTTATGTCTTTCCCCAGACGATTTACCTTTGAACTCCGCCCTGGCAAAATTTGTAACGAAAGTATGGAAAAAACTAGAACCCTATGAAACAAAAAAATAATAACTATTTTATATTCTGCCCTTTTACATTTTTTTATAGATTACTCTGTAAGGGATTTTATCAAAAATACTTATTCACATATGATATATGGCATTTTAAAAAGAATTGATTTTTACTTGGACTGTACATAATGGAGTACTGCATGATTTTGTTTCATTGTAAGATTTTAATTAATCATTCGCAAGTGAATGCAAGGACTGGTCCAGAACTGATAGCACACACCTCATTTACAAGTCAGTGCAAGGACTGCTCCAGGACTGATAGTACATGCCTCATTCACAGGTCAGTGCAAGGACCGTTCCAGAACTGATAGTACACGCCTCATTCACAATTAAGTGAAAGGACTGCTTGAGAACTGATAGTACACACCTCATTCACATCCCTCACTCCTTCCCCCACCTCATTCCACCTCTGTGTCAGGCATCTGTGGAGGGAACATTCAGAAGTCAGGGCAAGGTCTCCTCCAGAACTGATAGTACACACGTCATTCACAAGTCAGTGTAAGGACTGCACGAGAACTGATAGCACACACCTTATTCACAAGTCAGTGCAAGGACTGCTTGAGAACTGATAGTACATACCTCATTCACATCCCTCACTCCTTCCCCCACCTCATTCCACCTCTGTGTCAGGCATCTGTGGAGGGAACATTCAGAAGTCAGGGCAAGGTCTCCTCCAGAACTGATAGTACACACGTCATTCACAAGTCAGTGTAAGGACTGCACGAGAACTGATAGCACACACCTTATTCACAAGTCAGTGCAAGGACTGCTCATGAACTGATAGCACACACCTCATTCACAAGTCAGTGCAAGGATTGCTCCACAACTGATAAAAAATGCCTTATTCACAAGTCAGTGAAAGGACTGCTAAAGAACTGATAGTACATACCTCATACACAAGTGAATGCAAGGACTGGTCCAGAACTGACAGTACACACCTCATTCACAAGTCAGTTTAAGGACTGCTCCAGAACTGATAGTACACGCCTAATTCACAAGGGAGTGAAAGGACTGCAAGAGGACTGATAGTACATGCCTCATTCACATGGGAGTGAAAGGACTGCAAGAGGGCTGATAGTACATGCCTCATTCACAGTTAAGTGCAAGAAGTGCGCGAAAACTGATAGTACACCCCTCGTTCACAAGTGAATGCAAGGACTGCTCCAGAACTGATAGTACACGCCTCATTCACAAGGCAGTGAAAGGGCTGCAAGAGGACTGATAGTACATGCCTCATTCACATGGGAGTGAAAGGACTGCAAGAGGACTGATAGTACACGCCTCATTCACAATGGGGTGAAAGGACTGCAAGAGGACTGATAGTACATGCCTCATTCACAAGTCAGTGCAAGTACTGCTCGAGAACTGATAGTAAACACCTCGATCACATCCCTCATTCATTCCCCCCCCACCACGGTCCACCTCTATGACAGGCATCTGTGGAGGGAATAATCAGAAGTCAGTGCAAGGACTGCTCCAGAACTGATAGTACACACCCATTCACAAGTCAGTGCAAGGACTGCTCGAGAACTGATAGCACTCACCTCATTTACAAGTCAGTGCAAGGACTGCTTTAGATCTGATAGTACACTCCTCATTCACAAGTCAGTTAAAGCACTGCTCCAGAACTGATAGTACAAGCCTCATTCACAGGTCAGTGCAAGGACTGTTCCAGAACTGATAGTACACGCCTCATTCACAAGTCAGTGCAAGGACTGCTCCTCAACTGATAGCACTGGAGGGTACCAGTGCAATGCTCAAGCTGATTTTAAGCAATTACAACCCTAACATCTACTGGAGTTTATATTTTTGTTTAAAGTCTCAAAATTGGTGAGCTTGTGGCAGGATAAAAGCTGTTTTCAAACCCTCCTCTGCTTTACAGGTACTCAAGCATCTACAAATGCTGCACAGAGTTTGAACAGCACAGAGTAATGAACCGTGGTTTGAGGAGGAGATATGGGCTATGATAAACAACAGCCAGGGAGGAGGCTGGTAACCCAGACCGAAGGGAAGAATATGGGTGTTTAAAAAAAATATGGACTTGATAGGCCCTGCCATTCTCACGTACGACATGGTAGGATCTTTCTGCCATCAACATGGACCTAGTGTTATTGATACCAGGTTCTTGGATAAGGCCATGGCCATGCCCCAGAGCACAGTACCCCAAATAACAGCACTGTCATCACAACACACAATACTACTTAGTGATTCGCCCATGACAGCCTCATCCCCAGATTCTCTTTGTCACTGTAGAAGTGAACGAAGCAGACGCTGTAACAAGTTGCTGTGACATCCATATTCTTGGAGTAGCAATAACTCTCCCACAAGTACGGTGGCACACTGTACACTAACAAAATGTTCTCAGTCTACTAAGACTTAGAAGAATAACCGCTGTGTTGAAATTCTAGCTGTTATCTAGGAGGACAACCTGTTTTTTGGGTCGAGCATTCAAGACCTCTAGTATATATTTTAGTATATACTTATATGTGTATTTACTTTGTGGGCTCTGGAGCTCAGCCCTAGGACTTGTCTGCTTTTGCTCATGGACTTTTTTCCTGCTCAACTGGTGTTATTTTACTGTCTTGATAGAAAACGACCAGCGGAGATGAGTAAAATACCAGAATTGCTTTCTGCTGAGGGACTTTCTTTTTTTTAATTCCGGTAACTGCTTCTATTTCCATTTCTTGATAGTAAACGATTAGCAGAGCTCTGTAAAATACCAGAATCACTTTAACATTCTCTGGATTACTGCCCATAGAAATTGGCTTCCAAGAGCACCTGTAGACAATAATATTTTTTCAAATCTTGTATGTTTAGTGATATGACCACTGAAGGCCCAGATTTTATATTAAAAACAGAGCTGTGGACTAAATCATTTCCAGCTGCAAGGCAATATTTCTCTCTATGTGTTCCCATACCATTAGAGCCTGAAGATATACGACCTGTTCAATTCCGGCTTTGTTCCTATTTGAAGATTTTGTCAACCCTGTTTCCAGTCACGCAAATCCAGCCTTGAAGCAAAACTTTCTAAGAAAAATACTGACATAGTTCTCAAAATATATTTAATGGAAACCTGTATCTTACATCAGCCTCACTATTGCACAGTTATTACAAACAGTAATTCTCACCAAAAGGCACTAGATTTTGAATATTACGCTCAATATGTAGACCTAGAGAAAATTCTTACCAGGGTTGTTGTTCCTGAAGAGTGGAAGGCTTCGATTATTATCACCTGCAAAACAATAATAATAATAAAAAAAGGTTAATAGCTCTACCAAACAGAGTAGTTTAAGAAATACCTAGTTAATAAACAGCATCTTAGTTATAAAATCATATTGTATTCCTACAGGAAGTTACATCTTTTTTGGAGTCCTTACTTAAGACTATCATTAATTGAAGAGAGGCAATAGCCTAGTCCTCAAAAGGGTATGTTGTAATTAGATTTAGAAAATAATAGAAGTAGTAAACCTTAGAGAAGAACTTAGTATTTGTGTCATTTATTTTGCAGTGTCTAGCAACAAAAATAGTGCAAGAAGCAAGATAGAGTAGCTGCTGATAGACAACACCAGAACTTGAAGACAATGCTGTCTTTTCTCTGTCCCTTACCCCTTTCGCACCGAGAATCCCTTCACACTCCCTAGAAAGTTACTTCTGGAGCATTGGGGAAACTCGGAGAGGCATTGAGAACTAGCAACATTCTGCCCCTGTGAAGTACCTGGGAAACTTCAAGTAAGATTCTACCTGACACCTGCCAAAACCATCAAGTGTATCTGACCCACGCTTCATCGAGGTCAGCCTAAAACTTTGACTTTCTCTGAGTCAAGTTTGACCAGATAGCAGTGGTTGGTTCATGTTTTATTATTATTATTAATCGGGTTTTGTAGAGCGCAAACAACCCGGAGGCCTCGTAGCGCTAAGATGTTTTACATTTCACCCTATGCTTCCCAGTCATTTATGTCTCATTGTTACCTGAAGGCAGTGGAAGGTACTTCAGAGCAACTAACAGTTTTATGAACTCTCTGGTAATAATGAACTCATGCCAAGTAAGTAGGTGAGGCATGTGAGCACAAATTTTCATGCTCAATGTAGGAACTCTTCACAAAGGCACATACAATCATTCATATAAGACCAGCATGTGCTGAGTCAGCACTATGTGGATGAACACATGATGGTAACAGTCTCTTGCTGCATGTCTACCTGTACTTATTTAAACCCCATCCTAACCCAAACCAGACATCGCCATAGCCATCCCAGACGAGTACAAGATCACCCGCAGAGACCGCACCAACAGGGCCGGAGGAGGAATCGCCATCGTCCACAAAAACACCATCAGGATCTCAACAAACACCAACGACACCATGAGCCCCGCTGAACACATGCACTTCCAGATCCACACGGACCCCAAGACCACCCTAAGAGGCACCCTCGTCTACAGACCACCAGGACCCCGGCCTCAATTCTGCGACTCCATTGCCGACTTCATCAGCAGGCACGTGCTGACCTCCATCGACTACATCCTCCTCAGGGACCTGGACTATCACCTGGAGAACAACAACGACAACAACTCCTCCACCCTGATCAACAACCTCGCCAACCTCGGACTGAAACAGCTCGTCACGACGCCGACCCACATCGTTGTCCCCAAGCTAGATGCCATCTTCTCCTCAAGCCCCCACGTCACCTGCAGCCATGCCTCCGAACTCACCTGTACTGACCACTGCATCCACTTCTCCTTCCGAAAACCCCCCACACACCACAGAACCCTACAGACCCCTGCCGCTGCTGGGGCAAAGTCACTGAAGAACAACTACAGTCTAGCCTCACACTCAATCCTCCGACTAACCCCACCAACCCCGATAAGGCAGCACTCGCCCTCGAAAGCTGGATGAACGACTGCGCTAACACTGTAGCCCGCTGAAAAAACCCACCAACAGAGATACCAGCAAAAGAGTCAGCTGGTTCACCCCAGAACTCCTCGACTCTAAACGCACCTGCCGGAAATTGGAGAACATAAGACACCAGACAGCCTCGCTGCCCACAAAGACGCCATCCGCAACCACCACCACCTCATTAGGACTGCCAAAAGGACCTCCTTCACAGACCGCCTTGACAACAACGTACACAACAGCAAGGAGCTCTTCACAATCGTGCCAACGACATCCCACCATCGCAAGCCCTGTGCGACTCCCTCGCCACCTTCTTTCACCGGAAAATCCATGACAATTTCAAACCCCGGACGACCACTGCAGACCTTGCTGCACCGGACTCAACGCACCCAACCGCCCATGACACCCTGACAACCTGGGCCAACGTGAGCATCAAGGACACCATCAAGACCATGGGCACAATCCACTCCGGATCCCCGTCCGACCCTCTCCCGCACCACACCTTCAACCTCTCCTTCGAGACCGCCACCTTCCCTGAGAACTGGAAGCATGCAGAGATCAAGGCCCTACTGAAGAAACCCAAGGCGGATCCGAGCAACCTCAAGAACATCCGGCCCATTTCCCTGCTTCCGTTCCCAACAAAGGTCATTGAGAAGGTAGTTAACACCCAGCTCCTAGTCACCTTGAAGACACCAACATCCTGGACCTCTCCCAATCAGGATTCCGCAGCAACCATAGCACCGAGCTCACCCTTATTGCCGCCGCAGACGACATCAGGATCCTTCTAGACAAAGGCAAGGTGGCGGCCCTCATCCTCCTGGATCTCTCCGCCGCCTTCGACACCGTCTGCCACCACACACAAGTGAGTGCAAGGACTGCTCGAGAACTGATAGTACACACCTCATTCACAAGTGAGTGCAAGGACTGCTCCAAAATTGATAGTACACGCTTCATTCGCAAGGGTGTGAAAGGACTGCAAGAGGACTGGTAGTACATGATAGTACATGCCTCATTCACATGGGAGTGAAAGGACTGCAAGAGGACTGATAGTACACGTCTCATTCACAAGGGAGTGAAAGGACTGCAAGAGGACTGATAGTACATGCCTCATTCACATGGGAATGAAAGGACTGCAAGAGGACTGATAGTGCACACCTCATTCATAAGTCAGTGCAAGGACTGCTCGAGAACTGATAGTACACACCTCATTCATATCCCTCACTCCTCCCCCCACCACGGTCCACCTCTGCGACAGGCATCTGTGGAGGGAATAATCAGAAGTCAGTGCAAGGACTGCTCCAGAACTGATAGCACTCACCTCATTCAGAAGTGAGTGCAAGGGCTGCTCCGGAACTGATAGTACACACTCATTCACAAGTGAGTAGAAGGACTGCTCCAGAACTGATAGTACTCACCTCATTCAGAAGTGAGTGCAAGGACTGCTCCAGAACTGATAGTACACACCTCATTCAGAAGTGAGTGCATGGACTGCTCCAGAACTGACAGTACATGCCTCATTCACAAGTGAGTAGAAGGACTGCTCCAGAACTGATAGTACTCACCTCATTCAGAAGTGAGTGCAAGGACTGCTCTGCAACTGATAGCACTGGAGGGTACCAGTGCAATGCTCAAGCTGATTTTAAGCAATTACAACCCTAACGTCTACTGGAGTTTATATTTATGTTTAAAGTCTCAAAATTGGTGAGCTTGTGGCAGGATAAAAGCTGTTTTCAAACCCTCCCCTGCTTTATAGGTACTCAAGCATCTACAAATGCTGCACAGAGTTTGAACAGCACAGAGTAATGAACCGTGGTTTGAGGAGGAGATATGGGCTATGATAAACAACAGCCAGGGAGGAGGCTGGTAACCCAGACCGAAGGGAAGAATATGGGTGTTTAAAAAAAAGATGGACTTGATAGGCCCTGCCATTCTCACGTACGACATGGTAGGATCTTACTGCCATCGACATGGACTTAGTGTTATTGATACCAGGTTCTTGGAAAAGGCCATGGCCATGCCCCAGAGCACAGTACCCCAAATAACAGCACTGTCATCACAACACACAATACTACTTAGTGATTCGCCCATGACAGCCTCATCCCCAGATTCTCTTTGTCACTGTAGAAGTGAACGAAGCAGACGCTGTAACAAGTTGCTGTGACATCCATATTCTTGGAGTAGCAATAACTCTCCCACAAGTACGGTGGCACACTGTACACTAACAAAATGTTCTCAGTCTACTAAGACTTAGAAGAATAACCGCTGTGTTGAAATTCTAGCTGTTATCTAGGAGGACAACCTGTTTTTTGGGTCGAGCATTCAAGACCTCTAGGATATATTTTAGTATATACTTATATGTGTATTTACTTTGTGGGCTCTGGAGCTCAGCCCTAGGACTTGTCTGCTTTTGCTCATGGACTTTTTTCCTGTTCAACTGGTGTTATTTTACTGTCTTGATAGAAAACGACCAGCGGAGATGAGTAAAATACCAGAATTGCTTTCTGCTGAGGGACTTTCTTTTTTTTAATTCCGGTAACTGCTTCTATTTCCATTTCTTCATAGAAAACGATCAGCAGAGCTCTGTAAAATACCAGAATCACTTTAACATTCTCTGGATTACTGCCCATAGAAATTGGCTTCCACGAGCACCCGTAGACAATAATATTTTTTCAAATCTTGTATTTTTAGTGATATGACCACTGAAGGCCCAGATTTTATATTAAAAACAGAGCTTTGGACTAAATCATTTCCAGCTGCAAGGCAATATTTCTCTCCATGTGTTCCCATACCATTAGAGCCTGAAGATATACGACCTGTTCAATTCCGGCTTTGTTCCTATTTGAAGATTTTGTCAACCCTGTTTCCAGTCACGCAAATCTAGCCTTGAAGCAAAACCTTCTAAGAAAAATACTGACATAGTTCTCAAAATATATTTAATGGAAACCTGTATCTTACATCAGCCTCACTATTGCACAGTTATTACAAACAGTGATTCTCACCAAAAGGCACTAGATTTTGAATATTACGCTCAATATGTAGACCTAGAGAAAATTCTTACCAGGGTTGTTGTTCCTAAAGAGTGGAAGGCTTCGTTTATTATCACCTGCAAAACAAAAATAATAAAAAAAAGGTTAATAGCTCTACCAAACAGAGTAGTTTAAGAAATACCTAGTTAATAAACAGCATCTTAGTTATAAAATCATATTGTATTCCTACAGGAAGTTACATCTTTTTTGGAGTCCTTACTTAAGACTACCATTAATTGAAGAGAGGCAATAGCCTAGTCCTCAAAAGGGTATGTTGTAATTAGATTTAGAAAATAATAGAAGTAGTAGACCTTAGAGAAGAACTTAGTATTTGTGTCATTTATTTTGCAGTGTCTAGCAACAAAAATAGTGCAAGAAGCAAGATAGAGTAGCTGCTGATAGACAACACCAGAACTTGAAGACAATGCTGTCTTTTCTCTGTCCCTTACCCCTTTCGCACGGAGAATCCCTTCACACTCCCTAGAAAGTTACTTCTGGAGCATTGGGGAAACTCGGAGAGGCATTGAGAACTAGCAACATTCTGCCCCTGTGAAGTACCTGGGAAACTTCAAGTAAGATTCTACCTGACACCTGCCAAAACCATCAAGTGTATCTGACCCACGCTTCATCGAGGTCAGCCTAAAACTTTGACTTTCTCTGAGTCAAGTTTGACCAGATAGCAGTGGTTGGTTCATGTTTTACATTTCACCTTATGCTTCCCAGTCATTTATGTCTCATTGTTACCTGAAGGCAGTGGAAGGTACTTCAGAGCAACTAACAGTTTTATGAACTCTCTGGTAATAATGAACTCATGCCAAGTAAGTAGGTGAGGCATGTGAGCACAGATTTTCATGCTAAATGTAGGAACTCTTCACAAAGGCACATACAATCATTCGTATAAGACCAGCATGTGCTGAGTCAGCACTATGTGGTTGAACACATGCTGGTAACAGTCTCTTGCTACATGTCTACCTGTACTTATTTAAACCCCATCCTAACCCAAACCAGACATCGCCATAGCCATCCCAGACGGGTACAAGATCACCCGCAGAGACCGCACCAACAGGGCCGGAGGAGGAATCGCCATCGTCCACAAAAACACCATCAGGATCTCAACAAACACCAACGACACCATGAGCCCCGCTGAACACATGCACTTCCAGATCAACACGGACCCCAAGACCCCCCTAAGAGGCACCCTCGTATACAGACCGCCAGGACCCCAGCCTCAATTCTGCGACTCCATTGCCGACTTCATCAGCACGCACGTGCTGATCTCCATCGACTACATCCTCCTCGGAGACCTGAACTATCACCTGGAGAACAACGACAACAACTCCTCCACCCTGATCCACAATCTCGCCAACCTCGGACTGAAACAGCTCGTTACGACGCCGACCCACATCGCCGGCCACACGCTAGATGCCATCTTCTCCTCAAGCCCCCACGTCACCTTCAGCCACGCCACTGAACTCACCTGGACTGACCACTGCATCCACTTCTCCTTCCGAAAACCCCCCACACACCACAGAACCCTACAGACCTCCGCCGCTGCTGGGGCAAAGTCACTGAAGAACAACTACAGTCTAGCCTCGCACTCAATCCTCCGACTAACCCCACCAACCCCGATAAGGGAGCACTCGCCCTCGAAAGCTGGATGAACGACTGTGCTAACACTGTAGCCTGCTGAAAAACCCCACCAACAGAGATACCAGAAAAAGAGTCAGCTGGTTCACCCCAGAACTCCTCGACTCTAAACGCACCTGCTGGAAATTGGAGAACATAAGACACCAGACAGCTGCCCTGCCCACAAAGACGCCATCCGCAACCACCACCACCTCATCAGGACTGCCAAAAGGACCTCCTTCACAGACAGCCTTGACAACAACATACACGACAGCAAGGAGCTCTTCACAATCGTGCCAACGACATCCCACCATCGCAAGCCCTGTGCGACTCCCTCGCCACCTTCTTTCACCAGAAAATCCATGACAGTTTCAAACCCCGGACGTCCACTGCAGACCTCGCCTCACCGGACCCAACACACCCCACTGCCCACGACACCCTGACAACCTGGGCCAACGTGAGCATCAAGGACACCCTCAAGACCATGGGCACAATCCACTCTGGATCCCCGTCAGACC
The DNA here is from genome assembly GCF_964263255.1 of Lissotriton vulgaris. Classification (NCBI taxonomy): domain Eukaryota; kingdom Metazoa; phylum Chordata; class Amphibia; order Caudata; family Salamandridae; genus Lissotriton; species Lissotriton vulgaris. The sequence continues at coordinate 2,139,455,684 of NC_141691.1, read as the reverse complement.
CTCTCCCGCACCACATCTTCAACCTCTCCTTCGAGACCGCCACCTTCCCTGAGAACTGGAAGCACACAGAGATCAACACCCTACTGAAGAAACCCAAGGCGGATCCGAGCAACCTCAAGAACATCCGGCCCATTTCCCTGCTTCCGTTCCCAACAAAGGTCATCGAGAAGGTAGTTAACACCCAGCTCCTAGTCACCTTGAAGACAAGACACATCCTGGACCTCTCCCAGTCAGGATTCCGCAGCAACCACAGCACCGAGCTCACCCTTATTGCCGCCGCAGACGACATCAGGATCCTTCTAGACAAAGGCAAGGCGGCGGCCCTCATCCTCCTGGATCTCTCCGCCGCCTTCGACACCGTCTGCCACCAATCAATCAATCAATCAGTGACACTTATAAAGCGCGCTACATACCCGTAGGGTCTCAAGGCGCTGGGGGGGGGGGGAGCCGCTACTGCTCGAACAGCCAGGTCTTCAGCTTCTTCCTGAAGGAGAGGTGGTCTTGGGTCAGGCGCAGGTCGGTCGGGAGGGAGTTCCAGGTCTTGGCGGCCAGGTAGGAGAAGGACCTTCCTCCTGTAGTCGCACTTCGGATGCGGGGGACGGCGGCGAGGGCGTGGTTGGCTGATCGGAGGTGGCGTTTGGGAGCGTAGAAGTTGACTCGGCTGTTGAGGTAGCTCGGGCCTTGGTCGTGTAGGGCTTTGTGTGCGTGGGTGAGGAGGCGGAAGGTGATTCTTTTGTTGACGGGGAGCCAGTGAAGGTCTCTCAGATGTCCGGAGATGTGGCTGGTTCGTGGGATGTCGAGGATGAGTCTGGCTGAGGCGTTCTGGATCCGCTGGAGTCTCTTCTGGAGCTTGGCGGTGGTACCGGCGTAGAGGGCGTTGCCGTAGTCCAGTCGGCTGGTGACGAGGGCCTGGGTGACGGTCTTCCTGGTGTCGGTGGGGATCCACCAGAAGATCTTCCGTAGCATGCGTAGGATGTTGAAGCATGCCGAGGAGACGTTGTTGACTTGCCTGGTCATGGAGAGGGAGGAGTCCAGGATGAAGCCCAGGTTGCGTGCATGGTCTGTTGGTTTGGGTGCGGTGCCCAGGGCGGGAGGCCACCAGGAGTCGTCCCAGGCGGAGGGAGAGGAGCCCAGGATGAGGACCTCGTCTTGTCCGAGTTCAGTTTCAGGCGGCTGGTCGTCATCCACTCGGCTACCTCTTTCATCCCTTCGTGCAGGTTGGCTCTGGCGGCGCCGGGGTCGTTGGTCAGGGAGAGGATCAGCTGGGTGTCGTCGGCGTAGGAGATTATGCTGAGGTTGTGTTTGCGTACGATGGCCGCGAGGGGGCTCATGTAGACGTTGAAGAGGGTGGGGCTCAGAGATGATCCTTGGGGGACGCCGCAGATGACTTCGGTGGCCTCTGACTTGTACGGTGGTAGGCGGACTCTCTGTGTTCTCCCGTCGAGGAAGGAGATGATCCATTCCAGCGCCTTGTCCTGGATTCCGACGTTGCTGAGGCGCCGTACTAGGGTGCGGTGGCAGACCGTGTCGAATGCCGCGGAGAGGTCTAGGAGGATGAGGGCCGCTGTTTCTCCGTTGTCCATCAGGGCTCGGATGTCATCGGTGGCGGCGATGAGGGCGGTCTCGGTGCTGTGGTTGGCTCGGAAGCCGGACTGTGAGGGGTCGAGGGATCCGTTCGTCTCGAGGAAAGCGGCCATCTGCTTGTTGACGGTCTTCTCAATGACTTTGGCTGGAAACGGGAGGAGCGAGATGGGGCGGTAATTCTTGAGGTCGGTGGGGTCCGCTGTTGGTTTCTTGAGTAGAGCGCTGAGTTCGGCGTGTTTCCAGCTCTCGGGGAAGATGGTGGTGTCGAAGGATGTGTTGATGATGTCTCGCAGGTGGGGTGCGATGACAGCGTCGGCCTTGTTGAAGACGTGGTGAGGGCAGGGGTCGGTCGGTGATCCGGAGTGGATGGAGTTCATCGTGCGGATGGTGTCTTCGGTGCTGATCGGGGTCCAGGCGTGGAGGGTGGTGGTGGGGGGTGGTTGTTCGGTCATGGTGTGCGTTGGTTGGTTGTTGAAGCTGTTGTGTATGTCCGCGATCTTGTTGTGGAAGTATGAAGCCAGGGAGTTGCAGAGGTCTTGCGATGGGGTGATGTCGTTGTTTCCTGCGCTGGGGTTGGAAAGCTCTTTGACGATGTTGAAGAGTTCCTTGCAGTTGTGTGCGTTGTTGTCCAACCGGTCCTTGAATGCTGTTTTCTTGGCGGCGCGGATCAGCTGGTGGTGTTTACGGGTGGCAAGTTTGAAGGAGGTCCTGTTGTCCGGTGTCGGTTCCCTTCTCCAGACTTTCTCGAGGGCTCGGCAGTTCTTCTTGGAGCTCTTGAGTTTGTCGGTGAACCATGGGGCTTTCTTGCTGCCGGGTCTGCTGGGCGGGGTCCTCAGTGGGGCGAGTTCGTCCGCGCAGTTGCTGATCCACTTCGTGAGGTTGTCGGCGGCCTGGCTGGGGTTCGCTGAGCTGGCAGGAGGGTGCTGGCTCAGGGAGGTGGCGAGCTGGTCTGCTGTGATCTTGTTCCAGCTTCTGCTGGCGGCCTGTTGCTGGTGGTGGTGGGTCGTTGTTTTCTTGAAGGTGAAGTGGACGCAGCTGTGGTCCGTCCATTGAAGCTCTGTGGCGTGGCTGAAGTCGATGTCCTTGCTGGATGAGAAGACAGCGTCGAGTGTGTGTCCGGCGAGGTGGGTGGGGGTGGACACCAGTTGCTTGAGTCCCAGGTTGGCGAGGTTGTCGAGCAGGGTGCTGGTGTTGCGGTCGTTGTTGTTCTCCAGATGGAAGTTGAGGTCTCCCAGGAGGATGTAGTCAGCGGAGGGGAGGGCATGTGGGCTGACGAAGTCGGCGATGTCCTCGCTGAATTGTGTGCGTGGTCCAGGGGTTCGGTAGATCAGGGTGCCTCTGAGGGTGGTGTTCGGGTTGGTGTGGATCTGGAAATGCAGGTGTTCGGCGGTGGTCAGGGAGTTGTCGGTGCTGGTCGTGAGACGGATGGTGCTCCTGTGGATGATGGCGATGCCTCCTCCCATCTGGTTGGCGTTTCGGTCCCTCCGGACGATCTTGTAGCCCTCTGGGATGGCGATGGCGATGTCGGGAGCTGAAGAGGCGTTCATCCAGGTCTCCGTGAGGAAGGCAACGTCTGGAGCTGTGGTGTCGAGGAGGTTCCAGAGTTCGATGGCATGTCTGTGGACGGAGCGGGTGTTGAGCAGGATGCACTTGAGGTGGGTGCTGCTGGTGTTCGGCTTGGTGGGTGCTGGTGCGAGGCAGGTCCGGATGCAGGTGAACTTGCAGGCGTGGCAGCTGAAGGGTCCGTGGGTACGTCGTGGAGAGGCTTGATGGCATTCTGGGAGTCGGCCGGTGTTGAGAGCGGTGAGGGTGGCGGCGGAGTACGTCAGGCGGGTCGGTCGGGGTCTTCGTGGGCCAGGGGTCCTGGCACTGGGCGCGGTCCAGGCGCGGACGGGCGTAGACGGGCTTACCTTTGGCGCGCCTTCGGCGCACAATCGGCGCGCCCGCTGCGCGTGACCGCTGCGCGTTTGCACGGTCGCCATTTAAGGCGAAGTGCGCGGGTGGGCGGAGCAGCTGGGAGGCGGGAGCGGGGAGGTAGGCGGACAACAAGGAAGGAAACCACAACACGGGGGAAATAAAAATTAAACAGAACGGGCACAAATTCTCAACAAAACAAGGAAAACAAGGAAAAAACCAAAGTTATATAAAACAGGCACAAATGTTAGACAAAACAAGGGCAAAAACAACCGCAGCGGCGCCCGCCGGCAATCGGCAAAACGAGGCAGCAGCGAGGCAGAGGGCAGGCAAGGGGCACACGCAGCAGCTGGTGGCCGTGCGGCGCGGGGGTGTCCCACACACTAAGCACGAGACTCCAAGACACAGGGATCCGGGAGAAAGCTTTGGACTGCACCACCTCCTTCCTCTCTGGCAGAACTCAGAGAGTGAGCCTCCCCCTGTTCCAGTCCAAGGCCTCAGAGATCATCTGCGGCGTCCCTCAAGAATCCTCCCTCAGCCCGACGCTGTTCAACATATACATGGCACCACTAGCACGCATCGCCCGACTGGACCTCAACAAAATCTCCTACGCCAACGACACGCAGCTGAGGATGTAGGCAATCGCCGACTGTATGAAGGAAAGACAACTCAAGCTGAACACAGACAAGACGGAGAGCCTCATCCTCTGGTCCACTCCTTCAGCATGGGATGACTCATGGTGGCCCACAGCACTGGGGACCGCCCCGGCCCCCACCAACCACGCACGCAACCTGGGAATCATCCTCGACTCAAAACTCACCATGACCAAACAAGTCAACGCTGTCACCCAGGCGCTAGTCTGCAGCAGACTCGACTACGGAAACGCCCTCTATGCCGGAGCCTCGTCCAAGCTCATCAACAGACTACAGAGAATTCAGAACGCCTCGACGTCCCGCGCCGCGACCACATCACCCCCAATCTGAGGAACCTACACTGGCTCCCCCTCGAAAGGAGATTCTTTTTCAAGTTCCTGATCCACGCACACAAGGCACTCCACAAGACCGGACCAGTCTATCTCAACAACCGACTCTCCGTACCCAACAGAAAACTCCGCTCTGCCACGATCCCGCACATCCGTAGAACAACCTCCGGAGACAGGTCCTTCTCCCACCGCGCCGCCAGGACCTGGAACACCCTCCCCCTCTACCTACGACAAACCCAAGACCTGCTGTCCTTCAGGAGACAATTCAAGACCTGGCTCTTCGACCAGTAGCAGCAGCACCTCCCCCCCAGCGCCTTGAAACCCTTACGGGTATTTAGTGCGCCTTACAAATTACTTGATTGATTGATTGAAACCGGGTGCTTAGACTCGTTAGAATGCCACACTCACCTGGCACCTGAAGACGCAATCCCAACGTCGGCTGCTGTTCTTCGCTCCGCTTCACCTGCATCTTGTCTGCAATCCCGAACTCCTCATTTTCTGTAAGAGAAAGAGAAAATTAACAAATTTGAGCAGCAGGTACGCTGGAAGGAATCCTTAATTCCAGTGATTGAAATCATGAGTCAACCCACGTTCATCAAGGCTTTCTCTGTCCATCCCAAGCTCACACAAAGACAACTTTTTATCATATAACTAGTTTGTACAACATTCAATAAATAAATAAGTACATGCACCCATGCTTTTTCTAGGAAGGAATCCTGAGTTTGTTTGCAGGAGTTGCATAGAGTTGCTGTTGTCTCCTTACCTTCCTGGTGCCTGTAAAAGCTTCCTCCATTCTCTGCTTTCAAGCGCTCTAGTGCTGCCACCAGTTCTCTGCGCTCTTTCCTCAGGTCTCCTCCAGTCGCTTTGTTCTCGACAGCACAGTAACGCTCTCTACAATATCCAATGAACTCTTTAAGTTTGCCATCACCTTCTGCTACATATGTTTCTATTGGCACATTTCTCAGGTCCCCTTTTCTTGTGAACACCACCATCATGTACTTTGCTGCTTCTCTCCCAAACAGCCCTTGGAGTGTTTCAACAGCCTCAGCTTCTTCTGCAGTGAACAACCCCACCTTCACCACAAAGACGATGGCATGGGGCCCCGGGGGGCACATATCAGCTGCCTCAGCAATACTTGTTTTCATTTTCTCATTAGAGACTTTGGTATCAAAAATCCCTGGTGTGTCCACCACAATGACGTGTGTCCGGTTGTATGCACAACACCCCTTCTGGCCTTCTGTGGTCACTGACACGGGTAAGCATTTGGACACAAACTCTTCTCTGCCCAGGATGGTGTTTCCGGTCGTGCTCTTCCCAGCTCCAGTTTTACCAACAAGGAATATTCTCAGCTCATCATTCATAGTTTCATTATCACAATCCGCAGGGTCTACAAAGAAAAAAAAAACAGGCATTCAGAAAACTGGCTAAAGAGAAGCGCTCATTATATGTATATAAAAATATAGAAAACTGTCTAAACTATGATAGTGAGAGGACATGTGCTATGTGAAAGTTGTGATCACATTGTGAATAATCCTGGAATGTTGTCAGTTTCACATGAGAAGACACCCTTTAACTGTAAGGACACAGGACTGCAATAATGCAAAAGAGCCCCTGTGATAGGGCACTCAATAGGATGGTTAGATGGATGATTGGATGGATGGATGGATGGATGGATGGTGGATGGATGGATGTGTGGATAAATGGATGGGTGGATGGATGGATGATTGGATAAATGATTGGATGGATGGGATGGTGGGTGTGTAGATGGATGGATGGGTGGATGGATGGGTAGGTGGATGGATGGATAGATGGATGGATGGATGGATGGGTCAGAGGGTGGGTAGATGAACATATGGATGGATAGATGGTTGGATGGATGGATGGATGGATGGATGGATGGATGGATGGATGGATGGATGGATGGATGGATGGATGGATGGATGGATATTCTAACCTGCTTTAAACCATACCACCTTGGATTTTCTGATGTGAACATCTGATTTTTGGATGCATGCTGTTGGTGAGTTATATCATTAAAATATCACACATGGCATGCTTTGAAAAAAAGCGCTAACTTACAGTGGTCACCTGTAAGAAATTGGATTACATTTTGAGGTGGTTGTTCCCTGAAGTCCATTTTAATAAATAAATTACACCATAATGACAAAAATCCAAGAAAGGGAATAAGAGCTGCTTTGTAACGATTTTGGGGAAGATGTGAAAGCATCAATGGAAGTCAATGAATGCGGTGACATACAACCGAGGCGTGATTCCAGACTGATAGCACTGAAGTCTTGGTCGGATACTCCAAGGATGGTTTGGGCCAGTCAGAAGTTTTACCTTGGGACTTAGGGCCTGCTTTATATCCTGGTGGTCATTAATGAAATCATTGCCAGGAGCGGCTGTCTCAGTGTTGCATTTTACTATTTGCTGCAGTCAATAGTATTTCTATTTTTAATTCTAATTATCATTTTTTTTTTTAGAGAGTACGAAAGAGAAAGCATGTAATACATACATACATGTAGCCTACTAGAACATGTTAATGTCATTAAAGACATACATTGCTTCGGCCTGTAACCTTTTACAAAGGGTAATATAGATAAATGGCGTCCAATTTAAACTTATCTGTAGGCAGAAAGGATGCATCACAACAGCAAGAGCACTGAGTTTTCCTAAATTGAGCAAATAAAAACAGTAGTGCATAGCCCTAATAAACATGGATGTGGAAGAGGGATACAGTAGACATAACCAATATGAATTATAATGATCCGCTTGCAATGGAAATCTTCTTCCGTGGCGGGGGAGCAGTACAATGATTTTACTGTTCTTTACCACCAGATTTAACCTGGCGGTAAGGATCACTAAAAAATGCCTACATGTCCAGTGGGCGGACATGGAGGCGTTTCTTATGCAGCACTTGCTCCTTGGGGCCATCAGAGGGGGTGAATCAGACAAATGTGTCTCTGCTGTGATTAACCTTAAGTTCTGCCCACACCCAAATGTGATGGAAAGGGCACTATATTGGATTGCAGATAACTCCCTCTCCACCAATATATCAATTTGGCCAGCAGTAGTTTGTAAACTGAAGATCTACCCACATTTAAATTTCGGTGGGTAGACCTTCATATTGGCGGAGTGTATACTAAGCATGAGCGAATTTTGCGGATCTCGCGTTCGCGAATTTTGCGGATTTGCGGATTCGCAATCCGCAAAATCCGCGAATTCCCGCGAATTTGCGGATTTTTTTTTTTTGTGTTCGCCTGTGTTTCTGCCAGTTCGCGAGGGTTTTTACAATTTCGCAATTTGCGAACTTACCTGTCGGGTCGCAAGTTTTGCGAACTTGTTGTTTCTACGTGTCCAGCCTGTTTGGGACACTCTTCTTCATCACTGCCACTCTCTGTCACCACTGCCACTCTCTGACTACTCATGCCACCCTCTGGCCCACCCATGCCACCCTCTGTTTCATCACCACACCCTCTGGTTGTCCAGTGTACATTATTTTCGGCAAAGCAAAGCACACCTTCCCTGCCTCAAGTGACCTGAATTAATTTGGGGCTGATTAATGTGTCACAGAATATTTTTTTAGCTGGCACCTGCTTCCTTAGTGCGCCCTGATTAGTGATCTTTTGCACTTGCTAAGTGCTTTCATTGTTGCAAAATTAGTTACAACACCTGCCCTGCCCCAACTGACAATAATGAATTAGGGGCTGATTAATGGATTTTAACTTCCAGCCTGGCTCCTGCTTGTCTCCCTTAGCTGTAATTCAGGACCTTTGTGGCATATGTGTAACTATTCTGAGGTTCAGAGCAGGGTCACATAATAGTTTCAACTGGCAACTGAACTCTGGAGGGGCCCCTCAGGAAGCACTACAGGAAATGGCTACTAATGATGAGCCTGAACTTTTGAACCTGGTAAGTAGTTACTTTCAGTTTTGCTAAGATCGTATTTCTGCAATTTTGCACTTATTCGCGGGGCGCGAACTCACGCGAACAGTGCGAGCAGTGCGAGCAAAATCCGCTGCTCGCGGATTTGCGGATTTTGCGGGAGATTCGCGAATCTCGCGGATTGCGAATTTCCCGAAAATCCGCAAAATCCGCGAGCGGAACGGATTTTCCGCCCATGCCTAGTGTATACTCCATCGCCGCTGCAATGGAGTATACCATTTCACCAATATAGAAATCACGCCCTCAAAAATGAAGTCAGTATCACTCAGTGAGACCAGGCATCAGGCGGCATCCAAAGAAGCCTTCAAAAAGTCGGATCGGCAGTGGATAAGGTCCTGGTAAAGCTATAAGTTTTGCAGGGAATGCTCCGACGGGGCAAAATTCGAATTTTGCACCCAGGCAAGTTCTCTTCCTGACTGGATATTCTTGGCACTTTTGCCTGGTGAAGATTTTTACTTTCAGACTTAGTTTCAGAGCTCTGATTCTTTTAGCACAAAAATGTTGCAGGCTGTATCTGACACTGACATTCATGAAGCCAGATATCTTCTGGTTTTTTCACAGGTCCATAAAGTGTTCTATGGTCGGTGCCTAGTGGTGACGCATTTATGCCTGGCACTAGGTGGTGGGTGGGGGTGATTCTGTCCCTCCATAAACAATGGGGTAAAGGTTCCAGGGGTAACCATGTCCACTTTTACTGCAATTCCGATTTTCCCCACTACTAAGTGTCCCACGTTGTATCTCATTCTTAAAATCCAAAGTAGGGAAAAATGTCTTCTCTTCTGCACAGCCTGGGTGCCACCCAATGGTGTAGCCAGGATAATGAGCAGCTCCCTCCTCTGTGGTCACTTTAAACCTGTTTTGAGGGCAGCATTCCCTCGACTGGGTTTGGTGCCTGCCTGATCGGGAGGACAAATGATGTTGCAGTGGTAGTTAGGGTAGGGGCTAAATCCCAGGAGAGAGTTACTACACATGCGTTCTGCCACCTCTTGCTTTGAATAACGTTGTGCCTGCCAATGGGTTGTTACTTGCAAATGTCTTAATGAACTTAAAGAGACACAGAAACACCTCGACACCTGGACAGATAAACATTGTATTGTTTTGAACTATTTTTAAATATACCACATGTAAATGAAGATTATACACTATGTAATGAAATCTACTTGGGAGATTTCAACCTCCACTGGAACGACCAGAAAGACGCTGTGGTGAATAGCCTTAAAACTTTCTTCAACGCACTTGACCTCACCCAAATCTGCAACCGTCCGACACATGAAAAAGGCTCTATCCTCGACCTTATCATCGCCAAAGAAGACTCTACCCAGCTGGAGGCAATCGAACCCTGTGACTGGTCAGACCACCACATCATCACCTTCTTCATCAACGAAAAGGTCAAACTTAACCCGGCTCAACCTGCCAAAACCAAGATCTGGAAGAGGGACATGAAGAATCTTAACCCAAACTCCTTGCCTGCCCACACAGGCAGTCTCCTTCTTCCCCCGACGGGCGTCTCTGATGTGCATTCTCTGACCGACCTCTACCTAGACACTATGACCTCAATAATCAATGAAGCCGCCCCCCTGCAACTGAAGAGAGTCTCCACCAAGAACTCGAACCCATGGTATGATGGTAGACTCAATGAAGACAGACGTGCTATGCGCATGGCAGAGCGCACATGGAGATCTGACCCCTCAGCACTGCACCTTAAAATGCTTAAGAACAAGAGAAACGCCGACTTCAGAAAAATCAAACGCTCGAAATCAGTCTTCTTTAGCCAACAGCTGGACCAAGCAAAAAACCGACCAAGGAAGCTGTTCGAGTTAGTCAAAATCCAAACCAAAACTCAACCTCCACAACCTAACATCTCAACAAATGATATTCCAAGCTGTGAGGACTTTTCTACTTTCTTCAAGCAAAAGACCGACAATATAAGATGTGATCTCCTCAAAGATGTAAGCCTATACTCCTGCTCCATCTGCATAACTAACACTCAACCTAAAAACAACGCCTCATGGACGTCCTTCGACACCTATTCTGAAGAATCAATTCACAAATTGCTCGGCACCTTGAAGCCCGCTAATCACCTCACAGACCCACTACCTGCCAATGCTGTTAAAGCCCTCACCCCCCTGCTCCTCCCACTCTGGACTAAAATCATCAACGGTTCCCTTCAACAAGGACTCATCCCAGTCTCCCTCAAGATAGGGCAAGTCACGCCTATACTAAAGAAACCCACAGCTGACCCGGCCGACCTCAACAATTACCGCCCCATCACCAATATCCCCACTCTGGCCAAATTGCTAGAAAAAATGCGTTCAACTCCAATTGACAAAACACATTGATCAGTTTGACCTCCTCAATCCTCACCAATCAGGATTCAGAGCAAAACATAGCACGGAAACGGCTATGACACACATAATCGATGACGCCCTCCAAATCCTTGATCACAATGAGTCCTGCCTCCTCATCCTTCTTGATCTCTCCTCAGCATTTGATACGGTCAAACACGAGAATCTACTGGAGCTCTTAAAGACCAGAATGGGCATAACCGGGACTGTTCTCAAATGGTTCACGTCCTTTCTACACAACCGGTCTCAGAAGTTCAAGATTAACAACGCACTGTCCTCACCTGTGCCCGTAACACTTGGCGTCCCTCAAGGTTCCTCCCTATCCCCCACATTGTTCAACCTCGTCATGGAGCCATTCACTACCCTGCTTCAAGCATCAAATGTACACTTCCATATGTACGCCGATGACACTCAACTCTACCTCAAGCTACAATCACCGGAAGACATCAAGCTTTTGAACGCCACACTAAGAAACCAAGCATGGCTGGCCGATAATCACCTCAAACTAAACGCACTGAAAACTGAGTTCCTTCTGATCTCACCTCCGGCGAAAAAGGCCATCACCCAAACCTGGCTCACTCATCTAACCGCACTCAATGTCCAACCCACCATCGTGGACTCTGCGAAATACCTTGGCATCACACTTGACTCCAATCTCAACATGCAGCAGCATATTAGCAAAGCAACTAAAGGAGCCAACTTCCAAATCAACACTCTGAGAAAACTCAAACCCTTCCTACCACCCAAGGACTTCCAAACTGTTGTACAAGCCCTAGTCATTCCTCGCATAGACTATGGAATTGTGGCTCTCAGTGGGCTGCCCCTAACAACAACGGCACCACTAAGAGCCTCGCTGAACGCAGCCGCGAGACTCATAACTGGCTCAAGAAAACACTCGCATATATCCCCTGACTTAAAAGCCCTGAACTGGCTGCCTTTTGAAGCCAGAGTTCAGCTGAAAATTGCCTGTATGACACACTCTGCCGTGCACCACAAGTCACCCAACTACCTCACTAACAAGCTGACTGTATCAGGAGGCTCAAGATCCAACAGAAGCACAAAAAACCTCCTCCTGAAACCTCGTAGATTCCGGAAGGAAAAAACATACAAACGCTCCTTCTCAGTAATGGCACCTAGGATCTGGAATGCACTCCCGCCAGAAACTAGGCTTATCCCCTCCACTGCTCTCTTCAAGAAAGAGGTAAAAGCCATCCTTATGGCTAAGTTTACCTGAACACTATTGTTACTGGAACATTGACATTATACGGCCCCTATATTATCGGCTACCTGAGTGTTTATCTGTGTTATACTCTTTTTTGACTGCTACTGGATCAAAGCCATTGCACGGACTCTATATTATTTGTTTCCAGTTTGTTTACTAGGGTTTATACTTTGACCTGATTGCTCTACTATCACCCGCTAGGGTGCTAAAGTCCTATTTGATCGCCACTGGAGCAAAGACACTGCACGGCTCCTATTTTTTTGGTTTCCTGATTGATATTAGTATGTATACTCTTATGCGATTGCTACCCTACCTTGCAACCCTCCCACTACTGAATATTATAATGTCTCCAAGAATTTGTCTACCCCACCTCCTGTTTCTGTAAAGCGCTCTGATATCTGCAAGGATCTTGTTTGCGCTATATAAAACCTTAAAAATAAATAAATAAATAAAGACTTGAGTGATATGTCTACCATGTTTTGAATTATTGCACTACTGGCATAATATATGTGGTTATAAGTTTATTTAGGATGCTTGATTTGTTGAATATGTACTTATTACTGTAAAATGCTTATGAAAAACTGTGAGTACAGACACTGTGTATAGATTAAATGTAGAAAACATTTGCAACTAATTTTAAATTAAATACAAACAGAAGCCAGTCACTCAGCCTGTAATATGTGGAATAAATAGATTTTTATTGCAGTAATATGTGTTATGATATTTAATATAAGTGAAATCTTTTGGTTCAGTGTAAACTAACAGTGATACTTTGAATGAATGTTGACACAGAAGGGATCTTCCTCTTTTTGAAAAATTGGAGGTGTGGTGTGACATGTTTAGACTGGGCGATATAACAGCTTCTAGAAATCTCCACTATCCGTTTTAATTCCCTGCAGAAGGGAGACACTGACAAGCACTGGGAACTACAGAACAATGACCCCTTTTCAATGGACCCCGGTTCAGAGGGAGGGATACTCAGTACTTGTGCCTTTTTGGACTCTGTTGGACCCAGTCTCCAAGGCCCTCCCGTACCACCCCCAGCAGAAGGCAGACTTGCTTGATTCCCTGAAGGAGATGATTTCTCTGGATCTTATGTGTACCAGATCTGGCTGGAGGTGAACTGACTGAGTATGTCCAAAAACCCTCAAAGACGCACAAGTATCATGTTACAAAGATGATCTGTGGCGGTAGAAGCACAAGATCCGGATGGGTTCAAGTACAATTATTCACAGTCTCCACTGCTCCACTCCTGTCACAACCTCAAGGTGCCTCACACACCAACATTCTAAGGTAGATTTTAGAACCCCACAGTGGGAACATTCTATTTAACAGTGGAGAGGAGGGTGGAAAGGAGGGTACCAAGGGGAAGGAGCTAAATTACAACATATCTTGCAAGGGCTTCAGAACCATTAGAAAATCAATGAAGACAAGTCTGTCTAAAACTGTGAAAGATGGTCAGAGTTAACCGAACTTTCAATTACTGCATGTAATAAGTACTTTCACCACTGAACGCAGAAGAACTGGCCTTTTGCACCTAACAGCCAAGGAATAATTCCATATGTAAGAACCAGTGCCCAGGATTGCTAGCTCAACAAGAAGATATAGTTGCATGCCATCTAGTCCCTGCCAGGAATGTGCAATTTTTGATGACCAGAACTGTCAAGTGGTTTGCAGACTTTTCACTACTCTAAATGCAGACTGACATTTCACTGCCTGCTCTTGTGGTAAATATAATTTACCGTATCTATTTTTCCGTATAATCACTGACAAGTAAAAGAATAGCTCAATCAAATGAGAGGCAGAGTCCGTGGTGTCTGAGTCATACGGGCTTTATTCGGGATGGCTCGAGCCATGGAAATCAATTCCATCAATACAAGGGTTCGGGGGTATATGCAATGATGGCAAAAAGATGTCAACGATTTATTAACAGTACATGGCATATATAGTGAAACTGTACAATGGCATTGCATATAGGAGGCGTAACAAGTGAAAAAGAGAAGATAAGAACACATGTGCGTAGCAAAAAGGCGTGTACAAGGGTGTGCACAGAGGCGTGTGCAGGAAACGTCACAGAAAGTGTCATAAGTGGGTGGGTGCACAGAGGTAATCTGCAGAGTCAGCAGGAAGTGTGAATGCGCGCGCAGCTAGCATGACGTGACATAGTTGTGTAACTGGGGAGAACTTTAACACTAGTAGAGGAGACAGAAGTCTGGGATGTCAGAACGACCTGGACCTATAACATATCTGGTATCTTATGTTTGGAGGATGCATTATCTGGAGTAAAAGGTCTCTCGGGCAGAGGCTATTCTATACTGAATGCTAGTGCGTGCATAGGTGTCTACGTGTCTACGTACGGGGCCATGGGCCTACTATGGTAATGGGAGCAATGAATTACATGAAGGAGACAGGAAGGCTTGCTCTTTGCTCTGCAGCCGGGGATATGTTTACCTAAATCACTAGACAGGAATGTATTTTCGAGGAGGCTGAACAGATAACTTGAAGGCAAAATACTGTTTTGGCAGGCAGGCCAGGCCGAGCCAGGCACCGCTTCGCTTGGCAGGAAGTAAGGCAGAGGTCAGGGATGCATCTTCATGCTGCAGCTTTCAGAGGCAGAGACAGAAGTGGTTCGAAGGCAGAATCAGGGCCTAGCTCGGCAGAGCCAGGAAAAACGTGAAAGTGCACCATGTAAAGACGTTGGCATGGCATGGTTAGGAACTGAATTATCGATCCATTCCAGGTGGATCTGGTAGAGGACATGTTAACGTTGGACGCAAATGTATTTGCGTCTTCATATTCGGTCATGGAGGGAAATTACATGTACTTTAAGCACGTACATGGAGACGTTTGGGTACACGTTAGGGGACATACTTGACCATAAAAATTTCAATTACCTCATTCCCTCCTTGTCCCCTACGTGCCCATCAAGATATATCGATCTTCATGAGTCCATCTATCTGTTCATATAACATCATTTGCTCATCTTTTTTCAGACGGGAACTGGAACGTGAACTTGGATGGGGAATACATGATGTGGCGCACAAGCCGCAAATCGCTGGCCCACATTGTAGACATAAACAACAACTGAATACTATGGCCAGTGCGATTCCTAGGAAGGATAGGACTTTCCATCCCCAGGCTGATATTACACTCCAGAGCCAACCGGACCAAGTCCAGGAGCCTGGATTCTGGTGTATCTGATGAGCTATTTCATGAAGCCTGGTGATAGCTTTGTATACTGATGGCACGTTATTAGGAATAAACACGCAACAACTGGATCCGATGACTCTACAAGCTCCGCCCCTATCGGCCAGGATGACGTCAAGGACAAGGCGGTTCTGAAGAACAACAAGTCTCATAGCAGGCTGCTCCTCTGTTAAGTTGCCCAAAGCTGAAGTAGTCTCATTCACTACTGCTTCGAGGATTCTTGTTAATTTGCGTATCAGTTTACTATTTGAGACAGTGCCTAGATAAGGAAAGAATCCTTTATTGAAATCTGTATATTGTTCCCACGTAGTTTCAGTCTGATCAACTATTGGGAGATCTCTCTTGTGTCTAACAAGATCGAGGCGGGAATTCCTGTGATAATCGGATGGGGCTAGAAAAACTGGTGGCAATAGGAATGCAATAAAACAAGTACCATCCCAATCTAGAGGTAAACGTACATAAGCTGTCTGATCACATATGAAGTAAGAATGTCGGGAAGCTTTGAATGTAGACTTGCCTTTATCACTGAATTCGACCACAGTAGTACAGTCACTGTGTCCTAGATGTACTGAACCATTCTTTCTGACGCATAATACACCTTTTGCTGGTAAAACTGATATAGATGGCAAGTCTGGACTAGTTTTGGACTGAACATTTAGAATCATGAGGTTAAGTGTAAAATTGCCTAATCCATACACTTCATTTTCTAGATCGGTTCCTGTCATTTGTGGAAGACCTTCCTCATTTGGGAAACATGCTTTGTTCATAACTGTGTTCAGATTTCCCCATATCCAATTGCCTTGGGAAACTTAGGATTCAGTGTCTAAGGCGGATATTAAACTAAACCATGCACCACAGGAACCATTATGTGTAAACGGGTAAGGAAAGAGGGGCAGAGCTCCCTTATAGTTCTGATAGGGAGGGAGTCGGCCACATATCCAACAATTAGTAGCATTGTTGATCTGGTGAGAATGGTGTAACATACGGATGAATGTATTGTTGCGCAGCGCAAGTCGATAAGACAATTCATGTGGAGGCAGGGCACTAAACGTGTGCTCTGCAGTGTCATTAGAAAAAGAATGTGCGATAGGAAAGTACATATGTAACATCCAACTGATGATAATAATCGTAAGACTCAGAAAAAACATAACAAGTAATGTGCAGATGCAACGGCTCCGGAGACTTTTACAATAATTTTGTTTCTTGATCTCCTGTCTATCTCTCTCTCTATTGGGGTCTATCTTATACATGTCAGGAACCTGTCTAACCGCTTCACCCAGGAGGGGACTTAAACAATTAAACTGTCTGACTTACTAGACCTCAATTTCAACTTGTACTCCTCTTGGGGAGTTTTCTCTACCAGGGGGAGTTTAGTATCAGTGTCTGGAATGCGGCAGTCCTGGGAAACAGTCTTTGGCGGAAGTCCATAAAATTTTTGGACATGGCTCGAATGCAGCCAGCCTTTCCTGCCTTCGAGTTTCACAGCAGTCCTTGTGGTCAACAAAACGATCTTCGGCTCTTTCCAGCGGGGCTCCAGAGGGCTTGTTCGGTCAAAATTGCGGACTACGACGACATCTCCTGGGACCAGTTCATGCGGTTTCACCTCGGTGTCGTCTGGGAAGGCTGCCGCGACCTGTGAACGACATGATAGTAGTGCAGACATCAAGGAGGCAAGGTAATCTGTCAGCATAGTACTGTCAACATTGGTTATTTTACGTGGCATAGGTGTCCCCCACATATTAGGAGGCCTACCAAAGACCACCTCATACGGGGATAGCCCTGTCCTAGAATGAGCTACCATTCGCATATAAAAGAGGGCAACAGGAAGGGCTACTATCCAATCTACACCTTTCTCTTTACACACTTTGGCAAGACGGGTTTTCAGAGTCTGATTGTGTCTATCTACTAATCCAGCTGCTTCGGGATGCCGAACACAGTGGAACTTCCATTGATAACCTAACAGAAGTGAAACCTGCTTCATGAGTTCGGACGAGAATGGCTGACCATTATCTGAATACACGACACGGGGCAAACCGTACCGTGGGAAGAATTCACGAACCAACTGCTTGGCAGTGGTCGGGGCAGTGTAATCTGGGACGGGATATGCTTCTGTCCATATGGATAGGGCACATACAACTACGAGGACGTATTTGAATCCTCGGCATCTGTCCATCTGGATATAATCCATCTGGAGGACTTCAAAAGGATGGTCGGGAGGATGAAATCCACCTCGTTCCACGGGAATACCTTTTCCTGGATTGAACTGACAACAGATCATGCAGGTACGCACTTTCTGTTTTGCTGCTGCTCGTAAATGCTTGTTGAACCAGAGGTTCTGTAAACTGTCTAACATGGCTTTCTCTCCTAAATGTGCTGGACTATGTGCGGTGTTGATGATAACCTGAACCATGGAGTCAGGGAGAAACCATGTGGTCTTTCCCTTCGTCATCCATCCCTGTTCTGACTGTATCACTCCTTGTTCAGTCCATTTCTTGATTTCGTCTGGAGTAGCATGTGTCTGTATGTCTATTACATCTTGGGTGGGATCCCTAACTGTCATGCAATGTGTCAGTGAAGTTACGTCGGTCTTTGTCATATCAGTTGCATGAGTTTGAGTCTGAGCTGTATGCTTGGCTGTTCGATCTGCCAGGTCGTTACCCTGGGAAATAGTGTCTGTGACTTTGGTGTGTGCTTTGCACTTCATGATGGCTATTGCTGTAGGCAAATGTATTGCTTCCAACAGAGCTTGAATGAGGGGACCATGCTGGATCTTGGCTCCGTGAGAGGTCAAGAAACCTCTTTCCTGCCAGAGAACACCGAAGTCGTGTACGACTCCAAATGCATAACGTGAATCTGTGTATATGTTTACTTTAAGGTTCTTGGCTCGAATACAACTTGGGTCAGAGCAATGAGCTCTGCTGCTTCAGCTGACAGGGTGTCAATACGATGTGCTTCTATGACTTCAGTTTCAGTGGTCACTGCATATGCGGCCACTAAATCTCCTGTACTTGTTCTCATACATGAACCATCTACATAAAGTGTCAGGTCTGGATCGGGTAATACAACATCTGTCAAGTCTTGTCTGGGCTTCGTAATTGTGTTAATGATATCCACACAGTCATGTGACATAGGGTCTGTCGTACTTAACGGTAAAAGTGTAGCAGGATTCAGTGTATTGCAGCGCCTGATCTCTATGTGTGGTTGGAACAATGTCAATTCATAACCCGTCAGTCGTGCTATAGTCAAGTGCTGAGTTTGAGTTCTATTTAGGAGAACTTCCACAGAGTGTGGAACCTGTACTGTCAATTGATGTCCCAATACAATGGAATCACTTTGTCTGATTGCTAGAGCTGTTGCTGCAACTGATTTCAAGCATGCAGGCAAGGCCTGGGCTACTGGATCTAATGTACTCGAAAAATAAGCACACGGTCTGTGTCTGTCTGCTTGAACCTGAGTGAGGACCGATAACGCGGTGCCATCGCGTTCTGTGACAAAAAGTGTAAAAGGTTTGTTGTAACATGGTGTCGCTAGAACAGGTGCTTGACATAAGGCTTTCTTTAATTCATCAAAAGCTTGTGTATGTTCCTGAGTCCAAGGGAGAACAGTTGACGACGCTGCCTCTTGTGTTGTCAGCTGTATGAGTGGTTTAGCTAGAAATGCGTACTGAGGAATCCATTGTCTGCAATAAGAAGTGAGGCCTATAAAGGCCCGTACTTCCTTCTGTGTCTTGGGCTGTGGCATATGTACAATTAACTGGATACGGTCAGGTGTCAGCTGTCTCCCCCTCTTGGACAGCAAGTGCCCAAGGTACACCACTTGCTGGGCACAGAATTGTAGCTTCGAAGGAGACACCTTGTGGAAAGGGGCGACCATTCGGTCCCCCCGAACGTATGGCGGAGTACCACGATCCCCCCGGGAAGCCATCTTGGGCGGGAGGCGGGTCTCGGCTGGTATGCCCGAAGCGGCGTAGCCGGGGCGCGCCTTTTCCCGCCCTGGAGTGGGCTGGCCTAGACACTGACGCGGCCGGGCCACGCCCTCGGGGCAGGCCGGGGCGGGTTTACGCCCGCCCTGAAGACGGATAAAAGGAGCAACAAGCCAAAGAAGCATCCTCTTGTTCCTGTGCTCTGAAGCTGCACCACCTCGCTGCACGTGAGCTCGAGACGGAACGAAGAGCCAAGTTTGAGCGTTGTAATCTTTCTTGTTTGTTTTACAGATACTCTGTCGGAGAATGCCTAAGAAGGCGGGAAAGCGAATGACTACCGACCAGATGCTGCGTGTCCTCATGAAAGAGGTGACCGACCTAAAGAAGCGAATGGCGGAGAAAGACGAGGAAGGGGGGCCGAAACGTCCTCTGGCAGGAGCACCTCCAGGAGGAAAAGGCAAGAGGCCCAGAAGGGGAGCAGCTGGGGGAGACGTCCCAGTTCCCTGTACCCCACTCGAAGCTCCCACTCCTGTGCCGGAGGAAGGGAATCCGATTCCCGTGGTGGTCACCCCCGTGTCCGGGGAGGATATGCCGCCCGAGCTGGCAGCACAATTAGCAGCGTGGTTGGGTAAAGGTAGCAAGGGCGCCACGGCTGACGACGCGCAGGTGTTGATGAAGCAGCTGCGGGAAACAAGGGAAGCGACGAAGGCACCATCGCCGGCTGCGGCAGTAGAGAAACCACCTGGGTCAGGTCCAGTCGCAGATACAGCTTCCGGTTCAGGTAAGCGGCCATTGCCGATTGCGAGGGATGAGTCGGCACCCTCTCGAAGGGAAAAGTTGGGTCAACATGTCCCTCTGGCTATCAAAGAGAAGATATGGGCAGGGGAGTATATAAACATCTTCTCGTTACTTACTGATCATTATGAGATGGAGCATGTTAAGAGCCAGAAGGAGCTCATGCATCCGAGTGTTTGGCGCGCAAAGATGGCCGCCTTTAAGGTAAATGAAAACATTGGTAATTGGGGCAAAGCATGGGGGGTTTTTACATCCATCTTGGGTGAGCGTAGGCCCGAATTGCTGCCCGAATTGCCGATTTATCAGTCACGGATCATGGGGTATTCAGTATCTCACGAGGGCAATCATTGGTTTTGTTACGACAATATTTTCAGAAAAGCGAAAGAGCATGATAAAAACTTAACTTGGGATTGTTATGATTCTGTGTCCTGGTCCAAAATGGAGGATTCTGGTATGTTGAAGGTGCCATTGGTAGGGAGTAACGTTGGTGAATCCTCCCGCCAATATGCAGGGACGCCCTTTCGATCAAGTACGAGTAACGACAATCACTCGAGGCCAATCGGCAACGCAGGTAAAAGGGGGGTTTGTTGGAACTTTAACAGGGGGAAATGTACTAGGCCCCAATTTAGGCACGAATGTGGGGGGTGTGGGCAATCATCCCATCCTGAGTCCATGTGCAGAGCCAAAACGGGTGATAGCGGTGGTAGGGGAAGCGCCAAACAGGTCTGAAATGGTCCGAGGGGCGCCTTTACCTACTCCGATTGATTCCATGGCAATGATTCCTTGGCTCAACGAATACCCGGATCATGCTTCCGCTGGGGTGTTGCGGAAAGGGTTTTCATATGGTTTCCGCATCCCAGTGGGGGATTTTCAGGGTGTATCAAAGTGTAAGAACCAACTGTCGGTCTTTCAACATACGACCGTGGTACAGGAAAAGATTGGGAAGGAGGTTACTCGAGGTCGAGTCGCCGGTCCATTTGATGTGCCACCATGTGCTAACTTTGTTTGTTCCCCTTTGGGGGTGGTCCCCAAGAAGGACCCGGGTGAGTTTCGGCTGATACATAATTTATCAGCCCCACGTGGTCTTTCCGTAAATGATGCGATAGACCCGGAAGTGTGTTCGGTGCGGTACGCATCCTTCGATGAGGCCGTAGCCATATTGAATCGCCTGGGGCCCGGTGCGCTGATGGCAAAATCTGATATCGAGTCAGCGTTCCGGTTGCTCCCGGTACATCCAGACGATCAGCGTCTCCTTGGTTTCATGTTTCAGGGTCACTATTACATGGATAGGTGTATGCCGATGGGGTGCTCTATATCGTGTGCCTATTTCGAAAAGTTCAGTTGCTTCCTGCAATGGGTCTTCACAAAGAAGACGGGGTTTCAACATGTTATGCATTATCTCGATGACTTTTTGTTTCTGGGGGCAGCCGGGGATCCGGAATGTGGACAGGCTTTGACTGCATTTTGTGTCTTGATGAATCAGTTTGGCGTGCCATTGGCACCAGGTAAGACTGTGGGTCCCTCGACTTGCCTCGAGTTTCTGGGGATCGAGCTCGATTCCGAGGAAGGTTGTTTTCGTTTACCAGGTGACAAAGTGTTAAGATTCAGGGCATCCCTGAAATTGTGTATAAGTGAGTCTAAGGTTAAAAAACATCAATTACAGCAATTGGTGGGACAGTTGAATTTTGCCCTAAGAGTTATACCGATGGCTCGCCCCTTTTCTCGCTCGATCGCTCAAGCCATGGTCGGCCTGAAGGAGGGTCATCATCGCACAAGGCTCTCGGCAGAGGTTCGCCAGGACATGCGCATTTGGTTGGCATTTCTGGCGGATTTCAATGGTCGAATTGTTTGGAACAAACCGGCCGTGTCCTCTGAGGAGCTGGGGCTGTGGACAGATTCGGCAGGGAGCATTGGTTTTGGTGCCATATTCGGCACTCAGTGGTCAGCACAAAAATGGCCATCATGGTGGCATGATAGTGGTCTGACAAGTAACATTGCTTTCCTAGAACTTTTTCCCATTCTGGTGGCCCTGAGAACTTGGCCCGAGGGGTTCAGAGATCACTCTGTGGTGTTCTGGTCTGATAACATGACCGTTGTTGAGTGTATCAATAGCCAGGCAGCACGATGCAAATGGGTTCTGAGATTGCTCAAGGAAATTGTGTTATTGTGTATGCAATTGAATGTCCTATTTAAGGCAAGACATGTCCCGGGGGTGATGAACCAGGCGGCTGATGCGCTTTCTCGTTTTCGTATGCAGGCCTTCTGGGGTTTTCTGCCCACAGCGGACCCGGTGGCAGCACCCTTTCCCGAAGCTCTCTGGTCTCTCGGTGCCCCGAACTACAGAACCTCGTGGGAGAGAGTTTAGCACCCAGGGCGAGGAAGGCATATGAAGGGGCGTTCTGTTCCTATTGGGCCTTTTTGGGGGCGGCTAGAGGGGAGCTTTGGGGCCAGGAGGAGTTGGTAGTGAAATTCCTGCTGTCTTTACGTCAGGCAGGCAAATCAGTGGCTACGGCCCAGAGGCATCGGGCCGCCATTTCCTTTGTGGCTAGGGCTCATGGGATCCAGGACCCGACAGCGTCTTTCGTTGTGCAAAAAGCGCTACGTGGGTGGCAACGCCTTGAGGGTCGCAGAGTAGATGAAAGGCGCCCGATAGGTTTGGATAGGTTGGCCCTGTTATTATCTAGACTCCCTGCAACATGTTCATCCCAGTATGAAACAGTGTTATTCCGAGCCGCTTTTACGCTGGCATTCCATGGGGCTATGCGGGTAAGCGAACTAGTGGCGAGGAACAAGCAGGACGTGATGGGGGGACTGTGCCAAGAGCACGTTCAGATTAGAGGGGAGACAATGACTGTCTCGTTCGTCAGGTCCAAGACCGATCAGGGTGCGATGGGTGATTGCATAATCATACAAAGGATCCCCGGGTCCTCCATGTGCCCGGTGAGTTGTGTAGAGGAATATTTAGCACAAAGGGTGGCATCATGGGGGGGGACCTTGTTGAGACACGCTGACGCCACCCCACTGACGAGGTTTCAGTTTCAACGGGTGCTTGCGATGTCGATTACTGCTGCGGGCTTGAACCCGGGCGAGTTTGGGACCCATTCCTTTCGGATAGGGGCTGCTACAGAGGCTACAGCCAGGGGTCTGAATGTTGAACAAGTTAAACGTGTGGGGTGTTGGTCCTCCAATTGTTATAAGAGGTATGTGCGGTTGCACATGTTGTGAAGCTGTAATGATGTACTCACGCTTCTTGTTTTTGTTTGGTTTCAGTTGCGCAAGCCTACGAGGCGGGGCGGACTATGCAGTCGACCCAACACCGGGCCAGCGGTCAGACTTCACCGGCTGTGAAAAAGGAGGTGTGGGTCGTGGGCCACTCATACGTGAGGCGTGCCGCGGACGTATTCAAAGCAGGTGACATGATTCACGTGGCTGGGGAATACGGGTACAGTGTGTCCTTCTACGGAAAGGGCGGACTCTGTATTGACCAGTTTCAATCATTTTTTGAGGGTTTGCTAGGGCGGACGAGGTCACCGCCGTCTATAGTCATAGTACATCTTGGGGGCAATGAGTTGGTCACCACTGGTAGACGACTTCTTCTTGAGGCGATGCTTTCCACTGTAAGTTGGTTGGCGAGGAGAGTTCCAGGGTGCACGATTGCATGGTCACATATGATCCCGCGAAAAAGTATGGCGGGGGGCTATTTCTGTTTCTGCTCTGAACCATTCAGTAAGGAAAATTAATAACAAAGTGAGTAGATTGTTCCGTTCCAATACACTGCATTCTATTTCGCATGGTTCTATTACTGGTGACAGTATGTATTTGGGGGATGGTGTTCATTTGTCCCGGGTGGGGAACGAGTTACTCATAGGAGACTGTATAGCTTGGCTAAAGACTTTAAGACATGACCTTTAGGTAGGAGTGTTGTGGGGGGTCCGGATAGCCGGTCAACTATCCGGCCTGTGGCGGTAAGGTCATGATCGGTGAGCACTAATTGGAAGATCCCTATGAGTGGGCGTCACCCATTACGGATGGGAGCGCTCGAGGGAGGTGGCCATTGGCCCCTCAACGGGGAAGGCGGTCCCTTCTAAGGATGGGCCGCCGAAAGGAAAGGAAACGGGGTCAAGGCCCCTTCCTGGGTAGGAGGGGCTACAGCCCCCTCCTGGAGAATTTCCCGGGGCCAGGACATCTGCGACGGCAGATGTGGTAAGTTGTGTGGGGTTTGGGGGGGGGTCTACGCTACCTTCTAGATTCCTCACATGAGTCCTCGGACGACCTTTAAGTGGCGTCGAGTTTATTGGGGCCCCCGTCAAGTCAAGGGAAATTGGTAGTTGCACTCGAGGTACACCTCTGTGCGGTCGCCCCTCACAAGTGAGGGGGATATTTTCTGGTTAGGGATCTTGACACCGGTTACGACCTTGCCGTTGGCCCTTAAACGTTAGGATGTACAATTTCAAAATTTCAAGTTAGATGTTTTGTAGGATGTTAGTTCGGCTAGGAGAACCTTTGTATTAGAGAATATGTTAAGGTTAGCCAAACATCGCAATGGGGTAATGAAATTGTACATAATATGAAACTGTTATTTTAATGTTTTAATTTTGTTTCATATTTTAATAAATACGGCCGGGAGGGTCACTCCCTCCCGTCTTCCAAAAGTTCAGAACTGTTTCCGGTTTCCCATTCTTGGGGATTGTGTTGAGAGGGGGTGGCGGGTATCTCAGCCATATGGAAAGGGGCGACCATTCGGTCCCCCCGAACGTATGGCGGAGTACCACGATCCCCCCGGGAAGCCATCTTGGGCGGGAGGCGGGTCTCGGCTGGTATGCCCGAAGCGGCGTAGCCGGGGCGCGCCTTTTCCCGCCCAGGAGTGGGCTGGCCTAGACACTGACGCGGCCGGGCCACGCCCTCGGGGCAGGCCGGGGCGGGTTTACGCCCGCCCTGAAGACGGATAAAAGGAGCAACAAGCCAAAGAAGCATCCTCTTGTTCCTGTGCTCTGAAGCTGCAAAACCTCGCTGCACGTGAGCTCGAGACGGAACGAAGAGCCAAGTTTGACCCACCCACCAGCCCCTGAGGACAGCAAGTGGTTTTGAATAAAGTTTGATGTGGTAACTCTTTTGTTTGCAGGTCCGGATTATTATCGTGATGACTTTGAATATGCAATAAAGAAATGGTCACTTTGTGGTATGTTTTGCAAATAAAGTAATCCTGCTCTAGTGTTGATCAGTAACATGTTTTAATAAAGTTGTTGCTTTTAACTGTCTTTTAAGTAATTTTAGTCA
Organism: Lissotriton vulgaris; assembly: GCF_964263255.1. Taxonomy (NCBI): domain Eukaryota; kingdom Metazoa; phylum Chordata; class Amphibia; order Caudata; family Salamandridae; genus Lissotriton; species Lissotriton vulgaris. The sequence goes on along the minus strand of NC_141691.1, from coordinate 2,139,430,491 downwards.
TTTAGTTTAGAACTGTCGTATTTATTTTGGTCGGGCGGTAAGGTCATGATCGGTGAGCACTAATTGGAAGATCCCTATGAGTGGGCGTCACCCATTACGGATGGGAGCGCTCGAGGGAGGTGGCCATTGGCCCCTCAACGGGGAAGGCGGTCCCTTCTAAGGATGGGCCGCCGAAAGGAAAGGAAAGGCGGTCAAGGCCCCTTCCTGGGTAGGAGGGGCTACAGCCCCCTCCTGGAGAATTTCCCGGGGCCAGGACATCTGCGACGGCAGATGTGGTAAGTTGTGTGGGGTTTGGGGGGGGTCTACGCTACCTTCTAGATTCCTCACATGAGTCCTCGGACGACCTTTAAGTGGCGTCGAGTTTATTGGGGCCCCCGTCAAGTCAAGGGAAATTGGTAGTTGCACTCGAGGTACACCTCTGTGCGGTCGCCCCTCACAAGTGAGGGGGATATTTTCTGGTTAGGGATCTTGACACCGGTTACGACCTTGCCGTTGGCCCTTAAACGTTAGGATGTACAATTTCAAAATTTCAAGTTAGATGTTTTGTAGGATGTTAGTTCGGCTAGGAGAACCTTTGTATTAGAGAATATGTTAAGGTTAGCCAAACATCGCAATGGGGTAATGAAATTGTACATAATATGAAACTGTTATTTTAATGTTTTAATTTTGTTTCATATTTTAATAAATACGGCCGGGAGGGTCACTCCCTCCCGTCTTCCAAAAGTTCAGAACTGTTTCCGGTTTCCCATCCTTGGGGATTGTGTTGAGAGGGGGTGGCGGGTATCTCAGCCATATGTCCCTTGTCTGCCAGAAAATACAAGACTGTCAGTGATGCATGTTCACATTCTTGCTCACTTTGGGCGGTGATCCACAGATCATCGACGTACTGAAGCAGGGCAGTGTTAGGAGGCATGTGAATACTGTCAAGTTGTCGTTTCAATGCTTGGCTGTAGATGCTGGGGCTTTCTGTGAATCCTTGAGGGGCGCGTGCAAATTTGAAGCTACGGCCATTTAAACAGAATCCGAAAAGGTACTGGCTTTCCGGATCAATGGGGACACTAAAGAAGGCGTTCTTGAGATCGATTACAGTGAAGAACGTCGCTTCCGAATCAATAACTGTCAATAGGGACAAAATGTCTGGAACCACTGGGTACTGTGGTACAATACATTTATTCAATTCTCGCAAATCAATCACTAACCGATAGACTGGAGGTGCATTCGGATCAGTGCGTTTAAGAATCGGAATGATAGGGGAATTACAAACATTTGAGTCGGTTTCTACAACCACTCCTTGTGCAATGAGCTCGTCAATGATTTTCAGTAAAGCCACTACAGCATCAGGTGGTAACTTGTATTGTCGGATTCGGGGCAGCACAACTCCTGACTTGAGTGTGACACGGTATGGTGTAATGTGCATACAACCTACATCAGTCGGGCCTTGTGCCCATAAATGTGCAGGAACATTCTGTAACCTGGGATCAAAATCTCTCAACACATAATGACCCTTAAAATCACGAAGGAACAGCCTTACTCCTTCAGGAGAACAACAAATTACAGCTCCTAGAGCTTTCAGTGTCTTAATACCAAGCAAGTTTTCTGGACATGATTTCGTGAGCAATAAATCTGTAGTACGGGATAATGGACCAACTGCAAGGGGAACTGGTTTCGATACTTCATTAACAATTGGCTTTCCTGAAAATCCAAGGGAAACATTCTGTGAGCCTGAGAGGGGTGCCCCTGGAACCTCGTCATGAATGATGGTAGTTCTGCTTGCCCCTGTGTCGATCAAAAATGTTCTATCCTTTCCTAAAACCTGACTATGTACATAAGGACCCTCTTGATCTACAGGAACCTCAATAAGAGGCAAGCCAACCTCCCTCTCTAGGCTGTTTCATGTGTACTGCTGATAATCGGGGTAGTCGGACTGTGCATACTGGTACATCTGCTGCGTGACATGTTGTGTTGCGGCAATGGGCTGAGGCTGTGGTACCGCTACGGTCTGTTGTGGAATCTGCATAGGCTGTATATTCTGCGGAGCATGTTGTTGGACCTGGTCCTGTCTAGGCAGACGCGGTCTCTCTTTGGTTTTACCTGTAGCTATATTGTGTTTCAGAACTGCACAATCGTTTACATAGTGACCTGGCTGTTTACAATAATTACATGTCCCTTTAACAGGAGCTGTAGAATTATTGGACTGTGTCGTACCCCTTTTCTGACCATCAGCTGGAACTGACTGAGCAACTAGCACTTTCATTTTCGTGTCTTTCATACGTCTCTGTTCATGATCATGTTCCTCTCTAATTCTGTTCTGGTGGTACTGTAACATTTGTAACATTTGGGAAGGCGTATTTGCTTGCCATGTGCTCTCGACTTTCAATACACGGTTCTTAACCTGTCTTTTATTTTCTAGACGTATCGGTCTGTCAAAAGGCCTATCAGAAGAATACTGTTTTGGGAGTTTCGTTTTACCTATGTACGCTATCATGTCATGAGTTGCTGCTGGATTCTCTGGCTCTTCCTCCTCTGAGGAGTCTTTATCGTCTGACTCGGGTGTCCTATCAGCTTTACGTCGGGCATGTATGGCTACTATTTCTTTATGGATCTTTCTGGACATGGCATCTATACAATTCTGTTTATCATGTTTACAATCTGCAATATTCTGACTCCATTTTGTCAATCCTTCCATCTCTTCCTGCGAATCACCTGGCCGATCTTGTTCCCTTACCAAACAATTAATCAGAAATCGCAATATTAACCCTTGAGTCTCGACTTTCTGATATGCCATGGCCTCACGAACACTCTCCGGACCCTCGCCCGTTCGAATAAAGTGATATATTTTGTCTAGATGGTCTGGCATTTCTGGTAATGTCATCAAATAATCAGTAACACGTCTTAGACGTAACGATGCTAACACCATGTCTCCTTGCTTGCCAGGTACGGGATCATATCTACAATCTCCTCCGAGTGCTTGTTTAAGCTTTTCAGATGGGCTCGCTTTTGGCGTACGCTGCAATGCTAATTCTCTGATTGTCAATCGGTGTAACGGTGGCGGGGTTCGGTGGTGGCCTCCTACGGCACCTCCCAAAGCGGAAGCATGAGCATAGCCTGACTGTGTGGCAGGTATATGTACTGGGGTGGGACCTTGGGTTGCGTCTGTCGCAAAAGGATTAAGAGGACCAGTAGTAGGGGGAACAGTAGCATGGGGGCCAGTAGGGGAATTGACAACAGGCACGGGTTGTTGACGTGGAGGGGTCGTGGCTTGAGCAACCGGAGCAGGATGCCGTGCATTGTTAACGGGTGGTACGGGTACAGTATAGGCTGGAGCTATGCCATCTAAATAGGAAGAAAGGAATATGTCTGCTGCGGTCTGTTTGTGACGGATTTTAGTCGGAACCAATGGTGGCGGCAGATCACTTGGCATTTCCGGGGACACCTTGGGCAGGCCCTAGGCCAGGACTGGATACAGTCCTGTAAGAAGAGCATTTCTCTGTCGGTCTTGTTGTTCTATTTTGACTTGTTCTCCTTCTTCTAGCAGTTCTTTTTCTTTAGCTTTTTCAGATTCTTCCCTACTTCTCTCTGTTTTCCTGATTTCTTTTTCCGGTCGTCTATGTGATTCTTTACGCCATAATTCAATGGCATCTTTCTGTGACTGTCTGGCTTTCTTTTTCCATAACGCTTCTTCTACTCTCGTGATGCACTCGGCATCCCATGTCCCTGTAACGGGACATCTCTGTTTCTCTTCCAGGTCTTTCGTACAATCCACCCATAAATCTAAGTACAGTATGGCATCTAAGCCATGCTTGTGGTACATAAAGTGCCCTGGAGTGTCCCTAGGCGGAACAGGCACTGCTTCTTCGAGTATCCCTTTCCTAGTTCCTATCTGACGTAACTTTGAGAACAGAGGCATGATTACCTCGACTCGAACACAATAAACACAGTAATGATAAGCAAACAGTCATTCATACCACGACATAAATCACATTAAAACATTTCGAACAGATACTGTCTAGTACATAAAACACAATGCTTGGAATCACGTGAGATAATGCTAGAAGACTCGAATACTGAATCACTGAATTACTGAATCACTAGATGCACTGCTAAACAGTACAGACCGGTCCCATAAAGAGACACGTCATACCACGCTCACCAAAGTGAACACGTACGGACCAGGACTGTGTACCCAGACCTGTCTTGACCGAATACAAATTAATGCACCCGTCTTGATGCGTCCCCAGCAACGGTACTCACTGGGAAGTACGGAAACGGAAGGCCTCGGAAACTCGACTGGACTGGACTGCTACGACGTCACTGCTGCTGCACACTACGCATGCGCCTCGATGCTTCGGACAGGTGGGCCTCTGGACACCTCGGACACTGCTCTCTCGACTGGGCTCTGGTCGGGATCCTCCGCACTCCTCACCGCCTCGTCTGGATGTCGACCGCAGTCTCCGTCACCTCCGTAGGCCTGAGGGAGATACAGGAAAACCTGCAGATGCGCATAGGAGTCCGTCACGGCTGTGGTAGGGGGCAAGGCCTGCGACGCATCGCCGGCGCGTGGGGTGGGGGAGGGGCCCATATTCGGGCGCCAAATTATGTGGTAAATATAATTTACCGTATCTATTTTTCCGTATAATCACTAACAAGTAAAAGAATAGCTCAATCAAATGAGAGGCAGAGTCCGTGGTGTCTGAGTCATACGGGCTTTATTCGGGATGGCTCGAGCCATGGAAATCAATTCCATCAATACAAGGGCTCGGGGGTGTTAGACCTAGGGTATCCTAGACTACATAGGGTAGCCTGGCACAGTAGAGGAAACAGCTAAACTCTAGGCGTTGGCTAAGTGCTTACAGAACCCACTCACAGTAACCCAATGATTGACCACTAAAATAAAAGACACTACACCAGTTTAGAAAAATACCAGTACCTTTTATAAAAATAAAGATTGTTTGGTTTCTTATGCAAAATCTGTTTACATTTGGCACAGCATAAATCCACACATGTTACACCAACTTCAATACATTTCTCACTATAGCCATGCTAAATCACAGGTACATTTCACTTGAGTTAAGTTACTGTCAATTCCACAAAATTACTTCTTCAATCAATGGTTACAGAAGGGAAAATTCACATTACAGGTTCACTGCGCAACTTCTTATAATCTTGGCATGTACATTACCCCTCTCCTCTCAGATTCCTGAGCAGCTCAATAGGTTTCCACCCCCAGCCGTGCTCCTCACAGTTCAGGCAGCCAGCTAGATGGCTAGAAGAGATAAAGCAAGTTAATAGTGCTGCCCTGTATCTAATCTATGGTTACACCTTCCTAATGGGAACTGTCGCTAGGCAAAGGACTAACTGGACGAGTGGCTGCGACTGGGCCCTGTTTGTTACTGGCACCCTTTTGCCCAACTTGCAATACTATTTTGTCAGGCACCTGAGCTTAGCGCTCTGTTTCCCCTGCTCGCTGCTTTCCCCCTTCCGTTACTGAACTGGGTATAATCAATGCCAATCTTTTAAAAGAGTCCGAGGCCAAGTTCTCGTTTCCTATCCCCGGCAGCTCCTCAGTTACTCGGATAGTTCTTTTACTGTGGCCACTTCCAGGCTCCTGGCCAGCCGGCGCTGCCGCCTCCCGCTCTCCCTTTGATCCCTGCTTACTTGTTTTGTGAAGCGATCCGTCCGGTCACCCCCGCGCTCAGTTGACTCCTCCTAGCGCTGTCGGCGGGACCGTGGCGGCGCTTCTGCCTCCTCTGCCTGTCGGGACGCTCCTCGGGCGGGACCGTGGCGGCGCTTCTGCCTCCTCTGCCGGTCGGGACGCTCCTCGGGCGGGACCGTGGCGGCGCTTCTGCCTCCTTCCGGTTCACCGCAGGGTGAAACTCCGCCTCGACACGCCTCCTCAGTCGCGCTGGGCCCTTCCTCCTATTTCCGGACTCCGCCTTGGCGCACCTCCTCTGACGCGACGGATACTTTCTCCCCTTCACAGGCGGGTCAGCTGGACACTCCGCACGTGCTTCACAGGCGGGTCAGCTGGACACTCCGCACGCGTGTGGGACAGACGTGCTGTCAGCGCTCCACACAGGTAGGAGACTCCGCCGGCGTCACTGCCTTACTTCACGGGATGAGGGCCAGTCACGAGGATAATGGAGGTGACTGACGCACCTCAGCCGGGTAGCACAGCTCGGATTCGATGTTCACCTAGTATGCCCACAGCCTACAGGGCAGGTGCGCAGGTCGCTCACAAGGGTCGATTTGATGTAGTTTAAGAGGGTCTTCTTGCAACACGACCCGGTGCTTTGCAATCAGTCCACAATGTCTCTGGTCACACTGATTGGATGTCGTGGCAGTGGGGTTCGGTCAGCCTGAAAGGGGGCACTTCCCAATAACGCGACAGCCGGCCTACAGGTCGATCTGGTCACCACTGGTGCGCAATCCTCCTCCACAAGTCGCCTCTCTCCTCACTGGTCACTCCTGAGACTGCACAAAATGGCTGCTGGTCACTGGCCTTTTATAGAGTGGCCTGAGACCTCTGGAAGCCACTAGATGTTTCTGGAACCTTCCTTATTTTAGCCTATGGGCCTGTTCCCCTGGAATGTCCGTTATGGCAGTTGGTGGACACAATTTTAGATTCCTGAGTGTCCCTAGATTTTCCAGGAGCATAACTAGGCCTCACAGAATATGAGGGGAAAATGGCGTCATAGTCAAGGAACACCTAGCCCCCTGACAGCACTGAAAGATCCTGGTGGACATATAAAAAATAAAAAATAGAAACTCTGGGAGGCTAAGGGGGACAAAAATAAATAATGTTGGTTAGAGTATCCCCAGATGCAGACAGGTCTAACACGCGTCCCCCCCAGCTGAAAGTGGGGAGAGCTACCCAATCCCTTGGGAGTTCTCATCACTAAGGCGGAAATACCTGGATAGACCGTCTGCATTGGCGTGGTCCGATCCAGGCCGATGTTCCACCCTAAAGTCCATTCCCTGTAGGGAGATGGTCCACCTTAACAACTTGGGATTCTCCCCCTTCATTTGCATTAGCCAACGAAGGGGGCGTGGTCAGTCTGAACCAGGAAGTGCGAGCCAAACAAGTATGGCCGCAGCTTCTTCAGAGCCCAAACCACCGCAAAGGCTTCTCGCTCAATGGTACTCCACCTCTGTTCCCTGGGGAGTAGTCTCCTAGACAGGAAAACCACGGGTTGATCAAAGCCCTCATCATTTAGCTGCGATAACACTGCCCCAATGCCATGTTCTGACGCATCTGTTTGGACAATTAATTCTCTAGCGATATCAGGGGCCTTGAGTATTGGAGCGGAACAAAATGCTTGCTTCAAGGTCATGAAGGCTCGCTGGCAAGCCTCCGTCCAGACTACCCGTCGGGGTTGTTTCTTGGAAGTAAGTTCAGTGAGGGGTGCCTCGATGGTGCCATACCCCTTCACGAAGCTACGGTAGTATCCAGTGAGGCCAAGGAAGGCTCGGACCTCAGTTTGAGTCTTGGGGGGCTCCCAGGCTATGATAGCCTCAATCTTTGCCTGGAGGGGCTGCACCGTCCCTCTGCCCACCAAGTGGCCTAGGTACACCACCGACCCCTGTCCGATCTGACACTTGCTGGCCTTGATTGTCAAGCCAGCCTGTTGCAGGGCATGAAGAACAGCTTGCAAGTGCTGCAAATGGTCCTCCCAGCTGCTACTGAAGACAGCAATGTCGTCCAGGTAAGCAGCAGAAAAAGCTTCCATACCAGAAAGGACCTTGTTCACAAGCCGCTGAAAAGTGGCAGGGGCGTTCTTGAGCCCAAAGGGCATCACACAGAACTGGTAGTGTCCCTGAGGTGTAGAGAAGGCTGACCTTTCCTTCGCCCCCTCAGTAAGGGAAATCTGCCAGTACCCTGAAGTTAGGTCAAAGGTACTTAAGTATTGGGCAGCTCCCAGCTGGTCGATAAGTTCATCCGCCCGTGGGATGGGATGTGCATCAGTCTTGGTTACTGAATTTAAGCCTCGGTAGTCCACACAGAATCTCAATTCAGGTGTGGTGCCTGGTGGGGCAGCTTTTGGTACCAAAACCACCGGGCTAGACCAAGGGCTACTAGAAGGTTCAATCACTCCTAGGTCCAGCATCTTGGCGACTTCACTTTTGATGCTGGCCTTCACCTTGTCCGACAGCCGGTAGATCTTAGACTTCACAGGTGGGCTGTCTCCTGTGTCCACGTCATGGGTACACAGGTGGGTCCTACCCGGGACAAGGGAGAACAGAGAAGAAAATTGCTCCAGGATCTGGCGGCAATCTCTCTGCTGTTCAGGAGTCAGGGATGGTGAGAGAATCACTCCCTCCACCGACCCATCCTGTTCTTGGGACGAGAGAAGATCAGGGAGAGGTTCGCTTTCCTCTTCCTCTGCTCCATCGGCCACAATCATTAAGACAACCTCGGGCCTCTCATGATGTGGCTTGAGGCGATTGGCATGCAGCACCCTGTGGGTCTGCCTCGGGGTCTTAAGATCCACCAAGTAGGTGGATTTACCCTTTTTCTCCAATACCTCAAAGGGGCCTGTCCAACGGTCTTGGAGGGCATTTAGCTCTCCAGGTTCCATCACCCACACTTTTTGTCCAGGCTCCAGTTCCACTGGGTGAGCGTTGTGGTCATACCACTCCTTCATAACTGCTTGGCTGGCCTCCAAGTTGTCAGAAGCTTGCTTCCACAACTTAGCCATTTGGCTCCGGAAGGCCAGCATGTAGCTCACCACGTCCTGGGGAAGCTTCCTGGGAGTCTGTTCCCATCTGTCTTTCACCAGGCTGAGAGGACCCCTTAAAGGGTGCCCGTACAAAAGTTCGAAGGGGCTGAAGCCCACTCCCTTCTGTGGCACTTCCCTGTAGGAAAACAAGAGACAGGGTAGGAGGACGTCCCATTTCCTCAGCAGGCTCTCAGGTAGACTCCTTATCATACCTTTCAAGGTTTTATTGAACCTTTCCACAAGACCATTGGTTTGTGGGTGGTAAGGGGTGGTAAACCGATAGGTAACACCGCACTCCTTCCACATAGCCCACATGTATGCTGAAAGGAAGTTAGTCCCCCTGTCGGACACAACCTCCTTGGGGAAACCCACTCGGGTGAAGATCCTCATCAGGGCCCTTGCCACTGCGGGTGCAGTGATGGTCCTCAGAGGAATTGCCTCTGGGTACCGTGTGGCATGATCCACTAAAACCAGGATGAACCGGTGACCAGCTGAAGTTGGTGGATCCAATGGCCCTACAATGTCGATGCCCACCCTCTCAAAGGGGGTGCTAACGACAGGTAGTGGTTCCAGGGGAGCTTTTAGCTTCACCCCTGTTTTCCCACTGGCTTGGCAAGACACACACGTCCGACAATATGTATCAGACGCCACTTTCATTCGAGGCCAGTAGAAGTGGGGGACAAGCCGGGCAAAGGTCTTGTCCTGTCCTAGGTGTCCTGCCAATGGTATCTCATGAGCCAGTTCCAAAAGAAAGGCTCTAAAGCATTGAGGGACCACCAAGGCCCTGGATGAACCATGTCCAGGTGCCTTGGGCTCACTGTAGAGGAGTTCATCCTCCCAGTAAATCTGGTAGCTCCCTACAATGTTTCCTGCTGCCTGGGCTTTGGCCTGTTGCCGCAGCCCCTCAAGAGTAGGACACTCCTTCTGAGCTTTGCAGAACTCTTCCCGGGAAGGACCTCCCTCCACATGCCATTCAGTAGGGATTGGTAGGTTCTCCAGGGAAGCAACATTCTCCCCTGTGGACTCCAGATCCACCTCCGCAGGTGGCCCATCTGTCTCACGAGGTGGAGATGCCGAGGCAGGGTCCTCCGGCCTCCTGTCTTTCTCCTCTCTGGCAGCCGGCTGGGCCATTGTTCCAGGCTCCAGCGTAAGTGAACTCCCCCTTCGGGCAGTCGTGGACCTTGTGCTGGCACAGGCCCAGTCAGGGGGTCCCAGCATCTCAGAGTGAGTCTGGTACTCCACCCTCCTCCAAGCATTGTGCTCCATATCATTCCCTAACAGGCAGTCAACAGGCACGGCAGGGCTTACGGCAACTCGAAGTGGACCTGCAACCCCTCCCCACTCAAAGGGAACCTCGGCCACAGGGTAGTGACCCACTCTGCCGTCAGCCATCACAGCGGGATGGAGTACATCTGGGATGACCTGCTCTGGAGACACCAGTTGACTCCTTACCATAGTCATACTGGCTCCTGTGTCTCTCAGAGCCTCCCCTCTACGGCCGTTGATGGTGACCCACTGCTCATACTTGATAGTATTAGAGGGCAGTTGGGTCTTTGGCACCATCTCCTTATCACCCAGGGACACTAAAGTGACACCCGCCCGCTCCCCTCCATTACCCAAAGGCATCTCCTCCCCGAGCACTACACTAGTTATTCCCGGGGCTTTTCCTCCAGTGGGAGGGGGTGGTCTTTTTGGGCATCTCACATCTCCTTTATAGTGTCCCACACCACCACACTCAAAACAATGAACAACCCTGGGCTGCTGGCTTTGGCCAGGATTAGGGTTGCGAGGGGGGTTACTCTTAGGGATGAATCCTCTGCCCCTTCCTTGTGAAGTATTTTGTGGACCTTTTGAGAACTCCCTCTTATTATCCCCGCCCTCTTTCTTCTGGGGGGCGCCCTGTCCAGACTTCTGGGAATCCCCTCCAGTCCCCTTAGTTGACACCCGGGTACTAACCCAGATGTCCGCCTCCTCAGCAAGCTTCCTGGGGCTGGTCAGCTTGCTGTCCACCAGATGCTGTCGTAGCTCGGGAAGACATTTCTCGAGTAGGTGTTCCTTGAGTATGAGGTCATATAAACCTTCATAGTCCCCTACCTCGCTGCCTTTCACCCAACCCTCCAGGGCCTTCCTGGCGTAATCCAAAAAGTCCACCCAGTTCTGCGTGCCTAGTTTGTGGCTACCCCGGAACTTTTGCCAATACTTCTCAGGGGTCAACCCAAACTTCCTTATCAGTGCCACCTTCATAGCAGGGTAGTAGGTCTGCTCACTCTGCTCCAGGGCCAACAAGGTATCCCTGCCAGCAGGTGGCATGTATTTATATAACCCACCCCCCCAGTGGGCTTCCAAGATCCCATGGGCCCTCAAGGAGACCTCATAGGCGGCTAGCCATTTTGCAATATCATCACTGGGTACATAGCTAGCCATGACATCTTTAGGTAAGTAAGGTCTGGGTTCTCTGATGTTTGCCTTGGTATCGCTGCCACCATTCTCAGATTTGGGGGACCTTAGGTTTAGGGCTTGTAGGTCCATCTCTTTGATGGTTCGCTCATGTGCCAACCTCTTGTCCTCCCTCTCCATATCCATCCTGGCTAGTTCTAACTTCATCCTCCTCTCCTCCCTCCTATCTTCTAGCTCAGCGTCGGTCAAACCCCTCTCCGAGACGCTGCTGCCCACTTTGGAAGGTGTCCTAGGACCTGTTAAAAGGTTCCCCCCTCCCACCTGGTACAGTGTTGCGGTCTCAAGGACAGTGTCCCTGTCACTCCCCTCTGGATCTATTTCCTCCCCGGAATGAGCTTCCACCCATGCCCGGATACTGGTCAGCAGCTCACCCTTCCTGGCGCCTTTCTTAAAAAACACCCCTTGCTGCTGACACCAGTCCTTTAGTTGGGTCACGGTATAGTTTTCCAGCTCTTCCACATTTACCTCCATTTCCACTTAGAGAATAAACTTTTACACAGGAGAAATCCAAAAAGTGACCGGGGGTCAACCTCCACCCACCACCAGAAGTCAATTTAGAAAAAGCAAAATTCAGATTAGGAGGGCCGCAGGGAGAAAACTCCAGGTGTGGTCCCATGGTAGGCACTGCGTTACTACTAAGTGAGTGTCAGCACAAATCCGTAATCCCACCGCTGAAACACCAATTATGTTAGACCTAGGGTATCCTAGACTACATAGGGTAGCCTGGCACAGTAGAGGAAACAGCTAAACTCTAGGCGTTGGCTAAGTGCTTACAGAACCCACTCACAGTAACCCAATGATTGACCACTAAAATAAAAGACACTACACCAGTTTAGAAAAATACCAGTACCTTTTATAAAAATAAAGATTGTTTGGTTTCTTATGCAAAATCTGTTTACATTTGGCACAGCATAAATCCACACATGTTACACCAACTTCAATACATTTCTCACTATAGCCATGCTAAATCACAGGTACATTTCACTTGAGTTAAGTTACTGTCAATTCCACAAAATTACTTCTTCAATCAATGGTTACAGAAGGGAAAATTCACATTACAAGTTCACTGCGCAACTTCTTATAATCTTGGCATGTACATTACCCCTCTCCTCTCAGATTCCTGAGCAGCTCAATAGGTTTCCACCCCCAGCCGTGCTCCTCACAGTTCAGGCAGCCAGCTAGATGGCTAGAAGAGATAAAGCAAGTTAATAGTGCTGCCCTGTATCTAATCTATGGTTACACCTTTCTAATGGGAACTGTCGCTAGGCAAAGGACTAACTGGACGAGTGGCTGCGACTGGGCCCTGTTTGTTACTGGCACCCTTTTGCCCAACTTGCAATACTATTTTGTCAGGCACCTGAGCTTAGCGCTCTGTTTCCCCTGCTCGCTGCTTTCCCCCTTCCGTTACTGAACTGGGTATAATCAATGCCAATCTTTTAAAAGAGTCCGAGGCCAAGTTCTCGTTTCCTATCCCCGGCAGCTCCTCAGTTACTCAGATAGTTCTTTTACTGTGGCCACTTCCAGGCTCCTGGCCAGCCGGCGCTGCCGCCTCCCGCTCTCCCTTTGATCCCTGCTTACTTGTTTTGTGAAGCGATCCGTCCGGTCACCCCCGCGCTCAGTTGACTCCTCCTAGCGCTGTCGGCGGGACCGTGGCGGCGTTTCTGCCTCCTCTGCCTGTCGGGACGCTCCTCGGGCGGGACCGTGGCGGCGCTTCTGCCTCCTCTGCCGGTCGGGACGCTCCTCGGGCGGAACCGTGGCGGCGCTTCTGCCTCCTTCCGGTTCACCGCAGGGTGAAACTCCGCCTCGACACGCCTCCTCAGTCGCGCTGGGCCCTTCCTCCTGGTTCCGGACTCCGCCTTGGCGCACCTCCTCTGATGCGACGGATACTTTCTCCCCTTCACAGGCGGGTCAGCTGGACACTCCGCACGCGTGTGGGACAGACGTGCTGTCAGCGCTCCACACAGGTAGGAGACTCCGCCGGCGTCACTGCCTTACTTCACGGGATGAGGGCCAGTCACGAGGATAATGGAGGTGACTGACGCACCTCAGCCGGGTAGCACAGCTCGGATTCGATGTTCACCTAGTATGCCCAAAGCCTACAGGGCAGGTGCGCAGGTCGCTCACAAGGGTCGATTTGATGTAGTTTAAGAGGGTCTTCTTGCAACGCGACCCGGTGCTTTGCAATCAGTCCACAATGTCTCTGGTCACACTGATTGGATGTCGTGGCAGTGGGGTTCGGTCAGCCTGAAAGGGGGCACTTCCCAATAACGCGACAGCCGGCCTACAGGTTGATCTGGTCACCACTGGTGCGCAATCCTCCTCCACAAGTCGCCTCTCTCCTCACTGGTCACTCCTGAGACTGCACAAAATGGCTGCTGGTCACTGGCCTTTTATAGAGTGGCCTGAGACCTCTGGAAGCCACTAGATGTTTCTGGAACCTTCCTTATTTTAGCCTATGGGCCTGTTCCCCTGGAATGTCCGTTATGGCAGTTGTGGACACCATTTTAGATTCCTGAGTGTCCCTAGATTTTCCAGGAGCATAACTAGGCCTCACAGAATATGAGGGGAAAATGGCGTCATAGTCAAGGAACACCTAGCCCCCTGACAGCACTGATAGATCCTAGTGGACATATAAAAAATAAAAAATAGAAACTCTGGGAGGCTAAGGGGGACATAGTCGTGTAACTGGGGAGAACTTTAACACTAGTGGAGGAGACAGAAGTCTGGGATGTCAGAACGACCTGGACCTATAACATATCTGGTATCTTATGTTTGGAGGATGCATTATCTGGAGTAAAAGGTCTCTCGGGCAGAGGCTATTCTATACTGAATGCTAGTGCGTGCATAGGTGTCTACGTGTCTACGTACGAGGCCATGGGCCTACTATGGTAACGGGAGCAATGAATTACATGAAGGAGACAGGAAGGCTTGCTCTTTGCTCTGCAGCCGGGGATATGTTTACCTAAATCACTAGACAGGAATGTATTTTCGAGGAGGCTGAACAGATAACTTGAAGGCAAAATACTGTTTTGGCAGGCAGGCCAGGCCGAGCCAGGCACCGCTTCGCTTGGCAGGAAGTAAGGCAGAGGTCAGGGATGCATCTTCATGCTGCAGCTTTCAGAGGCAGAGACAGAAGTGGTTCGAAGGCAGAATCAGGGCCTAGCTCGGCAGAGCCAGGAAAAACGTGAAAGTGCACCATGTAAAGACGTTGGCATGGCATGGTTAGGAACTGAATTATCGATCCATTCCAGGTGGATCTGGTAGAGGACATGTTAACGTTGGACGCAAATGTATTTGCGTCTTCATATTCGGTCATGGAGGGAAATTACATGTACTTTAAGCACGTACATGGAGACGTTGGGGTACACGTTAGGGGACATACTTGACCATAAAAATTTAAATTACCTCACTCTTCAGCATCGAATTAAACAGTGCTGCATGTAGAATGGGGAAAATGGCTGTGGGCAGGTTAGGGGGGGACAGGGTGCTGGGGTAAACCAGTAAAAAATAATTTAAAATGCATTTGCTACTTCAGAAGCAGCCACATGGAGGGTGACTCATCATTTCTCCCAGAAGTGAAAAGTTCTCAAATCCTCTCAAGTGCATCTCAGTCTGAAGTGATACTGATCTCAACTTGAGGGGGCCTCTGTCCCAAACCAGCCCCTTATGCACTGCTATCCAATATCCCACCTGCTCCCCACACTGGGAGACACATTACAGTTCGGAAGAAAAAAGCGAGACACTCACAATGAGTAGGGTGGCAGATCGTTGGCATCACCAATCCACTGTTAACAAGCCATCAACCTTATGGCTGTCCAGGTGCTTACCAGAGGTGCTGACTAGAATCTCCTCTGCCTCTGGCAGTGCCAAGTTGAGTCATGAATGATGACCTGCGAACGTCATCATGACATTACATATATAGTATATATATATATATATATGTATATATATATATATATATTACCTACTGGCTATCGCCAGTAGGTATATATAGTTAGGATTTATTCCCTATGGGATTTTTGAAAATTCTATGTCTAATAACTTTGGCGTTTGTGGACGGAATCGGCTGAAATTTTCAGGAAAATGGCACATTTTGTTCCTGAGCAGCTCTTGAAAATTTGGGGGGGTTTTGTCAAGGGGGGGCCGAGAAAAAAGGGGGGTCCCAAAACGCGTTTTTCCCATGTTAATTTCCATAGGGCGTTTGGACTCACTTTTAGCTCGAACGGCTGAATGGATTTGCACGAAACTTGGCAAAATTGTAGGGACTGTTAGCCCGATGTGCCTTTGCTAGGTCTCAATATATGTGCTCCAGTAGTTTTTGAGAAATTAACGTTCAAAACAAGATATATATCTGTAACAGCGCTCCGGACTGCGCTCCGGTCCGCTTACTTTTCGCGAAACGGAACTTTGCGATGCGAAGCTGATTGGCTCTCCGGTGTCTGTCAACATTCTAAACAGTCCGGAGCGGCCGCCATCTTATCTCTCGGTAGGATCGAGAGAGAAGAAGAGGTGAAAAACGAAGGGGGAAATTAATGAAAGGGGGCAAGGTATACTCCTCTTGACCCCCTAGGAATGTTGTTGGGGTTATTAAAGGGTCCCGTGGGGAAAATAAAAAAAAAATGATTTTTCACGGTAGAAGCGCTTCATGGGCCGCAAACTGGTAGCGAAACGGGAATTCGCCATTTTGTGCTTCGTTTTAATTAAATTACTAGGTAAAAGGGGGTGCGGGAGACGTATCCTAATCCCCTATGTTACCTGAGGGTGGCTGAGGAGGCTCATATATGTTGATACATCTCTTCCAGCGGCTGTGCGTGAGCTTTTTTTTTTTTTTGCTGCGTGACGTCTGTTAACGTTCGATTCGATGGAAATCAGGAAGTGTTGACCGCCAATTTGTCACTGCGATAAAATATTTTGTTATAAATGAATCCTTATTGATAAACATTGTCTGCGCCATCTTGCCTTTTTTCAAATGCCACAATTTTGTCGTGCACGGCAGCCATTTTAGATGCCAGGCCGGTCCCAGGCTATCACCTAGCCCTGCGGATGTAGTTTATGGCCCCAGCTGTAGAGAATCTAGACATGCCAACCCTCCCGATTCAGGCGTGAGACTACTGATTTCAGTGCTAGTCTCCCGCCTCCCGATTTCTGCAAGCAAAAACCCGGGGGCATATTACCAACAACTAGCGATAATTTTTGTCTCTAACTTGTTTAGAGACAAAAATTATCGCCGCACATCGGCGATTTTTATCGCAGATAAACCTTGCTATTAGCAAGGTTTATCGCAAATGCGATAAAAAACGGCCGCAATGCGTGAATATTGCTGAAAAGTCAGCGATGTTCATGTATTATCGAGCAAATGCTCTTAGCCATGTTATCCACCTCCCATTGGATAACATGGCTAAGAACTGCTCAGGTCAGGTGTTAGCTTTTGGAGATATTCGCGCTTAGCGCTAATATCTCCAAAAGTTGGTAATAGGAGATAGCGATGTTAGGGACTGTTTCCAGTCGCTAACATCTTGGCACGCCCACTTTGCATGTCATTAGTGATAAATATCACTGACATGCAAAGCGGGGCCCAAGATGGTCGCTATCTCCTTTTAGCTGTCACTAACTGGTGTTAGCGACAGCTTGGTAATAGGGAGATAATTTTATCTCCGCTTTCTTGGCTTTTAAAGCCAAAAAAGCGGAGATAAACCCCCTTGATAATATGCCCCACGATTCCTCGGGGGTTTCAGCTGACAGGGCTTGGTATTGTGTTACGTGGTAATTCATCCAGGAAACGTCAGAGGGTCGATGCAGGGGTTCTAGAAGGGGTGATAAACCATTTAAGCCTCATGAACAAGCGCATGGTCTTTTAAAGATCTGTGAAGTACTCGGGGCAGCGGTGTGTGTGTGTCCTCTTTCAGGAGCGGGCGGGCGGGGGGGGGGGGCACTGCCAGCAACTTCCAGGCCAGGCAGTGTTCAATAGTTGCATCACCCTTTCTCTGCCTGCTATTGCGCTCCATGCTTCGGAAAGGTAAGAAAAAGAACGTGCATTTGAGTTTGAAATGTCCGATCCTGTAGCAGTACACTTGCAAAGCCCACACATGACAATAACCCGATTCAAGGCCCCATTCACCCGTTTTAAAAAAAATATATAACACTCCAACTAAGTAGGATTATAAAACTTTATTAACCTTTAAATATAATGAACGGAACAAAAACTGTAAAAACATTTAAACATTTTTCACAAAAAAAAGCAACAATGGTCAGAAGCTGTCTTTTGTGCGAATAGTCCCAAGGCAGCACAACGTGCTGAGTTCTGGACGGCACCCAGGTGATGTCACCTGGGTGCCGCACTGGTTTTTGGGATCCTACAATGCAGCAAAGAAAAACAGCGTGGGGCGTCCAGGGTTGTGCGGAGGGAGGCCTCGTCAGTAGCGGTCTGTTGTGCGAATAGTCCCAAGGCAGCAGAACGCGCTGAGATGTTGATGGCACCCAGGTGATGTCCAGTAAACTGCCGCACTGGTTTTGGTATCCTACAATGCTGCTCCGAAAATTGGCGTGGGGCGGCCCGGGGGGGGCGTGGGGGAGGCGGCGTGAACGGGCCTCCCCAGGTGGCGGCCATCCAGCTGAGTTGCGCCCGCTCTTGCCGCTACAGCGTCTCGCTCACCATGTTGTTGAGTTGCTCCCACTCTTGCAGTGCAGCGATAGGCGGCTGCCACATGACTCTTAAAATGGCGGACGGCTCTTCGGTTTTGGGCCTGGTCCACTAAAATGGCCCTGGGACACCTTGGAACTCGGACGCTTGCCTGCTAGGGCTTGGGCTCCATTCTCGAAAAGCGTCCCCTCAGCCGTGAAGATTCTACAAAAGTCTTGGGGGCCCTCGACTCCTGCAGGCTTCCGGTGGGGAGCGGCTGCCATGATTGCTCGCGGAATGACCACGACGGAGCCACGAGATGGTGGTGCTCTCATGCTGACGCCAGCTTCAGTCTGAATCATCCAGAAACAAGGTGGGGCTTTCATCGTTTGGGGAAAAAAAAAATTCTAAACCAATGAAAAGTGTTATTTTTAGGTCATATGACCAAGCCTTCCATCTTTAGGAAACTAAAAGTAAAATGAACCAATGAAAAGTTTTATAAACAAGTCACATGACCTGTTATGCGGCATAGGGCTACAAAAAGCGTAGAAAATCCGTTGGCACGTGAGGCGGCGTCAGTAGCGGACCGATGTGCGAATAGGCCGAAGGCAGCACAACGCGCCGAGATCCGGATGGCACCGAGGTGGTGTCCAGCAAATTGCCGCACTGGTGTGGCCATCCTACAATGCTGCGCCGAAAGACGGCGTGTCCAGCTGAGTTCCGGTCACTCTTGCGGTACAGTGAGTCGAACGCGCCGAGATCCGGATGGCACCGAGGTTGTGTCCAGCAAGTTGCCGCACTGGTGTGGCCATCCTACAATGCTGTGCCGAAAGTCGGCGTGGGGTGCCCCGTTGGCTTATGAGGTGATGTCAGTAGTGGACCGATGTGTGAATAGGTCGGAACCAGCACAAGGCGCCAAGATTCGAATGGCAAGTCCTGGATGTTGAGTGCCATAGTTGAGAGTTCTGAGCAGTGCTTGTAAGACTATCTGAAGCTTATTTGCACCTGCTGCAGCTTCACTATTGCCCAAGGTGTTGTCCAGCAAATTGCTGCACTGGTGTGGCCATCCTACAATGCTGCGCCGAAAGACGGCGTGTTCAGCTGAGTTCCGGTCACTCTTGCGGTACAGTGACTCGAACGCGCCGAGATCCGGATGGCACCGAGGTGGTGTCCAGCAAGTTGCCGCACTGGTATGGCCATCCTACAATGCTGCGCCGAAAGACGGTGTGACCAGCTGAGTTCCGGTCACTCTTGCGGTACAGTGACTCGAACGCTCCGAGATCCGGATGGCACCGAGGTGGTGTCCAGCAAGTTGCCGCACTGGTGTGGCCATCCTACAATGCTGCGCCGAAAGTCAGTGTGGGGTGTCCCGTTGGCTTATGAGGTGATGTCAGTAGTGGACCGATGTGTGAATAGGTCGGAACCAGCACAAGGCGCCCTGCACTGTTGAGCTTTTTTCAATGCCTGTTTTTTGTTGTTTCTCCTCCATCAAAAACAAAAAAAATATATAAAACTGTGCAAAAATACAAAAAAATGTTTAGAAAAGCAGTGCTTGTAAGACTGTCTGAAGCTCTTTTGCACCTGCTGCAGCTTCACTATTGCCCTGGTGTGGCCAAAGGTCGCACATGACATAGGCGGCCGGCTCCCGAGGTCCGGCGGAACTTTTTTCCTTTTCCTTTCTGCATCTTGTCCCACAATCCGTTTCACCTGAAGACACGACCAGGTTCCTGAATGTGTGCAGGGGGACGCTATTGATTGAATGAAAATGGCCGCTTGACACAAAGCTGACTCAAGCGTTGCTGTTGATGCTATACAGACAAAAATTGGTTTTCAGTTTGTACATTCTTCAGGATTTTTTTTTCCATCCAAGGCTGATTGAGAGTTTGTAGAAAAATGGCTTCAGATTTTCCACATATTACTCTTCAACATTCTTCCTAAATGTAACAATGTGAGACTCACTAGGAGAACGGCTGTTTATCTTTCTTTTCAAAATGCTGCCAACAATATTTTCTGAATGGAAGACATCATCTTGTAGCATAAAGGGCCGAAAGGGGTTCTGGTCTGGCCGATTGTTGGTGGAGACATTTTGACTATATCTTGGACCTGCCCGGCATCGCCCAAAATGGCGCCGGTATAAATGGGACTCGTAACTCCTTGCCCGCAAATGTATATCTAGAAAATTTTATTGTAAGTGGCCCTGTCTTATTTTAATTACAAAATGTACGTCCACCGATTCCGCAACTGTTAGACACCTTAGTTCTTGTACCTAATGGCCCGCTCGTTACGTTCCTCTACAGTGTAAATGTCTCCTCATCATATACGATTTCAGTTTGCTCCGTGGCCGGCCCACGTGGTTATAGGCCCGTATTTGTATACTGACATTTTCACAATAAAGGTTTTTAAAACAAAACACGGTAGTAGTATTTACATTGGTAAAGTTTTTACTTTTAGTCACTGTTTTCGAATCAGTAAAAGGCAAGTGAAATAAAGCAGTCCAATTACATGACGGATAAAAGGTATAATATGTAGGAACGTAGTAAAGATAAATGGTCAAGGGCAGTTGTGTTTTCCACTCCTGCAACAGAAAGTGATCGATAAGAATCTGATAATCAGGCGTATCGGCGACTAAGACAGCAGGCCGAGTCTCTTTTACTCAACGGCTCCGTCATGGAACGAAGAAACGCCCTTTTTCTCGAAAAAGGAATATATTTTACTTGCAGGACAGTTGTAAATTTTCCGGGAAAGTACATTAGCCTGGAATATTATAACATATATGTTTAAAAAAAAAAAATGTTCGAAAACAATAAAAAGCGTAATTTTTAGGTCATATGATCAAGCTTTTCATCATTAAAATAACAAAAGTAAAATGAACCAATGAAAAGTTTTATTAACAAGTCACATGACCTGTTATGCTTACGTTACGCGCTGCGCGCCGCGCCCCGGATCACTTCCGGGTGCGCTAACGTGGCGTGTCATATAACGCATTACGCGACAACGTAGGTCAAGAATATAGTCAAAATGTCTCCACCAACCAGCGTTCGGAACACAACCCCTTTCAGCAGTCCAAAAAGTTCTGTTAAATGACAACAGAGGGGACAGGCAACAAGAACCATCAGTCAAAGAGGGGAGGGCAAGTTCTTCTCTTCCGGGTCATGTTGGGGCGCTACCGGAACTGATCGAATTGGTAGTCTACAGTGTTTCTGGATGTTTCAGAATAAAGCTGGCGTCAGCATGAGAGCACTACCATCTCGTAGCTCCGTCGTGGCCATTCCACGAGCAGACATGGCAGCCGCTCCCCACCAGAAGCCTGCGGGAGTCGGGGGCCCCCAAGACTTTTGTAGAATCTTCACGGCTGAGGGGACGCTTTCGAGAATGGGTCCCAAGCCCTATCACGGAAGCGTCCGAGTTTCAAGGTGTCCCAGGGCCATTTTAGTGGACCAGGCCCAAAACCGAAGAGCCGGCCGCCATTTTGAGAGTCCTGTGGCAGCCGCCTATCACTGCACCGCAAGAGCGGGAGCAACTTAACTACATGGTGAGCGAGACGCTGTAGTTGCAAGAGCGGGCGGAAAACAGCTGAATGGCGGAAGAGGCACAGTGTAGCAAAAGCGGGCGGAATGGCAACTAAAACGGTAAAGGGGCGCCCCACTACAGCGTGTCTTCAGGTCAAACGGATTGTGGGACAAAGTCCAGAATAGAAGAGTCATCAAAAGGCAAAAAGTTCCGCCGGACCCCGGGAGCCGGCCGCCTATGTCGGGGGCGATCTCAGGCTACACCAGTGCTATAAGACTTGGGGAGGGGGTCGGAGCCATGCGTCTTCTCCGAGTCCGTGCCATCACACCGCCCCTCGGGGGCCTCCGTCAAGCGGTTTAGGGAGGTACCATATAACATTGTTTTCAAATGCAGTCAGGTCCACAAACGACCCTCACTTACTTTGAGAATAGTGAAGCTGCAGTAGGTGGAAATAAGCTTCAGACAGTCTTACAAGCACTGCTTTTGTAAACATTTTTTGATTTTTTTGTATTTTTGCAGTTTTATATTTTTTTTTTGTTTTTGATGGAGGGGAATCAACAAAGCACAGGCATTGAAAAAGGCTCAAACTCAGAACTCTGAACTATGGCACCCAACATCCAGGACTTGCCATCCGGATCTTGGCGCCTTGTGCTGCTTCCGACCTATTCACACATCGGTCCACTACTGACATCATCTTATAAACCAACGTTATGTAAATAGTTATTTAATAAAATGTTTTACCCTGTTTCTTTGCTGGTGTGTTGTCTATATTTTTAATATTTGCATAGGGTTTGTCGTTATTTTGGGCCGGATGGGTGACGGAGCCGAGCTGTCTTGCAGCCCTCATGGTGTGGAGCTCAGTTCATCTCACTATTTTCGTATTTCTCATGAAGGGTTGTTTATAATATTTCTATTTTAGCGAGGTCAAAAAGAGATCCAATTAGTGGCCTACTGATTTTGCTCGATTACTTTTATTTTTTTACACGATTTTTCACGATCTGCAAAGACTAAACAGAGTATTGCGACTTTGTGCTTGTTTGTAAATAGAGAATGAACCAAAGAGAATCAATTGTAAAACAGTAAATGCTTGGATAATAATCAATCAAATGGAGAGACAAGCAGGCAGGACGGATTACAACGGGGGTAAAGGCCTGCGTTAACTACTCTTCACTATCTGCAAAGAGAGAGTACTACTAAGAGAAAAGAGGGGAGGGGGGCAGCGTTCAAAGCACATCAGCGTGCATAAACACGAAAAAGTTTTTATCTATCACGTACTTGACATTTTAAAGCTTTTCATATTTGCCATTAAAAAACCATTGAAATTCACTGAAAAAACCATAGGTTATAGTCGATATATAGTTAGGAATTTGCATTTACAAAACCTTGAAAATTCAATGAAAAAACCATTGGTTTTAGGCCATATATAGTTAGGGATTTGCATTTACAAAACCTTATTTTACTCGCATAAAACCATTGAAATTCCATATATAGTTAGATGCGCTAACTATATATCGCGCACCCGCAATCCACTGCTGATGATGTCACATATTACATCATTCATGACATGGTCAGTGACATCACTGATGACATCACTGATGACAACTCAAATGACATCACTGACAACATCACAGATGACATAATTCATGTGTTAATACGATGAATCTCTACAGACTCTGATATAACCTTAGATACACTCAGTGAAAACAGACACTCACAGATTGTCATTCATCCATGGAGTTACTCATACACCTAGACAGTCATGCAAAGAATCAATCACACCTCCAATTCCTCAACTATACAGTTATACACACCTTACTTATTGAAACATATTCTAACACATATTTACTCTCTTATACAATCACTGATACAAGTTTTCAATGATCCATGCAGCTACTCACACATTCACTGGCTCTTAAACACAGTAATTTATATATGTCAACTCTCGCATGTACTGTGTTTTACATATGTACTTACTTTGACATGTAGCATTGAGATATCCAATCACTCACCAATACACTCATGCACACAGTCAACCACCCATACAGCTGTTTCCACATGCAGTTTTGAACCCATACATCTAGTGAATCAGCTGTTCACACATCTATGCACAGAGTCACACATTTCCCAGCCACTCACACACATACTCAGTCTCCCATACAAATACTTGGGAAACCAATCAATAACCCATATAGTTACTCATATAGCTACTGATCAACACATGCAGCAGTTTTCAGAACAACAGACATAATGATGCACAAATTAAGACAGTTTAGTCACTAACCCATGCACTCAGTGAGACACATCTAATCACTCTCTCATACAGTCAGTAATGCACCTACTAAATTCTTCATCCAGACATTTATAC
Organism: Lissotriton vulgaris; assembly: GCF_964263255.1. Lineage (NCBI taxonomy): Eukaryota > Metazoa > Chordata > Amphibia > Caudata > Salamandridae > Lissotriton > Lissotriton vulgaris. The sequence continues at coordinate 2,139,406,823 of NC_141691.1, read as the reverse complement.
ATCCACTCATTCTTCAATATGTAAGACATATTTTAACTTTACAGAAACATACAGTCACTGGATGTTGTCATCAGTGATGTCATCAGTGATGTCACTGACCATGTCATGAATGATGTAATATGTGACATCATCAGCAGTGGATTGCGGGTGCGCGATATATAGTTAGCGCATCTAACTATATATGGAATTTCAATGGTTTTATGCGAGTAAAATAAGGTTTTGTAAATGCAAATCCCTAACTATATATGGCCTAAAACCAATGGTTTTTTCATTGAATATATATATATATATATACATACACATACATACATATATATACATCATATATATATATATATATTCACTGAAAAAACCATAGGTTATAGACCATATATAGTTAGGAATTAGCATTTACAAAACCATATTTTACTCACACAAAACCATTGAAATTTCATATATAGTTAGTTGCCCTAACTATATATCGCGCACCTGCAATCCACTGCTGATGATGTCACATATTACATCATTCATGACATGGTCAGTGACATCACTGATGACATCACTGATGACATCTCAAAAATGACATCACTGATGACATCACTGATGACAACATCCAATGACTGTATGTTGCAGTAAGGTAAAAATATGTCTTACATATTGAAGAATGAGTGGATGTTTAAGTGTCTGGATGAAGGATTTAGTAGGTGCATGACTGACTGTATGAGACAGTGATTAAATGTGTGTCACTAAGTGCATGGGTTAGTGACTAAACTGTCTTATTTTGTGCATCATTATATCTGTTGTTCTGTATACTGCTGCATGTGTTGATCAGTAGCTATATGAGTAACTATATGGGTTATTGATTGTTTGCCCAAGTATTTGTATGGGAAAGTGAGTGTGTGTGTGAGTTGATGGAAGGTGTATGGAAAGGGGCGACCACTCGGTCCCCCCGAACGTATGGCTGAGTGCCTCGATCCCCCCGGGAAGCCATTTTTGGGCGGGAGGCGCGTCTCGGCTGGTATGCCCGAAGCGGCGTAGCCGGGGCGCGCTTTTTCCCGCCCTAGAATGGGCTGGCCTAGACACCGACGCAGCCGGCCACGCCCTCGGGGCGGGCAGGGGCGGGTTTTTCGCCCACCCTGAAGACGGATAAAAGAAGGCGCAAGACCAGAAGACGTCCTCTTGTTCTTGTGCTCCGAAGCTGCACCCCCTCGCTACACGTGAGCTCGGGACGGAACGAAGAGCCAATTTTGAGCGTTTTGATCTTTTTCTTTGTCTTCTAGATACTTCCTCGGAGAGATGCCCAAGAAAGGCGCAAAAAGAATGACGACCGAACAGATGGTGCGGGCCCTTTGCAAAGAAGTGTCCGACATAAAGAAACGGTTGGCGGAGCGAGATGGGGAGGAGGGTTCGGGCACCCCGCCGGCTGGAGGGAGACCTAAGAGGCCGAGAAAGGTTCCAGCCGGTGGGGCCGTCCCGGTTCCCTCTGCCCCGCTCGAGGCGCCGACCCCAGTACCGATGGAGGGGAATCCAATCCCCGTTGTCGTCACCCCGACATCCAAGGAAGACATGCCCCCCGAGCTGGCAGCGCAGCTAGCAGCATGGTTGGGGGATAGTAGTGATGGCGCCACGGCTGCCGAAGCACAGGCGCTGATAAAAGGGCTTCGTGAGAAGAAAGAGGCAGCTAGAGTGGCTACGCCGTTGGCGGGGATAGACAAGTCGCAATCGGCAGAAGCTGCGTCCGGTGCAGGTAAGCGGCCATTGCCGATTGCAAGGGACGAGTCAGCACCCTCTCGTAGAGAGAGATTAGGACAACATGTGCCTTTAGCTATAAAAGAAAAGATCTGGGCGGGGGAGTACGTGAATATTTTTTCCCTGCTTGTTGATCATTATGATGTGGAGCATGTAAAAAGTCAGAAGGACTTAATGCATCCGAGTGTTTGGCGCGCAAAGATGGCCGCCTTTAAGGTCAATGAGAACATTGGCAACTGGGGCAATGCATGGGGTATTTTCACATCAATTTTGGGGGAACGTAGGCCCGAGTTGCTGCCTGAGTTTCCCGTTTATCAATCACGAATTATGGGTTACTCGACAGCGTATCAAGGTAACCATTGGTTTTGTTATGACAATTTGTTCAGGAAAGAAAAGGAACATAACAAGAGTTTGACTTGGGATTGTTACGATTCTTTAACATGGGATAAAATGAAAGAATCGGGAATGTTAAGAATGCCATTGGTCGGGAGCACTGTTGTTGATTACTCCCGCCAAAATGTGGGGACGCCCTTTCGACCAAGTACGAGCACCGACGACCAGTCGAGGCCCGCAGGCAATACAGGTAGAAAGGGTTTCTGTTTTAATTTTAACAAGGGGAAGTGTACCAGGCCTCCGGGATCGTGTAAATTCAAACATGAGTGTAGTACGTGTGGGTCGTCCCATCCTGAGTCATCGTGCAGAGCCAGAACGAGTGAGAATGGGGGTAAGGGAGGCGCCAAACAGGTCTAAACTAGGCCGAGGGGCGCCTTTACCAACCCCGATTGATACCTTGGCAATGATTCCCTGGCTCAGCGAATACCCGGATCGTACTTCTGCCGGGGTGCTGCGGAACGGTTTTACACATGGTTTCCGCATCCCGGTAGGGGACTTTCAGGGTGTAGGGATGTGCAAAAATCAACTTTCCGTTTTACAACATGCATCTGTAGTGCAAGATAAAATTCAGAAAGAGGTTAGCCGGGGACGGGTCGCCGGCCCGTTTAGTGAGCCCCCGGTACCGGATTTCGTTTGTTCTCCGTTAGGGGTGGTCCCCAAGAAAGACCCGGGTGAGTTTCGTTTGATTCATAATCTATCTGCTCCATATGGTCTTTCGGTGAACGACGCAATTGAGCCAGAAGTTTGTTCGGTGCGATACGCATCTTTTGATGAGGCGGTAGCCATCTTGAATCGCCTGGGGCACGGGACGTTGATGGCGAAATCTGATATCGAGTCAGCGTTCCGGTTGCTTCCGGTACACCCAGACGATCAGCGTCTTCTGGGATTCGGGTTCCAGGGGTCATTTTACATGGATAGGTGTATGCCAATGGGATGCTCTATATCATGTGCTTACTTTGAGAAATTCAGTACTTTCCTGCAATGGGTGTTCACTAAGAAAACGGGTTTCCGAAATGTAATGCACTACCTTGACGATTTTCTGTTCCTTGGCCCCGCCGGTACTCCCGAATGTGCCCGGGCCTTAGCTGAATTCTGTGTGTTAATGGATCATCTTGGCGTGCCGTTGGCACCAGGTAAAACTATGGGTCCCACGACTTGCCTCGAGTTTTTGGGGATCGAGTTGGACTCAAGGGAGGGGTGCTTCCGTTTACCAGCTAGCAAAGTGTCGAAATTCAGGGCAGCCCTCCAAGTATGTTTAAAGGCATCCAAAGTTACACTGCATCAGTTGCAACAGTTAGTGGGAAAGTTGAACTTTGCCTTGAGGGTGATACCAATGGCTCGCCCCTTTTCCCGCTCAATTGCCCAAGCAATGGTTGGCTTAAAGGAGGGTCATCATCGCACAAGGTTATCGGCCGAGGTCCGCCAGGACATGCGGATTTGGTTAGCATTCTTGGCGGACTTCAATGGCCGGGTCGTCTGGAACAAGCCAGCCGTCTCCTCTGAAGAGCTTGGGCTATGGACAGATTCAGCAGGAAGCGTAGGTTTTGGCGCCATCTTCGGCACGAAATGGTCGGCACAAAAGTGGCCCCTATGGTGGCACGAGAAGGGGCTGACAAGTAACATCGCTTTCCTCGAACTATTTCCCATTCTGGTGGCCCTGAGAACCTGGCCAGAAGGGTTCAGAGATCATTCTGTTGTGTTCTGGTCCGATAATATGACCGTGGTAGAATGCATCAATAGTCAGGCAGCCCGTTGTAAGTTGATTTTGAGGCTCCTCAAAGAAATTGTCTTACTGTGTATGCAACTGAACGTAGTATTCAGAGCAAAACATGTCCCAGGGGTGATGAATCAGGCTGCTGATGCACTGTCTCGTTTTCACATGCAGGCTTTCTCGGGTTTCCTTCCTTCAGCGGACCCGGAGCCGGCACCCTTCCCCGAAGCTCTCTGGTCTCTCGGTGCCCCGAACTTCGTCACCTCGTGGGAGAGAGTCTAGCACCCAGGACAAGGAAGGCATATGAAGGGGCGTTCCAGGCCTATTTAGCCTTTTTGGGGGCAGAGAGAGGAGGACTTTGGGGTCAGGAGGAGTTGGTAGTACTTTTTCTGATGTCCTTACGTAGGGCTGGGAAATCGGTGGCTACGGCCCAAAGGCATCGTGCCGCCATTTCCTTTGTTGCCAGGGCCCATGGCATCCTGGACCCAACAGCGTCTTTCACGGTACAAAAAGCGCTACGTGGGTGGCAACGTCTAGAGGGTCGCAGAGTAGATGTACGACGACCGATAGGTCTAGACAGGTTGTCCCAGTTACTGGTCACGCTCCCGAACACATGCTCGTCCCCGTTCGAGACCTGTTTGTTCCGGACTGCATTTACGCTGGCATTTCACGGGGCTATGAGAGTTAGTGAGCTGGTTGCAAGGAACAAACGGGACGTGACGGGGGGCTTGTGCAGGGAGCATGTCCAGATCAGGGGTGACGCGATGATTGTCTCCTTTCTCAGGTCCAAGACTGACCAAGATGGGAGAGGGGACTGCACGATCATCCGCAGGAACCCCGACTCATCCATGTGTCCGGTACAGTGCTTAGAAGATTACCTAGCACGAAGGGTGGCATCATGGGGAGGGACATTGTTGAGGCATGCAGACGCCACCCCGCTGACGAGGTTTCAGTTTCAACGGGTGCTTGCAATGGCCATTGCCGCAGCGGGCTTGGACCCGGGCGAATTTGGGACCCACTCCTTTCGTATAGGGGCTGCCACTGAAGCTACAGCCAGAGGTCTTAATGTAGAACAAGTGAAACGTGTGGGGCGCTGGTCCTCCAATTGTTATAAGAGGTACGTGCGATTGCACATGTTGTGAAACTGTAATCTTGTACTCACGCCTCTTGTCTTTGTTTGTTTTCAGTTGCGCAAGCCTACGCGGCAGGGCAGACTGAGCAGTCGACCCAACACCAGGTCAGCGGTCGCACGTCACCGGCTGTGAGGAAGGAGGTTTGGGTCGTGGGCCACTCATACGTGAGACGGGCTGCAGACGTATTCAAAGCAGGTGACATGGTTCACGTACCTGAGGAATACGGGTACAGAGTGTCCTTCTACGGAAGGGGCGGTCTCTGTATTGACCAGTTTCGGGAATTTTTTGAGGGCTTATTAGAGCGGATGAGGTCACCGCCGTCCATAGTCATAGTGCATTTGGGGGGCAATGATCTGGTCACCACCGGTAGACGACTTCTCCTGGAGGCTATGCTTTCCACGGTAAGTTGGTTAGCGAGGAGAGTTCCGGGGTGCCTAATCGCATGGTCTCATATGATCCCACGAAAAGTGTGGCGGGGGGCTATCTCGATCCCTGCTTTGAATCATTCTGTTGGAAAATTGAATAACAAAGTGAGTAGGTTGTTCCGTTCCAAGGCATTGCTTTCGATCTCGCATAATGGTATTAATGATGACAGTATGTATCTGGGGGATGGTGTGCATTTGTCGAGGGCGGGGAATGAGTTACTCATAGGAGACTTCCTAGCCTGGTTAAAATCTTTGGAACATGACCTTTAGGTAGGAGTTTTGTGGGGGGTCCGGATAGCCGGTCAACTATCCGGACCTGTGGCGGTAAGGTCATGATCGGTGAGCACTAATTGGTAGATCCCTATGAGTGGGCGTCACCCAACACGGATGGGAGCGCTCGGGAGAGGTGGCCATTGGCCCCTCAGTGGGGAGGCGGTCCCGTCTAAGGGCGGGTCGCCGGAAGTAAAGGAAAGGCGGTCAAGGCCCCTTCCTTTGTAGGAGGGGTTACAGCCCCCTCCTGGGGAATTTCCCGGGGCCAGGGTCATCTGCGACGGCAGATGCGGTAAGTTGTGTGGGGTGGGGAGAGGTCAACGATACCTTCTAGATACCACACACAAGTGTTCGAACGACCTTTAAATGGCGTCGAGTCTTAAGGGCCCCCGTCAAGTCAAGGGAAATTGTTAGTAGTTGCACTTGAGGTAAGCCTCTGTGCTGTCGCCCCTCCCAAGTGGGAGGGGTAAGTCTGGTTAGGGATCTTGACACCGGTTATGACCTTGCCGTTGGCCCTTAAACGTTAGGATGTACAATTTCAGTGTTCTTAGAGAATGTTTTGTAGGATGCTAGTTCGGCTAGGAGAACCTCTGTATTAGAGATTATGTTAAGGTTAGCCAAACATCGTAATGTGATAATGAAATTGTACATAACATGAAAACGTTTAATGTTTTAATTTTGTTTTAATAAATACGGCCGGGATGGTCACTCCATCCCACATCCAAAAACTTTAAGAACTGTTTCCGGTTTCCCTCCTTTTGGGGATTGTGTTGAGAGGGGGTGGCGGGTATCTCAGCCATATGGAAAGGGGCGACCACTCGGTCCCCCCGAACGTATGGCTGAGTGCCTCGATCCCCCCGGGAAGCCATTTTTGGGCGGGAGGCGCGTCTCGGCTGGTATGCCCGAAGCGGCGTAGCCGGGGCGCGCTTTTTCCCGCCCTAGAATGGGCTGGCCTAGACACCGACGCAGCCGGCCACGCCCTCGGGGCGGGCAGGGGCGGGTTTTTCGCCCACCCTGAAGACGGATAAAAGAAGGCGCAAGACCAGAAGACGTCCTCTTGTTCTTGTGCTCCGAAGCTGCACCCCCTCGCTACACGTGAGCTCGGGACGGAACGAAGAGCCAATTTTGACCCACCCACCAGCCCCTGAGGACAGCAAGTTGTTGTGCAATAAAGTGAAGTTATAAGTTGGTTTTTCCATTTCGTTTACAGGCTGTGACAGTATCAGTTTGTGGTTAATCATAATAAAGTATGGTGAATACAGTCTAGGTTGTTACGATTAAAATGAGTTGATGTAGTGTTGCATTTCTAGCAGGCTCTTTCGGTCGTAGTGACCAATGTTTTCATAGGTTTCAGAATTGTCGTATTTATTTTTGGTAGGCGGTAAGGTCATGATCGGTGAGCACTAATTGGTAGATCCCTATGAGTGGGCGTCACCCAACACGGATGGGAGCGCTCGGGAGAGGTGGCCATTGGCCCCTCAGTGGGGAGGCGGTCCCGTCTAAGGGCGGGTCGCCGGAAGTAAAGGAAAGGCGGTCAAGGCCCCTTCCTTTGTAGGAGGGGTTACAGCCCCCTCCTGGGGAATTTCCCGGGGCCAGGGTCATCTGCGACGGCAGATGCGGTAAGTTGTGTGGGGTGGGGAGAGGTCAACGATACCTTCTAGATACCACACACAAGTGTTCGAACGACCTTTAAATGGCGTCGAGTCTTAAGGGCCCCCGTCAAGTCAAGGGAAATTGTTAGTAGTTGCACTTGAGGTAAGCCTCTGTGCTGTCGCCCCTCCCAAGTGGGAGGGGTAAGTCTGGTTAGGGATCTTGACACCGGTTATGACCTTGCCGTTGGCCCTTAAACGTTAGGATGTACAATTTCAGTGTTCTTAGAGAATGTTTTGTAGGATGCTAGTTCGGCTAGGAGAACCTCTGTATTAGAGATTATGTTAAGGTTAGCCAAACATCGTAATGTGATAATGAAATTGTACATAACATGAAAACGTTTAATGTTTTAATTTTGTTTTAATAAATACGGCCGGGATGGTCACTCCATCCCACATCCAAAAACTTTAAGAACTGTTTCCGGTTTCCCTCCTTTTGGGGATTGTGTTGAGAGGGGGTGGCGGGTATCTCAGCCATATGACTCTGTGTATAGATGTGTGAGCAGTTGATTCACTATATGTATGGGTTCAAAAGTGCATGTGGAAACAGCTGCATGGGCAGTTGACTGTGTGCATGAGTGTATTGCTGAGTGAATGGATATCTCAGTGCTACATGTCAAAGTAAGTACATATGTAAAACACAGTACATGTGAGAGTAGACATATATAAATAACTGTGCAGAAGAGCCAGTGAATGTGTGAGTGGCTGCATGGATCATTGAGAACTTGTATCAGTGATTGTATAAGAGAGTAAAAATATGTTAGAATATGTTTGAATTAGTAAGGTGTGTATAACTGTATAGTTGAGGAAATGGAGGTGTGATTGATTCTTTGCATGACTGACTAGGTGTGTGAGTAACTCCATGGATGAGTGACAGTCTGTGAGTGTCTGTTTACACTGAATGTATCTAAGGTTATATTAGAGTCTGAAGAGGTTCATCGTATTATCACATGAATGATGTCATCAGTGATGTGATCAGTAATGTCAAATGAGATGTCATCAGTGATGTCATTTGAGATGTCATCAGTGATGTCACTGACCATGTCATGAATGATGTAATATGTGACATCATCAGCAGTGGATTGCGGGTGCGCGATATATAGTTAGGGCAACTAACTATATATGACATTTCAATGGTTTTGTGTAAGTAAAATATGGTTTTGTAAATGCTAATTCCTAACTATATATGGTCTATAACCTATGGTTTTTTCAGTGAATTTTCAAGGTTTTGCAAATGCTAATTCCTAACTATATATGGTCTATAACCTATGGTTTTTTCAGTGAATATATATATATATATATATATATATATATATATATATATATATATATATATATATATATATACAAATAGGATATATAAAATAAAAATAAAAATAATAAATAGATCAAATATTAAAATTAAATGAAATAAGGTAGATTCAATTTACATTTTAACATTTATAACAAATAATCTTTATTAAAAAAGTGAAACACACATACATAGTAAATATATATATATTAACTGAAAAACCATAGGTTTCAGGCCTGGTATAGTTAGGAATTAGCACTTACCTTTCTATGCTCCCTCACTCAGTTCACTTCTCTCACTCTTTTCTTCAGTCCTTCTGTCTCCTCACTCCCTCACTCCCCTTGTCTCAAGCTCACTTGCCTTTATCCACCCTCTATCACCTCTCTTTCCTCAACCTCACTGCTCTTCTCTTGCCCTTTCTCACCCCCGTTCCTTTACTCTGCTTTCCTCACTTATCCTCATTCCCCATGTTCACTCCCCTTCCCCTCACTCACCTCCCACACTCACCTTCTTTCAGTCCCCCTGCTTCACTTCCATTCCCCTCTCTTCTCTTCCTTCGCTCCCTCACTTATTCCCCTTCCCTCACTCTCCTTACTCCACTTCCCTCACTCCTTCTCTCACTGCCACTGTCCTCTCACATCCTCACTTCCCTTCTCTCACTCTCTCTCTGTTAGCCTCACTCTGTCACTCCTCTTACTCTCTCACTCCTCTTCCATCACGCTCACTCCCTATAACTCAACCACACTCCCTCACTTACCTTTCTTTGCTCCCTTACTCAGTCCCTTTCTTTCACTCTTTCCTTCACTCCCTCTATCCCCTCACTCCCTCACTCCCCTTGGCTTACCCTCACTCACTTTTATCCACCCTCTTTCAGCCCTCTTTACTCACGCTCTCTGCCGATCTCTCACCCTCATTCACACCCATTCCCTTACTCCGATTCCCTCACTATCCCTCATTCCCCACCCTTCTCTCTCCTTCCCTTTACTTTCATACTCCACTCACCTTCTCTCTGTACCTATGCTTCAGTCCACTTCCTCTCTATTTCCTTCCTTAGCTCACTCACTCCCCTTCCCTCACTCACCTTACTCCAATCACTCACCCCTTCTCTCACTCCCTCTGTCCTGTCAAATCCTCATTCTCCTTCCCTCACTCCCTCTCTTTTAGCTTCACTACCTCTGTCCCCTCACTCTCTCAGTCCCGTTCCCTCATGCTCACTCCCTTTAACTCACCCACACTCCCTCACTTACCTTTCTTTGCACCCTCACTCAGTCCCCTTTCTCTCACTCTTTCCTTCACTCTCTCTGTCTCCTCACTTCCTCACTCCCCTTGTCTCACACTGACTTGCCTTTATCATCCTCTATCACCAACCTTTCCTCATCCTCACTGCTCTTCTCTTACCCTTCCTCACCCCCGTTCCCTTACTCTGCTTTCCTCACTTATCCTCATTCCCCATGTTCACTCCCCTTCTCCTCTCTCACCTCCCACACTCACCTTCTTTCAGTCCCCCTGCTTCACTTCCCTTCCCCTCTCTTCCCTTCCTTCGCTCCCTCACTCATTTTCCTTTCCTCTCTCACTGTACTTCACTTCACTCACTCCTTGATAATATGTAAAGAATATAGTTCTTTTTGGAAAATTGGAGGTAGTTCTAAAAATAACTGTTTTTTTCTTCTTTTTAGTTTTTTCTTTTTTTACTTTTCCCAAAAGTTTTTAATTTTTTTTGTCTTTTTTTCTGAACAAAAACCAAACTAGGGAATGCCAAACTGCTCAACAGGAGCAAAAAAAAGTGGAAAAATTAGGGATGGGTGGAGCAGCGGTGTTCCTCCTTCTTTCAAACAATTAATTCAATGCTCTGCTCCCCGTAGCAGAGTAGTTCATCACACTGTTTGCATTTCATTTTTAAATCTGCAAACGCCGGCTGTATGTTTGGGATTAGATGTACTGCTTCTCTACCAGAAGGTGTTGCTGCTCCGGTGGAGGTGCTGGCGCCATCTCTTGGGGGATTGCGTGCCTGGTCCCTGGTGCTCTCCTTTGCGAAATTATTTGGGTGCCTCCTCTGTACATGCCGGATCAAGTTAGCATTCCCAAAACTATATTTGCGGGTGGGATCCCCATCTGACAAAGTTGTGTTGCATATCATGCAGGTCACTTTTGCTGCATTAACTTTTTTTGCCCCGCTGGGAAACTAAAGAACTTCTGGGGTGTGTCCTCAGGTATGAATTCCGGATCAGAGTCTGAAGAGGGCTCCCTGGAACTAGACATCTTTCCAAAAGAAGAAGTATTTTCAAGAAGAATGGAGAAGAGGTGTTCTCTCAGCAATTGCAAAGAGGTGAAGTGCAGTCCGGCAGTGATCCCTCGCAAACCATAGTAGTGGAGATCTCCTGGGGCTTTGGGAGGCCTCCTTGCCTTCCGGCTGTGCCGATGGAGTCACATGTTCCTTGGAAGGCTGTAATTCCCAGCGTGCAGGTGACTGATGAGACCCGCAGGGCACAGTGGAGGACTAGTGGATGGTGCAGCATTGAGGTGGGTTCCCCCCTCCTGGGAGCTGAATAAATATGGGCATAGAACTGCATTAGGTACTACAGAGACAGCCCAGAGACTGGGGGTGACTGAATATCTCGACCCACTTCTCATATTGCTGGACTTTGGACACGGTGCGGGTGGTCAGGCGGTCTCAAACACTTGAGTTATATTGCAAAGAGGACGTTGTTGGAATGGAATTGCCTCGTCTGCTACCCTCCCCTGCCAGGCGCGCTGACTGACGGAGCGCTACAATGGCGACGGGAGGGAGAGGACCCAGGAATAACCCACAAAAACAACTGGCAAAATTTGCGTGGTCTAAGGCTGGGGATACAGGCAGCCCCCGGAGATCGGGAAAGGAAGGTGACGCGGTGACAGCAACACAAGATTCAGAGCATACTTTTCATGATGTTATTGCGGCCATCAGTGTTGTGCGGACGTCGATGGATTTGTTTACTGTAGAGGTCTCGCTCCTTCGGGCTGATATTCGGAAGATGGATGAGAGAGTACAGGAGTTAAAGATAGTTACTAATGCTTTACAGCTGGACACCTCAGAGCTGCAAATGCAGATGCGTGAACTGCAAACGAAGCAGGACAGAATGGCACAGCAACTCGACGACAACCAAGGCCGGGCCCGACGCAATAACATTCGCATTCTGGGGGCTCCGGAGAGAACAGAGGAACTGGCGGCAGACCTGTATGTGGAGGGCTTCATAACGAAACACCTTAAACCCAAGACTCTATCCAACTACTTTTCGATTAAAAGGGCCCACAGAGTACCGGGAGGCAAGCCGCGACCTGGTGCGCCGCAGAGACCTATCATGGCACGAGTCTTCAAGTACCGCGACAGGGACATCATCCTACAGACAGCTCGATTCAACCCCCCTCTAAAAACGGACAACTATGAGGTGGCCTTTTTTCCGGACTTCACGGCTAAGGTGCAGGCCCAAACACGCAGCTTACAGGCCGTTAAAACATAACTCAGAGATAGGAAGCTCAGATATGCAATGAGAGTTGAATCTGATGGGAAAACATGTTTTTTTGATTCCCCGGAGACAGTTTGGGACTGGTTTGGCGGCTGGAGGACAGCAGGGAACAAGAGGAGGGTCTGACAGAGTAATCCGAGCCATCAACATGGAGCTTCGGTGGAGACGATCCAGGGAAGCCCAGAGGATGTTCCTAGCCAGCTTGAGAAACAGGACTAATGGACAGGGGCATCAAGAATGGAGCACTCCAGCTGGGACTCTCATACAAGCGCAAGAAGTGGGGTCGGGGGAAAGGGAAGAGTGATGATACGAATTACTGTATGATTTGTTAATGTAGGGGTCCTTACCTAGGTTTTGCGTACTATGTGATTATCTAGAAGTGATTTGGGTGGGGCGCACATGGCTTATAGTGGATGGCAATAATCCCAATTTTTTTGCTTTGATTTAATAGGAATGGGGCTGCTTCACCTCGAGTACTTTCGACTTTCTAGGGGGGGAGAGAAGCACTCTGCCAATTTTGGGGGTGGGTAGTTTTGAATCCACGGGCAGGGGGGCAGAGAGGGGGGAGGGGGAAGGGGAAGGGAGATGGGGTGGTTGTCTCAAGGTTGTTCAGTTTATTGCTGTGATGATTGGTTCATTGATATCAGGAAAGATACTGCATGATGGAATGCATACTAGTATTTCTCTGGCCTTAAGGCATTCAAAAAGTTTGAAGAACATATTGAGTTTTGGAAGAAAATTGCAAAATGTGTGGGTTTCTACTTTCTCCTATGTGGCCATGATCCGTGTAATGGGACGAGGGGTGACACACAACTAGGGGGAAGGATAGGGAACGATCCCTGGCAGTAAAGTCATGGAATGTGAATGGACTGGGATATAAAATAAAGAGGCGAATTGTGCAACAATACCTGAAGAGCCTCTCGCCGGATGTGGTCTTGCAGCAGGAGACCCATTTGGTGGGCCAGAAATCCAAAGCCCTCTCTAGATGGGGATATAAAAAGTTGGCAAGTGCAGACTACACGACGGGCTCAAGGGGAACGACTATATTGGTGAAAAAGTCCGCACCTCTTATTGTACACAAGACATGGGCAGACGCGGCAGGTCAATTTACAGGGGTCGAGGCCTAGTGGGAAATGACAGACCTCAATATACTTTCGGTCTATCTGCCACCTGCTCTGGGCAAGACTGCACTGGAGGACCTGGGCACTAAGCTAATCGGACTTCGGGAAGGGGTACTGATTATGGGGGGGGATTACAATATGACACTAGATGATACTGTCTATCGACAGCCACCTAGGCCACAAGACAAATCCAGCAACCTCCTCTATGATTTTGTACAAGCGTTGGGACTGACAGACATGGGCCAGAGGCTCCATCCTACTGACACATTGTTTACCTTTTACTCCAATGCCCATCATAGTTTGTCACGTAATAATTAGGCCTCTATCGTCAACTTTGCCCAGTATAACGTCCTACCTAGAGGGATATCGGATCACTCGCCGGGTCTGGACAGAATATACACATTGGGAACGCCAACCACCAGCCACGATAGTGATTAACCCATGGCTCCTACACATTCCAGACATTAGAGGCGAACTCCGTACACAAACAGAGAACTTGTTCATTAAAAATGTGGGTTCTGTTGACTCGAAGTGCACAGTCTGGGAGGCATTCAAGGTGGTATTTAAGGGGGTAGCCAGGTCCCTGAAATCTGGATATGTTACCAAAAAACAGGAGCGCCTGACCTCGGTGGAGGCTGAACTCCTTGAACTAGAGCAGGAGTACTCACAAGAGCCCTCGCCTGACACTAAAGACAAGCTCCTCCTGAAACAAGACGAATATCGAATTAAGACCAGGGAACAGATGGTTGCCAAGCACCGCGCAATGCGGAAACAACTCTATGAGCTCGGGGACAGGACAGGTAGGACACTGGCGTGGTTGGAGGGACGAGAACAGGGTTCTCGTGGGTCCATGAGCTGGTGACGCTGGAAGGGGACATAGTAACTCACCCAAAGGACATAGCGGAGCAATTCGCCGTTCACTTTGAGATGGTGTAATCCCCCTTTACCCACTATACGGCAGGAGACTCCCGCCAGCTCCTTGTTGACAGTAATGTCCCTAGCCTTTCAGAGGAGGATGTGGAAACTCTGGAGCCAGACCTCTCGGCTGAAGAAATAGGTAAGGCCCTCGGGCAACTCAAATTTGGGAAAGTGATGGGACCTAATGGCATCCCAGTAGAATTTCTGAAGGCTACGGCCTCCCTGACTGTGCCACACTTGAAGCCATGTATGAGGAAAGTTTGGAGGAGGGTCGGCTGCCACTAGACCAGCGACTAGCTATTATTGTAGGTATTTACAAACAGGGTAAACCGATGGAAGTATGTGGTTCCTATAGGCCGATTTCGCTAATAAACGTAGAGACGAAGGTACTTGCCAGGGTCTTGGCGAATAGACTAGCAACAGTAATTGCCTGGCTGGTCCACCCAGACCAATCGGGCTTTATGCCAGGGCGCAACACAGCCCTCAACCTCCGGAGAGTGCACAATGTGATGGCCCGGAGTCAATATATTGAAGAAGACGCAGCCATACTGTCCCTTGACGCCTCAACGGCATTTGACTCCATAGAATGGCAATATTTATTTGAGGTGCTACGGAGGACCGGGCTGGGCCCCAAATATGGGGCCTGGGTCAGGCTCCTCTTTACTGGAGTGCTGGACCAAGTAAGGGTTAAACGCTTTACATCCCGTACATTTGAACTTCGTAGAGGAACGAGACAGGGATGCCCACTGTCCCCACTGATCTTTGCCCTGGTACTGGAGCCACTCGCGGCCTGGGTGCGGAGGGATGTGTTGATTCGTGGCCTGCGCTGGGCAGATGATGTGGAGGACCGCATATCGCTCTATGTGGACGACATCCTGCTCTATCTGGCCTCCCCCTATAGATCTATAAATGTGGTCCTGGATATATTCACACATTTTAGTAAATACTCAGGATACCCAATTAATTGGTACAAATCAGTTCTGTTCATGCTGAAAGGAGACGTGCCGCGGCTCCCGCCCCGAAGTGTGATAACGATAGCAATGGAAGGATTTCGATATCTGGGGATTTTTATCGCCTCAGACCCAACCTGTTTTTACGACTTGAATTTAGCCCCACCTCTTGCCAGGCTGAGGGCAGATGTGAAACACTGGAGGACCCTGCCCTTGACGCTGGTGGGGAGGGCGGCACTTTTCGAAATGCTGGCCCTTCCCCGTTTTCTGTATGTCTTACGAAATTGTCCCCACAAGGTCCCAGACTCGTTCTTTAGGGCTATCGAGAGCGAGTTAACCATACTGCTATGGGAGGTAAGGCCACCAGAATTGCGAGATAAACATTGACAAAAAGCTGGTACGACGGGGGCATTGCCCTCCCAGATCTACAGAGGTATTATTGGGCGGCGCAGCTGGTGACGGTCAACCGCTGGCTGTATCATCCCCCAGATGACCCAGCATACGCCCTCGACATATACCAAACTGACCGCTCTGGATATCTGGGGGCTCTGTACACGACAGACAGGAAAAACAAGGGGAAATTCTTTGGGCCGACCAAACACACACTTGAAATTTGGCGTCTGGTTACCTCTCAACTGGGTTGGGCAGGCAATCTCTCATTGGCCACGCCGTTATGGTTCGCTCAGCGGCTGGGGAGACTAGGCTATCAGCCTGGATTCGACAAATGGGACCTAATTGGGCTATCAAAAGTGGGGGACCTGATTAAAAAAGGGACTTTACTGACTTTTAATGAACTTCAGATGAAGTATCTGATGGCACAAGGTGAAAAATATATATGTCTACAGATCAGACACGCGCTGTATGTCATGTTATGTTAGGTTAAGAGTTTTAAAAGTGCAACAGCTGCCCCAGCAACGAGGCGTCCCGGCGCTGCTAGATCAAAAGAGACAGATACTCAGGGCTAGCCAATCATAGACAGAAGAAACCTATAATGGTGGAAAAAGAAAGGTTTTAATGCCTTTCCGAAAAACCAGCAGGTTCTCCATACCACGAATGTGGACTGGCATGGAATTCCAAAGTTTAGCCGCCAAGACTCGGAAGGAGCGACCACCCATGCAGCATAATTTAGTTCGTGGTACACTCACCTTATGTTGTCCCAGTGAGCGCAGGCTACGCTGGGGAACATACGGGGACCACAGAGGGCACAGTAAAACCGGACTCCCGGTTTAAAGGATCTTAAACGCCATGACAAGAGCTTTAAACTGGATCCGAGATACGATCGGGAGCCAATGCAGCCTTCCAGTCGTTACTCTGGCAGAGCACCTGCGGGGGAGTCAAATCAAAGTTCTCGCTGCCAAGTTTTTAACCCGTTGGAGTCACAGGACCTCAGCTTTGTTAGCACCCAGGAGCAGCACACTGGCATAGTCCAAACGTGAAATGATCATGGCTTGAACAATGAGCTGACGTATTGTTGACTCAAAGTACTTCAGGATGGGTTTAAGGCCTCTCTGCAGGCCCACACAAGTAGCTGCCACTCTCTTAGTGTGGGTCTGAAAGCTAAGTAAGGAGTCCATCCAGACTCCTAAGTTCTTAACTAGAGGCTTTGGCTTTGGTGTTGTGCCCAACGAGGCCTGCCACCAATGCTCATTCAAAAGGGCGATGTTCTTCCCTACGAGCAAGACCTCTGTTTTACTAGCATTGAGCTGCAGACAATTGTCTGCCATCCACTGGGCAACAGCTGCCATCCCATCTCCAAACCCAGTGGCTGATGCAGAAGACCCTTCAGCTAGGGTGATAACCAGCTGGGTATCATCCGCATATGATACCAGCGTTAGGTCCCAGTCCTTTGCCACAGCTGCAAGAGGTTGCATATAGAGATTGAACAAAGACGGACTAAGTGCAGAGCCTTGCAGAACCCCCTGACTGATAGAATGAGACTGAGAGATGTAAGGTGGTGCTGAAACCCGAAAAGATCTTTCCTCTAGAAATGATCGGAACCATTCTAAGGTGGATCCCGTGATCCCTACGGCCTCCAGCCGATACAGAAGAATATCATGCTACACCGTATCAAAGGCAGCGCTGAGATCTAACAAAATCAGCGCTGCACTCTGACCGGCATCGAGGATCATCCTTAAATGTTCAGTTGTGGCAAGAAGGGCGGACTCAGTGCTATGGCCAGGCCTGAACCCGTTTTGAGACAGATCCAGAATGTCATTATGGCTCAGATATTGAGATAGTACATTGTTCACATGGGCCTCAGCTATCTTGTCCACCCACAGTAGGAGGGAGATGGGCCTGAAGTTTTCCGGTTTAGACGGATCCAATAAGGGCTTCTTGATGATGGGAAATACCCACGCCTGTTTCAAGGCCCTAGGAACTTTGGCTGTGGAAAAGGACAGGTTGAGTATAGCGCCAAGCGGCTGTTGAAGGGGCATCTGTACCGGCCTCATAGGGTCCGATGGAGATCCAGATTTCACTTTCCTGCATAGTTTAACTAGCTCTTCACTAGAGATCTCCCGTATGGTTGCTAAGGTGGGGCCACCAGCCCTAGTGTCGGCGGGGACATAGGGACCAGGGGAGTGCTGCGAAAAAGACTTGTAGATCTTATGCACTTTTTCAACAAAGAAAGTAGCCAATTCTTCGCACTGCTGTGTAGAAGTTAAATTAGATACCCTGGTTCTGGAGCTCTTTAGCTCTTGCACAATTTTAAAGATACATTAAGTGGGGTTAGTGCTGATTTTTATTTCTTCTGCATAGAATGTAGCGCGTGCAGAACAAATCGCTTTATGATAAAGCTTTATTTTATTCAAATAAGTTGCTTTATCCCCCTCTTTATAGTCCCTCCTCCATATCCGCTCAGCTCTCTTGCATTCCTTCCTCAGTGCTCTCAAGGCCTCACTGTACCATGGATTGGAAATGGACCTATGCCCCTTAGTCCATTCAACCGGAATAAAAGTGTCCAGACCCCTCGCAATCCAATCACAGAAGGTAGTGTACGCCACAACCGGATCCACTGTGTCCCCCAGGGAAAATGTCCCTAGGAAGGCATGAAAGTCCTTCAATTTGAGGGCCTTTTCAAAACCCTATACACCTCCTCCACCCGAAAAGGCTCAAGGATCTCCAGGCTAGCTCTAACCAGAAAGTGGTCAGTCCAGCCCATAGGCTTTCCCGTCTTTTAAAGATATACCGGAGGCGTTGCCCCTGGAAGATCGTTTGCTGGACGGGCCTCTGGCCTCAAAGGCAATATCCCTAACCTACAAGAAGCTGAGTAACAACCTCCCAGATGCCTTCTCGAAGCTTAGGCAGAACAGGCTCCAGGATCAGACAATAAGGGTCCAGGATCAGACACACAGGCTCCAGGATCAGACACACAGGCTCCAGGATCAGACACACAGGGTCCGGGATCAGACACACAGGCTCCAGGATCATACATAAAGGCTCCAGGGTCAGACACACAGGCTCCAGGATCAGACACACAGGGTCCAGGATCAGACACACAGGCTCCAGGATCAGACACACAGGGTCCGGGATCAGACACACAGGGTCCGGGATCAGACACACAGGCTCCAGGATCATACACAAAGGCTCCAGGGTCAGACACACAGGCTCCAGGATCAGACACACAGGGTCCAGGATCAGACACACAGGCTCCAGGATCAGACACACAGGCTCCAGGATCAGACACACAGGCTCCAGGATCATACACAAAGGCTCCAGGATCAGACACACAGGCTCCAGGATCAGACACAAAGGCTCCAGGATCAGATACACAGGGTCGAAAGAACAAGTAACTTTACCAGGAGAGTAGATGCAGTAGACAGCAAGACTGTACAGCAGCATATACAGGCTCCAGGATCAGACACACAGGGTCCAGGATCTGAGACACAGGCTCCAGGATCAGACACACAGGGTCCAGGATCAGACACACAGGGTCCAGGATCAGACACACAGGCTCCAGGATCAGACACACAGGCTCCAGGATCAGACACACAGGGTCCGGGATCAGACACACAGGCTCCAGGATCATACACAAAGGCTCCAGGGTCAGACACACAGGCTCCAGGATCAGACACACAGGGTCCAGGATCAGACACACAGGCTCCAGGATCAGACACACAGGGTCCGGGATCAGACACACAGGGTCCGGGATCAGACACACAGGCTCCAGGATCATACACAAAGGCTCCAGGGTCAGACACACAGGCTCCAGGATCAGACACACAGGGTCCAGGATCAGACACACAGGCTCCAGGATCAGACACACAGGCTCCAGGATCAGACACACAGGCTCCAGGATCATACACAAAGGCTCCAGGATCAGACACACAGGCTCCAGGATCAGACACAAAGGCTCCAGGATCAGATACACAGGGTCGAAAGAACAAGTAACTTTACCAGGAGAGTAGATGCAGTAGACAGCAAGACTGTACAGCAGCATATACAGGCTCCAGGATCAGACACACAGGGTCCAGGATCTGAGACACAGGCTCCAGGATCAGACACACAGGGTCCAGGATCAGACACACAGGGTCCAGGATCAGACACACAGGCTCCAGGATCAGACACACAGGCTCCAGGATCAGACACACAGGGTCCGGGATCAGACACACAGGCTCCAGGATCATACACAAAGGCTCCAGGGTCAGACACACAGGCTCCAGGATCAGACACACAGGGTCCAGGATCAGACACACAGGGTCCAGGATCAGACACACAGGCTCCAGGATCAGACACACAGGCTCCAGGATCATACACAAAGGCTCCAGGATCAGACACACAGGCTCCAGGATCAGACACAAAGGCTCCAGGATCAGATACACAGGGTCGAAAGAACAAGTAACTTTACCAGGAGAGTAGATGCAGTAGACAGCAAGACTGTACAGCAGCATATACAGGCTCCAGGATCAGACACACAGGGTCCAGGATCTGAGACACAGGCTCCAGGATCAGACACACAGGGTCCAGGATCAGACACACAGGGTCCAGGATCAGACACACAGGCTCCAGGATCAGACACACAGGCTCCAGGATCAGACACACAGGGTCCAGGATCAGACACACAGGCTCCAGGATCAGACACACAGGCTCCAGGATCAGACACAGAGGCTCCAGGATCAGATACACAGGCTCAATGATCAGACACACAGGCTCCAGGATCAGACACACAGGCTCCAGGATCAGACACACAGGCTCCAGGATCAGACACACAGGGTCCGGGATCAGACACACATGATCCAGGATCAGACACACAGGCTCCAGGATCAGACACAGAGGCTCCAGGATCAGAGACACAGGCTCAATGATCAGACACACAGGCTCCAGGATCAGACACACAGGCTCCAGGATCAGACACACAGGCTCCAGGATCAGACACACAGGGTCCGGGATCAGACACACAGGGTCCAGGATCAGACACACAGGGTCCAGGATCAGACTCACAGGCTCCAGGATCAGACACACAGGCTCCAGGATCAGACACACAGGCTCCAGGATCAGACACACAGGCTCCAGGATCAGACACACATGATCCAGGATCAGACACACAGGCTCCAGGATCAGACACACAGGGTCCAGGATCAGACACACAGGCTCCAGGATCAGACACACAGGCTCCAGGATCAGACACACAGGCTCCAGGATCAGACACAGAGGCTCCAGGATCAGAGACACAGGCTCAAGGATCAGACACACAGGCTCCAGGATCAGACACACAGGGTCCAGGATCAGACTCACAGACTCCAGGATCAGACACACAGGCTCCAGGATCAGACACACAGGCTCCAGGATCAGACACACATGATCCAGGATCAGACACACAGGCTCCAGGATCAGACACACAGGCTCCAGGATCAGACACACATGATCCAGGATCAGACACACAGGCTCCAGGATCAGACACACAGGGTCCAGGATCAGACACACAGGCTCCAGGATCAGACACACAGGCTTCAGGATCAGACACACAGGGTCCAAGGAACAAGTAACTTTAGCAGGACAGTAGATGCAGTAGGCAGCAGGACTGTACTGCAGCATATACAGGCGCCAGGATCAGACACCCAAGCTCCAGGATCAGACACACAGGCTCCAGGATCAGACACACAGGGTCCAGGGTCAGACACACAGGCTCCAGGATCAGACACACAGGGTCCAGGATCAGACACACAGGCTCCAGGATCAGACACACAGGGTCCAGGATCAGACACACAGGCTCCAGGATCAGACACACAGGGTCCAGGATCAGACACACAGGCTCCAGGATCAGATACACAGACTCCAGGATCAGACACACAGGGTCCAGGATCAGACACACAGGCTCCAGGATCAGACACACAGGGTCCAAGTAACAAGCAACTTTACCAGGACAGTAGATGCAGTAGGCAGCAGAACTGTACTGCAGCATATACAGGCTCCAAGATCAGACACACAGGGTTCAGGATCAGACACACAGGCTCCAGGATCAGACACACAGGGTCCAGGATCAGACACACAGGCTCCAGGATCAGACACACAGGCTCCAGGATCAGACACACAGGGTCCAGGATCAGACACACAGGCTCCAGGATCAGAAACACAGTCTCCAGGATCAGACAAACAGGCTCCAGGATCATACACAGAGGCTCCGGGATCAGACACACAGGGTCCAGGATCAGACACACAGGCTCCAGGATCAGACACACAGGGTCCAGGATCAGACACACAGGCTCCAGGATCAGACACACAGGGTCCAGGATCAGACACACAGGGTCCAGGATCAGACACACAGGGTCCAGGTTCAGACACACAGGGTCCAGGATGAGACACACAGGGTCCAGGTTCAGACACACAGGGTCCAGGATCAGACACACAGGCTCCAGGATCAGGCACACAGGCTCCAGGATCAGACACACATGCTCCAGGATCAGACACACAGGCTCCAGGATCAGACACACAGGGTCCAGGATAAGACACACAGGCGGCAGGATCAGACACAAAGCCTCCAGGATCAGACACACAGGGTCCGGAATCAGACACACAGGCTCCAGGATCAGACACACAGGCTCCAGGATCAGACACACAGGCTCCAGGATCAGACACACAGGATCCAGGATCAGACACACAGGGTCCGGGATCAGACACACAGGCTCCAGGATCAGACACACACGCTCCAGGATCAGACACACAGGCTCCAGGATCAGACACACAGGGTCCAGGATCAGACACACAGGCTCCAGGATCAGACTCACAGGCTCCAGGATCAGACACACATGCTCGAGGATCAGACACACAGGCTCCAGGATCAGACACACAGGGTCTAGGATCAGACACACAGGGTCCAGGATCAGACGCACAGGGTCCAGGATCAGACACACAGGCTCCAGTATCAGACACACAGGCTCCAGGATCAGACACACAGGGTCCAGGATCAGACACACAGGCTCCAGGATCAGACGCACAGGCTCCAGGATCAGACACACAGGGTCCAGGATCAGACACACAGGCTCCAGGATCAGACACAAAGTCTCCAGGATCAGACACACAGGCTCCAGGATCAGACACACAGGGTTCAGGATCAGACACACAGGGTCCAAGGAACAAGTAACTTTACCAGGACAGTAGATGCAGTAGACAGCAGGACTGTACTGGAGCATATACAGGCTCCAAGATCAGACACACAGGGTTCAGGATCAGACACACAGGGTCCAAGGAACAAGTAACTTTACCAGGACAGTAGATGCAGTAGGCAGCAGAACTGTACTGCAGCATATACAGGCTCCAAGATCAGACACACAGGGTTCAGGATCAGACACACAGGCTCCAGGATCAGACACACAGGGTCCAGGATCAGACACACAGGCTCCAGGATCAGACACACAGGCTCCAGGATCAGACACACAGGGTCCAGGATCAGACACACAGGCTCCAGGATCAGACACACATGATCCAGGATCAGAAACACAGTCTCCAGGATCAGACAAACAGGCTCCAGGATCATACACAGAGGCTCCGGGATCAGACACACAGGGTCCAGGATCAGACACACAGGCTCCAGGATCAGACACACAGGGTCCAGGATCAGACACACAGGCTCCAGGATCAGACACACAGGGTCCAGGATCAGACACACAGGGTCCAGGATCAGACACACAGGGTCCAGGTTCAGACACACAGGGTCCAGGATGAGACACACAGGGTCCAGGTTCAGACACACAGGGTCCAGGATCAGACACACAGGCTCCAGGATCAGGCACACAGGCTCCAGGATCAGACACACATGCTCCAGGATCAGACACACAGGCTCCAGGATCAGACACACAGGGTCCAGGATAAGACACACAGGCGGCAGGATCAGACACAAAGCCTCCAGGATCAGACACACAGGGTCCGGAATCAGACACACAGGCTCCAGGATCAGACACACAGGCTCCAGGATCAGACACACAGGCTCCAGGATCAGACACACAGGATCCAGGATCAGACACACAGGGTCCGGGATCAGACACACAGGCTCCAGGATCAGACACACACGCTCCAGGATCAGACACACAGGCTCCAGGATCAGACACACAGGGTCCAGGATCAGACACACAGGGTCCAGGATCAGACACACAGGGTCCAGGATCAGACACACAGGCTCCAGGATCAGACTCACAGGCTCCAGGATCAGACACACAGGCTCGAGGATCAGACACACAGGCTCCAGGATCAGACACACAGGGTCTAGGATCAGACACACAGGGTCCAGGATCAGACGCACAGGGTCCAGGATCAGACACACAGGCTCCAGTATCAGACACACAGGCTCCAGGATCAGACACACAGGGTCCAGGATCAGACACACAGGCTCCAGGATCAGACGCACAGGCTCCAGGATCAGACACACAGGGTCCAGGATCAGACACACAGGCTCCAGGATCAGACACAAAGTCTCCAGGATCAGACACACAGGCTCCAGGATCAGACACACAGGGTTCAGGATCAGACACACAGGGTCCAAGGAACAAGTAACTTTACCAGGACAGTAGATGCAGTAGACAGCAGGACTGTACTGGAGCATATACAGGCTCCAAGATCAGACACACAGGGTTCAGGATCAGACACACAGGGTCCAAGGAACAAGTAACTTTACCAGGACAGTAGATGCAGTAGACAGCAGGACTGTACTGGAGCATATACAGACTCCAGGATCAGACACGCTTCAGTTTAAATGTGTTCATGATTGAGCACCGCCCTGAAGAAACTCCTTTGAGCTGTTAGTCAAATTTCATTAACTACCTTTCTGCACCACAGCAAGAAGTTCTGGACTCAGAAGGGGTCTTTTCACAGATCAATGTGAGGGTGAAATTGGAAATAGTTGCACCCGGTTGTGCACGGAGGAACCCCACCAAAGATATCAGTGTGGGTCTCAAAATACAATTGCATGAAGCTCAAGTCCACTTACCTTCATATTTCCTCATCTCCATTTCAGGTTTCCGAGTTTTTACAATTTCAATATTTGTTTCTTTGTCTTTTCTCTCTATCTCCTGCTCTGGACCATGAAACTTTATCTTCTCACATCTGGAAAAAGACACACATGAGTTTAGTGCTATAAAACACTCACAGGCTACAAGATCTGAAAAGGAACAGCACATATATCCTGTTATTGGAAATAAAATGCTGTAATCACAGGAGCTCCTGCACAACAGCACTTGTTGTGTCTTACCACACACATGTATACACACACACAAACACTTTCTTTCTCATCAGCACTACTGATTTCTGTGTCTCTTTCTCTCACACTTCTTGAGATATCAAAGGCAGATGTGAATATTCACACACACTCTATCTCTCTCACTCTCTCTTTTACTCTCTGTGTATGCCTCCTGAGCTTCTACTCAGTCCCATGATCTTGCACATCTCTCTTTCTCACTCTCTCTTATTCTGTATTTATTTCCCTCTGGCTTTCTCTCTCTCTTTCTCCCTCCTAGACGTCCTGCACATGAACATCTCAGTAGTGAAGAGTATAAGTGTCTTTGAAATACTGCATAGTGCCCCCTCTCTGTAAAGGCTCTCAAAATGAAATTACTGAATGCCCGGATCTTCGAATCCTTGAGCTCCTCCACCGTAGGATCCTCGAAATCCACTCCGGTGGGATCTCTAGATCCATGCACCTTTGAATCTCTATACGCCCGCAGTTTCATATCCCATAAATCTTGTAACTTGGAATACTTGAAGTGCTACACCTCA
This sequence comes from Lissotriton vulgaris, assembly GCF_964263255.1. Taxonomy (NCBI): domain Eukaryota; kingdom Metazoa; phylum Chordata; class Amphibia; order Caudata; family Salamandridae; genus Lissotriton; species Lissotriton vulgaris. Next base: position 2,139,381,528 of record NC_141691.1, on the reverse strand, counting down.
GAAGCATGATCCTTGGAAACTCTGGGCCCCAGTATTTTGGAATCTCCGGATTCCTGTATCTTGGAATCACTGGATCCCTGTACTTTTGAATAACTAAAGGCCCGTACCTTGAAATCTCTAAACAGCGTAACATCGGACTCATTTAAATCCTGCAATAAAGAGTCTCTAGGATCCCTGTACCTTTAAATCTTGGCCATTCTGGGGTACCCCACCTAGGAGTCCCTGAGGTCCTATACCATGGAGTCCCTGACATCCTATACCATGGAGTCCCTGAAGTCCTTCACCTTGGAATCAATGAGGTCCTGCACCTTGGAGTCTCTTGGCTCCTGCATCTTGGAATGTCTGAGGTTCTGCACCTTGGAGTCTCATGACTCCTGCATCTTGGAATGTTTAACGTCCTTCACCCTGGAATCTCTGACATCCTGCACCATGGAGACTCTGAGGTCCTGCACCTTGGAGAGTCTGAGGTCCTTCACATTACAGGCTCTGAGCTCCTGCATCTAGGAATATCTGAAGGCCTGCACCATAGAGAAACTGAAGTCCTGCACCTTTGGTATTCAGGGGTCCTGCACCTTGGAATGTCTGAGCGCCTGCCTCTTGGAGGCTCTGGGTTACTGCACTTTTGAGTCTATGACCTCCTGCACTTCAGACTCTGCTGCAGTTTCTGCTTGTGGATTTCAAGGCTTCAACCTTTTTTTTGGCTACTTATAAATAGCTGCTTCTAACATCTCCCTAAGATGGATCCTCATCTTTTCTTCTATTTCTTGTTCTGAACTGTTCCCAGATGTGTTCTGCAAAGCATTGGAGGATTATTCCCTCTGTTAGGACCCACACTTCTTTCAGATTTATTCAAAATGGTGTGCACTGGATAGTCACATCAGGGCAGCTCCAAAAGTGAAGTGGTGCTACCGAAAGCAGATACAACCTTCTCTGATTCTTGCCTGTGTCTCCTTCACAGGCCTTTTCTCTCCCTCCCTCTACATTTGTCCCTCTTCTTGTCCCCTTACTGTTCAACCACCTTTGTCTCTTCTTCCACCTCTTTCTCTTTTCACCTCCTCTATCATTTTGAGTATTTCACTCTCTCCATCTCTCCCTCTCTGGAACACGTTCAAATAATCGATGATTGGTATGATGCCAACCCCTGAGGATGCTGTGGGCTGAAGGGAAGTTATTGATGGATGAAGAAACGTTCCTTACCACCAAAAGCAAATCTAAGGAGAGTAGGGTTTATGAAGAATTGAGGAGCCCTTAGAGAACAATAGAAATATTACTAAACAATGAGTAGAACTAAAAGTAGGCACACATTGAAAAAGTATTCAGAGGAATTGATTCCAAACCTGCTTGCATTTTCCTGACAGAAACATGGCATGGCTCGACATGTTGCCAACGCCCTGCCCCCCAACTATTTTATGCTGAGGAAAGACCGGGGCATGGGCAAAGGCAGGGGAGTGGCACTGGTGATAGACAGATGCTTTGAATGTTCCGTTATACCAACGAAGGACATCCACGGGGCTGAAGCGCTGGGATTCTGTCTGACACTTTCACCCTCCCAATCCTGTGCGGGATTGCTGGTCTACAGACCCCTGGGTTCCATAGGGTCCTTTCATGAGGGACTTTACTCAGTGATTTCAGCATTGAGTGTGCAGTTTAAACACTGCGTACTCCTAGGCGATTTTAACATCCACTTTGATGTAGCAGACGCTGCAGACACCATGAAGTTTTTAGACTCCACCAAATCCCTGGACTTACTGCCCTATCTGGTGTCCTCCACCCACAACAAGGGGCATACGCTAGACCAAATCTTTTCTACTACGCATATTGTAGTTGCCCCCACTCAACCAGTGCTGTGGTCTGACCATATGCTGGTGACCTTCGATATTCAGTATAAAACTAGCTCTACCATCAGAGATAATGGGCGTCAGCCTCAGACACCCCGCGCCTTCCATAGAGTGTCACCGGACATTATTGAACAGTATCTGTCGAATCACCCCTGCTCGCTGTCGGGCAAAATAGAGGAGGATCTTGTCCTCTTCCAAACTTGGCTCACGCGTTGCCTTAAGAACTCTTCTCGTGTCTCAGCACCATGGTTTACGCCAGCGCTTAATACCAGTCGTAGGCTTTGTAAGAAGGACAAAAGAGCATGGTGATCAAAGTAGCTGGAATCACTGAAGGAGGCCTATAGGCGTTGCACTAAGGCCTATCACAAGGAAATTTACTTGGAAAAGAAAGCTTATTTTGCCAGGAGGATTGAGGAGGCCACTAATACCAGTAAAGAAATCTTTTTGGTGGTGAAGGAATTCACATCGCCGACCTCTATCACTCCTAAGTGTTCCTTTTCGGAACCCTGGGTAACCCAACTGGCAAGCTTTTTTGCTAATAAGATCAAAAGCATCCAGGCAACTTTTCCTTCTACAGTGACAGGGGGAGTGTTTAACCCAGTGCTACTCTCTTCTGTGTCGGCCGCAGGACAGTCCAATCTGTCGAATTTTCCCCCCATTGAGCCTCAAACTTCTCTGGTAATTCTATCTAAAATGAGATCTGGTTCCCCGCTGGACCCCTGTCCCGCTAAGTTTCTAGCCAAAATGGCTTATGTCGTCAACCCCATTATCAATCCGATTTTAAATTGTTCTTTAGAAACGGGGGTAGTGCCGCAAGCATGGAAACAGGCGATGGTTCTCCCTCTCTTAAAAAAGCTGTCTCTGGTCCCTAGTAGCCACACCAATTATCGGCCTATCTCGTTGCTCCCAGTCTTTGCAAAGGTGGCAGAAAAGCATGTGCAGTCCGTCATTTCGGACTTTGTAGAGTCACATGGGATTCTGCATTACACCCAGTCCGGTTTCCGGACGAATTTGAGCCCTGAAACAGCACTGTTGGAGGTGTCAGAGGCCATCAAGGAAGTCCAGGACAATGGAGGAAAAGCACTGCTGGTGCTGTTAGATCTGTCGGTGGCGTTTGACACCGTTCCCCATGATCGCCTCCTGGCAAGACTCTCGGAGATTGGTATCCGCGGAACGGTGTTCAGATGGTTTGAGTCTTTTCTATCCAACCGACAACAGACAGTCTGGGCTCCTCCGTACTCTGCTGCAGTGCCGCCTTTGGAGGTGGGAGTCCCCCAGGGGTCGATTCTGAGTCCCACTCTGTTTAACATCTATATGCCCCCTCTCAAGGCACTGGCAGAGTCATTTGGCACCCAGATTGTCTCTTATGCCGATGCCACCCAGCTTCTCTACACCTGCAGGGGGAACTCGGACTTTGATGGTGATAGCATTAAGCGCTGTCTGGGTGCGGTTTTTGACTGGTTCCAACTTATCCAGCTGAAATGCAACTCAGACAAATCTGAGGTCCTTTTCTTTGGTTGTCCTCCGGACCCCGATTGGAAGTCCTGGTGGCCAGCAGGTATGTATCCACCTACTGCTGATACCATGGCAGCTAAGAATCTGGGAGTTAAGATGGACAATTGTCTCTCGCTTAAACCTCAGATTCTGGGTCTGATTGGACAGTGTTTTGGGATACTAAAAATCCTAAGGAAATTCCTCCCTTTCCTCTCTAATGTCCACAGAAAAATCACGGTGCAAGCTTTGGTTGGATCGGGGTTGGACTACGCTAATGTACTCTACCTTGGCCTGCCTGAGTACCTTCTATCACGCTTGCAGGTTGTGCAGAACTCGGGTGCATGGGCAATCTTTGGCCTTGGCCGCAGCTCTCAGGTCGCAGGACTGCTGAAGTCTCTTCACTGGTTGCCAATCCGGAAACGCATCAAGTTTAAGGCTCTTACCATCGCGTTTAAGGCTCTCCATGGCACCGGTGCACCCTATTTGAGGAAGAGAATTGGCTTTCCCACCCGTCCAGAGCCTTACGTTCGGCATCACTGTCACTGGCCACGATCCCGGTAATTAGGTGTGCCCGGATTGGGGGTCGGTCTTTTAAATATCTTGCACCACGGGCCTGGATCGTCCTGCCACTATCTTTAAGAAAGAGTGAGAATTTAGTGTCCTTTAGGAAAGAGCTCAAGACGTGGTTGTTTTGTCAGTAATTCCTCTTTCAATGCTGGGGTTATGCTGTGTATGGTTTGATAGCGCCGGGACACTCTGCTTGAGTAGCTGAGCGCTCAATAAAACGTCTGATAACATAACATAACATAATTAAGATCCACATTTAAGGACCTCAATTTAACAATGAGTGGAACAGAAGAGAAACTATTGACCTGCTGTACCAGAATGTACTTTTTATACAACGACCATTGGATTTATTAATACTTGTATTTTTAACAATGCATGACATTGTGAATCAGACACATGTAATAGCCCAGTTCTGTGCTTATTGTTCTAGTGTATGCAGGACATTTAATTGAACTGCTATTGTGTCATTCCTTCATGTGCATCTTTTTGAGACTGAACGTTACTGATGTGATCCATGCCCATTTTTGGGGCCTCATTTTTCAGCAAGTCCTGCACTCCATACACTCCTCATTTTTGTTAACTGTTTTGTTATTTTGATAGCCTCACTGTTGTTGAAATTGATAATTTGATGTGAGATGCAATACAAGTGCTGGTGAACATATCACCATAAAAGTAGAGGTGTGTTTTAAATTTTAATGACTGCTCTAAAACCTTTCCTTTCGGAAAGCCTTAGTGTTAATCCCAAGTGGGTGAAACGTTTTGTCACTGCCTCCTGAACATAAAGAATCTGTGTATAATGTAACATGATGATTTAACCTCTGAATGTGAATCATTAGGCCTGGACACCAACTGTATTATAATATTGTATATAAACAGCTTTAGACCTTTGCCTCAGTTTGAACAACTGAAGTACAAGTCTTTATACTATACCCGTCATGATCTCAGAATTAGTTCCTTTCATACAGTTGCTAATTCCCCAGAAATCCTTAGAAACGTGTGCCCACTTTAATTTTTATCACTAATTTAACTGTGTTTACTGGGCCACTCACGGTCAGACAGGCACAAGCAAAACCTTACGTATGCCACTTAAACTAGAGAATACATCAGGAGTTGTAGCCCTATAGGCCCTACACAGGCTCCTCACTGAAGGATGAGACAGGTTTAGAAGGGGGTGTGTTTTTTAAACAACTCCAATGAAATTTCAAGTACTGGAGGGACATCTGAGGATTGGCAGGGGCATCAAAAGTACTGAAAGAGGTTTTAAGTACTCTGGGGTTGTGGAAAACTTGAGATAGTTTCTGTGGACAAAGGTGCTTCTTGAGGACGCGTGAGAGGTTCCCTGGGTTCATGGGTTATTTCCATAAGTCTAGTGTTGGACTTGTCCATTTTTGCAGGGTCATCCCTGAGCTTTTTGCCTTTCTCCTGTATTTTGTCTGACCTGTTGTTGTCTGTTTTATGACTCTGGGCACTTTACCACTGCTGATCAGTGCTAAAGTGCATATGCTCTCCCTATTGTAAATTGATGTATGGATAAGTGATTTCACGATTGGTTGGTTTGGTTTACTTGTCAGACCCTAGTGTGCCCAGCGCTTGTAAACCAAATGCTGCTAGTGGGCTTGCAGCACTAATTGTGCCACCCGCAGGAGCAGCTTGTAAAAGTGTGTCTCAGGTCTGCCATTGCAGAACCTTTGTGCAGTCTGGTACTGCCATGTTGACTGGGCAAGGGCACCTACTTGCCCGTCCCTAAACCTTCCCTTTTCTACATATTAGTCACCCCTATGGTAAGCCCAAGGGCAGGGTGCATTGTGGGTAAAAGGTAGGAGAAGCCCTGATGTGTGTGGCATGTCCTAATAGTGAAATACAGCCATTTTCGTTTTTCACTATTGTATGGCTACCTGTTCCCCATAGGCTAGAATGGGCAGTTTGATTATTACAGCTTATAATCGTAACTGACTCAGGGAACTAGGTAGAAATTTGAGTTTAGTATGCTTGAACTACATCTTTTAGTGAAGTTGGTTTTAACATTCTTTGTTTGAAAATACCACTTTTAAAAAGTAGGTATTTTGTTGTCTAACCATCCAAGCCTGACTCTGCTAGTTTGTGAATTCCTTGTCTGGAGTTTGAGTGACAGGGACTGGGGATTCCAGGAGACAGGGTGAGACAGCACAGGGCTGATAAGAGAGATCTGCATGCAGATGGGAGGGAGGAGTTGCACCTGGGACCTGAATAGGGTTGTGCCTTCCCTCCACAATGCTGGCTCCACCTCCTGTGGTGCGTCTGATGTCCCTGGCCTGCACCGTGAAAGGAAAGAAGGAGTCTTGTCACAAAGTGCTCCAGGACTGACCAGAACTGGTTTGGACTAGGCAAAGTCCTCTCTGCCTTTAGAGAACAAAGAGAAAATGAGGATAAAAGAGAAGACCCAGACCCAAGAACTTTAGATCACTTTTGAGAAACAAGAAGAAAACTTTGCTGAGGAGAGGATCCAGAGAGACTGAGGAGAGAATATCCCTAAGTGTGAGGGATTGGCCTGCAGTTGTTGCCTGACTGCCAAAGAAAGGAGAAAATACTTTGTGCTACTTTCATTCAACTTGTGAAGTATCTCCAAAGGCTTGAGATAGAGCTTGTCTCCGGCTGAAGTCTCAGGGACAACAGACTTCACCCACCAGCTCCCCAAGTGTTATTTGGAAGTGCCTGCAGTTGTGTTGGGCTTTTCTAAGGGACTGCGTGTCACAAGGAGCTGGAAGTGCGATTCACGAAGAATTGTGTTGCCAAACTGCTGCTGTCACTTCACAACGCAAAGGTGCCTCGCCGGTGTAGAGGATCGACGTCGCACCAAACACAGCCGCATTATCAGAGAAGCGTGTCGCCGCTGCAGCTGTCGCATCATTGCCGAACCGCCTCGCATCGCCGGAGAAGAGGACCAACGTCGCACCAGATGCCACCACATCACCGGGAAGCATGACGCCGGGCCTGTCGCGGCTCAGAAGAATCGTTGAGTCACCGCATGGCCTTCGAGCGTGCAAACATCGTGTTGCATCAAGGAGAAGACACCATTTTTGTTTGTTGCACCGGATCTTCATCGCATCACGGCACAGCTGGTCGCATAACCACGGAAGAGCAGTAAGAATCCCCCCGCATCACCTCCCCGTGCTGAGAAGAACCGACACATCCCCTACGTATCAATGGATTCCCAACACATCACTGTTCTTGCGTGTAAGGAACCAACGCATCACCTTCCCTGCAACACTTTTGTTGTTTAGCATTACGCATCCAAAGGTACATTGACCTCTAAGTGTCGCATTGTACATCTTAAGAGAACTGAGCTAATACTACCATTTTTAAAGTACAGTATTGTGGATTTTTGTTGTTTGTGGTCTTGTGTTAAGTTTATATAAAAATACGTATTTTTACACTACAACTTGTGTGGTGTCCATCTGTAGTGTTGTCACTGGGTTACTGTATGTGGTCACAAGTGCTTTACACACCGCCTCTGAGATAAGCCTGTCTGCTCATGCCAAGCTTCCAAGGGGGGTGAGCAGGGGTTATTTTAGGAGTGTACCCCCTTACCCTGACTGCACTCAAGGGGCCCTATTTGGTCAAAGGTACCTACCTCTGCCAACTAGGGAACCTCAAATCTAACAACTAGGAGTTTGAGGAGTCTCATAGTTGTTTTTTTGTGAACTCAACTAATGTTTCTTAGAACGAAAAAGAGTGTGTAAAGACAGTGGATGTTTTGGGAACAACTTGAAGGTGGGGGGACTTAACACTGTTTGGTGCTTTTGAAAGACAGGGGAGTACCTACGTAGCTACCTACATATACTTATTGTATAAGGTAGTATTCCTTTGGCAGCACAGTAAATTTGTTTAAGTTCAGTACTGATTTCCACTCAGCAGCCAGACCAGCTCCTTACAGACTGAGAGGAGGACAATACACCAAACATACCTGTCCAGGGTGCTTCTAACATCCTGCAAAACAGAAGAAAGGCAGAAGGGCATCAGTTTGCGTAATACATTTTACATTCTGGCAGCAGTTTAGGTTTAATATAAGTTGGGATATTCAAGTTAAGTTAAACACATGCAAGTATCTCACCCAGGAGACACTAGGATTTCGATCTCACACCTCATCACACACAGTCTGTGGCATTCCGATTAGGATCACATGACTCAGCACAGTTTGCAATATCCCTAATTTGCCCACAAGTCAGCAAGGATTTTACATTCTGAATGAGAACAGGTGACAATACAGACTGTGATTTTCTAAACGTGTAATGTATTATAGTCTTAAAATTTCTGCAATCAGATCGCATAGGCTGCTAAAACTGATACATTACCAGAAATTAGTGAGGAAATATTAGAGAAACCACTAGTGTCAATACTTAAAGTATACAATGCCAATATACTTCTCACACTCTTGTATGCAATTGAATGTTCTCCTGTAGATAAACAAGGATTTTGGATAACGCACAGGATAAGATCTTTAAGTCTCTTGTTTCTGTTAGACAAAGTTTTCCAATGCAAGCGGCAAGACTAGAACTGGGTATAACCAGAACCTTGGAAAATGCACTTGTATCTCCTCTGCAACCACCTTGCCCATGGCAGCCCCTCCTGGCATACAGGGTCATCACAACAAGGCAGTATGGGCTTGGCGCTCCTCTCACAGGCCTCCATGCATGGCTCAGTACTGGGCAACACTATTGGTATACAAGGGTTACCAATTCTCCACTATGGGCAAAACGCTGATCAGTACACAATCATATCCTCACACTTCACCTTGGGAGTCTTCTCAGTAGAGCTCCCTACTGGACCTCGCTCCCGCGAACCTTCTCCCCTTTTCACAGGGCACACTCGTTTTGGGAAGCCGGAAGGCTCTGGTGCTTCAGGCTGCAGGGCAAGAGGTCTTGGCTTCCCTGAGTGATGTCCCCTCACCCAGACAGGAGGCTAACAGGCCTAACCTCCCACCCATCCAGGTAACAGGAAAAAGTTGTGCAGAGTTTTCCCTCCTCATACAGTCAGTCTGGCTGTTTGGCAGATAACACATTTTGAGGTTAGCTAACGAAACGCGTTGGTTTTTGTGCTGTGAATATGCTGCATTGGACTTAAGAATAAATTGAGTGTTGTCTCACGTAAAAACTTAGTGGCTGGAGTGGCGGATTCATTTGTTTCCCGTGGGATACGGCGTTCTACGGGTTACCCAGTTGTAAAATTACCTGTTTAAGTATAGTGATTCGATATTTTTGTAGTCGATATTTTTACATCTATATTTTGTTATCGATATTTAAACATGGAACCATGTCAATGCCCCAATCAGCCATTTTTGCTATTTCTTCTGAAGTGAGACCCACCTGGGCATGGCGACTCAACCCTATCGACGTTGATTCACCATGAGAGTCACTGGAAAGGCTCAGGAACTTAACCCAGACTAGGCTGTTTGACTTTATTTCCGTGAGAGACGGTATATCCTTAAAAAGTCTGAGTAAATTGCCCCTGTTTAAAATGTTGTGTTGACCTTTGATGAAATATCTGGGGGTGAGAATCACCTCATGCGTTGCTTTACTAACTTGGTTTGCTTTATGCTGGATATTTTGGTCTCCTTCCAGAATGCTTCTGTTGTGGCTAGAGCCAGGATTCCGTTGGCATGGTTCTAATTGCTGGATCGGGCTTTGAAATTGCTGAGCAGCTTGATATCAATTTTTCTGGCAGCCCGGGATCTATTTGTTCCTGAAGTATGTTGACCCTGATATTGGATCCTTGATCCTTAAATTAACCTGCTGGTTTTCTTTGCTCTGCCTCTTGATGTTTAGTACATAATATGGTTGTGCTGCTGTTGCCGGGCCTGTTGGACTATGACTGATCTCCATGTGGGAGACTGACTGTGCGGGGCTATCCCTCTCTTTTGTGATGCCCGAAGCGGCTGGTGCTACGAGTGTTGAATTATTTGAAACATGATTTTTGGGGAAAATCGGGAAGAGGCGTCTTTTATCTGTACTGATTTTTGAGTTTTGAGTGTGAGTTGGTAATAGGAGAGCACATTTTTTTGATGCCTTGGCTTTTTTTTCCTGTTTCTTTCATTTTTTCCTAGCCCTCCTTGAAAGAGGTTCCTCCTTCCTTTTCTGATTAGAGTTGTTACCCTTCATTTGCCTCCCTGTACAGCTCCACAGCTGGATGGGCTACTGAAAGGTTTGGTAGATACTAAAGGTTCTTGTATCTCGGGTTTTGTTGTTGGGTTACCCGTGTTGCCTCCAGCGGCGTTGCCTAGAGGTCTTTCTGGGATTAAAGCAGGTAAGGAACTGCTCTTTTTCCTTGGGCCCATCATGCTTCCTGTTTGAATTTTTAATGAATCTACCAAACCTTTAAGGATTTCTGGCAATGTTGCCCATGTGTCCATGAGAGCTGCGCACGCAACAGGTGCCAATGTGGTTATTCTGGATCTTTCTAAGCTTGTTCTCTAAGAAGTCCACCTTGTTGTTCAGCTCCACTAGTCGTTCGCAATGGTGGATAAAAGATCGATTTGTAACTCCATTTTCTTCGATTGCCTGCGGAGTGACCTGGCCATGTTTTGAACTGTTTCCCCAGGTGGGGATGCTCCGGGATCGTAAATGGCACTACTCTCGTAAAGTTTCTGACTTTGAGAACTTGGTGTAGGGGAAGGAGTGCGCCAGATGTCGTTGGAGATTCTGAAGAGATTTGGGGTCAGCTCCAGTGTGCTTTGTATCTTAGATTCCAAGTTTAGGAGGAATGTAGGTGATAGGTAACCTGAGTTTTGCAGCTGCTCTGACACACCTGTTTTTGTTGGACTGGATCCCGTGAATACAAGCAACGGTGTTGCACGGGAGAGAGAGAAGATTAGATTGTTCCTGACAGTGTATTTGGGCTGTCACTACTTGCTCTGGGTTTCTGCGAGTTAATGTAGTGCTGTCACCTACTGGGTCACTTGCATGTCTGTGTTTCTTTCCAAATGGGCAGCCCAACCCTGAACAATATTGAGAACGTCGTCTTTCGATGCTTGTGCTTCCTATGTTTGCACATTGTACTTGTGTAGCAGGGAGCTTGTGTTAGAACTGGCTCCCTGAACTTTGATCCAACCCGTTGCTGGTCTTGGCTCTTGGTTGATCTAACAGGGCAGAATTGTTCTCTGTATTGGGCGGAGGTTTATATAAGAATTGGGTTATGAGGCCACCCAGAGGCGACTTTAAAAAGGATTTTTTGTTGTGTACTGCAATCCTTGCACTCCTTAAAATTCTGTGTGATACTTTAGACTAAAAAATAGCTTTGCATGGCCATTTTCTTGGTGCTGAGTGTTTTTTCTTTCTCTTTTTTTTATCATTCTTCTGTGGATATGATCAGCTTATCAATAAGTCTGGGGTGCACCTTGCTCCTCGCGGCTTCATCCACTGCGCTTCCCACTGTAAGAGTGCTCTGACTCAGGTCCCAGGGCTTGGGGGTTCTGGGGGTGCTCGATGGAGAGCTCAGTCTAACGGGCTTTGGGAGATTTAGTAGGCTTTGACTCCCTCCTGCCCCCTCTGCACGCCTCTGCTCACCCGATGTGTTCCAAGGCTGGAAACAATCAGTGCTTCCTGGGCCACTGTAGAGTCCTCGCTCAGTGCCTTTGTCGACTCCTTTCCCCTCCACCTTTCTAGCTGCCTCTGCCTCCTACCTCCTCCTCTGGGCACTACTCCTGCAACAGCTGCACACGCCATGCTCAGGAACGGCCACGGACCCAGCTCCTCCTCTCATGGGTGTCCGCCAGGGGGTCCACACGGCGATGAGCTTTAGGCAGCAGTAATACGGGCTGCAGGAATACGGTTTATAACAGCACGTGTGCACTGCACGCACTGCGGCACCCCACAGCACTCGGAGCGACCCTTGACTCCTCGGCGGTCGATCGTGTAGAGGCTGAGCGAGGAACTCCCCCGCTGTACACGGCCCCCACTGTCCAAGGTGGCAGGCAGAGAGCCGAGAGCCAGGAGTCAGCTGTTTGCTCCCAGCAACTGACAGGCGGCTTTCCTTCTGCAGCTGCAGCGGCCGTGGCTCACCTCTCCCCCGCTTCCCTCCACTCTCTCCCTCTCCTTGCTGGCTGTCAGTTGCTGCGGGGGCAGGGGTAAGGGAGCAGAGGTAACGGAGCGGCGCTCTCCTCGCTCCTGCCACAAAATGAGGGGCTGGCTGACTGACCGGAAGAAGGTTAGCGCGCTGTGCGTGTACCCATTGACCTACCCAATCCACCGGGTCCAGCAGGTCAATGGGCACACGCACAGTGCACTAACCTTCTTCACACACAGCAGCAATGCCTTGGGCGTGAATCCACCGGGCACTGGTGAAGCCTGTGACCATCTGAATTTGGTAGTTCCAGGTTGTAATAAGGTACTTTAGTCTAATTGATACTTCCTATGTGTGCGACCCTTCACACCGGTTGCATTAGATGAAGATAACATTTACTAAGATCCGGAAGAATCGCTAGTTTAATGAACAGGAAAGCGAGAAACACCATGACCAACACACTCTAACAAGGACAACACGAGCCATTATCCTCGGGCGAGTGCCTTGTACACTGTTTTTAGTTATGGTAGGAGACCTCCAGAATAAAGTTTGTCCTTCCAGGTACTCCCAATCCTATTTTCATCACTCCATCACATCTACACAGTTCTGGCCCCACATCCGCACTTCACCAAACGGCAGTTGGATAGAAGATCTCCGACAAAGTGCCCCTATTTTAGGGAGCCCGTTGGGTATTGCACCGTTGACCTAATGAGGAGCAGCCCAAATGATGAAGCATGACACCTGAAAGGGTGTGTGAGGGCATTAAGATCCAACATATAGATCCCCATCTATATCCTTCTTTGATATAGTGGGGACAGGTCACCCGTGACTTCTGAATGGAGTCACATGACACAGTCTGTGATATTCTTAAAGAGGTCACATGTTACAGAACAGAATGAAATTCTTATTGGAGTCACATGACCCAGACCACCATAATCTTTATACTGTGTCAGGCTTTCAGTACAAAAGGAGGTTGCTGTATACTGCACCTGCATGTACATTGTGTTGGACTGTCAGATAAGAAGGATTGCTGTTAGTTGAACTTTTCTGTATGTTTAGGTTGTCATAGTACAGGAAGTTATTGTAAATTAACCCTCTCTGTTGATCAAGCATGTTCTCCACTTACATTCTACACATCACACACTGTATGAATGAAGCACTTCTGTACTGTCGTGAATTACCAAGCAGTGTCTCACCTTCAATAGGTCCAATGCGGGTTCCTTGCATTTCTTCTCTAGATCTGTTATCAGGGCTTCAAGAGTGGTGATTTGATTGGACAGTTTGCAGATATTTGCATTTTCTACCATGTTCAGTGTCTTCTCCATCCCCTCCAGCCTCTCATACATTGCCTGCTCCTTCTCTCTCATGAACTGGCTCAGCTCTTCAATCTCATTCTTAATTTTCTGCTTCTCCAATATCACCCTATTCTGTCAGCATCAAAGAAATGAGGGTTAGATTCTTGGAAACTTTCAATGAGGTTCATCATGAAGAGTGCGCAGGATGGGTGGCGTTCTGAGAGGGGGAACCAAGGCATTCTTACAACCAAAAATAGGAATGGTGCCATGTATTGGGGCATGGTTGTGCTAAGCTAAAGCTAAGCAAGAAAAGGGTGTTATTTGCAGCTGCACACTCTTGATTCCTTTTTTTCCACTGTCTTTGTTCTCTGTTCCCATTAAAAATAGCCGCTCACTAGACTTTCCTCTGTCCACCCACCTCCCCGACTGAGCTGTGTACTGCACACTAACACAGACCCCCACTGAGCTATGCAAAGCCCAGGTACACAGATCCTCCACTGGGCTGTGCACTGTCCATCAACCTCCTCCACTGACTGTGCACTGTCACCAGCACAGATACCCACTGAACTGTGTAATTCCCAAGCACATAGGCACCCTACTGCGTACTACCCGCTACACAGCCCGCCAATGATCCATACACTACCAACTCACAAAGAACTTCACTGACTTGGGCACTGCCCACCAACTGCCCACTGCCCGCCAACACAGCCTTTAACTGGGCTGTGCACTACACCATACCACCTTGATTGACCCTGCATGGCTTGGTAATTCCGGGGTAAGGAAAGGCAGCGCAAAGGCAGGGAGGCATTACTTGGAGCATGGATGTTGCTACGCTTTTTGGCACATTCAGAGATTTACCAAGACTGTTAAACATGGGAATGCATTAAAATCATACGGCTCCCTGACTGAGGTGCACTAAGGAGAAATGTGTTCATTTCTCCTTGTTTTTTCCTCTTTCTAATGGTTGTTTTTGTGCAGGAATGTGTCCCTTCCACCATGAAAGCAATCCTGCCGGCAACACATGCACCCATGCACCAAATCCCAAGGGTGCCTGTGCTGGAGCACTAGCAGAGCGAGAGGACAAAAGTGCACCATATCCTGGTAGATATGACTCATTCCTGGTCTCCCCATTTGGAGCAGAGGAGCTACTTGTTTTGCTGCATCAAATAATAGTAAATCTGGCCCTTCCTGTCCAGCTCAGTGCTTTTATTTTCAAGAAAGAAAGTTAATCACACAGTTGTGCTAAATGCTATACATTTTAATGTGCATATAAGATAATGACGCTGAGTGCAATACCATGAAAACTCTACTCTAGATCCCTAATTGCTTCTCCTCAGTGATCCCCTGGTTCAATGTTCCCATCCACTCTGTTGAGTTAGGAGTAGCATGATTCGGGCATGGGTGCAGTTTGTGTGTGCTCATAGTTCAAAGGCTCCCAGGCTTTGTCTTACCATTCCTCAGAAGAGCCACTGCTTTTGAGTCTTTCTGGTGGCATCTCTAAAGGTATCGGCCCTACTGGAGCCAGACGCAGACCATTTCGGGCACTGCACCCACCCAATCCCTGTTAGGGAAACTGTGATGCAGGAGCAGGCATATGCCTAGCTGGAGCGTTCTTCTTCAGATGGAGCCCTATATAAACAGGAACAGACTGCAAAAGAAATGTCTTGAAATGTGATCCCGGAAGGACTTAAGTAAGGTGCAGCTCTGGGTAGGCCGAAGGAAAACCCTCAGTTGCAGCCTAAGCGAAGGCATATGGCAATCAGGCAGTTGCAGCTCTGATCTGGCTCTACATCAATATTTAAGTTGCAGGCTTCACCGGGATTATGGTAATCCTGTAGAAGTGACACTAACTGGACTGTCAAGGAGCACAGAACAACCGTTCTCACAAGGAACGTAGATGAAAGATTCAGGGGCACTATGGTCCTCACTAGAATGCTCTTGAGTAGTTTGCCTCTTCCTGAATGTGCTGGACCTCACTCCTCCCAAAAGTGTTGGCACCTGCAGTATCAGGCAGACAACTTCCCTCTCTCAGGAGTCAGGCAGTCTTCAAGGCAGTTCATTGCAGAGCCACAACTTCTCCAGAAGATAGACAAGACTTCATGTTATGTCCCTTCACCTCTTGACGATTGGCTATCAGGAGAACAGCATTCCTGGGTACACAGCAGTTTTAAAATATATGTGGAGTATTCACATTGTTGGTAACAAAGGAATTTGAATTGAAAGAAAGAGGGGTGTTTCAGGCTCAATTCTACATACAACATTTAGAGAGAGAATTTGGATTCACTGACTCAAATTACAGAACCGTTTTGGGGTGGTTCACTTGTATTTCGAAACTACATATTCCATCTTTGGACTCTTGGCATAGAAATAACATAGATTATTGTCACCCAACTCAATGCCACTCATTTTATGCACTTCAGAAGGGAAAAAGGCTCAAATATGAATATACTTTGAACAAACAAAAGATAAGAGGCATTTGGCGAAACAGGAACAGTTTGTTTAATTAAACACTTCGGCTGGGAAACAGTTACAGATATGGGGTCTGAGGACTGTATCAAAGTACAATTAATCCGAGCAGTGTTTTATACATTTTTGGGGGCATAATAAAACAATTTTGGTGATCCTTTTTTGGTAAAGAATGTGGCCTGTTTGTCAGTTATTAATGGGGTTTCCCAACAAAGCCCAGAACCTGAGGATTGATACAATAAACAAACAGTGGTTGACAAGCACAAGAGGTATGTCATGACGGTTAAACAATTCTCTTTTGGGTATTGAAGAGTTATTTGGATTTTGATAGTAGCTAAAATGGACGTTTGTTGATCCCTTCACAGCTAGTGATTAATACGCGGCAGTAAGGAGTTCAATGGCCTGATTGTGTCGCTGTTTGTTAAATTGGATTGGTGACACAAGTACGGAAAAGGTGAGTTTTTGTATACTCTCCTTGATGTGCTAAGGAAGAGTAGAATATATGACATATGTCTAACTAGGCTACTATGTCTACTCTTATATTTTCTGATGCAGAAGGTGAAGGAGTTGGATTCCCTTAATAGGAACCAGCATTTTATTTATTGATTACTGAAGACGCCACATCGAATTAAATTGTTGAGCATTGGATCTGTAATGTACTATAGAAGAGAGCTCTCCCGGGTTAATAGGAATCCCCTTTTTTTAACATAGATGAGTTTTGGTTCTTTTTTATATAGGTTGCGACGATCCACCACCACCAGCAACAGGTTGCCCGAAGAAGCTGGAACAAGATCACAGCCGACCAGCTCGCCGCTTCCCGGAGCCAGCACCCTCCCGCCAGCTCAGCGAAACCCAGCCAGGCCGCCGACAACCTCACGAAGTGGATCAGCAACTGCGCGGATGAAGTCGCCCCACTGAGGACCCCGCCCAGCAGACCCGGCAGCAAGAAAGCCCCATGGTTCACCGACGAACTCAAGAGCTCCAAGAAGAACTGCCAAGCCCTCGAGAAAGTCTGGAGAAGGGAACCAACACCGGACAACATGTCCACCCTCAAGCTCGCCACCCGGAAGCACCACCAACTGATCCGCGCCACCAAGAAAACTGCATTCAAGGACCGGCTGGACAACAACGTACACAACTGCAAGGAACTCTTCAACATCGTGAAAGAGCTCTCCAACCCCAACGCCGGAAACAACGACATCACCCCATCGCAAGACCTCTGCAACTCCCTCGCCTCCTACTTCCACAACAAGATTGCGGACATACACAACAGCTTCAGCATTCAACCGACGCACGCCACGACCGCAGCAATGCCCCCCACCACCACCCTCCGCGCCTGGACTCCGATCAGCACCGAAGACACCGTCCGCATGATGAACTCCATCCACTCCGGATCTTTGACCGACCCCTGCCCTCACCACGTCTTCAACAAAGCCGACGCTGTCATCGCACCCCACCTGCGGGACATCATCAACACCTCCTTCGACACCGCCACCTTCCCGGAGAGCTGGAAGCACGCCGAACTCAGCGCTCCACTAAAGAAACCAACAGCAGACCCCACCAAACTCAAGAATTACCGCCCCATCTCGCTCCTCCCGTTTCCAGCCAAAGTCATCGAGAAGACCGTCAACAAACAGCTGGCCGCCTTCCTCGAGACGAATGGATCCCTCGACCCCTCAAAGTCTGGCTTCCGAGCCAACCACAGCACCGAGACCGCCCTCATCGCTGCCACCGATGACATTAGAGCCCTGATGGACAACGGAGAAACAGCGGCCCTCATCCTCCTAGACCTCTCCGCGGCATTCGACACTGTCTGCCAACGCACCCTAGTGCAGCGCCTCAGCAACGTCAGAATCCAGGAAAAGGCACTGGAGTGGATCATCTCCTTCCTCGCCGGAAGGACACAGAGAGTCCGCCTCCCTCCGTTCAGATCAGAAGCCACCAAAGTCATCTGCGGCATTCCTCAAGGCTCCTCGCTCAGTCCAACCCTCTTCAACGTCTACATGAGCCCCCTCGCGGCCATCGCACACCAACACAACCTCAACATCATCTCCTACGCCGACGACACCCAGCTGATCCTCTCCCTGACCAACGACCCCGCCGCCGCCAGAGCCAACCTTCACGAAGGGATGAAAGATGTAGCCGAGTGGATGACGACCAGCCGCCTGAAACTGAACTCAGACAAGACGGAAGTCCTCATCCTGGGCTCCTCGCCCTCCGCCTGGGACAACTCCTGGTGGCCCCCCGCCCTGGGCACCGCACCCAAACCGACAGACCACGCACGCAACCTGGGCTTCATCCTGGACTCCTCCCTCTCCATGACCAGACAAGTCAACGCCGTCTCCTCGTCGTGCTTCAACATCCTGCGCATGCTACGGAAGATCTTTCGGTGGATCCCCACCGAGACCAGGAAGACGGTCACCCAGGCCCTCGTCACCAGCCGACTGGACTACGGCAACGCCCTCTACGCCGGAACCACCGCCAAGCTCCAGAAGAGACTCCAGCAGATCCAGAACACCTCAGCCAGACTCATCTTCGACATCCCACGACACAGCCACATCTCCGGACATCTGAGAGACCTGCATTGGCTTCCTGTCAACAAAAGAATCACCTTCCGTCTCCTCACCCACGCACACAAAGCCCTACACGATCAAGGCCCGAGCTACCTCAACAACCGCATCAACTTCTACGCTCCCAAACGCCACCTCCGATCAGCCAGTCACGCCCTCGCCGCCGTCCCCCGCATCCGAAGAATGACAACAGGAGGAAGGTCCTTCTCCTACCTGGCCGCCAAGACCTGGAACTCCCTCCCGACCGACCTGCGCCTGACCCAAGACCACCTCTCCTTCAGGAAGAAGCTCAAGACCTGGCTGTTCGAGCAGTAGCAGCACCCCCCCCCCCCCAAGCGCCCTGAAACCCTCCGGGTAAGTAGTGCGCTCTATAAATGTCTTTGATTGATTGATTGATTTTTATGTAGTCCTGACGAAGACCCCAGATTGACAAATCAAGTTTAGGTGACACAAAGAGGGGTCGACGTGTTTAACAAAACATCCCAATCAACGTCCAATGAGTGACAGTACAATTCAATTCTGAAGTTTTGACATATGATTCACATTTGAGAATGGGACGTGTTCTTTGAATAATTAGATGTTGTATATTATAATTTATAAATGCATATATTGTAATGTGTTGTGATGTGCATATTCATTTAATGTTCACACTTGCCCATGTTTGTTATGTGATGTGATTTATTTATGTGATTTATTTATGTTATTATTTATATTGTGTTTATACTATGTGTATGGATACACTATTATAAATAAAAAAAATTTCAGAAAGATTGGGAGAACTCTCGATTAATTCATTGTAATTGGTTTGTATTTTTCATTGAAGGAACAGGCCAATATAGGGGCCCAGATTTGAAAGTAAACTGCCTTTTTTCTAGTATTGAAAGTAGCAGAACCACTGTTTGTTTATTGTTTGTCAGTGGAATCATAAATAAGGCCCCCTTATAACAAATGAAAATGGGCTTTGACCTTGCGTGGGCACAATGGGACCAGTGTGTAATGTGTCCAGATGTCTGGGCTGAGGGGCACTTGATTGCAGTGTGCACTGTGTGTGCTGTGCATTGGTTGGCTTATCCTTCTAACTTCTTGTGGCATCTGACTTCATGTTGTTTGAGAATGCACGCACCCCTTCAGCCATGTATGCTTTATTAGGGCTAATCTCCCTGGACCATTGTGGTGTCGCTGTACATATCTGTGGGATTGATGTTAATCTGCCACCTACGTGCCACCCCACCAATGACCTGTCAATCAGTAGCATAAGGCCTAGGTCTCAGAGTCTGCCTGGACAAGAATTTCTGAATTGGAGTTGACGAAGTATTCATGATGGGTGAATTTGATAATAGAGATGCACTTTTGTTATGATACATGAATGTATCATTATTCATATTGACATTGGCACCCTTTTCTTTAATCCCCTCACTTCGGTGTCTGGTTCATACCCCTCCAGTTACAGGGTTGCAGACAACACACTTCAATCATCTCAGAGCATAGTGATCACCCTCCATTTTGTTCTAGGCCTGTCCAGGGGTTATCCAAAATGGATCCAACAGTCCTCCATTACTCTGGCTCACTCATATTTTTTATTTTTATTTTATTTTATTGAACTTGTATTGCGCACAGCTACCCGCAGTGGGTTTCCCGGCGCCAGGGACAGACTGGAGAAGAAAACAAACAACTGCAGAAAGGGAGACACTAGACCGGAAAAATTTAAAAACAGAAGAGTCTTCAGCTTTTTGCGGAAAGCCAAAAGACTCGTTTCTGTTTTAAGCGCCAACGGGAGAGCATTCCACATCTTGGGTCCTAGATATGCAAATGAACGGCCTCCCATTTTTGCCAATCGGATTCTGGGAATCACAAGATTGCCACTGTTAGATGACCTCGGAAGGCGGCCAGGCTGATATGGCTGCGCAAGATTGTGCAAGTAGGCAGGAGCAGAACCTTGACGAATCTTGAAGAGGATGCACAAAGTTTTAAAGGCCACACGATCCGAAATTTTTAACCAATGGAGGTCGCGTAGAGCTTGCATTGCGGACGTTCTCCGTGGGACATTGGGCAGCAGGCGAGCAGCTGAGTTCTGTACAACCTGGAGTTTATTGATTGTAGCTTTATCTGCTCCTAGATAGAGCACATTGCAGTAGTCGATATAGGACATCACAAGGGCCTGTACGACAGTTCTACGAGTGGACTCAGGCAACATCCATATGATCTTCTGCAACCAGCGAAGAGTTTTGAAACAGATTGCAGCGACCTTAGTTGCCTGCTGCCTCATCGAGAGTTTGTCGTCAATTAGGACACCGAGGTTACGAGCAACAGGCACGGGGGTAGGCAGAGGACCCATATCACTGGGCCAGTGTCTTGAACCCCAAAGATCTTTTTGTTTGCCTAGTATGATCACCTCGGTCTTGTCTCCGTTGAGCTTTAACAGATGCGTTTGCATCCAAGCTGCAACACGAGAAAGGCCGGTTTTAAGGGCAGAAGTGTCCTGAACCCTGCTGCTAGACAAAGAGAACACAATCTGCGTGTCGTCTGCATATGAGTATATAGACAAACCGGCGTCCTCTACGATGGAAGCAAGTGGTCTGATGTAAATATTGAACAACAAAGGGCTCAATATAGACCCTTGAGGGACGCCGTAGGCAGAGGAATGAGTCGCAGATTCAGCTTTGTTTGAGAAAACCTGAAAGGTGCGCTCATTAAGAAATGAGGACACCCAGGCGAGCGCTGATCCAACAACACCAAGGGAACAGAGAGACTCCAGTAAGATGGAGTGGGACACGGTATCGAAAGCAGCGCTTAAGTCAAGAAGAATAAGCGCAAAGGTCTCACCGCCATCGATACCGTGTCAGAGTCGCTCAGTTACCCCAAGGAGTGCGGATTCGGTGGAATAATTAGCGCGAAAGCCTGATTGGGATGGATGGAGATATCCCACGTTTTCAACAAACTCATTAAGCTGGGTGTTAACATGACGCTCTAAGATTTTAGAACAGGCTGGCAGCAGGGATATAGGCCTGAAGTTGGCAAGATTTGTGATGTCAGCACCAGATTTCTTAAGCAGGGGAACGACCATGGCATGTTTCCAGTCCTGTTCCACCCGAGATTCAGTGAGAGAGACGTTTAGCAGCCTCATTAGGAATCTCCGTGGTTCAAGGTCAAGTTGTTTGAGTATCTTCATGGGGACTGGGTCCCGCGGAGAACCTGACCTGATACTTTTTAAGCAGGATAGGAAGGAAGAGTCATCAAATGGTATCCAGTTGTAGATGAACTCAGTTGGGGAGATGAAGGTATTACAGGACGGACCGTGTTGAGAGGAATCAATTGGTGGAGGAAGGGATGCCAGAGATTGATGGATGCCCTCAACCTGGATATAAAAAAGTCTGCATTGGCATTACATTGTGTGCCATCTAAAGCCGGCAACGCGGGGACGGTATCAGCTCCTGTGAGTTTCTTAACTGTGGCAAAGAGAGTTCGAGGACAATTTTGCACTGAAGTGATTGTGAAGGCAGTGTAAGAGGCCTTACCACGTTTGCAGTTTACATGATAAAGTTTTAATTCTTCTTTGTAGATCACTTTAGAGGAAGCGGAGTAGGACGTCCTCCACTTCCTCTCCAGGGCTTTACATTTGGAACGTTGGGTTTTCAGCTCCTCCGAATACCAAGGTGCTGGTGGGCGCAAGGATCTACATTTGCTGCTGGACCGAGGGACAAGAGCCGTTACTGCATCTGTCAACCAATCAGAGATGGAAACATTCAGATTCTGCTCAGTGTTGATGGAGGATGGAATAGACTCAGTTAAACGCAGATTAAAATCAGCTATGTTGAGCCTGTCCCAGCGATAAGATGATTTAATTTCTTCCACATAAACCCTGAGTATAGACCAGGTGGTAATACGAAGTGTATCGCATAGTGATCCGACCAGACAAGCGGGCGGGCAGAGTGGGTGCAGTCAAACAAACGTGCTATACTCATGCCTAATACACATCCAGGATTTTTTCACAAGGGAGGTGGCATAAAGACAGAATTTAAACTTTACATAAGAGAGCCAGAAGATATCAACCTGAGTGATGCAGACAAAGTGTTCTGGTCACATTGATTTCTCTTTATCATGGCAAGGTGTAATACCTGCTTTAAGCATTCTACCCATTACAGGGGCAGTAGTGCACTGCCAGCAATGACAGCACATTTCGTGTACCCCTCCAGATCTCAGAACAGGTCTAGGAACTATCATTGTCAGGGACAACTTGTAGTGTAGTTCCTATATTCCCAATAGGCTCTGCGCATTGGAATAACATAAACAATAGTTTAGACGTAGGACTGAGGTCGACTAGGTCTCTATTGAATATGTTAGACTTAATTATGAATGCCAGCTAGCTCAGAGGTCACTAGAAACTTTCTTGAGTAAACAAGGAGGTGTTAACTTCCCTGAATAGACAAGAAGGGATTAGCTTCTGACAACCGCATTAACATGACAACTTTGCTCCCCCCAGAATAAGGAGTATATCTCCAGAGTCACGGAAACAATAGACAGCTATTTCACTCAGTCAATCGTGCATGCTTAGTTTCACCAGGAGTGCAGAGAAATAGAGAGACAGGCGTTTTCAATAAAAGTGGTTGTTTATTGAGCAGTTTTCTTTCTCGTGCAAGAGAAGTGAATTGCCACAATTGCAATACTTGTCATAAAGTAAAGAGCGTACAGTAAAAGGAGTAATATGAAATAATACTGTAAAAGCATTGATATGGTTTCTGAGCCATAAGATAATTAAAACAGATAAAATACATACAATGATAAAAGTTGACTAAACGTGCTCAACTGGTGTTTCTAAAATACGCCTATCCCGGTGTACCTAACCTAAGCCTAGTACGTGGGAAGGAGTAAGTGAATTGCAGTTTAAGTTAAGATAGTTTTTGCCAAGAATCAAGAATTGTCTAAGGGTCTAATCAGCTCCGTACCTTGGTTATAGAATGGAGGAGGACTTGTACCTCACTCTCACGACTCGATCTTCCAGCAACCCGCAAGGGTGACTGGAAACACTGCAACTGGATTTCTCGGCAGGAGAAAAGGCAGCGTCTCTCTCAGTGTGTCAATGGGAGGGTCGGCTTCCTTCGGCTCTCAATACAGCTGGGCTTCGGGTAAGTAGATAGCTGATCTGCTCCAAACCACCGTGTGTTTGCTAAGGCAGATGTCGGTATATTTATACTTGCAAGGGGCTGAGTTTGACGTAAGGTTGGACATAAGAAGTCACTAAGAACTTGCAGTTCTTTCAGGACTCCAGGAGTTATTGGACAAATCAAAACAAAAGCAGGGGGAATTCCCGGGCTGCTGGAGGCTTGGTTTGTTTAAAGAACGCGTTGTACTTTCTAGGAGTCTATGGGAGTAGCCTTGCCCTATTTGGACTGCATTGGCTATGACTAAATATGGATATGATTCTTATGCCTTTATAAGGATATGATTTGTTATAACCACATAAGGGCATGAATCAGGAAAATTTAAATAGGGTCCTAGATACGTTTACAACACCCACTCCACGTATAATGTCCATCATCACTGAATACTAAGCAATACTAAATATATAACGATGAATGTGTTTTCCAACACACCCCAAAATACATAAAATGCATTTGAAATGGTATGTACACGAAAAATGAGTATTTATACTGTACGTTTTCAAGCAGTGGTATCATCAGATGATGCAAATATAGTACGTTGGCTGAATGAATTGCGAAAATTACATTTATGAAATGGCTCTTAATACAGAAGAGAAGTTCTAACCATTTCATCACATATTCATACAAGACTGTACATGTGCTAGAGACTGAATCAAAATATTGTCTCTAGAGTTTCAAAATAGAAATCCTGTTCTCTAAGAATAGTTCTTCCTTAAGCAGAGTACCATGTGCCAAAAAAAAACTAATTATTTTGGGAACGGGAAAGCATTTAGCTTTCAGGGCAAAAATAGTTCCAAACTGTTTTTAGGAGTTCTGTTTATCTAAACTGAAGGCCGAATTCAGAGTTCAGGGAACGCTGTGTGCTCATGTTTTCAAAAGTTATTAAAAATGATTCTAGTTGCTAGGAGAGAACATTAACTCAGATAGGCTGGCAAACAATTTGTCTTCAACAGTAGGTGAAAGTTGGACCAAATCCGAAAAAGTAGAAATAGTGCAAATGTGAGAATCATTGCCATCATCGATGTCTGGATCAGCAATGTTCACAGAAGGTTGTACCTGTGTGCCGCTTTTATCTCATACCTCACCGCCACCTAATCGTAATGGTGAGGTCTCAACGAATGCCGTCATCAGAATAGGTAGCCGCTGGGGCCAACACGTTTCATGAGCCGTTACCGAACCAAGCTAAGTATCGATATCCTTTGGTACTGCTGATGGTAGTGTCAGACAGACGTCGAACACGCATTCTTCTCTGCATAGCAGGCATCGTAGAACAGGTAAGATGCAATCTTGCCAGATTGGTCTGAATGAAAGAAACCAGGTAGTATTTAGATCTCTTAGCTTCGCCAAGCCGAGGACTTTAGTAATCCTTTCTAGGTATCCCATTGCTAGGATCATTTCTTCCATTGTTGCCTGGGTTTTGTCTGTGACTTGCCGTATCGGAGCAGAAGGAACAAAAATAAAATTCCTGCTACGAGTCCCAAGATGAGAGGCAGGCCGCCGAACACAGAGTGCACGAAATTCGGGAAGATGTTCTGGACTGCTTCAAAGGGTGCTAATAGTCCCAAAAGAATTGTCTTAAATACATGTGCGATGCTACTGGTATCAGACATGTTTAAGATTTGACCTAACATTTCTACAAAATGCACGGCGCAATTTGTCGAAAATAGTGTATGTATCTCTGCCGCTGTCCTTGCAGATCATACGTCTCTTTGGACGAGGTTAAAGGCACAGTTGTCTGTAAAAGAATAGACTTCATTCTGCTTGAAGTATCAATTTGAATAGAAGAGATATTCAGAGAACGCCATATTGCTGCCTCCGTGTCTGGTTTGCTGTTTGGATACAATACTTGCATACAGCAAATGACCCTGGAAGAAACGGTCACGAGATAGGCTATTCCTGTCACCATGCCACAACAGTTGTGATCACTTATTATAACGTAGCTGCCGTTGGAAAGCTGTCTGAAAAAAGGCTCTATCTGTGTTGCAGGGGTGCCATGCAGGTGACACGAAAGGTTATTTGATGAACCTTCGCAGGCTCCATGCAAGTTAATACCTTGACACAGGAGTGTACCGCTTAGTGATTTTTTACAGTTGTTGCCACTAAGAAATACCTCTTTTTTCCCTTCACCATAACATCTATGTGTACAAGGTAAATTCTAGGTTGATTTGATGTATCCTTTACCCAACCTTTCATACAGGCCTGCTGGTATATACTTTTGGCAATACTGAAACTGAAAAGTCTTTATCGGAATCGTAATTGTATCATGTATTATCCATTCAAAGACAGGTTGTTCTGACATTGTCAATGGTAATTTTTCTAGTTTTTCAATGCTTAGCACCGTATAGTCTGCTCCTTTTTGTGCCAAAGAGATTTGTTTATCTGTAAGATTAAAGATAGAAAACAATGACGTTGTGTTGTTTAGACGCCATGGCACGTAGCCTGAACGGAGGTTTTGTAACATCCAGCCTAACTGTACAATAGAATGTAATTGGGACTGGCCATGTTGTAACATTAGCATATCCTGTTCTATTATATCAAATAGCAGATGATACAATGCTGGCCAGTGAATACATTCTGGAGGACAGAGTCGTTAACTCATTGTCCACTACGGAAAGTGATTTTTCCAAATTAATACGATCAATGTCTCGTATTTTTTCAGCTGTTTCAGTTTGCGCTTCTTTCCAAGATGCGAGGTCCCAGTATGAAATCTCGCAAGTCAGCACCTTCTTTAAGTAAAGTCAAGTGTTGCTTAATTTCAGGCAGTGTAGATTCCTGTAGCCACTCTAGGCATAGTTTTCCTACATTGTATGTTGTAACTATCCCTGGATGTTGTCTCCGGGAATATCTTGGGTCTGGCCTAATCTGTTTGAACCCCTGTGTTTTGTTCAGGAATCTATCTTGACAGTTATTAGTGTCTGTGGGCCAGATCAACCATTTTTTCCAATCAGGATTTGTTCTGTTTTGGTGTAAAATATGGGATACGTCTATCTCCACATCTGTAGTGCTATTACTATCAGGTATGGGCTTTGGAATAGACGGTTTGTTTAAGTCTTTTATCTTGGCTAAGCCAAGACAGGTTGTTTGTTGAATGGTGTCATTCAGGAATATTATCTGTTCTGGGATCATGCAGGCTCTGAATAGTGATTCTAAACCTTGTACCTGCCAGTCTTTTGTACCCCAGATGGTTTTTGTCTCAATGTTGTTTTTCCAAAATTCAAAACCAAATGTAGACATTTTTTCATAAAATTTTTCAGAATAAATCAATTTAGTATTTGTCAACATGTTTTTCATTCATGTCTTATTTAGCATTTTAAAACAAAACGTTTCTGGATCAGTGTTGTTAAACCCTGAGAAGTATGGGAATTTCTCATAAAATGTTTTCGAACTGTCCTTTGGCGGTGTTGGACAATGTTCCCATTGTTTATAAGTAAAAACATTTCTAGGATTAGCAGATTTATGCAAATAGTGATGCCCATAGTGATTAAAACAATACAATTCTTCATAATTTGATGAACCTTGTAAATAATCATGTTCTGTAAATATTGCTGACATTTCTAAATCTGACATCATATTATTAATATTTTCACAGTCCTGATCATCAGAGAAAGTACTTGGTGTCAAAAAGTTACTTAATGAAACCTTGAACTGATGTGGATATTTCAAGAGTTCAACTGGGCCATACATTTTGTAATCAGTTGTGTCCCATGCTACACCACCAGGTATAGGATTGGCTGTGATGTTCACTGATGACAGTTCTCTTTTTTCGATGTGAGATGATCTTTGGGGTTTCAGAACCAAGTTGATGTTCTGACTTGCTGTGTCCATTGTACTATATTTTCCATCAATAAATCTACCCAAACTTAAAACCAAGATGAGCCACAGAAGGAGAAAAAGTACACCTAACACAATCCATAATTCAATCCATGGTGAAATCAGATATGTTTCTTTGAGTTGATGAGAGAGTTCAGTCATTTTTTCTTTGAAAGTTTTAGTTGCTGTTGTTTCTTCATGTTCACTTGGATCGATAAGTAATCGAAATTGATGAAGTAGCCAGATGCAGTTCTGTCAATTGTTGGAATTGCTTCCGGATTGTTAATCTTTGATTCTGTATGTTCAGAGGCTACATCATTGTAGACAGGTGTTTCTTGACGAACTGTTGCAATTTGGGTTTCAAGGGGCACAAGTTCCATGGCTTTGTTGCATAGTCCTTTTTTATTCACTGCAGGTTTATCAAGTGTGATTAGTCTCTCAGTTTTGAACCTCTTGGATTGTAGCAAAGATTGGTCTTCTGCTACTTCTTGGGAGTCCACTGGGCCTTCTACTTATTATTGGCCACATGATTGTGGTTTTACCAGGTCGATTGATACAACTCTGTTTTCCTTTTTACAAGCAAGGGGCGGTAGTACTACTGATCAGCTGACAGCTAAGACAGGTACTACTTTTCTGTAAGAAGGCCCAAAATCCTTCTTCACCGCGGTCTTTTCTCTGACCAAATCCCCAATCTTTGGAATCCAGACAGGTCTTGCTGGGACAGGTGGTTTTTCTTCAGTGGTCGTTGGCTTTAGCTTTGTGTTACTTAGACTTCTTTTCATTTAAGTCCTGTAAAACAGCCTATCGATCTTTGATATCAAAGGTTTTTTGTTTCACCACTGAAGTCTGACTATCGAGATCATTAATGATCATTCTAGTACCAAACAATAGTTCGTAGGGAGTGATACCTCCCAGAGAATTTCTTGGCAGATTATTAAGACTATGTTGGATACTTATTAGATGTTTGACCCACCCGTCACCCGAACTTAATACCCTCGCTGTTATAGATTGCTTTATGTCACGGTTTTTTCTCTCCACTACCACATTTCCCTCGGGATGGAATGGACTAGAGTACCGCAATGCAATGCCCATGCTGGCCATGGCTTCCTTGTAAGCTCAAAAGCTAAACGCAGGACCCTGGTCAGAATGTAGCATGACAATTGCGTATGTGCCGATAAAGACTCGCAAATCTTTTATAACAGTTTTGGCTCAGCCGAGCGCTGGGGCCACATCCAAATGAATCTTAATAATTATGGGATCACCTTTTTCCATCTGGATTTTTGCGCATAGATAGCCTAATGCTTTCTAATAAAGGTATCTGGGCTGGTGTCTGGTCCGGTTCACAACTGCGATCTCTATTGCAGTCCTGACAATTCATTGCAAAGTTGTAAATTTGCACGTTCATCCTTGGCCACCAGTATTCTGATTGTAATTCTATTAGAGATTTCAAGATCTCTTGGTGCCTCAGACCCATTCCCATGTGTGCTTCTTGAATCAAGTAAGCCCTCCGGTTCGTGTTTGGAATTCCTCTATCCCCCACTCCAGGGATTTGAGCAAAAGGAACGGAGTTCGCATCAATTATGTATGTATTTCCGAGTGGATAATTTAGAGGTAACGCCGCATAGTTGCCTTCCATTGAGGCTTTTACTGCTAGTAGCGTGTCACCGTCTATTTGTTTTTTAGAACGCTTTTTTGTGGCTACGGAAGCTGGTTTGACAGCTGCCGCTGTGGCTCTGTTAGCCAATGAATTCCCTGCAACGTGAACGCCATCACGTTGATGACTCAGTGTAAGTGTCATGTGAGTCTTTTTTAGTTCTTTCTGTAAAAGAACTACTTGTTTCCAGAGCTTTTTATGCTTTATTGTGGCACCTGTCTTATCTTTGTAACCGTTTTTGACCCAAGTCTGCAGGTCATTATTGTAAGACTGGACGCAGTAATGCGAATCGCACACTATTAGTGTGGGGAATTTGCGATCGGCATTTTCAAGCGCCATCTTTAAAGATCTTATTTCAGCTCGCTGAGTTGTACAGTTTCTGAGTGATTCAGTTTTAGTGACCATTGGTCTGAATTTACCTAAGCGCTAGCAAACTTTAACTATCGCGCACGCCGCATTGTAAACTTGTTTTTCCACAACGTAGTGTCGTGCAAATCTATCCATGTATATTACAAAGGTGTATTGTTCTAGAGGCAGAATTTCGGTTGGCAGAGGATATTCATGTTCGTATTCCAGATCTTCTAATTTTTTCATTTTCAGATCAAATGCGTGTTTCACGTCTGTTGCAGCAAGAGAATTTTGTCATTGTATCCATTTTGGATCTAAAGCCATAGCATTCAGAATGCGTGGTCTTGTTACTGCCTCAAGGGCTGGTACTGCGGTTAAAACAGATATGCTCTTGCCTTGGGCTAGGGCTCTTTCTATTGCTACAGCAGTTTGAACCGCAGTTAGAATTTTTTCAGTAGAACTGAATTTCATTTCAGCTTGTGTGTACAAGTATGATTTATAAGCTATTGGTACCGTTTCACCCTCATTAGAGGTCAGGCATGTGAATCCGCTTCTTCCTGGGATGACTCGGATTACAAGGTTGCGTTCGTTTGCACGTGTTTGCAATTTTGTTTTAGTTAACATGTCTGTTTGTAATGAACGTAAAATTTCTGTGAGTTTTTGAGTCCAATTAATTGGTTTGAAATCAGGTTTTATTAATTCGTAGAGAGGTTTAACCCTCTCTGCATAATTTAGAATGTATGTTCTTCCGAAATTCAGGAAACCTAGAATTGATTGTAAGTTCTTCAGCGTTTTTGGAGCTTGGAGTACTGCACACTTCTCTAAGAAGTTGTCTGCTAGGCTTTTGCCTTCACTTGATAACTCATATCCTAAAAATAGGACAGTGAGGTGGGCAATTCGTGACTTTTTAAAGTTGAATTTATACCCTTCAGATGCGAACCCAAGTATGATGGTGTTCACTCTTTTCAAGTGTGTCTCCAGGTCGTCGTCTGTAAGATAGATGTCATCATCGACGTAGGATAATGCCTCATCATTATACATTTGTAGTAACTCTGTTACCCTGGCTGAGAATAATCCTGGGCTATTCTTGAATCCCTGTGGGAGATGACAAAATTGCTTCTGGGTCCCCATACTGGAGAAAGCGGTCAAATACCTGCTTTCTGGTGCTATGTTTTGACAGAAGAAGCCATTTGAGATATCTAATGTTGTTTTTTATTTTTTGTGCACAATGTTATTCATTAGTGCTGCACTGTGTGAGTTTTGTACTGCAAATGTTTTTCAACAAGAGTTTAGGTGTCTGTAATCCAAAACTTGACAATATGAATTGTCTGGTTTGGAGACAGGAAACAAAACGGATTGCTCATTTGTGAGGTGCATGTTTCAATTACCCCCTGATATTCAAATTGATCTAATATCTCCCTGACTTGTTTATTAGCTTCCTGCTTAACAGGATATTGCCTTTGTGTAGTAGGTTGATTTTTTAACTGAATTTTATGGTGAGGAGAATCCTCATCCCATCCTACATGATTTTTATATAATGCAGGGGCTTGGGCCACTGCCCATTTTCTAGCATATGTGTATTTTTTATGAATTGGAATTTGATTTGAGAAGGCAGGCATAATCATTTCTTCGCCATATGGGCACACCCTGACAAACTTTGGTGGCCAGTCTTTTTCTGCTAGAAGGATATCATAGCCTTTAGATAGTTTATCCCAAAAAAGACCTTTTATTTTCCTAGTTTTGTCCCCTTCTATACGTAATGTTATTTCGTATATCGTATGAGGTTCGCTAACTCTGGTGTCTGCAGTTTCCACCTGAATGTATTCATTCATGTCCACTGTCTCCAGAAGATTCATCGGGGTCTTGCGAGCTATGGTCACTTCTGCTGCGCTGTCTAGCATTGTCTGGGCCCATTCTCCGTTTTGCAGTTGTGTCCTCAGTATCCTCGGCATGTTTTATTTTAATACTAGCTACCTTCTTTTTTGGAAATTGTAATTTTTTACTTTGATGAGCAGGTTCCTTGTCTTTGGACTTGACGTGTTCTGACTGTCCTCTTCTTTCCGATTTCTGCGAGGAAGTCTGAAAAGATCGAGTGGGACGTGTATCAATATCTTGATATCTGTCAGGTTTTCCTAATTTATCCCTATCTCTAAGGTTGTATCTTTTTTCAGAGGGCTCCCTTTGTGGAGACTTGCCTCCTCATTCTGGAGATCTATCTCTCCGTTGAGGAGACCTTCCTCTGGACTGAAACTGTTTTTCTCTGGGAGTGGTTTGTTTATTACCCTCCCACCTCTTTTTTGGAGTATTGTGATTATTTTTAATAAAGGTTTTTTCAGGATTTTCAGTTAGTTGGGGTTTTAGTGGTTTCCCACCCAAACTATCTCTACCTAGTTCTTCATAGGATTTTTCAATTTTTCTGGCAAGTTCAAAAGGTTGTTCTGCTATATCTGTTTCTTTCAATTTTTGGCGGATTGCCACAGATGCTGCTTCTCCTTTTATGTTGGCTAGTAGTATAGCCGAGACTTGCTTAAACTCTTTCAGTAATTTCATACCTAGATTTAAAGCAGGTTCTGGACCGTATTCATTTTGAGTCTGTCTTAGTACTTCTGATATAACCACCATGGACAGAACACCATGTGTTTTTGTGTATATCGAAGCAAAAACTGTGCCCCAAGTGTCACAGTCCTCCACATGTGGTGCGATCCCCCTTGGTAGGCAGATTGTCAGAATTCTGTGTTTTACATGAGGGGTAGTATCAGGAAGTACTGCCTCTATTTGAGTGATTTTTTGAGCTAACCAGAACGTAATTTGTTCCCGTTTTGCGGGTAATTTGCCAATGACTGATTGTAGGTGGTGTAATTTTATTTGTGTTCCCCTGGTGAGGGGTGTGCTGTGGAATTTTTATAGCTGGTTGCACTGTTAAAGTCCGCATGACATATTGGACCAATTGTCTGTGTATTTTTATTAGTTGTTTTAGCTGAACTAAAAGTTCTCCGCTTGACATCTTTTTAATTTCAGGATGTGGTGTGTAGCTGGATAGAACCGGCCATGTGGCTCCTGGTCTACCCAGTGGACCGAGCCTGGTGAAGTGATTTTGATGCTTTAGGGCAACATTAAACCAGAGCTGATGCTCTTGGTATGTTATCGGAATTTCAACGTCCTCGAAAGGAATGTATTCCGTTGGAGATTCCCCTACTTTGTAGTAGTGAAAATCGCGTGTCACAGCATGTGCTGCTGGAAAGTGTACCCAGGAATAGAATACCTCTGTCTGCCGATATTCATGGGCCTCTACCACAAATATGACTGTAACACCTCTTGATGATATTCCATTTTCTATAAGTTTTATAGTTATAGATTTCCTTACATTGACCGGGATTATTATTACATCCTGGTCTTCATTTTAGAGAGTTGTGTCTTCTAACAACAGTTGAGCTGGTAATTTAGCTCACTCCCTTTCGTTGTCACTTTCCGACATTTTTCTGACAGAAAGTTTTTTGTTGCAGAGCAAGTTGCAAGGAAACAAAGATTAGGTGCACAGTATTTTGGAACACTGTATCCTTCAACGTTGACTAAACCAAGAACTAATACATAGGATTCTCATCCTACTAAGTTCTGGCGAATATTAACCTTTTACCCACTCCAGACGTCTATTGGAGTTTTCACATGAAAAAGGGGTCTGTGTGAAAAGCCCAACTGAGTTACTCTAGTATCTAGCGTTAAATTATCACCTTACCATACGGTGGGCGCCATGTAGTTCCTATATTCCCAATAGGCTCTGCGCATTGGAATAACATAAACGATAGTTTAGACGTAGGACTGAGGTCGACTAGGTCTCTATTGAATATATTAGACTTAATTATGAATGCCAGCTAGCTCAGAGGTCACTACTTTCTCGAGTAAACAAGGAGGTGTTAACTTCCCTGAATAGACAAGAAGGGATTAGCTTCTGACAACCGCATTAACATGACAACTTTGCTCCACCCAAAATAAGGAGTATATCTCCAGAGTCGCAGAAACAATAGACAGCTATTACACTCAGTCAATCGTGCATGCTTAGTTTCACCAGGAGTGCAGAGAAATAGAGAGACGGGCGTTTTCAATAAATGTGGTTATTTATTGAGCAGTCTTCTTTCTCATGCAAGAGAAGTGAATTGCCACAATTGCAATACTTGTCAAAAAGTAAAGTGCATACAGTAAAAGGAGTATTATGAAATAATACTGTAAAAGCAGGTATATGGTTTCTGAGCCATAAGATACATAAAACGGATAAAATACATACAATGATAAAAGTTGACTAAACGTGCTCAACTGGTGTTTCTAAAATACGCCTACCCCGGTGTACCTAACCTAAGCCTAGTACGTGGGAAGGAGTAAGTGAGTTGCAGTTTAAGTTAAGATAGTTTTTGCCAAGAATCTGAATCATGAATTCTCTAAGGGTCTAATCAGCTCCGTACCTTGGTTATAGAATGGAGGAGGGCTTGTATCTCGCTCTCAGGACTCGATCTCCCAGCAACCCGCAAGGGTGACTGGAAACACTGGGGCTGGATTTCTCGGCAGGAGAAAAGGGAGAGTCTCTCTCGGTGCGTCAATGGGAGGGTCGGCTTCCTTCGGCTCTCGTTACAGCTGGGCTTCAGGTAAGTAAATAGCCGATCTGCTCCAAACCACCGTGTGTTTGCTAAGGCAGATGTTGGTATATTTAAACCTGCAAGGTGCCGAGTTTGACGTAAGGTTGGACATAAGACGTGGAGGTGGAGAAGTGTGGCTCACTGGTTAGAGCAGGCAGACCCTGAAGCAGAGGTCAGACCCGGGACCAGGGTTCGATTCCCGACGCGGCAGGGTGTTGAGCTCAAATGTCCACGGACTCGATAATTCTCGCTTCGGTGCCTGACCTAATCATGGGTTCACACTCTGCAACTCTGGGCATTAAGCTTGCTTAATCTCCACAACGGCCCCCCGCGGCGGGATGCCTGGTTTTCACCTTGGGGATGCCCTGTAGGGGCTATCTCACAGGGAAAAACCAGGACGGGTTCCCAAGGCAAGCGCGGAGATACCCCTTAGGGGGTCGATTCTGGCGCTATATAAGAAATGTAATAATAATAATAATAATAAGACGTCACTAAGAACTTGCAGTTCTTTCAGGACTCCAGGAGTTCTTGGACAAATCAAAACAAAAGCAGGGGGAATTCCCGGGCTGCTGGAGGCTTTGTTTTGTTTAAAGAACGCGTTGTACTTTCTAGGAGTCTATGGGAGTAGCCTTGCCGTATTTAAACTGCATTGGCTATGACTAAATATGGATATGATTCTTATGCCTTTATAAGGATATGATTTGTTATAACCACATAAGGGCATGAATCTGGAATATTTAAATAGGGTCCTAGATACGTTTACAACAAACCCTAGTGCCTTGTGCACATACTTAGATTAGACTGACACAAGGGCCATAATAAAAATCAGGAGATAAGATGTATACACAGTTGGGTACTCAGGCAGGGGATTGCACAAGTCTACCACACAGGGGACGCGTTCATCCTAACACCACTGGAGACTGTCCCCTAGATTACTGTGAGTATTGTTCCCCTCTAGTACCACTGAATACCATACTATTAACGTGTAGAGTATTTTTAGTGGTGGTTATAGGAATAAAGTGCTGCCTGGACAGTGATTTATTAATCCTTGTTGAATGTGTGTTACTTCTGAGCCTCTAACCTCACACTCCTCCCTGAATAAACATCTGGCTGATTGACTATGTTACACTGAGGGTCAAGTGCTTAAGAGGTATACTTGGTGCTTACTTTTGGATCAAATGGGAACTATAAGCCCCAGGACACCAAATGAAAGGCTGTGAATCACTCGTTCTGAGACCAGTGATGCCTGAGTACCCCAGTACTCCTAAAGTACTGGGATACTCACTGATTACTGTGCTATGTAAATCACAGCCAGCATTTGCCAAACACATCCTTCTGTTGTGTTTGTTGCTCCATAACAGTTCATGAAAAGGGATTACTGTGCAGATGAGCTGAAAAAAAGAATACATAGATGAAGACCTCACAGGTGACTAGAGTGTAGAGTTGCAGAAGACAGTTCACCAGCTTAACTGCAGATGGGTCCCCACTGAACTATGCAATGCCTGCCCACATTGCCCCCAATAAGCTGTGCAATGCCCCACCCACACAGAACAGCAGTGAGCTGTGCATTACACAGCCCACACTGAACTATGTACTGCACACTCACACAGCGCTCTACTGAGCTGTGCACAGCCAACCAATATAGGCCCACTAAGCTGTACACTGCTCACCCACAGTGGCCTCTATTAAGCTATGCACTACCCACACACATAGCCCACACAGACCCCACTAAGCTGTGCACTGCTCAAACCTACATAGACACCCTGAGACTGGCACTGCCTACAGCCACAAAGCCCTCTACTCACTTGGTTGTGCACTGCCTATACGCACAGACCTCTCTGAGCTGTGCACTGCTTACACTCAAACAGACCCCATATCCTCTGGCACACCCATCGCAGACATACATGTTGACTTCCAACAGTACTTTCAGCTGCATTTATCTGGACCATTCGGGTACTCTTAATTCAAATGGTGCATTTAAATGGACAAAATGATTAAAGATTTGCAAGTTTTTAATAATTAATAGGGAGTGGATGTAACGTAATGGCCTGAGCTGCCAACTTCAGAGCCGAAGGGAACCAGGATTTAGTCTCAGGATCAACATCCTGTGATTTGGGGCAAACCACTTAATCTCCCTGTGCCTACAAATCAGCACCTTGAGACCAGGTGACTTGCCGCACTATACAAATCCTGGAGTTTATCAGGGCTTATGCTGTTGCGTGTTTATCTAGGTTCCTGATCGATACTGCGACCTTATGCCCCTATTCGGCTATAAATCCATTTATTCCCTATATTGGCATAACCGTTCAAGTGCGATTTTCAGAAAGTCATCTCTGGCCTCACACGAACAGAGCCACATTCCAGCATAGTTCTCTGCCACTTCCTTTGCAACCAATTAGTGCAATGACAGAGCAGAAGTCACTATCTGATATTCCTAGATTAACACTCCGAGTTCTTCAACAAGATAAAAACTCAGCAAACCTGGAAATCCCCGCTTGCTGTGTTTTGATTAGTAATGGAACTCTAATGAGCAACTGATAGCTATCCCTTCCTAGTGACATCTTTAATTGACGTCTTATGTCCAGCAAACTTGCGTCAAACCAGGCACCTGTCAGGTATAAATACTACCAACGTTGCCTTAAGCAATTGCTGTTGCGCACCCTGTTGCTGGTGTCCCATTGCTGCTGCATGCAGTACGCTGATGCTGCTGTCCCTTTGGTGGTGAAGCTACTGATACCATTATCGCTGCTAAAGCGCGAACGATGGTGCGGTACGCTTAGGAGCTGAACAGCCGTCCCTCTGCGAAGAGCCCAGCAGATTCCAGCTGCCGCGGACGCTGTCCCCCGCCTCCTCCTCCCGACGCGCTGAAGAGAGCCGCTGCCTTTCTCCTGCAGAGAAATCCAGCTCCAGCGTTTCCGGTCTGCCCTCGCGGGTGACTGGGATATCGAGATTTCCCCCTGAAGGAGATACCAGACCTCCATCATTCTATTCAGAGGTATGGTGTTGACTAAACCCTCAGATGAGAATTCTTGAAGCAAACCTTGGCAAAACCAACTTAACTTAAAGCTACTTACTTACTCCCCTTCCACGTGTTAGGCTTAGGTCAGGCACACTGGGGTAGGCATAGTTAGAAGCACCAGTTGAGTATGTTAGCCTAATGTATATATGAATGTATATATGTTTTATTACTCTTAAACCATTGTATGGCTAAGAAACCATATAAATGCTTTTACAGTATTATTTCACAATTCTTATCTTACTGTATGTACTTTTTATAATAACAAGTCTTGCAATTGTGGCAATACATTTCTCTTGTACGAGAAGAAAGACTGTTCAATAAATGTTAACCTTTTATTGACAAACGC
Source organism: Lissotriton vulgaris (assembly GCF_964263255.1). NCBI lineage: Eukaryota > Metazoa > Chordata > Amphibia > Caudata > Salamandridae > Lissotriton > Lissotriton vulgaris. The sequence continues at coordinate 2,139,344,303 of NC_141691.1, read as the reverse complement.
CCGTCTCTCTATTCTCTACATATCGTGAAAGTAAACTGCACTAACCTGACTGAGTGAAATACCTGTCTATTGTTTCACACGACCCTAGAGATTGACTCTTGATCTGAGGAGCAAAGTTGTCATGTTGCACGGTTGTTGGAAAGCTGAATCCCTTCTTGTCTGTGCCAGGGAAGCTGATCACTTCCCATGCAGAGAAGAAAGTTTCCAGTGACCTCTGAGCTAGTTGGTAACACACCCAATTAAGTTTAGCATAGTCAGTGGAAGCCTGGAATATCTGCAGTTCCACGTCGATACTACTGTTTATGTTATTCCAATGCGCAGGGCCTAGTGGGAAACTAGGAACTACACTACATGGCATCCAACGTTTGGTAAGGCGATAAACTAACGCAAGACGTTAGAGTAACTCAGTCGTGCATATTTCACACTGACCCCTTTCTCCCGTAAATACTCCAATAGACGTCTGGAGTGGGTGAAAGGTTAAAATCCGCCAGACCTTAGTAGGAAGAGATTCCTATGTAAAGCTCTGGTTTATTCAACGTTGAAGGATACAGTGTTCCAAAATATTGTGCACCTAATCTTTGTCTCCTCGGAGACCTACTCTGCAAACCTTGCATTTTAACAATGCCAGGAGAAAACGGAACCACTGGGGCCGCAGCAGATGCGACTCAGCAAGGTCCCGAACACACAGACCCGGGTGCAATTATCATCCCGGTCCACTTAAGAAAATCTATAACGTTAAAACTTATAGAGAACGGACTGACACCTCAAGGTGGTACAGTAATTTTCGTGATAGAGGCTCACGAATATCGGCAGACAGAGGTATTCTATTCATGGATAAACTTTCCAGCGGCAAACGCTACAACAAAAGAGTTTCACTATTACAAAATAGAGGAACCTCCGGAAGAGTACGCTCCTTTCGAGGAGATTGAAATTCCACTTAAATTTCAAGAGCACCTGCTCTGGTTTAATGGCGCCCTAAAACATAATGATCACATAACTAGGCTCGGTCCACTAGGTAGACCAGGAGCAACGTGGCCGGTTCTAGCCAGCTACACACCACATACGGACATTGTAAAAATGTCAAAGGAAGAGCTGTTAGTACAGCTAAAAACACTAATTAAAATACATAGGCAATTAGTCCAATATGTAATGCGGACTGCAACAGTCCAGCCAGCTGTTAATGTACCACAGCTGACCCCTCATCAGGGAAACACTAATAAAATTACACCACAGAACATACAGTCATGTCTTGGTAAAACACCCGTAAAACGGGAACAAATTCCTTTCTGGTTAGCACAGAAAATCACTCAAATAGAGGCAGTATTTCCTGATACTACCCCTATAGAGAAACACAGAATCTTGACCATCTGCCTTCCTATGGGGATCGCACCACACAAAGAGGACTGCGACACTTGGGGTACAGTCTTTGCTTCCATTTACACAAAAACACACGGTGTTCCGTCTATGGCGGTAATACCAGAAGTGCTAAAACAGATTCAAAATGAATACGGTCCAGAGCCCGCTTTAACTCTAGGTATGAAATTACTGAAAGACTTCAAGCAGGTCTCGGCTATATTATTAGCCAACATAAAAGGACAAGCAGCATCTGTGGCGATCCGCCAGAAGTTGAAGGAAACAGATATAAAAGATCAGCCATTTGAGCTTGCAAAAATCATAGAAAAATGCTATGAAGAATTAGGTAGAGACAGCTTGGGTGGGAAACCAGTAAAGCCCCAACTGCTCGAAAATCCTGAAAAATTATTTATTAAAAATAATTCAAACACTCCTAAAAAGAGCTGGGATGGAAATAAACAATCCACTCCCAAGGAAAAAGTTTTCCAGTCCAGACGAAGGTCTCCTCGACGGAGGGAAAGAACTTCGACTCGAGAAAGCCAATCTCCCCAGCGGGAGCCCTCTGAGAAAAGATATAACCTTAGAAATAGGGATAATCTGAAAAAACCTGATAGATATCAAAGTATTGATACACGTCCCTCTCGATCTTTTCCACAGAATTCGGAAAGAAGAGGACGGTCAGACCCAGGAGAGCACACCAAGTCCAAAGACAAGGAACCTGCTCAGAGTAAAAAATCTCAATTTCCTAAAAAGAAGGTAGCCAGTATTAGAGTAATCAACCATGCCAAGAATACTGAGGACACAGTTGAAAAACGGGGAGTGGGCATTGACAATGTTTGACAGTGCAGCAGAAATCAGTATAGCGCGCAAGATCTTGATGAGTCATCTGGAGACAGTGGACACGAATGAATACATTCAGGTTGAAACTGCCGACACCAGACTTAGCGAGCCCCATAAAATATACGAAATAACATTGCGTATAGAGGGTGATAAGACTAGGAAAATAAAGGGTCTATTTTGGGATAAGCTGAAAAAGATTGGCCCCCAGAGTTTGTCAGGGAGTGCCCTCGTGGCGAAGAAGTGATTATGCCTGCCTTCTCGAATCACATTCCGATTCACAAAAAATATACATACGCAAGGAAATGGGCAGTAGCCCAGGTACCTGCATTGTATAAAAATCATGTAGGATGGGATGAGGACTCAACTCCTCACAAAATCCAATTAAAAAGTGAACCAACTGCCCAACGGCAGTATCCCATTAAGCAAGAAGCTAAAAAACAAGTCAGGGAGATCTTAGATCAACTTGAATACCAGGGGGTGATTGAAACATGCATCTCTCAAATGAACAATTCTTTGTTTCCTGTCTCCAAGCCAGACAATTCATATCGTCAAGTTCTGGACTACAGACATCTTAATACATGTTGCAAAACTTTTGCAGTACAAAACTCGCATAGTGCAGCCCTAATGAATAACATAGTTAGGAAAAAATATAAAACGACATTAGACATATCTAATGGTTTCTTTTGTCAAAACATTGCACCAGAAAGCAGATATTTGACCGCTTTCTCAGCAATTGGGTCGCAGAAAAAATTCTGTCGACTCCCACAGGGGTTCAAGAACAGCCCAGGACTATTCTCAGCTAGGGTAACAGAGTTACTACAAATATATGATGATGAGGCATTATCTTACATAGATGATATCTATCTCACAGACGACGACTTGGATACTCACTTGAAAAGAGTGAACACCATTATACTTGGGTTCGCAGCAGAGGGTTACAAATTCAACTTTAAAAAGTCTCGAATTGCCCATCTGACAGTACTATTCTTAGGGTACGAATTATCAAGTGAAGGGAAAAGCCTAGCGGACAACTTCTTAGAGAAGTGCGCTGTACTCCAAGCTCCAAAAACGCTGAAGAATTTACAATCCATTCTAGGTTTTCTGAATTTCGGAAGAACTTACATCCTTAATTACGCAGAGAGGGTTAAACCTCTCTACGAACTAATAAAACCTGATTTTAAACAAATCAATTGGACTCAAAAACACACAGAAATTTTGAGATCACTGCAAACAGACATGTTAGCAAAAACAAAATTAGATACACGTGACAACACTCGTGATCTTGTAATCCGAGTCATCCCAGGAAGATGCGGATTCACGTACCTAACCTCTAATGAGGGAGAAAAGGTACCAATTTCAGTTAAATCTCACATGTACACACAAGCAGAAAAAGCATTCAGTCACACAGAAAGAACTGTGAAAGCAGTGCAAATCGCATTAGCAAATGAACGAGAACTAGCACACGGCAAACGGATTAATATCCTTACAGCGGAATCCGCCTTCGAAGCGCTATTCAGCCCAGTAAACCTGCCTACAGTGTCACTGGATCCGAAATGGATACAGTGCATAGATTCTCTAGGAGCAGAAGATGTGAAATACTATTTCGCCCCGCAATTTGAAGAACTGAATGATTTAGAATATGAAGAAGAATATCCTCTGCCAATCAAAATTCTGCCTCTCCCCCAATACGCCTGTATAATCTATACAGATGGATTTGTACAGCATTTCAACGTAGAGAGAAAATCCTACGATGCAGCATGTGCGATCATTAAAGGTCGTTGGCTGTGCGGTAAATTCAGACCGAAAGTAACAAAAACTGAATCTGTAAGAAACTGTTCGGTTCAGAGAACTGAAATCAGATGTTTGAAGATGGCGCTCAAAAATGCAGAACGTGAATTCCCGACACTTATCGTGTGCGATTCTCCTTTTTGCGTCAACTCTTACAACAATAAACTGCAGAGTTGGATCGAAAACGACTACAAAGATGACACAGGTGCCACAATAAAGCATAAATTGCTCTGGAAACAGGTAGCTCTTTTATACAAAGAACTACAAAGGACTCACGTGATTCACGCACAGAGTCTTCAACGTGATGGCGTTCACGTTGCAGGGAATTCATTGGCTAATACAGCCACAGCGGAAGCAACTAACCCGGCTTCCGTAGCCACAAAAAAGCGTACAGATAAATACATAGACGGGGAAACCATGCTAGCAGTAAAAACGACCGTAAAAGGCGACTGTGCAGCACTACCCGTGAACTATCCACTCAATTATGCATACATAATCGATGCAAACTCCGTTCCTTTTGCTCGAATCCCTGGAGTGGGGGACAGAGTAATTCCAAACAGGAGCAGGAGGGGCTTCCTCCTACTGGAAGCACACATGGGGTTGGGTCTGAGACATCAAACAATTAAGGTTTCTCTGAAAGAATTACAATCAGAGTACTGGTGGCCAGGAATGAGCATAGATATTCAATGTTTTGCTCAAAATTGTGAAGCTTGCAACAGAGATCGCAGTAATGAACAGGCCAGTGTAGTTTCAGGATCCCTTCTAGACAGCATAAGGCGGTCTATCTGCGCAATCAAAGAAGAGAAGCGCGTCCCAGTGTACACCATTAAGACAAAAAGCACTTAAAAAATGAGGCCTCCAGCGCTCGGCTGACTCTAGAACGGTTATAAAAGATTTGCGAGTCTTTATCGGCACATACGCAATTACCACGTTCCATTCTGACCAGGGTCCTGCTTTCAGCTCTCGAGCTTATAAGGAGGCCATGGCTAGCATGGGAATTGGGTTGCGGTATTCTTGTCCATCGCACCCCGAAGGGAATAGTGTGGTAGAAAGAAAAAACCGTGACATAAAGCAATCTATAACAGCGAAGGTATTAGGTTCAGGCGCTGGGTGGGTCAAACATTTAATAAGTGTCCAGACTAGTCTTAATAACATGAAAGAAATTCTCTAAAAGGTTTCAGCCCATACGAACTATTGTTCGGAATTAGAATGCGTATTCAGGACCTCGATAGTCAGATGTCAGTGGTACAAGAAGAAACAACAAACTTTGATGTAAAGGATCGTTTGGCTGTTTTACAGGAACTGAATGAAACAAGAAAATCATTAAGCAACATAAATTTAAAGCAACAGCCAAATACCACTGACGAGGCACCACCAGCAACAGCCCCAGCAAGGCCTGTCTGGATTCCAAAGATTGGGGATCTAGTCAGAAAAAAGATCGCGGTTAAGAAGGAATTTGGGCCTTCTTACAGAAAAGCAGTACCTGTCTTGGCAGTCACCGGAACAAGATCAGTTGTGCTACCGCCCCTTGCGGTAAAAAGGAGAACAGAGTTGTGTCCATCGATCTGGTAAAACCACAAGCATGTGGCCTATAATCAACAGTAGGCCCAGTGGACTCCCAAGAAACAACAGAATACCCAAACTTGCAAGAATCCAAGAGGTTCAAACTGAAAGACTAATCACATTCGATCAGCCTGCAGTGCACAATGAAGGACTATGCAATAATGCCATGGAACTCGTGCCTGTTGAAACACAGATTGAAACAGTTCGTCAAGAAACATCACCACTCTACACTAATGTGGCATCAGAAAGTGCTACGGAGAGACAGATTGAAAGAACAATCCCATCAATTGACAGAACTGCCTCTGGTTATTTCATCAACTTCGACAACTTCTCTGAAGATCAAAATGACCCCAAAGTGATGTCAGAATCAAAAAAGACTTTTAAAGAAAAAGCAACGGAACTTTCATCAACTGAAGGGAATCTACCTTATTTCCCCTTGGCTAGAGTTCTGGTTCGGTCTAGGTGTATTTTTCCTCCTGCTTTGGCTCATCATTTGTTTGGGAAAATTCATTGAGGGAAAATATACTACAATGGACACAGCAAGTCAGAACATCAACCTAGTCCTGAAACCACACAGATCATCCCACGTGAAGAAAAGAGAACTGTCAACAGTAAATGTCACAGCAATTCCAATACCTGGTGGGGTAGTATGGGAGAAAACAGACTATGAGATATATGGTCCGGTCGAAATCCTGAAGTATCCTCATCAACTGAAGGTTTCCTTAAGTGACTTTGTAACACCTAGTACATTCTCTGATGATTGGGACTTTAACAGTATTAATGACATGATGTCTGATTTAGTAATGTCAGCTAGATTCACAGATCATGATTATTTACAAGGTTCATCTAGTTATGAGCAGTTATTCTGTTACACACACTATGGTGATCATTACTTGCATAAATATGCACAGCCTAGAAATGTTTTTATGTATAATCAATGGGAACATTGTGCTACACCACCTAAAAGCAGTTCTAAAGCATTTTTTGAGAAATTCAAATACTTCTCAGGGTTTAACACCAGTAATGCAGAAACGTTTTATTATAAACTGTTAGATAAAACAGGAATGAAAACAATGCTGACAAATTCTAAATTGATATATTCAGAAGCATTTTATGACAAAATGATGACATTTGGTTTTGATTATTTGAAAAATAATATTGAAACGAAAACAATTTGGGGTACAAAAGATTGGCAGGTACAAGGCATTGAAGCACTATTTAGAACCTGCATGATACCAGAACAAATGTTGTTTTTAAATGACACAATACACCAAACATCCTGTCTTGGCCTAGCTAAGATCAAAGACCTTAAAACAACGTCTATTCCAAAGCCAATACCTGAGAATGCAACTGCAGATATTGAGTTAGACGTGTCAAACATTTTACATTTTAACAGAACACATCCTGATTGGAATAAGTGGTTAATCTGGCCTACTGACACAAACAGCTGTCAAGATAGATTCCTGAATAAAACACAGGGGTTAAAAATGACCAGATTAGACCAGAGATACTCCCAGAGACAACATCCAGGGATAATAACAACATACAGTGTAGGGAAACTCTGCCTTGAATGGCTAACATCATCCACACTGGCTGAAATTAAGCAACACTTGTCTTTACTAAAAGATGGTGCTGATTTGCGCGATTTCATTCTTGGACCACGCAAACAGCGTCAAAAGCGTTTCATAGCGACCAGTATCTATGCTGTGTACAACGAGGCTTGGAAAGTCAAACAAATTGAAACAGTTAAAAAATACGAGAAATTGATCGTATTAATTTGGAGAAATCACTTTCTGTAGTAGACAATGGGTTAATGACTCTGTCTTCCAGAATATATTCGTTGGACAATATCGTATCCTCTGCCTTTGATGTGATAGACAGAGACTTGCTAATGTTACAACATGGCCAGTCTCAATTACGCTCTATTATAGAATTAGGCTGGGCGCTGCAAAATCTTCGTTCAGGCTATGTGCCTTGGCGTTTAATCAACACAACGTCATTATTTTCCATTTTTAACCTTACTGATAAACAGATCAGTTTGGCACAGAAAGGAGCAGACTATACAATCCTGAGCATCGAAAAACTTGAGAGATTACCATTGACAATGTCAGAGAGTCCTGTCATTGAATGGATAATACACGGAATTATCACAATTCCGATAACAACTTTCCGATTTAAAAAGTGCCTTGAGTACATACCTGCTGGCCAGTATGAACAATTGGGTAAAGGATATGTAAAATCTGAATGGAAATTACCATACACACATTCTTGCTATAGTGACAGCGACAAAAATGTATTTCTTGACAACTGTAAACATTCACTAAGCGGTATACTTTTGTGTCAGGGTATTAATTTACACGGAGCATGTGATGGAAATTCTAACAACCTTTCATGCCACAAGCTAGTCACACCTGCAACTCAGATAGAGCCCTTCTTTATGCAACTCGCAAACGGGAGTTACATTCTTAGAACGGATCACAGATGTTGTGGCCTTGTGCCAGGGAAAAGTTATCTAGTAAGCGTAACATCCATGGTCAAATGCTGTATGCAAGCATTGTTTCCGAGTGGGCCTGCAGACACAGTGACTCCCATCTGGCCTCGTCTGAATCTCTATTCTATACGAATTGATACTTTAAGCAAAATGAAATCTGTACTTTTACAGACAACAGTGCCTATAACGTCATCAAAAGAGACGTATGATCTTCTAGTTGCAAGGACAGCTACTGAAGTTCATGACCTTTTATCAACAAATTGCCCCGTGCATTTCGTAGAAATGCTCAGCCAACTCCTTAACATGTCTAGTGCCACAAGCATCCCAGGCATATTTAAGACAGTCTTTACGGGACTGCTAACACCTTTCCAGGCAATTTTGGGAATCGTTCCTAATTTTGTTCACTCTGTTTTTGGCGGCATACCATTATTTTTGGGACTTGTAGCAGGGATTTTATTTTTGACCCTCCTGCTTCGTTATGGCAAGCCGAAACTCAGACATAGCTCCCATGGGAATGGAAGAGACAATCCTAGCAATGCGCTACCGGGACAGGATAACTAACGTCCTTGGATTGGCCAGGCTGAGAGATCTAAACATGACCTGGTTCCTTTCATTCAGACCTACATGGCAGAACTGTATCTTACCGGTACTTCGATGTATGCTATGCGGAGATGAGTGCGTGTTGGACATCTGTCTTTCACTTCCATCAGCAGTACCAATGGACGTCGATACTTTGCTCAGTCCGATAACGGCTCACGCATTGTGTTGTCCCCAGCGGCTACCAATCCTGATGACGGCATTCGTTGAGACTCCTGTGCTACGACTAGGTGGTAACAGTGGAGCAAGTGACAAAAGCAGCATCACCCAGGTACAACCTTCTGTGAGCATTGCTGATCCTGCCTATGATGACAGCAATCATTCTCACACCTGCCAAGTTACAGCACTATCAAATTTGGTTGAACTGTCGCCTGATTTTGTAGACCAATTCTTTGAGAGCCTGTCTGATACGATGTTCTCACCCGTACAGAAACAATAACTTTTGAGAAGCTTTCCGACACACAGCGTTCCCATGAACTCTGAATTCGGCCTTCAGTTTTAATCAACAAAAACTGCAAAAAGCTTTGGAACTCTATTTCCCCGTTCAAGCAATAATTCTTTTGAATTGGACATTTTTTTAATATTGACCCTTTTTTTGGCACGAACAATTCTTTGCTTAACGTAAAAACTATTCTTAGAGAACAGAAGCTTCACACTTCTATTTCTAAACACATCTAGAGACATAACAAACTTACATCAGCCTCTAGCACATTTATTGCAATGCATTTATATATGTGATGATTTATCTCGCCCTTCTTCTGTTCAGAGATACTTCATGTGTAATTCTTTTTGCATAATCGTTCATTGATTTCATATGCAATAATTTTTTGAATGATTTCTATGCTTCAAAAACGTACAGTACCTAAATTTAACGTATTACAATATACGTCTATTTCGAATGCATATATGTATTTTGGGGTGGGCAATGTTACACATGCATCTAATTGCTCTAGTTTTAGTAATTTGATGGACATGAAAACGTGGAGTGGGTGTTGCGTGTTTATCTAGGTTCCTGATCGATACTGCGACCTTATGCCCCTATTCGGCTATAAATCCATTTATTCCCTATATTGGCATAACCGTTCAAGTGCGATTTTCAGAAAGTCATCTCTGGCCTCACACGAACAGAGCCACATTCCAGCATAGTTCTCTGCCACTTCCTTTGCAACCAATTAGTGCAATGACAGAGCAGAAGTCACTATCTGATATTCCTAGATTAACACTCCGAGTTCTTCAACAAGATAAAAACTCAGCAAACCTGGAAATCCCCGCTTGCTGTGTTTTGATTAGTAATGGAACTCTAATGAAAAACTGATAGCTATTACTTCCTAGTGACATCTTTAATTGACGTCTTATGTCCAGCAAACTTGCGTCAACCCAGGCACCTGTCAGGTATAAATACTACCAACTTTGCCTTAAGCAATTGCTGTTGTGCACCCTGTTGCTGGTGTCCCATTGCTGCTGCATGCAGTACGCTGATGCTGCTGCTGCTGTCCCTTTGGTGGTGAAGCTACTGATACCATTATCGCTGCTAAAGCGCGAACGATGGTGCGGTACGCTTAGGAGCTGAACAGCCGTCCCTCTGCGAAGAGCCCAGCAGATTCCAGCTGCCGCGGACGCTGTCCCCCGCCTCCTCCTCCCGACGCGCTGAAGAGAGCCGCTGCCTTTCTCCTGCAGAGAAATCCAGCTCCAGCGTTTCCGGTCTGCCCTCGCGGGTGACTGGGATATCGAGATTTCCCCCTGAAGGAGATACCAGACCTCCATCGCTCTATTCAGAGGTATGGTGTTGACTAAACCCTTAGATGAGAATTCTTGAAGCAAACCTTGGCAAAACCAACTTAACTTAAAGCTACTTACTTACTCCCCTTCCACGTGTTAGGCTTAGGTCAGGCACACTGGGGTAGGCGTAGTTAGAAGCACCAGTTGAGTATGTTAGCCTAATGTATATATGAATGTATATATGTTTTATTACTCTTAAACCATTGTATGGCTAAGAAACCATATCAATGCTTTTACAGTATTATTTCGCAATTCTTATCTTACTGTACGTACTTTTTATAATAACAAGTCTTGCAATTGTGGCAATACATTTCTCTTGTACGAGAAGAAAGACTGTTCGATAAATGTTAACCTTTCATTGACAAACGCCCGTCTCTCTATTCTCTACATATCGTGAAAGTAAACTGCACTAACCTGACTGAGTGAAATACCTGTCTGTTGTTTCACACGATCCTAGAGATTGACTCTTGATCTGAGGAGCAAAGTTGTCATGTTGCACGGTTGTTGGAAAGCTGAATCCCTTCTTGTCTGTGCCAGGGAAGCTGATCACTTCCCATGCAGAGAAGAAAGTTTCCAGTGACCTCTGAGCTAGTTGGTAACACACCCAATTAAGTTTAGCATAGTCAGTGGAGGCCTGGAATATCCGCAATTCCACGTCGACACTACTGTTTATGTTATTCCAATGCGCAGGGCCTAGTGGGAAACTAGGAACTACACTACAATGCATGCACTACATTCCACTTGAACCTGGGCCCTGCTTTCGCCATTGCTTTCGAAAGCATATAGGGATTCTATGGCAACCCTGTGTGTAGAGGTGAGCAGGGGTTATCTTTGGCATGTGACTCTCTTGCCCTGACTAGTGTGGTGGATTCTGCCTGACTTTGGCACAAGCCGAAGCCAACCAGAAACCTCATTTCTAACAGAGAGGATTAACCGTGACTTAGAGCAATTTTTTGAAACTAGGGAATTAGGTTCCGGAAGTAGCTCAATGTATCACCTATATGGGGTACAAAGAGCACTTAATGGTCTCCCTAAATGATCTCTAGGTGGCCGGACCCCTTACCAGGTCCTCTTTGGCATCAAAATGTATGTTTCAGACCTTGACTGTCCAGACATCAATGTACAAAAGGACAAAGCGGTCCCAGTAGAACAACTTTAAAACACACAACTATTTGTGCATTAAATTACTTGCACAGTAAACTTCTGCTCAATATTATTTATTCATATTGAACATCATTAAAATGTTCAAAATCCAGCAAACATCTGGAAACTATGCACAACAAAAGTGCCCCTTATGGAAAGAAGGGAAAAGGGAATTATGTGTGTAAAGTGAGGGTTGAATGGGAGAGGAAAGGTAGTGACAATACATACATCAGTAATACTATTTACAAATGAAAGGCTTGTCTAGCATAACAGTTGAGTATGAACAAATTATTTGCCATTCTGTGTGCTAAATAGGCACAATTTACCATACTGGCATGAAAACATTACAATGTCGAAGTTTCAACCCCAGCAATACGTAGGTGACCTTGATCCATACAAAGGGCTCTTCCTCGAGAATTAATAAAGGAAAAACCTTACATTCTATTTCAATTGCAATTTCAACACTGATTGGGGATATTCTCAAGAACATGTGATAATCATCGGCAAAATCGGTTAGCGCAATGTTTCATATCACCGTCTATCGCAGGAAAATAACTCTGTATTAACGTCCTATTCACAACATGGCTGTAACATGCGATAGTTTCCGGATAACGCGTCAAATGTCCATGATAAAGGCGCTGGGACGGCGATAAAAATCTAAACCCCAATGTGAAAAAAGTTGCAATGGGCCCAACCGTGAAAATAAAATCAGCGATAATCTTTACCATGACTGCAAATCACACACGTCAGGTGGGAAAAATCACTATAAAAGTAGAGAAAAAAACACACCAAAAAAAAAAACAGCTGCAAAGCACAATGGAGGTAGCCGGAGCAAGTACAGAGGACACCCGGAAAAACCCACTAGACCTACCCAGGACCAGCCTGGGACCTCGGGGTCAGGAAAGGGTAAGGAGAAGAAGAAGAGGAAGTCGCGGTTCAGTCCGCAGGAAAACAGGATCCTGATAACGGAGGTGATAGTACACCATCAACTACTGTTTGTCACATCCACTGTGTTATAGCCAATAAAAAATGGAATATGGCAGTGCATTGTGGACAAGGTGAATGCAGTCGGAGTGCTGATGAGGCGATGCAAGAGGTCACGAGGCGCTGGAATGATGTGAAGTGCAAAACCAAGCAGAAACTCAGCAACAACCAGAAGGCAGCAATACAAATTGGAGGTGGTAGTTCAGCGCCACTGTTACTATCTGAATGCATTCCAGTTTCTATAATAAATAGCTTGGGCACCTATAAGGAGGGTGTTACAGTAGTCCAAACTACTTAATATGACGCCTCTGGAAATCAAGGATCTGGCTTGGACAGTTCACATTGGGTACAGTTTACTGCAATCGCGAATCATGTAGAAGCAGGCCCTGTAACTCCATTTACATTCTTTTCCATAGAAAGGCCCTCATCTAGCATTACTCCCAGGTTCCGGACCACAGTTGAGTTGCCAAGCGGTGTCTCTGTGGGTAGAGGCCAAAGATTGGGAGGTCTCAATATTTGGCTAAAATAGAGGGGCAGCAGAGGAGCTCTTTCTTGCTTCTGTTCATCTTAAGTGAGTTTGCATTCATCCAAGTAAATATGTCTAAAGAACAGACTTCAAATTTTCAATACAAGTTAGCCTGATTTTTATTTAATGATAGAATCAATTGGGTGTTGTCTGTGCAATTAATAAGCTTAATCGTGTGGAACTTAGTAAGGGAGATTAGTGGTTTGATGTAGACAGTGAACAGAATTGGACAATGGGAAGAGCCCTTTGAGTTGTTCTGAGTTTAGAGAGATACCGGGCATGCATACAGCCTGGCAACGGAAATCTAGGTAAGACTTTAGCCAGTTTAACATCGGTCTCAGACACCCACCGACCATAGTGTAGTCAGTAGAGCGCAGTGGCTGACCATGTCAAACGCAACTGATAAGTCAAGGAGGACTACTACTACCAGTTGTCCACTATCTGTCGTCCTGCATATTTCATCCGTGGCGGAGATCAATGTGGTCTCTGTTCCATGGCCAGGACGGAAGCCAAATTGCTCTTCTTCTAGCCATGAATGGTCTTCCAGATATTGGAGAAAAGTTTACAAAAATGTTGTTCTAATATTTATATTGGGAAAGGTAGAAGGGCCATTGGTCTGTAGTTGGCCAAGACTGTACGGTCAGCCGAAGTTTTCTTCAACAGCAGCTTAACTAAAGCCCATCTCCAGCATTTTGGCACCATCTCCGTTTCAAGGGATTAGTTACAAAGTTGTAAGAAGGGTCCTGATAATTCATCTTGTTATCTTGTCCATTGTTTTAGGGAAAGGGGGTCAAAAGGTGATCCTCACTTAATAGATCTGTACAATGACTTAATACTTCCGTTGAGATAGGATCCAGCCTGGTCAAAGTCGCTGACAAGCCGTCACATAATTGTTGTGACATTGTATTTTCTTGCTTAAAACGAAGAGGGTTTGTGGGATCATTGAGCATTTCAAAAATCTTTTTTGCTTTATTGGGGGCAGCGGTAATTAGCTCACAGTAATAGTTGGGTTTTACTTTCCTGACTTTTTTTAATAATCATTTCGCACAATTTTTAGGCAGATTTTATCTTCATTTAGGTAATGGCGCTGCCATTTCCTTTCCAAGTGCCAGCAGTTTAGTTTGGCCTCCTTCAGGGTTGCATTGTACACGGGGGCAGATGTACTTTTACAAGGTTTTTGAGTTGTCAGAGGTATCAGTTCATCTAGTGTTTTTAGGATCTCACTTTCGAAACTTTGACAATTCTCTTCCATAGAGTCTAAAGGAATATATAAAATGGGTTTGCATTTAGTTGTAGAAAGTTTGTGCATGCTCTGGTGTCTACCAAATGCTAAATTGGTCTTTTAAAAAATCCCTTCTTGCCCAAATGAAAGGTAATCAATGAGTGATAAGTCCAACGCAGAGGGGTATCTTCCCTAACTGATAGTAGACCTTCCGGTGAGAAAATGAGGTTGAGGCTTCCTATGTGTGTAGGGTCTTGTACCTGTTGTTGGGGACCAATGCTTTCACAGGAGTTCACCAGTTCCTTATAAGCGGGGGATGAATCTCCTTCTGCCCAGAAGTTGAAGTCTCCTAACAGAAAAAGGTTGGTGTGTTAGCGTCATATTAGTAATGGTATCCAGAAGGGGTAGGGAGGGAGGAGCTAGAAGTATTAGGTGGTCTATAACATAAAACTGCTGCAGCCCCCCTTGTGACCCTTCAAATGTAATCCAAGTAATTTAATTTTGTCTACTTCGTCTAGGGAAAAGGCAGACAAGTTCCCATTATCCCTGAAAAGAATCCCTAATCCACCCTCTTTCCTAGTAGTTCTGGGTTTTTGAAAAAGTTTGAATTCATCTGGGCAGGCTCTATCGAGGTCAAAGGCAGATTCCACTGTAGTTCATTTCTCAGTAATACTATATGGCATCAAACCCCTGATTTCAAGCATTAAATTAATCTCCTCAGCATGTTCTAGTAAGGATCTGGCGTTCGCCAGACCCCATTCCAGTATATGTCTGGGCATTGTGTTAGCGTCATAGCTTTTAAAATCAATATTATCAGCCATGGGGTGTGATGTGGGGTGCTTACCAATGCGTAGGAGTTCATTGCAACTGCAAATCGTCTTTTCCTGCTGAGTTAAGGTTACACAGACAGCATGGCTGGTGCTGAGCGCAGTTGGAGCGCGGACGAGCACAGATGGGCTTGCCATTGGCAAGCCTGTGGCGAGCCCGCTCCAAGGGCTCTCCCGCCCGCTGTTTTTATAGCATCTTAACTGACACTGTATTAGAAAGATGGCAGATTCACTTACTTACGGGTACCACTGATGTGCAAAATAGTCAAGGCAAAAAAAAAATGTAAATGCACAAGAAGTTAAAAGCTTTTCAGGATAAATGCCAAACAATTTATTATATTCAAAGAACAATGTCAGTATCAATGGTAATTTTTCACAATTGCAGAGTGCCCCCAAAATTAAGTCTCAGCGTGGTGCACATCCCCTCGATTCCTCCCACCAGGACTTGAGGGTTCTCAGCCTGCCAGCCTTCCTTGGGGCTGCCACCTAAGCCATGTACTCTCGACATACCCGGATGGAGCCATGTCTCCATCTGGCCCAATCACTGATAGCTGATGTGTAGGTACCTGGTTGTTCAGTTCTGTGTGACTGGGCTGGAGTTTTAAGGTTTGTATGGTCTAACCAAGAGTCTGAATGACCACTAGTGGACCTGCTTATCACTCACTTACCAGCCCACATCGGTGGCAGGCTGGGTCTCTTGGGCCTAGGACCTTAAAGCTTCCTTAAATCGCAAAGGCTGATTTCCAGACAGGTAGCTTGATGGAGTGTACAAGTATTTTGCCTGTGGAAGAACTGTTTTTATCCCTCCTCTTGTGAAACCACAGTGGAGCGAAGATTGAAAAAGTTGCCAGTGATACTTCGCCGTGGATCACTCGACACCCAAGCTGACGAAGAATGCGGACCGCTTGCCGCAGGATAGTGTGCATTGCAGAACACATTGATCATCATCATTTCAAATGTGCCTTGTGGCCCCATCTTCCACCTGGTTCTATGCCTGTCTGAGGGTCATCTGGATGATCTATAACCTGGTGCTCTCCCAGGGTGTGGCTGGGGCTGTCACATGGAACTCCACTCCCTTCATCCTCCCAAGGTCGGATCCCAATCCTGCACTAGGATCCCGCACTCCTAGTGCAGAGATACACCCCAGGCATGCCTGGCCTTCCCCAGTTAGTAGGTTGTGCAGGCGCCCAGTCTGCTCTGGAAGTGAAAGCCCCAGGGCTCCTGGCTATCTGTTTTGCCCCATGCCTGCCCATGTGCTCTGCCTCAGATGCCCACGTCTATGAACGGGCTGGGAAGCCCTCCAGCTTGCCCATGAGTGCCTGTTTTGATTCTGGCCCCACAAGCCTTGATCTTTGATCTGGGAAAGGATGTGCTGCCGCAACCCCCCTCTGCAAAAGAGGGAGCCCCTCCTTATGCAGCCGAGAAATGTGTAGTTTCACCACACTTTTGCACTGGATTACCACCTCAGATCAGACAAGGTGACCCTCTGATATTAGGGACATTACTTAGCAGAGGAAAGGAAAGTAACCAGGATTCCTCAGATGGCTAAGATCTGTACATACATACTCTGAAATAGACCATGATAGTTTGTGACTGCTACCTAGAGGCTGGAAAAGTAATTATTGCTACTGATTCTTTCACAAATATCCCTGGAAAGAACAGCACCACTGGGCCCCAGAACAGTGACTCTGCAGCCAGTATATTTACCTTGTGGAGGCAAGAACCGGCCTGAAGGGTGAACCATTGGCTTCTCTACATCACTTACCTAGACCGGAAGAAGCAGAGACCTGAACATACACAATGCTCAAATGCACAGGACTCACAGCGGCCACTCACCCTCATGGTGTCATATTGTTTCTCTTCCTTGACTTTAGACTCTCGAAAGTATAACATCTCTTTCCCCAGAGGACGCTGCCAGTCCCGGAACTTTTCCTGCAGAGAGCGAAGTACACAGGTGAGAAACCTAGATGTGCAAAGTGAAGTTGTTCATATAATGATAATCATTACATGATCATCCACACATATGCAAATTGTCCTACCAACCACACATGTTTATAGGTAAAGTACCAATCACACTATCTTGATTACACGTTTGAGTCACAGATATCCAAATTAAAAGTATCAGCCACACATTCAAAATACAAGTACCTGGAACATATGTACAGATAGTAAGTACCGGGTAAAATGATACCAGAATATGTGTACCAGGCCACCGTTGTACAGATTTTAAGCACAATGTAAATGTAAATGTACAGGAATTTATTTAGCGCAAATCACCGAGCAGTTCCTAAGCGCTTGCTTAGGGAACCCGTCCTGGTATTCCCCTGTGAGATAACCCCGGCACGATATCCGCAAGGTGAAAGCCAGGCATCCCGCCGAGAGGGGCCGTTGTGGAGATTAAGCAAGCTATTGCCCAGAGTTGCAGAGTGTGAACCCGTGAATCGAGTAGGCACCGGAGCGAGAATTGTCAAGTCCATGGACATTTTTAGGACTCAAGACCCCGCCGATCCGGGAATTGAACCCTGGTCCCGAGCTGACCTCTGCTTCCAGGTCTGCCTCCTCTAACCAGTGAGCCACTCTTCTCCACAATGTATGGATTTTAAGCTCTAGCCACATGTAGAGTTTGATGGGACATGCCAAACATGTTCAGATTAGACATACCAGGCCACATGATTCCAGATCATGTGCGCCAGCCACACATATTGACACTGCAGTTTCCAGGACACTGTCATCCATATTAAAATACAAGAACAGCCACATCCTGAACATTCAACATTTTGTGTCTGCAGCACCTAAGAGCCCTTTTATCCAAATTTGCTTTAAATACAATATTGACTTTCCTCTATTTTTATGAGGAATAAGGACACGGGCGATGGCAGTGGGTGAGGAAAGAGGGCTGTGACAGATGAGGATGAGGGTGATGACAGTGGGTGTGATGGAAGAGGGCTGTGACAGATAAGGATGAGGGTGATGGCAGTGGGTGATAAAAGAGGGCTGTGACAGATAAGGATGAGGGTGATGGCAGTGGGTGTGATGAAAGAGGGCTGTGACAGATAAGGACGAGGGTGATGGCAGTCAGTGTGATGAAAGACAGGCTGTGACACATAAGGATGAGGGGGACAGCAGTGGCTGATGAAACAGGGCTGTGACTGAGAAGGATAAGAATGATGGCAGTGGATGATGAAAGAGGGCTGTGACAGACAAGGATGAGGGTGATGGTGGTGGGCGATGGAAGAGGGTTGTGACAGATAAGGACGGGGTGATGGCAGTGTGTGATGGAAGAGGGCTGTGACAGATAAGGACGAGGTTGATGGCAGTGGGTGATGAAAGAGGGCTGTGACAGATAAGGATGAGGATGATGGCAGTGGGTGTGAATATATTAATTGGTGATTCCATGATTGACTATTTGGTTTACTTGTCAGACCCTAGTACAGTGCACCAGCAGTGCGCAGGGCTTGTAATCCAAATGCTGCTGGTGTCACACCCACAGGAGCGGACTTGTAAAATGTGTCTCAGGTCTGCCATTGCAGAGCCTGTGTGCCGTCAGGTTCTGCCATGTTGACTTGGCAAGTCCACCCACTTGCCAGTCCCTAAACCTTCCCTGTTCTTCATATCAGACACTCCTACTTGTAAGTATAAGGTAGGACATGCCCTGATTTGTGTGGCATGCCCTAATAGTGAATTACGGCCATTTTCGTTTTTCAC
The DNA here is from genome assembly GCF_964263255.1 of Lissotriton vulgaris. NCBI lineage: Eukaryota > Metazoa > Chordata > Amphibia > Caudata > Salamandridae > Lissotriton > Lissotriton vulgaris. The sequence continues at coordinate 2,139,325,485 of NC_141691.1, read as the reverse complement.
TATTGCAAGGCTCTCTGTTCTCCATAGGCCAGAATGGGCTGTTAGGTTATTACATTTTATAATCTTAACTGACTCAGATAACATGGTAGAAATTCGAGTTTAGTATGCCTGAACGCAGAATGATAAAATATCTCTTTTAGTGAAGTTGGTTTTAACATTCTGTGTTTGAAAATGCCACATTTGGAAAGTAGGTAATTTCTTGCCTACACTTTCAAGCCTGCCTCTGCTAGGTTGTGTATTCTTTGATTGGTGTTTTTGAGCGACAGGGCTGGGGATTCCATGAAACACAATGAGTCAGCCCAGTGGTGAATAGAGAGATCTGCATCTAGATGGGAGGGAGGAGTTGCACCTGGACCTTGAATAAGGCTGTGCCTACCTTCCAAAATGCTGGCTCCACCTCCTGGGGTGCAGCTGATGTCTCTGCCCTGCACAGTGAAAGAAGAGAAGGAATATTGTCAACAAAGTGCTCCAAGGCTGTGTTTTCCTCCACAAGGCTGGCTCCATCTCCTATGGGGCGTCTGATGGTTCTGCCCTGCACTGTGAAAGGAAAGTCATGTACACAGAGTGCTTCAGAACTGGTTTGAACTGGCCAAAGGCCCCTCTGCCCTCAGAGGACAAAGGATTTTGGGCTATAAATATTGGGACCCTGATCCCAAGAAATTAGATCACTTTTTGACTACAAGAAGACACCTTTGCTGAGGAGAGGAACCTAAAGAAACTGAGGAGAGACTATTCCCAAGCTGAAGTGCTGCTTGGGGGATTGGCCTGCACTGGTTGCCTGATTGCCAAAGGAAGGAGAAAGGAACTTTGTGTACTTTATTTTCAACTTGTGAAGGATCTCCAAGGGCTTGGGACAGAGCTTGCCTCCTGCTGAAGTCTCAGGGACAACTGACGTTGCTTTACATACTGCCTCTGAGATAAGCCTGTCTGCTCGTGCCAAGCTACCAAGTGGGTGAGCAGGGGTTATTATAGGAGTGTACCTACTTACCCTGACTAGAGGCAAGGGTCCCTGGTAGTCAAAAGTACCTACCTGTGCGAACTAGAGACCCCCAAATCTAACATTGGTGGTCAGCGGTGAGGATTCTGAACTTGCATGTGACTCATGTACAGTGATTGGTGAACACTACTTAGTGAGTGCAGACCAAAACACGACCACATACTTTTTGGTAGATTTTTGGGGGGATTTTCTATTTTTGATGCCAAATTCAACTACCATGCAGAAAGCAGCATCCATAGCATCTGTTGATCTTGATTAGGGAGAGGAGAGGCTAGAATGATAAACAGTTAACCAGCTCAAGCATTTCTGCAGAAGATTCAAAGTTTCTACCATCAGTATCTCTAGGAAGGATGACCTGCAAGGGGCGCTGAGGGCCTGGTTTGAAGCAAGGAATACCCCTGAGGAAGGGGCTGAGAATGCAGATGAGCAGCTGCCAGGGCTATTGGGTCCAGGGGGGAAGGAATTAGTCTCCCCAGCAGGTAGCAGTGTTTCTGCCAGAGGACTGTCTCCTGGAGGACAGGAAAAAGAGCAGGATGCACGAAATGGAGCTGACCAAGCTCAAGTTAAATGGGCAGTTGAAATTTGTAATGCAAACTAGAAAGTTAGCCATAGAGGAAACGAAATTGCAATTTGAACATGAAAATGTTTAGAGGAGTTGGAATTGAAGGCCAAGAGCTTAGAGATTACTCCCTCTCGTGGCAGCGTACCGTCAGTGCCTGTGGAAGCTAGGGTATATATTCCCAAAGATATGGTGAAAGATTTTTATAAAAATGATGATATTGGGCAGTGGTTCGAAGCCTATGAGGTATCCAAGTCTTCCCACCGGATCCCTGAGAGGGATTGGGGTGCGGGGTTGTGGTTCCTTAGTGAGGGGCAGGATACATTGTTAGACTTGCCTTCTGAAGTCCACAATTCATACAGCCACATGAAAGGTGCATTAATGTCTAGGTATGGTTTGACCCCTGTACTCTATAGGCAGAGGTTCAGGTCTTTTTAAGAAGGTAGAGAACAGTACCTGGGTGGAATATGTCACTTTCTTTTGCAGAGCGATGGATGGTTGGGTGAAGGGCAGCAAAGTTAATGATTTTGAAGGTCTCTTTGATTTGATTGCATGGGAGCACTTGTCTGATAACTGTTTTCCTGAGCTGCGCCAGCATCTGATTGATAGCAAGCTGACTAACCTTAGGAAGCTTGCTGAGCAGGCGGACCGCTGGGTGAGCACCCAGGTCCTACAGGGTCACATGGGGGACTCAGCCAAAGGTGGGCAGGGTCCCCAGCAGAAGAGTGGGGGGACAAGGGAAAACAAAAGGAGTTCCGTAAAGGGCCCCAAAGTAGTCACCAAGGGAACCAAGGGAAAGGTTCCCAACCTCCACCTGAGAGAAAGCAAGGTGTCCCTACAGGTAGTCCTGTTTCACAGGGGCCCCTGAAATGCTAGAAATGTAGGGACCGGGGTCACAAGGCAAGTCACACCAGGTACCGCCTATTTGGAAAAGCAGCACCCACCGGTGCTCCACCTCGGCAGATGGCAAGTGTAGTCTTGAGGGAGGAGATTGATGTCTAAGGTAGGTGGGGTCTAACACAGATGACCCTTGTCTCTTTAGGAGACTGTGAGGTGGACCCAGACACTCAGCTGCCCAGGAAAATTATGAAATTTGGGCAGTGGGTGACCATCAATGGCCAAAGGGTGGAGGCTCTTAGAGATACAGGAGTCGATGTGACAGCTGTCAGGTGTCACCTGGTGTCTCAAGAGCAGATTGTCCCTCATGCATTTTACTGAGTTTGTGCTGCTGACAACACAGAGTCATTGTCCAATGGCTCAGGTTCCTTTTGAGGGGGGGTCCGTGGTACTCTTCAGGTAGCTGTGAGGCCCGCCATGCCTGTTGACTGTTTGTTGGGGAACGATTTGGGGAGGTCCCCTTGGGAAAAGGTGGAGAAGAGTACTCACTTGAAGATGGTGGGTCTGTCTGACTGGGTGTGCGTGACCACCAGGTCAATGGCAGCCAGTAGGGGTGCTCAAGAGGACCTGGAGCCTGAGAGGGAGGCCCTGGAATCTGCCTTACAGAGAAGAGGTAGGGGATGCGGGAAACCGGCCCCCAAAGTTCCCACGGCCCAGGAAGAGGTAGACCCTGAGGGGGAGGCCCTAGAGCCACCGGGGAACAGGTAGCTGAACTGGTAGACATGCCTGAGCTGACCCATTGGCAGCAGGAAGGAGGCCCCTCCAGGGAAGAATTCTGCCAAGAGCAGAGAGAATGCCCTTCTCTTGAGGGCTTGCGGCAACAGGCTGTAAGCCAGGCAGCAGGTGATCAGTCTGGATCACATTGGATCTATTGGAAGAATTGTCTCCTGTATAGTGAGCCTAAGGTTGCTGACTCTGCCCATTTGCTGGTGGTACCCCAGAGCTTCAGAGCCTTCCTATTGGGGCCGGCTCATGACGTGCCGTTAGTAGGACATTTGGGGCTGGACAAGACCTTATAGAGGCTTGTCACCCACTTTCATTGGCCCCAAATGCGCAAGAGTTCAGACACTCATTGCAGGACATGTAAGACTTGCCAGGCAAGTGGAAACAGTGGGAGGAAGCAAAAGGGTCCTCTCCAGCCATTCCCTGTGGTCAGTACCCCCTTTGAACGGGTGGAGATTGACATTGTGGGGCCACTGGACCCCAAAATAGCCATGGGAAACAGGTTCATCCTGGTCTTGGTGGACCATGCCACTCGGTACCCAGAAGCCATACCTCTGAGGACAGTGGCGGCCCCTGTGGTGAGACGAGCACTGATGGGAATTTCCTCACGAGTGGGATTCCCTCACGAGGTAGTGTCTGACTGGGTGACCAACTTCATCTCTAAGTATATGAAGTCCCTGTGGCAGGAGTGTGGGGTAACTTACAAGTTTACCACTCCTTACCACAACCAAGGAAATGGGTTCATTGAAAGGTTTAACCAAACCCTGAAAGGCATGATAATGGGTATTGAGGAACCCATGAGGCGTAAGTGGGATGTCCTCTTACCATGCCTACTCTTTGCATACCGTGAGGTGCCACAGAAATCTCTAGGGTTTAGCCCCTTTGAGCTTCTCTATGGACACCCGGTCAGAGGATCTCTGAGTCTGGTCAAGGAAGGCTGGGAGAAATCTCCCAGGAAAGCTCCCCAGGATATATATAGCTACATGCTGTCCATCAGAAACCAGACTAGGTGATTCAGGCAATTAGCTCATGCAAATCTGGAAGTCAGCCAGCAGGAGATGAAGTGATGGTACAACCAGAATGCCACTCTGGTAGAGCTTAAACCTGGTTTGAAAGTGTGGGTCCTGGCCCCAGTGGAGCCTTGACTGCTCCAAGATAAGTGGACCAGGCCATTTGAGGTTGTGGAGCGCAAGAGTCCTGTTACCTACTTGGTGGACTTGCGGTCTCCCAGGAACCCCTGGACGGTCCTACATATCAACTGCCTTAAGCCCCAATTGGAAAGGTCCGAAGTGGGCATGCTCTTAGCAACAGATGCTGGAATGGAGGAGGAGAGTGAGCCTCTTCCTGACCTCCTGTCTGCAACAGAGCAAGATGGATCAGTGGATGGTGTTAACCTCTCTTCCACCCTGAGCAACAGAATGACTGTCGGCAGTTGCTGGGACAGTTTTCTGATCTGTTTTCCCTGGTTCCTGGTGTCACAGATTGGTGCGTCCATGATGTGGACACAGGAGACAGCTTACATGTGAAGCACACAACTTACAAGGTAACTGACAGGATGAGGACTTGCATCAAAGAAGAGTTCTCAAAGATGCTTGCGCTAGTGATTGAGTCCTCCAGCAGTCCTTGGGCCAGCCCAGTGGTCTTGGTCCCAAAAGCTGCAGCACCGGGTGCCATACCCGAACTCCAGTTCTGTCTGGACTACCGAGGGCTCAATTCAGTTGCGAAGTCTGACGCGCACCCCATCCCTAGGGCTGATGAGCTCATTGATCGGCTAGGGGCTTCACGGTACCTCAGTATGTTTGATTTGACGCCTGGGTACTGGCATATTGCCTTGATTGATGGGGCAAAGGAGAGGTCAGCATTCTCCACACCAGATGGGCATTTTCCTATTCCGGGTTATGCCCTTTGGGATGAAGAATGCCCCTGCCACCTTTCAGAGGTTGGTCAACCAGGTGTTGGGTGGACTGGATGAGTTTAGTGCCTCCTACTTGGATGACATCGCAGTGTTCAGTGCCAGTTGGGAAGAACATCTGCGCCACCTCTGGGATGTGTTGTTGGTGCTGCTAAAGGCAGGCCTTTCGATCAAGGCGAGTAAGTGCCAGATCGGGCAGGGTTCCGTGGTGTACTTGGGACACCAAGTTGGGAGTGGCCAGGTGGCACCCCTACAACCCAAGATTGAAACCATCCTGGCTTGGGAGCCCTCGACAACCCAGACAGAGGTGAGGGCCTTTTTAGGACTCACAGGGTATTACAGGAGATTTGTCAAGGGGTATGGCAACATTGGTGCACCCTTGACAGAGCTGAATTCCAGGAAGCAGCCCAAGAAGATGATTTGGATTGACACCTGTCAGAAAGCTTTTGAGGCCCTGAAAGCTGCCATGTGCAGGGAGCCCGTGCTCAGGGCACCCAACTTCCCAAGAGAGTTTATTGTTCGAACAGACACTTCAGAGCATGATGTGGGGGCTTTTTTGTCACAGATGAATGAGGAGGGCCTAGATCAACCTGTAGACTTCATCAGTAGGAGGTTACTTCCACGGGAACAGAGGTGGAGTGCTATTGAGCATTAGACATTCTCTGTGGTCTGGGTGCTAGAGAAGTTGAGACCATACCTGTTTGGGACTCACTTCTGAGTTCATACAGACCACAGGCCCCTCAAATGGTTAGTGCATATGAGGGGTGAGAATTCAAAGCTGTTGAGGTGGTCCATTTCCCTACAGGGTATGGACTTTAAGGTGGAAAACCGCCGTGGTACAGAACACACCAACGCTGATGGTCTGTCCAGATTTTTCCGCCTTAGTGATGAGACCTCCCAGGAGATAGGGTAGTTCTCCCTACATTTTAGCTGGAGGGGACACGTGTTACACCTGGCACCATTGGTGTGGGTCTCCCTTTCATTTTTGCTGTTGCCTCATGTGTTTTTGCTGGTGTTAGATGCTTTGGGCACTGTGCTACTGCTGTCCAGTGCCACAGTGCAAGTACTCCCTGCTGTAAATGAATGTATTAATTGGTGATTCCATTATTGACTATTTGGTTTACTTGTCAGACCGTAGTACAGTGCACCAGGAGTGCCCAGGGTTTGTAATTCAAATGCTGCTGGTGGGCTTGTACAAAGCAAGAGGGTGATAGCAGTGGGTGATGAAAGAGGCAGTGACAGATAAGGATGAGGGTGATGGCACTAGGTGTGATGAAAAAGTGCAGTGACAGATAAGGATGAGGGTGATGGCAGTGGGTGTGAGGAAAGAGGGCTGTGACGGATAAGGATGAGGGTGATGGCAGAGGGTTATAAAAGAGGGCTGTGACTGATAAGGATGAGCGCAGTCTCTGTGCTGAAGCCGGTTCTAAATCCCGACTGGGAGTCATGCAGCAGCTGGTTGGTTTCTAAATAATAGGCCAATTGCCTCTGAGCAACCTTTTCCAAAATCTTAGCAGGTTTAGGAAGAAGGGATATCGGGCGGTAGTTACAGAATTGTGTGGGATCCGCCTCTGGCTTTTTTAGGATGGGGAGCAGCATAGCCTGTTTCCACACTGAAGGGAACTGACCTTGGGCTAAAGAGGAATTCCAAATGGAAAGAAGAGGACTAGTTAAAACCGGGGCAAAGTTCCCATCACTTTGGTGGGGACTGGATCCAGTCTGGCTCCGCAGTCCAGGGGTGTGATAAAGCTGGTTCAAATGAGGAAGACAGCTTGATAATGTTATCCTGAAAGAAATCAGAGAGCCCATTGCAAAGGGCCTGGGTGGGAGAGCTCTGGGTCTTCAAGGCAGGGGATTTACAAAATCCTTCACTATCTTGAAAAGTGTTTTGGTAGAATTCTCAGCCATTTTTATTAGCTGTGAGAAGTAGCATCTCATCGTGGACCTTTTTAGTTTTTGAAATTTATTCAAGGCAAACTTATATACTGTTTTAGCCTCGAGATCATAAGATTGCCGCCACTTACGTTCAAGCTGTTTGCAACAACTCTTTTCCTCTCGCAAATGGGAGAGAACCAAGGAGCAGAGGGGCGGGATCTAGCGGAAGTGATAGGGGCTAGAGGGGAAATAGCATCCAGTGCGGAGATAAGAGCGAATTATATCTAGCAACTTCCTCATTAAGATCTACAGAAGGATTGAAGTGATAAAAGAAACAAGGGTCAATGGTGTCACAGTTAACTTTAGACCATTTTCGTCCATTCTCTCTATTGAGAGAAGAAGGAAGGGGAAGGGGAGGGATAGTAATTTCAAAAGGAAGGAGAAAATGGTCAGACCAGGTAAGGGGCAGGGCAGGAAGAGAGGTAACACCAGGGTGATTCGTGAATATAAGGTCCAGGGTATGCCCAGCTGTGTGTTGGGCCCTTAACTAATTGGGACAAAGTTAATCCTTGCAAGGTTTCCATTAAGAGAGACGCTTGTGTACATGAAGGATTGTCCACATGTAAATTGAAATCCCCTAACACCGTAAAATAGGAGTGTTTTAGGGAGAGATCAGCTATAGTGTGCAATAAAATATTAAGAGAGGAAGTAGCAGCCGTAGGGGGGTTATATACCAGGATGCCGGCGAAAATAATAATGTCTGAGTCCATAATCGTAAAATACATAGCTTCAATAAGCCCTAGGTTAGTGAGTTTCTTAACGCTCAAGTTAAGATGTGATTTTAGAATAGCAGCAAGGCCCCCTCCAGTTTTGTTGTTGTCACGATTGATACTCATCAATCGATAGCCAGGGGGGGTGGCCAAGTGTATATCAGGTTTGGAGCTATCTTTAAGCCACGTTTCGGTGGGGAATAATATATCCCAATCCTGAGTGTCCAAAGATAGCCATATATCAGTGGCATGACAAGGCAAAGAGCGACACTTAACTAGGGCTGCCTTTAACAATCTTTGGGACTCTGGGGTTTAGTAACCTTCAGTAACGAGGGGCCCCGATTCCGCAGGAGGTTAACGGCAAATTTGCACGCAGAGCAAGTGTAAGGGGAATCCCCTAAACCAAGAGGACAGCAACGGACATCAGGGGAGCAGACGCCTTGTCTGAGCTGGAGAATCTGCGAATTGGTCCATGTAATTGTAGGGGGTCGGGGGACAGGGCGTCTGGCGCTAGGCGGGGGCCAGGCGCAGACGGGCGCAGACGGGCTTGCCTTAGGCGCGCCCGCTGCGCCCGTCCGCTGCGCGGACGGGAAGTCCCCTTTTTTTATCCATTCTGGAGGAGGGTGGGAGGCGTCCAGGAGCTGGAGCACTACCCTGCCTCCCCCCAAGATGGCGGTTTAGCATTCTCCCAGCCGGCGTCAGCGCTGCAATAGGCTGCGCCGGGGGTGAGAGCCCAGTATCAGGAACCCTAAGACGAAGTAATCTCGTCCAACCACTCAAGTAAGCAGTATCACAATTATAAAAAAGGTCCAGATAAAATATGTACAATTTTTAAAAGCACTCGAAATCACGGCAGAATTGCAGGCAAAAGGGAAAGGAGAGAGATGCCCCCGGCGTCTGCCTCAGGGGAGAAAGACACGTAATCTGTCTGCTGTCAAACCAAACACACCTTAAATAGCAAGGGAGGGCGGGAGGCGTCCAGGAGCTGGAGTGCTACCCTGCCTCCCCCCAAGATGGCGGTTTAGCATTCTCCCAGCCGGCGTCAGCACTGCAATAGGCTGCGCCGGGGATGAGAGCCCAGTATCAGGAACCCTAAGACGAAGTAATCTCGTCTGACCACTCAAGTAAGCAGTATCACAATTATAAAAAAGGTCCAGATAAAATATGTACAATTTTTAAAAGCACTTGAAATCACGGCAGAATTGCAGGCAAAAGGGAAAGGAGAGAGATGCCCCCGGCTTCCGCCTCAGGGGAGAAAGACACGTAATCTGTCTGCTGTCAAACCAAACACACCTTAAATAGCAAGGGAGGGCGGGAGGCATCCAGGAGCTGGAGCGCTACCCTGCCTCCCCCCAAGATGGCGGTTTAGCGTTCTCCCAGCCGGCGTCAGCACTGCAAAAGGCTGCGCCGGGGGTGAGAGCCCAGTATCAGGAACCCTAAGACGAAGTAATCTCGTCTGACCACTCAAGTAAGCAGTATCACAATTATAATAAAGGTCCAGATAAAATATGTACAATTTTTAAAAGCACTCAAAATCACGGCAGAATTGCAGGCAAAAGGGAAAGGAGAGAGATGCCCCCGGCTTCCGCCTCAGGGGAGAAAGACACGTAATCTGGATGCACATGGAGCACATACGATGCTCAGGGCTTTCTCACTGCCCTTGCCGACTCCCACCCAGGCTCTCACCCCTCCAATGACATCGACGAACTAGAACAAGACATAGGCTCCTGGTTAGAGTCGGTCAGCGACCTATTTGCTCCCTTAGTTAAATATCCTCGTATCAGGCATCGGAATTCCCACAGGTGGTTTTCGGACGATCTCAAGGCTCACAAATTAAAAACGCGCCAGTTAGAACGCACTTGGAGACATGACTACTCTGACTCAGCCAGACAGTCCTATCTGGCCGCACGTACAGACTACAAAGCAGCCATCAGGTCAGCTAAAATGGAACACTTTTCTAAAAGGATCTCATCGGCAAATGACAAACCCAAGGAGGTGTTCAGAGTCTTGAATGAGCTAACTACAGATGACAGAACCCTCCCAGCTCAGACCCCCACCCAGGAAGCCTGCGATACTCTGAACTCCTTCTTTCTGGAAAAGATCATAAAAATCAAAAAGTCTATACCCAGCCATCTCCACCGGATATTTCATCTAACAATCCTCTGACCTTCATCGCCTTCCCCGCTCTGGATTCGACCTCCCTAGCGGAACTTGCCACCCGTGTGAAATCTGGCTCCCCTAACGACTGCTGTCCACCATCTGTCCTGCAGAGTATATGTCTCAATCTGCCAGACTGTATTCTAAATTTACTGAACAGATCTCTCAGCAGTGGCATCTTTCCTACCTCTTTCGAGGAGGCCATCTTATTACCCCTCCTCAAAAAACCCGGCACCGACCCTGCGGAGCCGTCGAATTATCGCCCCATTTCCCTCCTTCCCTACTTCTCCAAACTCATGGAGGCCCATGTCACCCGGTGCCTGTCAAACTTCATTGAATCCTCCTGCCATCTTGAGCCTAATCAGGCTGGCTTTCGACCTGCCCACTTTACAGAGGCCGTCATCCTGGCAGTCCTTGACACACTCAGGAGCAACACGGACGCGGGGCGTCCCCAAGCCCTCGTCCTCCTGGACTTGTCGGCCGCATTCGATCACAACATCCTTCTCCACCGTGTCGAGCAGGCAGGCATCCAGGGCACTGCTCTTGAGTGGGTCAAGTCCTTCCTCACTGGAAGAACATAGGCGGTCCGCCTGGGCCCTTACACCGCCAAAAAAAAACCCACCTCTTGTGGAGTCCCCCAGGGCTCCTCTCTTTCCCCACTTCTATTTAATTTATATCTCCGGCCACTGATTCAATCTCTTCTGAAATGGGACATCATAGTCTATAATTACGCCGACGACTTGCAACTCATCCTCTCACTTAACTCACCACATGCCATCAACACGTTCCATGCAGTCATGATTCATATCCAACTCTGGATGAATCAGAATCAATTGAAGTTGAACTCCGGCAAATCCGAGCTCCTTCTCCCTGGACTCAGTTACGCCCACTGGGGCCCACAGTACTGGCCTCCGGAGCTCGGCTCTCCCCCTATCCCAGCAGAAACAGTAAGAGTTTGGGCGTAATCATTGACGCCGAACTCTGCCTCAAAGCCCAAGTTGAGCAGTAGTTTCATCTTGCATGTACCAACTTCGGAGGATCCGCAAAATCCGTCACCTTCTCCCCTGCGGCACTCACTCAAACTGTCATCTCACTTGTGCTCTCCCGCTTGGACTTTTCCAACTCCATTTACCATGGTCTCCCACAATTTCTGTTACACCATCTCCAAGTCATCCAGAATCAAGCGGCCCGCTTGATCCATGGAACCCCCAGACGGCAATCAGCCAAGCCTCTGCTCCATAGCCTCCATTGGCTTCCAATAAACCAAAGGGCTGCCTTCAAGGTGGCATGTCTCACCTTTAAAGCCCTTCATTGCTCTGGCCCTGGGTTCCTTAAATCCCTCATCCATCACAACACGCAACCTCCGATCAGCTCACCGTGACTTGCTAGTCACTCCCAAAAATAAAACTAAGAAATTCGGCGGTCGCCGTTTCTCCTACCTAGCTCCTGTGTTCTGGAACCTCCTTCCTCTTTCTATCAAATCTTCTTCTTCGCTTCTTAATTTCAGAAAATTGCTAAAAACCCATCTTTCCACCCCCCCTTAGCTAGGTTCCCGCTTCCTGCGCTTCCCCCTCACCCACTCTGTCTATCAGCGCCAGGAAGCTTCGGCGTCAGTGGGCTTTACAAATGGCACCTAAGATAAGATAAGATAAGATAAGGTAGTGGGGGTGATGAAAGAGGGCTGTGACAGATAAGGATGAGGGCGATGCAGTGGGTGATGAAAGAGGGCTGTGACAGATAAGGATGAGGGTGATGGCAGTGGGTGATGAAAGAGGGCTGTGACAGATAAGGATGAATGTGATGGCAGTGAGTGTGATGAAAGAGGGCTGTGACAGATAAGGGTGAGGGTGATGGCAGTGGGTGATGAAAGAGGGCTGTGACAGAGAAGGATGAGGGTGATGGCAGTGGGTGATGAAAGATGGCTGTGACAGATAAAGATGAGGGTGATGGTAGTGGGTGTGATGAAAGAGGGCTGTGACAGATAAGGATGAGGGTGATGGCAGTGAGTGTGATGAAAGAGGGCTGTGACAGATAAGGGTGAGGGTGATGGCAGTGGGTGGTGAAAGAGGGCTGTGACAGATAAGGATGAGGGTGATGGCAGTGGGTGATGAAAGATGGCTGTGACAGATAAAGATGAGGGTGATGGCAGTGAGTGTGATGAAAGAGGGCTGTGACAGATAAGGATGAGGGTGATGGCAGTGAGTGTGATGAAAGAGGGCTGTGACAGATAAGGGTGAGGGTGATGGCAGTGGGTGATGAAAGAGGGCTGTGACAGAGAAGGATGAGGGTGATGGCAGTGGGTGATGAAAGATGGCTGTGACAGATAAAGATGAGGGTGATGGTAGTGGGTGTGATGAAAGAGGGCTGTGACAGATAAGGATGAGGGTGATGGCAGTGAGTGTGATGAAAGAGGGCTGTGACAGATAAGGGTGAGGGTGATGGCAGTGGGTGGTGAAAGAGGGCTGTGACAGATAAGGATGAGGGTGATGGCAGTGGGTGATGAAAGAGGGCTGTGACAGATAAGGATGAGGGTGATGGCAGTGAGTGTGATGAAAGAGGGCTGTGACAGATAAGGATGAGGGTGATGTTAGTGGGTGTGAGGAAAGAGGACTGTGACAGATAAGGATGAAATTGATGGCAGAGGTTGATGAAAGAGGGCTGTGACAGATAAGGATGAGGGTGATGGCAGTGGGTGTGATGAAAGAGGGCTGTGACAGATAAGGATGAGGGTGATGGCAGTGGGTGTGATGGAAGAGGGCTGTGACAGATAAGGATGAGGGTGATGGCAGTGGGTGTGATGAAAGAGGGCTGTGACAGATAAGGATGAGGGTGATGGCAGTGGGTGTGATGAAAGAGGGCTGTGACAGATAAGGATGAGGGTGATGACAGTGGGTGATGAAAGAGGCAGTGGCAGATAAGGATGAGGGTGATGGCAGTGGGTGATGTAAGAGAGGGCTGTGACAGATAAGGTTGAGGGTGATGACTGAAGTGGAGGATGGAGTAGTAGCAGTCAGGGTTGGCGGAAGACGAGGGTAAAGTAGTGGCAGAGGGGTGATGATGTGAAGGTGAGTCTGATGTCAGAGGAGACTGGTGATTGAAGTGTTATTGGCTGACAAGAGTGATTGAGGATAAGGGGAGTGCGGGTTGGAGTGATCTAAGAATATGTCTATCGAGAGGGTGATGTCATGGTGAGAGTAAGCCAGGATAGGTTAATGGCTGTATATGGTGAGGTTTTGGGGCTTAAAGATATATGATAAACCATGTAATATCTATTAACTGAAAAGAATCTCATTTAATGAAAATAACACAAGTTTGTCATGCACCTTTTCTATTTTAATGCCAAAATCATCAAACTACTGTGGGCCTGTACGATGCTCATTCACTTCAGGCTGCTCCATTTGAAACTCTAAATGAATTCAACAGCTATTATTCCAACAAGAAGGTGTCAGAAGCGTTTTACTCATATCCTGACTACATAATGTCAGCTCTCGAGTTGCTCATTAGAGCTCTGTGTTGAAGCTGCAGTAGATCACTTTGGAGTCAAGTGATAGACAGACAGACCGACAGATTGCTGTTGGTGCTGGAAATACATGCCAGAGAGGGCCTTGGGAGTCTAACACAGGTTTCTTCAGTAAAAGCCTGACTTCACTAATATCTGCAAACCTCCCTTTGCTGTCAACTTTAGAATAAGCTGATATTTATTTGGATATTTGAGCTAAACAGTGCAATGTGTATCACAGGAGAGAAAAACACCCCTGCATTGATATGCCTTTGAATGTGTAATGATGCTGATGCGTTAGTCAACTTTAAGCACGTGTGCAAACAATATCATGACTTTATATTATGTGAATGTTTAAAGCGCACTATCCCCCTCGAAGGTTTCTTGGCGCTGCTTCCAGCCCCTCTTACCTTGTACTTCTGCTCCGCATCCTTCACGGGGATCACACGGTGCCTCCTGTGTGCCGGGGTCTGCCAACAGTCCAAGCACAGGAGTTCATTATCGGTTTCACAGAAGAGCAGCAGCCGCTCCCCGTGCTCCTCACAGAGGCCTCCTGGTACTATCAGCATTTCCTTCACCATCTCCACCATGTTTGCAAATCTCTTATTCGGTTTCATTTCCTTTTCTTGGTCAAAGCCCTGCCTGCACTCTGGGCAGGCTTTCTCCAGGTCCTCTTTCCTCTTAAATGTGTCAAAGCAGGAGAGACAGAAGTTGTGTCCGCAGTCCAAGGTCACGGGGTCAGCGTACAGCTCCCTGCAGATGGAGCAGGTGGCCTCTTCCTGGAGTCTGGCCCTGGGGTCTGCAGCCGCCATGTCTGAAACAAGCTTACATTACTACAAATAGTGCAGAGCAGAGTGAACTGTGCAGGCCTAGAATGTAGCACAGCCAGAGAAACTACAGTCAGCACTTTCATATAGGGAACAATAGGATACATTTTGTACAAACACACAGAGTTAAGGCCTGCAACTTCTACGCAGACGTTTCAAGTTAAAAGCAGCGTTAGGCCTCAGTAGAAATACAGGCCCAGGCCTCTGCACCGGAAATAGGCCAGAAAATAGCATGTTACAAGGGACAATGAGTTTAGCTGAACTTTTCAGGTCACATAGTTTGTTGAATGGTCAGGGAATGTCCTGCAGTCACGAAGATAAGCTACTGCATGAGGCGTAGATCATATCTTCTTCCAAACTCAGGAAACCAGTAGTGTTTTAAACATTGGAGCTACAAAAACCACAAACCCCAAGCCCATCTGCTAGAGACACTGAGCTGGAAGGTGTCAATCATGTCCTTTGTAATCGGTTAGTAATGCATGCACACATAGATTAAGCATGCATTAGAACAACAATGCCCCTGCACTATACAAGTATAGAACAATAAAGTGATAACATCCGTAGCAAATGACGATCAGTTAGTATACAACCACACTTTCGGAGTGACTTTAGGACAATCAATGATCCAAGTTCGGGTACAAGAGTTCCAAAAGGAAAGAAATGTTCTGTTCTTGGTGTTAAATAAATGTTTTATTGTTCCTTTGATAATGCCAACACGTGTTTCATCGCAGGGAACCTACTGCGAATCTTCAGGGCTTCTAGAGGAAAGTATGACAACACATGTCAGAAGTGTGCGAAATGTCCGTTTCTGGACAAAGTTCCGGTTAACTGTTTCGAGTCGTTCGAGGTCTGTAGCACGCTGCCTGCGTGATTAAAAGATCTTATTCAGTTTAGGTATGTGTCAATACCGGGAGGAGTTGAAGAGAGTATACGAGGGGTCTTGATTAAGACACAGTATTCCTTAACAGGCGGGTACACCTGAAAGAAAAGGATTGGGTGAAGGCGGCTTGTTCGCGCTGAACTCCCTCTTGTGGTTCCCGGTGCCGTTTTCCAATGACGGTCATTGGAAAACGGCACCGGGAACCACAAGAGGGAGTTCAGCGCGAACAAGCCGCCTTCACCCAATCCTTTTCTTTCAGGTGTACCCGCCTGTTAAGGAATACTGTGTCTTAATCAAGACCCCTCGTATACTCTCTTCAACTCCTCCCGGTATTGACACATACCTAAACTGAATAAGATCTTTTAATCACGCAGGCAGCGTGCTACAGACCTCGAACGACTCGAAACAGTTAACCGGAACTTTGTCCAGAAACGGACATTTCGCACACTTCTGACATGTGTTGTCATACTTTCCTCTAGAAGCCCTGAAGATTCGCAGTAGGTTCCCTGCGATGAAACACGTGTTGGCATTATCAAAGGAACAATAAAACATTTATTTAACACCAAGAACAGAACATTTCTTTCCTTTTGGAACTCTTGTACCCGAACTTGGATCATTGATTGTCCTAAAGTCACTCCGAAAGTGTGGTTGTATACTAACTGATCGTCATTTGCTACAGATGTTATCACTTTATTGTTCTATACTTGTATAGTGCAGGGGCATTGTTGTTCTATTGTTACTTGTGTGGATCTTCCTGGTCCAACTTTGAGCGGTTGTGTGAGATTACCGCTCGCCCTATTGCCTGTACCAACCACTTCACCGTGCTCTCTACCTAGCGGACATACAGGTGTGCGCCCTATTTCCCTGGTAAATGATAAAAATCTCCTTGTCGTAAAACCTAGATTAAGCATGCACACAGGATGGACTGGCCCAAGTGCAAGCCTTGCCACTGCTCATAATGATATCGTTGTCGCTTCAGTTGAAAACCACATGTTACGCTTACACGATGCTAGGCATGATGGATGAAACCACAGGTCAGAGGTCAGATAAGCGTGGCCAAAAAGCATTAGGCAAAATATAATCACTCGCTTCACAGGGAAACAGATTTGTGTAAAATGTTGGTAGTAACGGTTAAAGTCTGAGAATAGAAAAACCACTAAGGAGGTTTCCACCAATATAGGATGCGAGGGTCATGTGGCCCCTATGCTTTGTTTCCAAGAAATTGTTGTAACTGCTGTTTTTAATCCATTCATATGCTTGTAACTTTTTTCTATTATGGTTTTACTGTATATACACCAGGTCAAAAGAGTACCCAAAAGAAAAATAATCTTGATGATGAATTAGATGATGCAGTTTTAGAAG
Source organism: Lissotriton vulgaris (assembly GCF_964263255.1). Classification (NCBI taxonomy): domain Eukaryota; kingdom Metazoa; phylum Chordata; class Amphibia; order Caudata; family Salamandridae; genus Lissotriton; species Lissotriton vulgaris. The sequence goes on along the minus strand of NC_141691.1, from coordinate 2,139,309,027 downwards.
AAATTTATAAAACTAAACGCAAACCGCCACCTTATCAAGCAGATTCACAGTCAACCCTGAGAGTTTCTTCGGGAACCTCTCCAAGTGCATCTCCTAGAGAAACTGATGAAGGTTCGCCCAGATTTTTAAAATTACCTGAAAGAGTAGGGTCAAGAAACAATTCTAGCACACCAAGAGAAAACAGTAAATATCCTCTAATTCCAGAACAGAGAAATGAAATCCCAAGAAATGTAGAGCGATTAAGTGATGTTCCAGAAATTTCAAATTATAATAGAGCAAAAGAAGAATTAAACCAGCAATTGACTAAAAGCATGGAAGCAATGACAGTACCAGTAACAATCGGTCCTGTTGTACCAGTTTTTGATCAGAGAGAAAATAGACACTCAGCTCTGACAGTTCCATTAAATGCAGAAATACAGAAAGTGGCTGAAAATTTTTATTCGGAATTAACAGAAATTCACAGAGAAAAATCAATGATGCCTGATTTGACTTTTAATCAAAGTTTATCAGGTAGTCAGATACCATCTGTTGCAGGTTCTGATTCTGGTTCTTCAGAAAAGAGCTTGAATAGAATAGATTTAACACAAACTTTACTGTCCCCGCAAGCTCCTGAATTTAAAAAGCTTGATATTGCAAAATTGAAAGCTGATTTGGAGGAATTAATAATTGGCACAATTGGTAATGACAGTTTAAAATTATATCAGGATGATGAATTGTTGTTTATCTGCAAAAGTATTCAATAGAAAACGAAAAACAGGTATGATCAATTAGAGGAAATGGCTTCTGAACTAGAAATTGATTTGAGTAGACAGAAACATTTGCAGAAACATTACAGAGTGGATTTTTCTGAAAAAGACATCGAAAATTTAAATACCACAGGTAGGATAACTCATATAAAAGAATTAATAGTTTTCCTGAAAAGATTAGGTGAATTAGGCAAATGGAGAGTGAAATGGTCAAAGAATAAAGAGCAGGACAAGAGAGACAAAGGAGAAACAGTTTCTGAATATCCAATGAGGGAAATAGCTGGCGGAGGGTATGTGCATGTCCCTTGGACAAGGCAGGACATTCTGTTGTTCACAAATGATTTTCCTCGGCTGGGAGAAAAGCCAGAAGAATGGTATAGTCAGGTGGATAGGTTTATTAAGGTTTCAAAAGTACTGTGGATTGATCTGGATGGATTCTTTGACATTGTTGTCCCATCAGATCTTTGGACAGAATGTAAAATTTCTGTACATTGGCCCAAAGAAGAACCTGCTCGTAACACAATAACAGGTGCCCCATCTAAAGATGTCATGGATTTATATAACAAAGTAATTTTTTGGCAGAAAAACAAAAATGCCCTGAAAGAAGTAGATTGGGTTAAAATTGACAGAACGAATCAAGAACCAAAAGAGTCAGTACATTCATTTTATGAAAGGTTACTGCTGGTATTTAAACAATACAGTGGCTACGAAAAATTAAGTGAAAAGGACATGAGCCACTTTATTTGCAGGTTTGTTTATGGCCTGAGACCTGAAATAAGTGAGATGATTAGAAACGGAATTGTAGGTTGGCAATCACTTTCAGTTGATGACATCCTGAGAAAGGCAAAATACTGCAGTGACGAGATAGATGCCAAGCAGAAAAAGCTTAAGGAAAAAGCAATGTGGGCACAGGTGAAGGTAGCTGGGCAGACCTTAGGAAATAAAAATGTTCACCAGAGTCAAGTCAAATTTAAGAATAATTTTAATAAACCAAAATTTAATGTAAATATTGAAGAGCTTAAACAAAAGCTCCCTTGTTTTAATTGCGGCGAAATTGGACACTGGAAGCGTGAGTGCAAGAATCCGCCTAGAAATTTTAAAAATTCATCATTAAATCCACAGATGCAGAGTGAGATAAATCAGCAACAACAGCTACAGCAACAGATAAATGAATTAAGTCTGCAGCGACAGCTACAGCGACAGGTAGTGAATCAGCAGAGCCAAGTTCCACAACCACCACTACCAAATTGTATGAATGGTCAAAGATACAGCCCCGAAACAGGATTCTGCGGAGGAGATCAGGTAAATAGATCGCCAAGAGTGAATGTGTCAAATGTTTCTCAACAATTTTGGTTAAAGGATAATCAAGGGAGTGATTCTGAGGATTACTCCTCATGACGGTGCCTGAGAGAGGAAGAAGAGTGTGTGCTTGGAGCCACTCTTGAGGTAGATCAAGCTGGTCCATTTGTAAATGGTAAAGTGAATGATGTAGAAATCACTTTTCTTGTGGACACGGGTCCTACCCGTTCTACTGTTAGATCAGTGGAAATAGAAAATCTTCCTCTCTCTGGTGAGCCCATCCAAGTAGTTGGTGTTGCAAATCAGCAAATTAAAACAGACTTAACTGAACCAGTAAAAATAGAAATTGAGAATTTCAAAGACAAACACAGATTTGTAGTCTGTAATAGCAGTCCTGTAAACCTGTTAGGTAGGGATATATTGTGCAAAATGAATTGCAAAATATATTGCTCACCGGATGGTATTGAGCTTCAAACTCTAGAAGAAGATGGTCTTTACAAATTGACAATGTTAATGGTCGAAGAGGAAAGTAAATTATTTCCTGCTTTTGACAAAAATAATTTGCCTGAAGAACTAAAAGAGCCAGTCAATCCGAAAATTTGGGATTTAACTGGAGATGAAATGGGTTTAATGAAACATGTGGACCCAGTGAAAATTACTGTAAAACAAGGAGTAGATTTCCCAAACATTCCTCAGTATAAAATGAAAGCTGAAACAGTTGAGGGAGTCATTCCTGTGATTGAGAAATTCATAAAACAAGGTGTTTTAAAGGAAATTGAGAGTAGCCCATGTAATTCACCGATTATGGGAATCAAAAAGCCAAATGGAACTTACAGGATTGTTCGGGATCTGAGAAAAATTAACCAGATAGTTGTTCCATGTTGTCCAGTTGTACCAAACCCTGCGGTAATTTTATATCAGATTCCGCATGATGCAGAATGGTACACGGTCATAGACCAGTGTAATGCCTTCTTTACGGTTCCACTGCATCCAGAGAGCCAACAAATTTTTGCATTTAGGTTCCAGGATCGTATCCTAGCATGGTGTCGTATCCCACAGGGGTATACTGAGAGTCCATCTATTTTTAATCAGCTGTTAAAGAAATCCTTGGAAGAATTAGATTTACCTGGAAAATCAACATTGGTCCAGTACATTGACGACCTTCTGGTGGCTGCAAAGACACAAGAAAATTGTGTAACTGATACCATTACCCTTTTGAATAGATTGGCAGATGAGGGACATAAAGTGTCACCTGCAAAATTACAATTTTGCAAACAAGAAGTAAAATATCTTGGTCACAGAATTGCAAAAGGAATTAGACAAGTGACAGTTGAGAGGATTAAAATGATTTGAGCAATACAACCTCCAACAACACAGAGACAGGTCAGGATGTTTCTGGGAATGGTTGGTTACTGTCGTCAATGGATTAGTGGATTTTCGGTAATTGCGAAACCACTACAGAGACTGACAAAGGCGGACATAAAAGACCCGATTACACTGACAAAAACTGAGTTAGAGGCTTTTGAGCAGCTAAAAAGAAGTCTGTGTGAAGCTCCAGCTTTGGAAATGCCAGACTATGACAAAGAATTTGAGCTGTATTGCAGTGAAAGGGAAGGTTGTGCATTATCGGTTCTGATTCAGAGACATGGAAAACTGAGAAAGCCAATTGCTTATTTCTCAGCTGTTCTTGATCCCGTTGCAAAAGCTTTGCCAGGTTGCTTAAAAGCAGTGGCTGCAACAAGTGTAAGCCTTGAGCAGAGTGAAGGTATTGAATGAAAAAGATCTGGAAATTGTGACTCTAGATCCAGAAGATGATGAAAGTCTGCTAGAAAAAGAAGCAGAAAAAGAATCTGAGCAAGAAGAAAATCAAGTCCAGGAGAGTATTGAAAAGCAGATCGAAAGCTCTGAAAGCAGGAACAAGAATTCTGAAACTGGGAAGTTAAAAGAATTTCCAGAAGAAGAAGAAGAATTACCGAGTACCAGCTACAAGGATGATGTTCCTAACGGAGAGAAGCTGCCGAGTAAAAAAGTTCCTAGATATAGATTTGAAGACTCAGAAACTGATTCAGACGAGAGTGATGAAGAGTCTGAAATAAGAAAATTCAGAAAAAGAGCTTGGAAAGCTGAATGTAACGAGTCTGTGCCAAAGAAGAAAATCTTAAGAAAAGGAGATATTTGGCCAAAAGAAAACTTAAAATTCAAATTAGTGAATAAATCAAAAGAACAGATAAATGAAATATCAAGTCAGAAAGGTGACTCTGATAAAAAAAATCAGTCAGGAAAGAAAATAGAAGTAATTAGCAGTAAGGCAAAAAGAGTGATAAGGCCCAATCAGAAATACAAGCCCCCAGAGTGGACTTATATTATTATACCACCAGTAGTGGAAATAAGCAGTAGTAGTCAGGAAGATTTGGAAGAAGCCAGTGATAATGACAATGATTGAAGTTATTTTCTTTTCAACTTGAGGTTTTATTTTTGGCATAAGGCTGAAGAAATTGTGTTAGGTGACACAAGGTCGAAGAAATTGTGTTAGCTGAGAAAACACATTCATGTGACGCAAGGTTGAAGAAAAGCTGTTAGTGGGTCATTAATTTAAAAAAAAAGAAAAACAAATTGACAAAGGGAGGTGTTTATAAAAAGTATAAAAAGTAATACTTTTAAAATTTTTGTTTTTGATTTTTTCTAATTTTTTCTAAAATGCCTAGTTCTTACAATTCTAGGTGTTCTATTCTAAGAAGATGTTGCAAAATGTCTCCTATTTGTGTGATCCTAATAATCTTGGTTTAGTTCATTTTGGCTGTCATTTTCCCTTTTGGAATTGACAAAGAGAAGTTTAAAGTAAACATGACTAGTAAAGTAGAGACTAAACAAGATAAACTTGCTGGCAAAACTAACAGAGTTATTGACCACAGACCAGAGATCCACCAAGATAGATCTGTTGGGGATTTTTCTAGCAATTCTTTTTCCAGGCTTCTGTCAGAATATGTAAGAGTCATGGATGTGAAGGACTGTTATGTATATGTTAATCTTCCTGCTTCTGTTTCAGAGGGGGTTAGCTATAATATGCTACCCCTTACTTATGGCATCACATGCAGTGTTATAGCTAGTTTGTTTTATCAAACAGGTCGTCTGATGTACTTTTACTCTGATCATGACGAAATCTTTGCAAATCTAAAAGTTGTAAATAGCTTGAACAAAGTTAGACCGGCTAAACAGATGAGGGAATTCTTTTTGGTGACTAATGAGCTTACTTATGAATATGCATACAGAAACAATTTAACATGCAAGATGAGAGCTGAAGAGAAAACTTTCCTGAACATGGTTGAGGAAAGAAGAGCAATTTATAAAAGGAATGAGATGCTGAAACATACTAAATCAAGGTTTTGGCAGCTGGAAGTTGAAAAGCTTAAAGGTGTAAATACAAATGCTGCTATTTACATAGATGAACCAGTTAGTGGTAAATTTTGCATTAGGCAAGATAACACCTTATATGATAACTTTTTTGTGGGTGCTAGTCAATGTGAGGATACTTACCTTATCAGAGGGGGGTGGGGATTTAAAGGTGGTAAAGATCCAATTTTTCCTGGAATTTATTTTGTTTGTGGAAATAAAGCTTACTTTAGCCTCCCAGATCACTGGTATGGGATGTGCTACCTTGGATTAGTTTTTCCAAAGATTTTTCATGTTGACAGAAATGCAAAGGGTTCTTTTGAATTTGGTGAACTCCTGAACAGGTACAAAAGAGAAAGTTTCTCAGAAATCATGGGAGACATTTTTGGCGCAATCATTCCTATGGTAGGAATAACCCTGAATGCAATCAAAATCAGAAAGGTTTCCACAATTGTAGATAGATTGTCAACGGACACTGCAAGTGGTTTCCAATTAGTCAACAAAGAACTTGTTGCCACTATGAGCATGGGTATGCAGAACCGTCTTACTTTGGACATTCTACTAGCAAAAGAGGGAGAAGTCTGTGGGATTTTACATGTCCATCACTGCTGTACTTATATCCCAGATAAGAGCCAGAATATAGAAACGCTTATTAAAAACATTACAGAATTTCATTCGGAAATGGAACCCTTAGAAGATGAAAAATTTTCTGAACGTTTGGGCAAAAGGATTGCAGCAATTAGTGAATGGTTTCAAGAAATTGGCAGCTCAATCATTGGCAAAATACTTTTTCCTGTAATAACCATAGTCATGGTGATACTTTTGTTAAAAATTAGTTGCATGATTCACAAGAGAAACAAATATGTGAGGGAAAAAAGAAGAATATATAAACTCAGAAAGGAACAGGAGAAGGAAATAGAATTAGAAGAGTTTCGGAGAGCCCAATATGAGAGTTCCGGACAAACTGCTGAGACAGGGGTTTAGGGAAAATAACACAGAGAGTGTTCAAAAAGTGATGTCTCCAAACTTGGATAAAATTTGATACATTTTGGGAGTTTTTTGGTGATTATTAAATCACCAGATGAGGGAGTTGAAGGAGGGAGTTTCAGAAATTATTTTGATTCTGGCTCGTGAAATTATACTTCCATAATTATTAATTGAATTAATATGTTTGTGCATGATTTTTATTAACCAACCTAGGATTAAGTGCATACATGAACACGCGGGTCTAATATTATTTGCTCTATGTTGCATCTGCAAGTTTGTTTAAAAATAATATACTAATATTGTCTAATGTTTATGTCAATATTAAATGCGGCTGTTTAATTAATGGAATGTGGTGAGTGGTGGTGAGTGGGCAGTGGCAGTGTCCACAGCCATTGTGCTCGGCGCTGAGTATTTTTAAATAGCGTGTTAGCGTGTTAGCGCTTTTTATTCTTATTTGCTTTTGGCAACAAAAACCTTTTACTTTTGGGGTCTTTGCAGGCTTACCTGCCTTAGCGGACGCCAGGGCTGTTCTCTTCCCTCCTTCCCGCCCTGGTCCGCGCGGTGACTAGCACCGTTGCGCGGAGGGCGTGGAAGGTCGAGACTGCCACTTCCGGTGAGCGGGGGAGACCGGTTAGCGGTCTAGTCATCCTGAGGCACTCGCTCTGGGGCATATAAGGCACTGGAGGAGCCGGCTCGCGTGGTGGTGAGTGGGCAGTGGCAGTGTCCACAGCCATTGTGCTCGGCGCTGAGTATTTTTAAATAGCGTGTTAGCGTGTTAGCGCTTTTTATTCTTATTTGCTTTTGGCAACAAAAACCTTTTACTTTTGGGGTCTTTGCAGGCTTACCTGCCTTAGCGGACGCCGGGGCTGTTCTCTTCCCTCCTTCCCGCCCTGGTCCGACGCGGTGACTAGCACCGTTGCGCGGAGGGCGTGGAAGGTCGAGACTGCCACTTCCGGTGAGCGGGGGAGACCGGTTAGCGGTCTAGTCATCCTGAGGCACTCGCTCTGGGGCATATAAGGCGGATGTTAACAAGGCAGCGCAGCGGACGAGCGCAGCGGGCGCGTCGAAGGCGCCGAAGTGTCGCCAAAGTCGAGCCCGTCTGCGCCCGTCCGCGGCCGACTGCGGGCTAGGGCGATAACCCCTGGTCGAAAGATCTACTGGACTAAGGAACAACTCCTTGGTTTCCGTCCCCGCACTGCCTCCATATGTATGCACGGTATGATGAGCAGCGACAGGGCATGTCCTCACTGTGGTTTCCGTACGACCATTTTGCCGCGGGATACCACGGAGCAGGCATTGTCCTGTGGTCTTCTGAATGTCAGGTCTCTACGCAAACATAGGCTCGATGTATTCGAGCTGATCACTGATAAAAAACTCGACCTATTGTTTCTAACAGAAACATGGTTAGATCAGTTCTCCGACTCTGACATTATCGAGGCTACGCCGGAGAATTACTCCTGGGTCAGGCAGGACAGGCCAGAGGGGGTGGGAGGGGGAATTGCGATTATTTTTAGGAACAATTTGGGCTGCTGCTTAGAGCGCACGCCGATCGTGGAGAGTGAGGCGGGCCTCTTCTCGATTAAAATCAATGGGGGCATGACGCTCAATGGATGCTTGGTATATCGGCCGCCAGGGGCCTGCACTAAGTTTAGGGAGAGCCTGTTAGAAAGCCTCATGGAGGCGACCCTGCGCAGGGATAAATTTCTCCTATTGGGAGACCTTAACCTGCACCTTAACTGCCCAGAGGACACAGGGGTTGAGGATTTTGGTCGGGACATGCTTGCCCTTCAACTGGATCTGAAACTTGAGGTCCCCACGCATCGACAGGGACACCTCCTGGACCCGGTCTATGCCAATTGGGAAGGTGTGGAGGTGTCAGGTGTTGAGCCCATTCCCTGGACCGACCACTTCCTGGTGGCATTCTCCATACAGAGTAGAAACACCAACAAAACCAGCCAGGTACCCTCTAACTATCTTAGGAGGAAGTGGTTTAAATTCTCGGTGGAGGATTTTAATCAAGCCTTAACTAGGGATGGTCTGCCTGGGGGCGAGGACATTGAAACAGCGGTCTTCAACTTGAATCAGCGCATCACGGAAGCGCTTGACCAGACAGCCCCACTTTGCCGTACTACCACAGGTGCTCGGAAAGATCGCTCAGCTCCATGGTTCAGTGCTGAGCTGAGACTGACAAAGGCGGACTGTAGGCGGGCAGAAAAAGTCTGGAGGGTGTCCTATGACAACAAGGCCAGGGACTTGTTTCTGGAAAAAAGGCGCCTTCACCATAGGCTGATAAAAAAGTCTAAGGCAGCCTACTTTGCTGGACAAATTCAGGGGGCGGAAAACTCCGCCAAGGAACTTTTCGGCATCTATAAATCCCTGACTTCGGTAAATGCACCTACAGAGCCGGAGAGCTGCTCTACGGAGTTATGTGACCGGATTGCCGACTACTTCTCCGCCAAAGTAGAGAAGATCTACTCGACCTTTCCTAGTCGGTCGACAGGGTCTGACCTGGAGGTAGCAATGGGGGACACAGAGACGGCAGGACATATTACACACTTTTGCACCCCTCCTCTTGAGGAATTAATAGCGGTGTGCCGCTCTGTTACATCAGGGTCCCCGTGGGATCCGGTGTCGCCAAAACGCTTGGCAGACAGTCTGGAAGTCTTGGAGCCTTATATAAGGCACATCCTCGACGTATCTTTCGGATCGGGAAAGCTGCCGGACGGGTGGAAACAGGCGGTGGTGCTCCCGCTCCGGAAGAAACCCCACTTAGGCTTCGAGGTATTAGAAAATCTGAGGCCCATCTCCCTCCTGCCTTTTCTGTCAAAAGTGGCGGAAAAGGTGGTCAATACCCAAATCATGAAGCACGTGGAAGAAAGGGGACTGCTCCATGCGACGCAGTTTGGCTTTAGGCCACGACATTCCACCGAGTCCGCCCTTCTCATGGCTACGGAACATCTGAGAGAGGGCGTGGATGCAGGCCAAACTATGGCTTTGATCCTGTTGGACCTCAGCGCGGCGTTCGACACTGTAGCACATAACATCCTGCTACAGTGTCTGAACAGAGGTGGCATCTCTGGCACCGCGCTGAGATGGATCCAAGACTTTCTCAATGGGAGGAGTTTCCGAGTCAGGCAGGGAGACTGCTATTCAAGGGGGGTGCCTTTGGGCCAAGGCGTGCCGCAGGGCTCGTCTTTGAGCCCAACCCTCTTTAATATGTATGTCGCGCCTGTTGCCTCGATTGTGGAGAGCCATGGCCTCCAACTAGTCTCCTACGCCGACGACACGCAGCTGGTGATCTCCCTATCGCATGCGCCCTGTCTTGCTGCCGATGGCTTCCGTTCGTGCATGAAAGATCTTGCCGAATGGATGGCCAACAATTGCTTGAAGCTGAACGGCAGCAAGACAGAGGTGCTGGTGGTGGGGAGAGCCCAGTCTGCCTGGTCGCCGGCATGGTGGCCTTCCTGCCTTGGACCTACCCCTACCCCCTGCCTAGAGGCACGCAATTTGGGGGTGTGGTTTGACGTGGGTCTCACATTTGGCCCCCAGATTAATCGGGTGGTGGGAGTCTGTTTCGGGATTCTGAAGAAGCTGAGAAAGGTCCTGGACTTACTCCCGCTTGAAGCCCGTCAAACCCTGGTCCATGCCCTGGTGACAGCTAGGTCGGACTATGGGAACCTGCTGTACCTGGGGGCTCCAGAAAAAAGCATGGCCCGCCTGCAAGTGCTGCAGAATGCGGCAGCGCGTCTGATTCTCAGATTGCCTAAAAGGGCGCCTTCTAAGGCTGCCCTCCAGCAGCTACACTGGCTCCCTGTGAGGAGAAGAGTGGAGTATAAAGCCCTCTGCACCTGTCATCGCATCCTGAATGGCAGGGCACCCGACCCTCTGACTAATTTGATCGAGGTGTACAAACCAACACGTACGCTTAGATCCACAGGGGGCGGCCTACTGAGGACTCCAAGAATTAAGAAGGCCCGCATGGGAGGCAGGTCCTTCAGATACCTGGCGGCAACTAACTGGAACAAACTGCCAGCGGACTTGCGTCTGGAACCAGAGGAGGCAAGATTCCGAGCAAAACTAAAAACATTTCTTTATACTAAATAATGGCCCGCGCAGTTTCTTGTGTCCCCTGTCATCTGCCTATTCCCACTTTCAGCGCGTGGACACGCCGGTGTGCGTAATCGCAGCGCTCTACAAATGTCCCAATAATAATAATAATAATAATAATAATAATGTGCTTATTTTATATGTGCTTTTGTCTATGTCTTGTCTTTTTATTTTTGCACAGGCTCGTGGAGAATCCTGCTGGTCCAAAAGAAGATGGTAGAATAAAAGCTGCATTAGTGTGCTTTTTGCTAGATAACATAAACTAATGGGTTAACATTAGTAATGGTGGGTGGGTAACAGAATGGGTCTCAATTCTCTAATTAATTACTGTCATGTGTTTGTTTAAATTTTAGTTTTTGTGTGGGACTTTTCCTTGAAAGATGGCTGGCTCGCAGTGCTGTTAAGAACGAGACTTGACCAGAGTGAAGCCTTCACACACGTGCATAAAAAAGAATGTTTCCTGCCTAAACACAGGAATAATGTGCAGAACTGTTGATGGTCGAGTCTACGTGTTCTTGGAGAGAGCACCGAGGACAGAAAGCCTGTTTTGCTTGCCAAGTTCAGGAAGTGAAAGTTCTTTGGCCCAGTTTTATGTTGCAATTCTAAGGAAGCTAGAAGTATGGAATCTAAGAACAATAAGGGGTTATGATGTGCCTCGGACATGGTCAAGAATGAGTGACACGTTGGTGGACTGACATGGTTCAGCCAATAAAGATGCTGGATTTTTGCTGACTTTTAGAATGTAGTTACTTTAGTTAGTTAGAAAAGGTATAAAAACTGGCCCCTTGACAAGAGAGCCGCTCCTCACTTCCTGATTCCCGAGAGACGATGACATGCTGATGGACTTCCTATTCATGTAAGGATTAATAGGGTTTATGGACTTTTCATTTTCCCCTTCTAGGTGAAGTGAGTCAGTTAGGGAAAAAGATTTAGGGAATGAAAAATGTTTTTATTAATATTCATGTCTCTGAGATACCTTTGAAATGATAGTTCAATGTGCCTTTACTAAATAAAGCTGCTAATCTGCTAAATGCTAATAAATAAAGTTACTTAATAAAATGCTCTTACTTTGAAAAATAAAATACATTTTAAAATGTCAAGCTGGCCTTGATTATTTTAGTCGTTACCATCAGTTAATCGACCAAAGTGACTTAATTAAATGTTTCCGTTATATTTCTATGGTTATGATGATGATAAACTGCAGTTGTATATAAAGTGAAAATAGTTTATGAAAAGTTTATGATTAATTAGGTCACATGATTCAGTTGCCTAATTTCTGTCTCGGTTTCTTATGGGCCTTGTGAGAGTTTATGATTAATGGTGAGTATTGTGGTGTTGGGTAGTGTAGATGAGACAGAATTTCTATAGTGGCGCTGGATCACCCCAAAAAGGGGAGGAGGAGTGCTTAGTCAAAGGGCACAAAAGGACAGGGGGTAGGCGGAGAAGTGGGCAAGGGGAAAGATTCAGGTGAGAGGGGATAGGAGCTAGGAAGTAGTCAAAAAATGAAATAATGCTGAATAGGATCAGATAGATTGGAGACAAGGAAAAAGCAGAGTCGCAGAAATACGATGGGGGGTGGGCAAGACAGGGAGCTGGAGAGAAAAACTGTGCCCACAGTCCGACTGGGTAGGTGACGGGCAGGGGATGAAGCAAGGCCGAACTCCTCAATAGCTGAACAGAGCAGTTCCACCGGCGTCAGACATAGTGCTCGGACTCTGCTGTCAGTTTGGGGATCTGGTCTGGGCACTGCCAGAGCTGTTCCAGGATTTCGGTACGGGTGTCCACTGTTTTTTCAAGGTCATCTGCCCTCTCCCAATGTCTGTTACCTGCTGCACTGGGTCTTCCTGGGCAGTCCACACCTGATCCAGTGCATCTTCCTCCTGCTCCTGAGGGACCCCAGTCTGGCGGCCCCGGGGCTTGCCCATGGTGCTAGAGACTCTCCTAGCACCCCTCCACTTCGGCTCTTGTCCGGCGCTCCCTGTTCAGCTGAGATTCAGTCCCGCTATATGCTCCAGGGGCCCAGCCTCAGGCAGCAAGCGCACCATGATGGAGTCACTGCTACTGCCAGGCGACTCCCATCATCCGTTAAGGGGTGGGTTCTGGTTGGTGGGCTCTCTTCTGTTTGTCGCGCACACCCACCTACATAGTATCGAAGTCAATCAGTTGTGAGCCTCCGCAATGCACCTGGGCCCTCAGAATTAGATCAAGGGAATCAGTTGAATTTGGAATGGAGCCAGGAATCAGTGGAATTGGAAATTAAGGCAAAAATCGAGCCAGAAGTAAGCTAATCCTATCATCTTGTCAACCATTGGTAAGGTGAACAGCTGTTGGGGGGAAACGTTGCTAGGCAACAATACAAAATATTGAAGCGCATGAAGGACATTGCCAAGGGTCCCTCCTCTAATGAGGGAAGAGCCCTTGGCAGAAATTACGTAGCGTGCCCTTTCCGCTTTTAATTTTATTTTATTTTTTTATTGCTGGACGAACAAAGGGGCGAATGGAGGAAATGCAAGGGACCAGAGGATGCTGGAAATGATGGCGGCTCAAAGCGACCGGCACTCCATAAATTGTGAGATGGGAGGGAGGGTCGCGTCATGCCGAGGTTTCAAACTGTGAACTCCAAGCCGTCAGCGGAGAAGATGGCATAATTATAATTATTTAATTGACAGATTTCACGCCATATACACTTATAAACACCACAACACAAACCTAAAATTAATTACACATTTACAATTAATAATTACTAATTAATTAATGGTTATTAATTTATAAAGTATTTAATAATTAATCAATAACAATGTAATTACTTCACACCATTTACACATATAAAGTCCACTACACACACCTAAAATTTATTAAACAATTAACATAATTTATTAATTAACATAATTATTTAATAATTGACTAATTGAAATTAATTAAAAAATAATTAGTAAATTAACACATTAATTAATCAATTATTTTATATATTTAAATTACTTTCCACCCTATTCCCCTATAAGCCCACAACCCGCTACGGAACTAATAACACAAAATTCAACATAATATACATTAATAACTATTAAAATTCTACAACATATATTAAAATGACAAAAAATTCTCATTTAAAACACTAAAATACATAACATTATTAAAAAATCGATATTTTTGTAAACTATATTTTTGTAAACGATATTTATTACACCTATATTATTGTTATCGATATTACTTACCTGTCAGTCGATATTCTGGTCAAACTATATTTTTGTTATTGATATTTCTTCAATTTGATATTTCTGCGGGGATATTTATGTCAGACGATATTTCTCAGTCGATATTCCTGCTCTGCACCCAGGCAGAACCTTCTGTGCAAAGGCTAGGGCCTGGGCACTTATTATTTACAAATTAAGCTCTGGCCAGGCTTGTTACTGAAATCGTATTGTGTTCCGTACTTGAATAGATTTGAGGCGCCTGAGCTTGAGGTCAAAGTGATCTGTAAAGTGTACTTATCACATTTGTATCTGCAAAAGCCAAAGTGGCCTCTCTGCTCTGGGCATATATTGGAGCATGTTTGATCTGTGCCCCGTCCTACAGAGATCACAGGTGCAGGCTATTTGGGCATGTGTGATCTGTACTTAGTACTCGTAGGAGTATGGGCTTTGTTGATGTGTAAAGTGTACTCAACAATGATCTCACTTGCAGGAGCTGATGGCTGTGTGATGTAAGTAGTGAATTAAAAAAGAGATAGCATGGGGCGTGGCTTGGCAAGCCAGCATGGCAGATGTGTGCTGAGTGAGCTCTGTCCAGCCCGCCATAAATCCGTTATTTATCCTTGTCCTCTGATGACTTATTGATCGCAAACAAAGACTCAGCAGTCCCGTGGCCTGAACGGTATTGTCCTGGGTAGTTCTGAGCCGCCTCCGGGACACACAGCAGTTTATCTCTTTGTTGGCCGGGACAGGCCATGTGAGGGCGAGACCTGGCTTACCGGGCGGCTGCGCTGAAATCGGCAGAGGTCCCTTGTAGAGGAGGGGGCAGCAGTGTTGGCACCGGCTCCCCGAGCAGGAGCAGAGTAGAGCGCTCAGGAGATCGACGGCTGGGCTGAGGGAGCAGGTGGGGTGCTGATCCCTGTTCCCCGGCGTTGCCAGAGGCGTGGACAGACTAAGTGGCTCGGCGGCTGGTTCGAGCTGCAGAAGGGAGGTGAGGCACTTGGGAGTGGGAGCCGCTGTGAGTGCCTGGTGTCCTACTGGCCCCCTGGAGTGCCTGTCGGAGACTTCAGCAGTGGTGGTTGGGTCCCGGGGGTGTGAGCGTCCTGCGGGCCCAGCGACATGAGACCTACTTCCTTGAGCCCCTCCCCCACTGGGCTTACATTGCGGAGGGGGATCAGCGGCGGTGTTGCATTGCAGAGGATGGCCACGGTATTCAATTGAGGGTCCATAGGCCCATCTGGGGCCCCAATGGGTGCGGTCCCACCTCTGCCCCCCAGGCCACAAGGAGCATGCCAATCAGGCCATGGGGGTGCCACCTGGGACCGAGAGATTGGCGATATCCAGAGCACGCTAGGTGGGGTTGCAGCCGGGAGGTGTGTAAATTGGACAGCCAGTGGATTTGAGGTGCCGTGGGTGCATGGGGGGGTTCTGCTTGTGTTCCTAAGGTGCAGTAGATTTGGCGGTCAATAGAGCCGCACAGGGGCTACTGGGGACACTGGTTGGGAAGTGGCGCAGACTACCTGATCACTTGTTGGCTCTGGTCTTGAGGCGGCGCATCATCGGCTCCCAGTCGGCAGTCGGTCGGGCCGCGGATGCCCACCGTTGGACGGCTATTATTCTTGCTCCCCCCTCTGATCTCCTTTGGCCCTTGTGAAGAGTCCTGGGGATGGCCATGACGCGTGACTAGGGTGGTGGCGGCTCAACTAAACAAGGCCCCATTGACAAGTACAACGGTGCTGGGGTGGCAGCTGGGTTGTCCAGAGGACAGTCAGGGACGATACCCAACAACGCGGCACTAATGTCGGCCATCACTCAATCCAGAGACATGCTTTATGTGAAAATAGGAGCAGTTGGCTCTGATGTCATGCTCCGGAGGAGGTTTTCAAATGGACAGATTAGACAGTGTGGGTGAGGCTTCACATTCCGCCTGGGAGACTATCTGATTCCTCATCGAGCGAGAAGGCCCGGAGAGGTCCCCGGGGACCGCTGAAGGGTAACAGACGGTCACGGTCTTGCTCACGGCATCCCCTCCCAGTCCTGTTGCGCTTCCTCTGGAGGAGGTTCAGTGCCTGGGCATCAGGTATTGGCAGACTAATGTGGGGTCCTTCTCCAGTGCCAAGACCTTGTGGGAGGCTTTGAAGCCCACTCTGAGGGGGGTGGATATTTCTTGGTGTGCGGCAGCGCGTACGAAATGTAGAGAGAGGGTACAGCGGGCGGAATTAAAGATGGAAGCCCTTGAATGCAGGATCCCCGAAGAAGGAGGGGGCCATCTTCGGAGGCAACAATTGGTGGCTCAACAGAGCTATGCGGCCTTACTGATGGACGAAGCCCGTCAGGCCTGGCTGGCGACGCGCAAAAGGGTGTACCAGTGGGGAGATAAGTCCGGCAAGATGTTGCATCAACTCTGCCAGGGAACCTTCCATTCCCAGGCCCTGCCAGGCGTCTTGGGCCAGGCGGGAGAACCAATCACGGAACCCCGGCCATTGAGGAAAGTTTTGTCGCTTATTACGCTTCCCTATACGCGCTCAAAGAATGCCTATTGCGTGCCGTTATAGACAAATTTATCGCTGACCTACCGCCCAAAACAGTGTCAGATGAGGTGAGGGATCAGCTGGAGCTGCCACTGACAGACGAAGAGATGGGTACCACACTGGGGGATGTTAACCCCTGGAAGGCGCCGGGACCCAACAGGTTCCCCAGTGAATTCTTTCGGCACTACTTTTTGCCGTTGGCCCCTCATTTCCGCCCTGTGATAGAGGAGGCTCGGGAGCGAGGTTCGCTCCCTCCTGATTGGAGACATGTGGAGGTGGTGGTGTTTCACAAACCGGGCAGGCCATCGGAGCAGCATGCTTCGTACCGACCTATTTCTCTTTTAAATGTGGAGGCAAAGGTCTTGGCCAAGGCCTTGGCCAACTGCCTCTTGCCTCACATTTCCACCCTGGTGCACCCGGACCGGGCAGGATTTATGCCTCAGAGGGCGACCAGGCACAATATTAGGCGAGCGCATGTGGCGATAGCGACTATCTGGCAGTTGGGGGAACCAGCAGTGCTATTACTGGCCGATATGGACAGGGAGTTCGACTCCCTAAACTGGGTTCATCTCCTTACTCTGTTGCGACGACTCAACTTTGGACCAAGCTTTCTCTCCTACCTCATGCTTCTGCACACAGATCTGATGGCATTGGTGCGGGTGACTGGGGCTGCATCATCTACCTTTTCATTCGGGCGGGGCACGCGACAGGGCTGTCCCATGTCCCCATATTTATTTGCACAAGCCATGGAGCCTCTGGCTGAATGGGTGCATATAGATGCGCAGGTTCAGGGGTTTGAATGGGCTCTGGGTCAGTCTGACAGGATCGCATTGTATGCGGACAATGTCCTCTTCTTCTTTATGGCTATAGATAGGACGGGGCCGCGGTTACTGCGCATTATGAAGATTTTTGGGAAGACCTCAGGACTCTATATGAATCCCCAGAAATCGACGATATGGCTTCTGGGAGTGCAGACGGGTATGGGTATGTGGATCTCCTCGATTCAGCGGGCGGTGGGGGTCTGAAATATCTAGGAGTGTTCTTGTCGGACGTACCCGTAATCTCCTGGGAACGTAACCTGGCTCCTGTTTGGGAATTGACCCACAAAGACCTTAAGTCCTGGTCCCGTATGCCCCTGTCACTATATGGCAGATCAGCAATTTTCAAAATGGTGGCGCTTACTCGGCTCCTTTATCAGCTGCAAAATCACCCATATCAGATTTTGCCCTGATGGTTCCAACAGGTGAATGCAGCGCTTGGGCAGTTCCTATGGGAGGGGGGAAAGGTGTGCATTGCTTTGCGCACATGCTTCTTGTCCACCTACTGTGGGGGGGCTGACGTCTTCTGATGTTCTTTCGTACTATCAAGCCTCGCATCAGTTGGTCCTCAACGAGAGGTGGTATGGTGATAGAAGAGACCCAGCGTATGCTGTTGAGCGGCGGCTCATGATAGTCTATTCACTACACACAATTCTCTATTCCGCGGCTTTGCGTGGCTCATTGCCGGCGGCTATGAGGGTGGTATTCCTGATTTGGAGGCAAGCATTGCGACGTATGGGATGGTGGAACACTTTGCCTCGGGAAACCCCCCTATGGAATAATGGGCGACTACCTCAATTGGCAGCTATGCAGGGGTTTCAGGGGTGGGACAGTATAGGCATCTCAGCTCTAGGGGGTGTCATGAGGGGCCTGACGCTCAAATCTTTTCAAGACCTTCAGGCTGAGTTCCATATGCCACGGTCCCAGTTCTTTTGCTAACTTCAATTTCGGCATGCCCTGTCCCCTAGCCTAGACGGCTTTGAGTCATTGCCGGAATTTAGCCCATTGGAAGCTAAGGTTTTTATGGGAGATTTAACCAGCCAGAAAATGTCCCGCATATTTTAATCTCTGGTTACACATTGCTCTTGTACACTGCAGAAGCTCCAGAGGGACTGGGAGGTGGATTTGGGCACATTGGAGGAGGAGGACTGGACTGAAGTCCTGGCAGCCCCATGGGCGCGGCTATAGCTATGCGACTCTGGTTTGTCCAGTTCAAGTACCTCCACAGGGTCTACCATACGCCGGCCTGCCTGTGGAGAGCAGGGCTGATTGCCTCCCCTTTGTGATTTCCATGCGAGCGTGAGGAGAGCACATTCGTCCACACGGTCTGGCACTGTATATCCTTGGATCATTTTTGGAGGGGGGTATTTGATTATATATCGGAGGTCCTGGGTTGGGGGCTCCCACGCACACTGCAGTTGGCCCTGCTTCACCTTATGGAGGGGTTAAGTGGCAACATTTATAAGAGACACCTCATGCTGTTGGGTTTATACTGGCAAAGAGGGACATTGCTTGGGCATGGAAGGCGCCAAGGGCCCCATCATTGACTGCATGAAAGAATGGGCTGGACTTCTGTATGGGCCTGGAACAACCTATCTTTGTCACTAGGGGGCGCCCACGCAAGCACTATAAAGTCTGATGAAAGACCCGCCATTGGCAGAGGAGACTCATTCCTTGAGATAATTTATAGGTACACCATGGGATGTGGGGGTGCAGAGGAGGGTGGGTGTGAGGAAGTCATAGGAATGGAGGAAGGACTCACCGGACAATCACCAGGGGGGGAGCGACAGCAACACGTTCCATCTCGGGACATTAATCAGAGACTACCGTTACCATGCTTCAACCTGGAAGTGACCCCTTGGGAATCCAGAAGTAGTAGGAACAGTCCAATGAATAGCAACCCAGTTCAAGAGGCGGGGTCAGAGAAGGTTGGCGCGAGAAGAGTGGAAGAGAGTTGGAGCAAGGCAGTGCAGAGAGAAGACGCGGGACCCGAGGAAGAAGACGCAGGACCCAAGACATTGGATGCGGGACCACCGGGTGACCAGGAGGGAGAAGAGAGCTGGTGCTAGGACTGGTGGTGTCCGGAGGATGCTGGCGAGTGGCCGCAACTCTGGAGAGTTGCGGTGGACTTGGTGAGTGCTTACGGCTCAAGGGTACCAGGAATTGGGTTGGTGAAGGCGGGAGGGAGAACTGGGTGGGATTAGGGATAGAGGGAGGCAGGCCTTGAGGTATTTCCTGATTAAGAACTTGGTGTCCTTATAACATACTGTCTCTTGTATAGTCATGGTGCCCCTTCTGTTATCAATAAAACTCCTTCTTTCAGACCCATTCTACAGCCTCCTCGCCTGTTTATAAAACCCGCACTCCCACAGTGGGACTCGGTGGGGTCTACTCGCCTTCTTATGCATGTAAGTGGTGGGCAGGACTGAACAGACCTTGTGCGGTCAGAGTGAGGGGTGGGGGAGTTGGTGCTTTCAGTTTTCTTGTTGGATATATATTCTCGGACATCATTGGAAACATTCAGAGTCATCATATCAGAGGCTTTTTGCACTTTAAGCAAAAGGCTATCTTGGGCCAGCAGGGGCGAGGGGCGAGGGAGGTCGGTGATCCTAGTGTGAATGAAAGATGTTTTATGGAGAGCTGAGTGTAATGCGGCGCTGAACCAACAGGGCAGATGCCATCGACTCTCCCATGTGACATGGGTCGTTTTCATGCCGCATTACCTCCCCCGGGGACTCCCCAGAAACGTGTGGTAGAGACGTCAAAAGCCGCGAGTGAGGGGTGCTGGGTGGGGCGGGCGGAGTTCAGAGGGTTAAGGGGCTGTTGTGCGCCTGGATATTCAGCGGTGACTGCAGCCCTCTAAATCTGAAATGCATGCACCATAGAAGGGGCACAAAACAAACACTGGCAAATAAACGGTGGCGCTGCCTTTCGCTTTTATTACTAGTTACTTTTGTGTTTCTTTTACTTGTATTAATAGCAAATCTATTAGAAGACGGTGCTGTTGTTCGAGCAATGCTCCAGTGTCTCAATGTTATCTATTTCCCGGTACCTTGTATCTTGTTTATGTTTACTGTGTGCTCAGGAGTTTAAAAGGCGTACTTCCGGCCGCTGTTTGTAAATATTGAGCAAATTAAAAGAGAGTATTTTTGGAAGGTGGACAGAATCCTTGTGTAGTAGGCATTTATATATCTTTTACTCACAAGGCATTTAAAAACTTCGGAAAGTCCCGGTGAATGTTAATACATATAAACCCCTCGGCCCCCTACCTTCTCTTTTCCCCCTCCCCCTCCCTCCGGGGGGGCTCCTTCAGGTCCGTCCCTGTGGACTCATCAGAAAGGGGTCTTCCGCAGCGCCCTCTTGTGCTGCTGCAACCTCAGGGACCGGGGTTGTGAGGGAGGGTGAGTGGACTTTCACCCCCAGGGACAGCTCCCCCCAGCCCTCAGTGGTGCGAGGCGCTATCTCGCGCTCCCTGCCCTGCCTTGGTTCCAGCTCTTTATTACCGCACTCCAAGACCTTTGTCCCGGGTTCAGTTTACAAACAAACCCAAGCAGCGCCCAGATGCGCAGGCGCCGTCAAGGGGGCTCCACCTTCCACCATCAAACCCAGAACAAGACAGAGAAGGAAAGAGACAGGCACCGAGTCAAATTGGACAGAGAGAGTGAGGGGAGGAATAACCTGCAAGAGTGAGAGAAAGGCGCCGTGGGGGCGGGGGCATGGGGTGGAATGGGGGTCCCTTGGTGTTCACCCCCCATTCTTCCCCCCCCCCCCCCCCCCGGCTATAAATGAAGCCCCTGCACTCCTGTATGTAGTTAATGAAGTCAGAAGCGGTGGGGGGGTCTAGCTGAAAGAAACCGAAAGATGGGCGTCAGTGACGTCACACCACAGCCGACCCCAGACCTGCCGTTAACACCCCGCAAACATCTGCATTACCCTCCAATACATAAAAGGAAAGAGCAGCCCCAAAAGCCAGCTGTGATGTTTGTTTATTTAATGCGCACAGACATGTAGCATCCACGCACACATTTACTAACATGACAAATACCTGTAAATACATATCCAGCTAGGGAGATTGGCCTCACAGACAAACTTACTGTTGGACCCAGCCCTTTTTGGCAGGTTCACCCCAAAACTTTTTGCTTTTTCCTAGCCTGTTTCTGTGACCTGGTGTTGGTAATTTTAGGCCTCTGCGCACTTTTTCACTGTGGTACAGTGAAAAGTGCGTGAGCTCTCTGTGTATGTGTGGTGAGTGACCTGCCCTCCCATAAAAATGCACGGGGAATATGTATGCCCATGGTAGTTCCTGATGTGTGGGGAGTGCAGGGTCGAGTTTGGTATGTGCGAACTCGTGAGATTGAATGCTGTGTAATGAGGCATGTGGCATGGATGTGTCTAGTGTGGAAGTGCCACTTCTAGACATGGGTGTGCGTGTGTAGTGAGTCTACTGGCAAGTGATTGGCTGGAGCCTGTTTCCAGGAGTGTGCCTGGGACGGCTTGTGGATTGACTGTCTGGTTTGAGGATGACAGGGGCTGGGGAGCCCCCAGGAGGTTGTCTGAGTCAGCCCTTGGTTGAATGACTGCATCTGCAACTAGAGAGGTGGGAGGAGATAGCACCTGGGAGTGAATAGGGCTGTGCCTGCCTACTACAATGCTGGCTCCTCCTCCTGCTGGGCGACTGTCGCCTCTGCCCCTCACACTGAAAGGAGTTCCCTATAACCAGTTGTAGCTGGTTCTCACACTGCCTGCACCATTAAGCAAAGGTTTTTTCTGTATAAAAAGGGGCTGTGTCCCCTTAAATTTTGTTCTTGTTTTTGGACTTGAAACGACCAGGGGCGTGCTGCTGCTGGGGCCAAGGGGGAAGGTTTGCCTCCCTGGGCCCTGCCCAGCCCCTGGATGCTGGAGGACTCTTCTTTGCAGGGAGCTGTTTTGCTCCACTTTTACTCCTCCAGGACTGCTGGCACCTTTTTGATTGCTAGTAGTTGCTGCCCAGGACCTTTTCCTTGAATGCTGAGCTGCATGGGACCCTTTTTGATGCAGGGGTCATCTCTGAGGACCTCTCGGGCTATCCATGTCCCCAGCGCGATGTGAGCGCTTTTGGGCAGAGCGCTGTGGTTTTCCCTCGAAGGGAAGCGCTCCTGCCCTTTTGTGCCTCTGAGTGTGCAGGTGCCACCCTGCCGGTCTATTTATTTATATGGCGGGTGTCCACTCCGCTGATTGCCCAGCCTTCGTGATTTAAACTTGCACCTTGCACTGGGAGCCCACCCCGTGTCTCACCACCGTGGCCCGGGCCACAGAGAGAAGCTTTCGGAGGAGCCGCGCGCCATTGGTTGGCTGCGGGAGGCTCGTCCCAGTGAGGCGCGCTGCCATTGGCTACAGAGTCAGCCTATGCCCAGGTAGAGAAGGAGTGACGTGCTCCAGCAGCCCGGGGCTCCCGTAGCTGTGGAGAGCCCCGGGGCCGCTAACCAGGAAGTTTGGCCGCGAGAGAGAAGAAGTACGGCGGGAGATGGCCCGGGGCTCCCGTGAGACTGGGAGGGCCCCGCACCGAAGGGAGATGCCGCCGAGACAGCAGCGCTGACGAGGAGCCCCTGTGAAGGGTGTGGCTCCACCACGCCACACAGGAGGCCAGAGGTGACACCCGAGAGAGACCGGCGGCATATCAGAGCCGGTGAGTGGGGCGTTCATGGTGTTGGCAGCAGAGGGGGGCGTCGGGGCAATAGCCGGTGCCCGCCCCCCCCCCTAGTGTGCGCTCTCCGACGAGTGGGGCCTCGGAGTCCCCCGAGTGGGACTCCCACGTCCGGAGGCAAGGTTGTGCTAGAGCCCTGAGAGGCTCAAGCGGCCCATTGTGTTGATGAGCCCCAAGAGGCTCGAGGGGGCAGTTCTATGTTAGTGAGAGCCAGAGAGGCTCAGGGCATTCCTTTTCGAGCCCACGAGGCTCCACGCCCGCATCTTGAGTATTTACAAGCCCTGAGAGGCTTGAGGGCCAGTTCTTTTGTTCTAGAGAGGCTCACCGCCCATATTTGTTTTAGAGCACGAGAGAGGCTCTTGAATGCCCTTCTGTTTGGTTCTTGAGCCCATGAGGCTCCAACGTTGGCCCCATCATCTACAGCTGCCCAGCACTTTGTGGGCAGCTGCCACGTTTAGGCCCCTGACTTTGGGAAACAGGGCATCCTAGCCCCAACAAGGCTAGTTGGCCTAGGGACTGCCACAGGTGGTGGCCTATGTAAGTTTTTGCGCAATTGTGTGGTTTTTCCTGCACCTCTGAATGTTTTAGGCATCATGTGTTTCTGCGCTATTGAGTTGTGTTCTGGCACCTCTGAATGTTTTTATGCATCATGTGTTTTCCTTCCCTACACCTCTGAATGTTATGATGCATCATGTGTAATGTGTTCTTGCTTACACCCCTAAATGTATTTTATTCTTAGGTGGTTGTTCTTTCTAGTACAGGTGTTCCTAGTGAGGTCCTGGTTCCCTGCGTGACATTCTCCTAAGGTGGTTAGGGTTGCGTGGGTGGTACTTACTTGTTACCAGTAGTTACTGGTTGTGTGCTATACTTGCTAATTTGTGCTACAGTGATTTTATATCCTATATTCTATGTTCTAGAAGTGCTATTTCTACTAAGTGCTGATTCTGACAGTGGCCCATGTGGCCCTGTCTTGTTAATATTTCCCTTGTGAATATTGCCCGTGCCAGTTGGCACAATGTACATGTGTGATTTCTATCTGATGTGTTTTGACAATACAGAAGTTATTTTTATATAACCTTTTGTGGAGTTCCTTTTGTGGTGTGCCTAGGATGTTGTTGCTGTTGTGTGCTGGCGCAAATGCTTTACACATTGCCTCCGGGATAAGCCTGTCCGCTCGTACCAAGCTACCAAGGGGGTGAGCAGGGGTTATCTTGGCGTGTGACTCCCTTGCCCTGACTAGAATGGTGGTTTCTGCCTGGCTTTGGCGTCAGCCTTAGCCTACCAGAAATCCCAGTTCTAACACATACCTATAGTCACCCATGCACACACACCAACACACATGCAGTCACCTACACACAAAGACACACAGACCAACACACATGCAGTCACCGACACGCACAGACCAACACACAAGCAGTCACCTACACACAAAGACACACAGACCAACACACATGCATGTCACCGACACGCACAGACCAACACACATGCAGTCAACTACAAACAAAGACACACAGACCAACACACATGCAGTCATCTACACACACAGACCAACACAAATGCAGTCACCTACAAACAAAGACACACAGACCAACACACATAAAGTCATCTACACGCACAGACCAACACACATGCAGTCACGTACAGTACCATGCATACAGACCAACACATAAACAGTCAGCTACAAACACAGCCCAATTCACATGCAGTCACCTACACACACAGACCAACACACATGCAGTCACCTACACACAGACCAACACACATGCAGTCACCTACACACAGACCAACACACATGCAGTCACCTACACACAGATCAACACACATACAGTCACCTACACACAGACCAACACACATGCAGTCATCTACACACACAGACCAACACACATAAAGTCATCTACACGCACAGACCAACACACATGCAGTCACGTACAGTACCATGCATACAGACCAACACATAAACAGTCAGCTACACACACAGCCCAATTCACATGCAGTCACCTACACACAGACCAACACACATGCAGTCACCTACACACAGACCAGCACACATGCAGTCACCTACACACAGACCAACACACATGCAGTCACCTACACACAGACCAACACATACAGTCATCTACACACAGACCAACACACATAAAGTCATCTGCACACACAGACCAACACACATACAGTCACCTACACACAGACCAACACACATGCAGTCACCTACACACAGACCAACACACATACAGTCACCTACACACACAGACCAACACACATGCAGTCACCTACACACAGACCAACACACATACAGTCACCTACACACACAGACCAACACGCATACCAATCCAATCCAATCCAAAAGTTCTGTATTTCGGCCCTCAAGGCCATAAAAGATACAGTAAAACACATTAAAAACTTCCATTCATACATTGCTAAAAACAATTAAAAGCATTTGCAAGGATAAAATGGTTAAGATATTCCTAACTAGGATTCATCTTACAGCTAAAATTGATAAATTTACATTAATCTTTTTCTTGCAATCCACATAGCTAGTAGGAACTTGGAAAGTGCAAATACAATGCAGTTTGTGGTGCTCATTTTTAAGATTCTAAAAGAATGTAAACAATTTCTGAAACCTAAGTTCCTACATAGCGGTACCAGCCAGCACTTTCTCGGCCTGCTGTATGCCGGGCAAAAGAAGAGGACGTGGATTTCATCCTCAACTCTAGCATTACATCCAGGGCAAAATTTGTTGTCCGTGGCGGACCATTTGCTAGTGAGGACTTTAAGAGGTAAGGTACCATGCCTCCATTGGATAAAAAGTTTCCTTGCAGTGATGGGGTAAAGGATGTCCATAAATTCCTCAAACTTGTAAGAACTTTTGGAGACCAGGAATTGATCAGTTAAGGACCCAATTTTAGGGGCACACACAAGCGTGCTTAGACTTTTGTCCTTATAGATCCTGGTCAAGGATTTACAGGAGACCTCACGGCAGCCCCGTTTGGGATCCTCCCACAGGAGATACAGACCCAATCTTGAGAACTCTCGTTTGACATAGGCCAGCCAGGGTATCTTATCAGTACAACTAAAGCTCAGTATGTGCTTCAGCTCTTGTCTGTAGTATGTCAATTCTGTTGTGGACCATAACCTATGCCAAAATTTCAAAGGTTTGATTGCAAGCTCATCAGCTATAGAGGGCAATCTCAGATCTAAAATTATGGGTAGGAGTGGGGTGCCTTGTGGCAGCGACAACAACCGTCTAAGAAAATTTGTCTCTACCATGGTTAAATCTGTGCTGCCATTGTATCCCCATAATTCTCCACCGTATAGTGCAGCAGCTCTGGCTTGAGTTTTGTATATCTCCAGCGGTGGACTTACTGGCTTGAAGGTTGAGGAGTTTGAGACCTTCATGATGCCCCCAAGGAGTTGCGCTAGCTTTAAGTGAGATCTTGCTATCTGAGGTCCCCAGGATAGATTTTCGTGCAGTGTAACCCCCAGGTATTGAAACGTTGTAACCCTTTCTAGCCTATGCAATCCTAAAGTCGGATTAGGCCTGGTGGTTGCCGAGGGATTAAATACCATGAACTTAGTTTTCTCAGCATTTATCTCAAGGCCATGGTCACTGCAAAAATTCACAAACCCATCCAGTATCCTTTGGATCCCCATTGGGGATCGGGAGAGTAGGAGAGTATTATCGGCAAACATAGTTGACGAGACCCTCCTGCCTGTCAGCCTTGGGGCATCATTGTTAGGGACACTGTCAAGGTAAGATATAACACAGTTGACATAGAGGCAGAACAGTGTCAGTGCTAGGACACAACCCTGTCTCACCCCCCTGCCAACTGGAAACCTAGATGACAGTGTTCCGTCCCTTCCACATCTGACCTGGGCGAAGTTCCCTTCAAGGAGCCTAATCAATGAATGTAAAAGCTGTGGTGGGACGCCCAGTTCCGCAAGAACCGCCCACAGTTTAGCGCGTGGCACCAAGTCAAATGCAGACCTGAGGTCCGCAAACACCATGTACAGGCTGCCTCCCTCGATCTTTGTCGTTTTCCAAAAAAAGAGATCAAGGCGAAAGATCTGGTCCATGGTGGATGTGTTCTTCCTGAATCCCGCCTGGAGGGGACTAAGGATCGCATTGTCCTCCATCCAATCCAGGAGCTGATCCAGCAAAAAGGCGGGCAAAAAGTTTTTGAGGCACATCTATAAGGCTGATTGGCCTGTAGTTGGCTGGGAGCAGAGGAGAGCCCTTTTTAAAAATCGGGTCTATCTCTGCTCCCAGCCAAGTACAGGGAATCTCCATCCCCCCCAAGATTGAGTTAAAAATAATATGGAGATAGGGGCCCCAGATCTCTGGCTGATGCCCAAATAGGTCTCCTGGCAGTTTATCGAGACCCGGGGACTTCCCTCTTGAGGGTCTACCTATTGCACTGAGCACTTCTTCCAATGTAAACTCTAATGGTTCACACTGTACTGTTGGAATTGAAAAGGGTGCCTCACTGGCCGCAGTAGGACCATCTGAGTATAGGGCACTGAAGTGTGATTCCCATACAGAGGGAGCAATGTTTGGCTCTACAGCAGGGGTCTCCAAACTGGTCCTGGAGGGTCGGATCCATTCCAGGTTTTTGGGATATCCCCATTGAGATACATGTAGTAATTTTAAAAATCTGGCATGGATCCGGCCCTCCAGGACCGGTTTGGAGACCCCTGCTCTACAGCCATCTTTGGTTCCCCGGAACCCGTGTTAACTAGCGACCAGAATTTTCATGAGTCTCTTGATTCTAGGGCTGATGTTAGATTATGCCATCTGTCCCAGTCCCATTCGCGCTTGGCATGGGCCATGATGTCTTTGTACTGCCGTCTGAGCTTGTGGATTATGTGTTTATTGGCGCTAGACTTGACCGCTGAGATCAACTCAGCCTTGACTTTTCTGCATGAGGAGGTATACCATGTTGATGTTGGTGTCCTTTTCTTTCTTGAGTTGGACACTGGGTAGAAAACTTCACCCAGCCCATCAACAAGCTCAGCATGAATAAGTCATAGCTTCTCGTTGAAATCCGCCACTCTTGGTTGATTAATCAAGTTATCCAACTCGATAAATCGAGGTAGGGCAAGGTTGTAGATTTTTGCTACATTCTCTGTGGAGTGCACCAGCTTCCCCCATTTAATCCTTTGTCTATTATTAGTTAGTAATAGCGCCCCTGTGTCCAGATCATTTGTTTCAGTTGTAGAGCTATCCCATGGCCCTGGAAAGACCTTTTCCAAACAGAGGGCGTTATGGTCGTTATCAGCCCTCTCCTTAACACTAAAATCCAGAACCTTAGACCACATACTAATATCCACCAGAATATAGTCTACCCGGGATTTGTGGCCCTGTCTATTGAAGGTACACATTGAGGGGCTGTCGGACGGAGTACGGCCGTTACAAGCCCTCAAGGCTTTATTCAGAGTGAGGGACATAATCTGTATCGCCAGGGGAGACCATGCTTTCAAACTCGGTGATTGGCATGGAGGAATCCCCCAGTGGTCATCCTCACTTGCAAGAGCTCCCTCGTTTAATCCCATTAGTGGCTCAAACTGGCAATTAACATCCCCTCCTACCAGAAGCTTGCAGTCTGCTGGTAATGACCCTAGAAAATGTAATAGATCATCTATGGTGGGTGATTCCTTAGCCGAGCTGACTAGACGCGAATACACATTCACGACAACTAATTTGTAAGCATTGGGCCATTTAAGAAGTACACATTGGATATCTCCTGAATAAGTGAGCAGATTTTCCGCAGTGCATCCTAGATGAGTTGCTACCCAAATTGCAAGGCCTCCTGATGGCCTCCCTTGACCAGCCCACCTGGCAGGAACATGGAAGGTTGCAAAGCCCTCCCTATGATAGTCTCCCTGTGCGCAAGTCTCCTGGAAAAGACAGATATCGATATTACCCACCAGGGA
Source organism: Lissotriton vulgaris (assembly GCF_964263255.1). Lineage (NCBI taxonomy): Eukaryota > Metazoa > Chordata > Amphibia > Caudata > Salamandridae > Lissotriton > Lissotriton vulgaris. The sequence continues at coordinate 2,139,280,347 of NC_141691.1, read as the reverse complement.
ACCCCAGTCTGAGGAGTCAAGTTTGTTAGCAATACCTGCCAAATTCCATGAGAGTATAGTCATCCGCTTCGGATCATGAGCCGCTGCCCCCTGCACATGGGGCCCGCCACCACGTTCCGCCTGAGTGAGGCGGGCCCCACCTGGAGAGACAGGCTGCACCGGATCCTCCAAGACAGGTGCACGGTCAGATCCACCAGTGGGTACATACATTTCCAATTCGGCGCCTGAAGACCCACTCTTTCGCATCTCTAGTGCCCGGTAGTCCCCTGAACTGGTTTTAATTTGGGCACCCAACTCTTTCGGCTGCGCATTGCAGTCCAGTCAGTCTACCGCATCCAGGCATGCAAACCTATTCTGCAGAGCTGGATAACTCTGTACGTGTATCTGGCTAAACTTGGCCCCTTCTAATCTAACCCTGGAGTGATTTTGCACTAAGTGCCATCCCCCTACCCTTTCCTGGAAGTTGGCTGGAGGGTAGAAAAAGGAAAGCGGGAAGGGCCAAATCGTGGAAGCGCTACTGTTGTAACTCCAATCACAGATATGCTCAACATTGCGGGGATTCCTAAAGTTGACCAAAATACAATCGCCCTTTATAGTTTTGGTCCTGCATCCCACCCAGGGAACTCTTCTCACCATTAGTATTTCACTATCAACATTAGGGGGGAGTGGTCTATTTACATTAAGCCAATTGACCACTTTATTTTTTAGGGACCTATATGATTCCTTTTCCCTTTCCATGTTGCTTAGTTCAGGAACGCCAGTCAAAACTACCAAATAGGGACTGGTTTCCGGTGGCAGATCAATGCAAGAACTTGTCTTGGGTGTTTTAGGGGGCTGAATCTGACCCTTTTCTTTGGAATTTGTCATACCCGTGGGGCCACTATTACTCAAGTTTTCGGTGCTAATCACAAGTGGATCCGGGATACAGCCTGGGGCACGTCGTTACTATTAGTGACGCCGGCAGTTGGAATACTCCTATTGTTTATGGCTGGATTCCCCTGATCTACTGCTTTGAACTTTTCCTTAGGTGAATGGTCCCTTTTAGCCTGATCAAGTTGGATAAGCCTCTGCTCAATACGCTCTAGTCTATGTACCAACGGTTCCAATAAGGTCTTAAGAAGATCAACAAATAAAGTAATTAAGTGTTCGTTGGCTACAATGGAGCCTGTGTCCCGAAGAGCCATATCCATGGTGCTTTTGCCCTGATCCTGTGGAAGCAATGTCTGACCCCTGCACCCCCGGGATATTTTCCATACTAGCTATGTCTCCCACAGATAAAGTGACACTCCCAGAAGCAGCTTTGGCAGTCGCGGCTTTAGCACGCTTCGATTTCCATCTGCCTCCCACACAGGTCACTGCACGCTTTCGTTTTGGGTAGGCCCTCCTCTGACAGTCCTTAGTATGGGAGATTGTTTTGCCATTGGGAGGGTCGACCCGAATCGATGTGTCCACAGTCAGCGTGGATTTCACAATTTGCTGGGAGCCAGGCAAGGAGATATGCTCGCCTGTGGGGTTTATAGGCGAACTATGGACAAGGGCTGAAACCAGCAACGTGCCTGGTGGTTGCTCTCGCTCCGGCGTACGAGCGTTAGCAATTTTGCTTATTGAGGAGCGTTTCGCCAGGGCAAGGTCCTGTGATACACGTCGCTCCATCAGCTGTATTCCTTGGTCAATCACTGAGTTAGCCCTTATGATGATGTAATCCAAAGTACCTGTGAGCTGTCCCCTTGCGGCCATAGTTTTGTTTCTCAGTTCCCGGGCAGACATCTTTGATGAATTTTGTATTTGATGAGCACCCAAGGTGTCAGTTTCCCTATTGCTTACAGATGCTGGTATTTGGTGGGAATCAAGATCTGTGGAGTGAGGAATGGTGGTCTACCTCCCTGGGCGAATGCCCCCGCCCGGCCAAATTCGTGAAGAATTTAGGCGTAATCATAGATCCTACCCTGTCATTTGACCTACAGGTCAATAAAACGGTTGGCACCTGCTGTACCATAATTCGGACCCTAAAGAAGATAGCCACTTTTCTATCTCCTGAGGCGCGTAAACAATCTACGGTCGCCCTGGTATTGTCCAGGATCGACTATTGTAACGCTCTTTATGGCGGTATAAATAAGAAAGCGATCCAAAAATTACAGGTAACCCAGAATGCGGCCGGCAGGCTAGTTTTGAATCTGCCTAGGCGATCGTCAGTGACAGCGGCCAGAAGAGAACTGCACTGGTTGCCATTCAGGCGAGAATATCATTTAAGATTGTCTGTTTTGCCCACAGTGTGTTCTTTGGATCAGGCACAGAAGGGGTTAAATCCCGATTGACATCCTACACTCCCAGCAGATGCCTTCGATCTGCCTTGAAAAATCTGCTCACAGTTCCGAGGGTTAACAAGGCGAGATGGGGCGGTAGAGCTTTTTCCTTGTTGGCTCCGAAACTATGGAATTCACTCCTGCCCGAAATTGCTAGACAACCGTCTCTGACAATCTTTCATAAACTTATAAAAACATGGCTGTTCTCCCTAGCCTATTAATTCTGATTCTCTCAGTGCTTCCACTCTTTTGATGTTCTGCCTCTGGTTATGTTTCGGTCGTCTCCATCTGATAGCGCCTTGATGCCCTTGGGGGCTAAGTTCACTTTGCGCGATACAAATAACCACTCATTCATTTATTCCTTCATTACCAGATGCAAGGCGTAAGAGGGGTGGCCCGGTCCGGTCTTCCTCGGTCTGGAACGGGCTGAAACGGGCCCGCCCTTGGACCGGGCTTTGCCCCGGTCTGCGTTCTGCGTGCGTCCCGCTAGCGCGTCAACGGGCTTGACTAAAATAGATTGTGGGAGGGATACGGGAAGAGTCCCCAGCTGCGGCCAATTAAGTCACCGCAAGGCCCGCTGGACCTCGCAGTCCCGACCCGGCAGTTCACTGAAGCTGACTCAGCTCCTCAGCCCTCGACAATCCCTCTGCTGCTCCAGTAGTCTGTGAGATGAAAGGGAGATAAGGATTCACACTGTCCAAGCCTACGAGCGGCACTCGCGGAGCAGGAGCCGCAAGGCTTAATATGCTGTGGAGGGAGGGTACGGGAAGAGTCCCCAGCTGCGGCCAATTAAGTCACCGCAAGGCCCGCTGGACCTCGCAGTCCCGACCCGGCTGTTCACTGAAGCTGACTCAGCCCCTCAGCCCTCGGCAATAACTCTGCTGCTCCAGTAGTCCGTGACATGAAAGGGAGATAAGGATTCACAATGTCCAAGCCTACGAGCGGCACCCCTACATAGAGTCACCTACACACACAGACCAACACACATAAAGTCATCTACACACACAGACCAACACACACACAGTCACCTACACACAGACCAACACATATACAGTCACCTACACACACAAACCAATTCACATGCAGTCACCTACAGAAACATGCATACAGACCAACACACATACAGTCACCTACACACATAGACCAACACACATGCAGTCACATACAGAACCATGCAAACAGACCAACACACATTTAGTCACCTACACACACAGACCAACACACATGCAGTCATCTACACACACAGACCAACACACATAAAGTCATCTACATGCACAGACCAACACACATGCAGTTACGTACAGTACGATGCATACAGACCAACACATAAACAGTCACCTAAACACACAGCCCAATTCACATGCAGTCCCCTACACACACAGACCAACACACATGCAGTCACCTACACACAGACCAACATATATGCAGTCACCTATACACAGACCAACACACATACAGTCACCTACACACACAGACCAACACACGTACAGTCAACTACATACACAGACCAACACACATAAAGTCATCTACACACACAGACCAATACACATACAGTCACCTACATACAGACCAACACATATACAGTCACCTACACACACAAACCAATTCACATGCAGTCACCTACAGAAACATGCACACAGACCAACACACATACAGTCACCTACACACATAGACCAACACACATGCAGTCACATACAGAACCATGCAAACAGGCCAACACACATACAGTCACCTACAGACCAACACCCATGCAGTTTACCTACAGAGCCATGTACACAGACCAACACAAATGCAGTCTCCCACAGAACCACGCGCACAGACCAACACACCTACAGTCACCTGAAGACACAGACCAACACATTGTCACCTACACACACATACCAACATACATGTAGTCACCTGCAGAACCATGCAGAGAGACCAACACACATACAATCTCATACACACACAGACCAACACACATAGTCACCTACACACACAGACCAACACACATGTAGTCACCTACAGAACCATGAAGACAGACCAACACACATACAGTCACCTACACACTCAAAACAACACACATGCAGTCACCTACAGAACCATGCATACAGACCAACACACATACAGTCACCTACAGAACCTTGCACACAGACAAACACACATAAGATCACCCACCCACAGAGACCAACACACATGCAGTGACCTACAGAACCATGCACACAGGCGAAAACACAAACAGTCACCTACACATGCAGTCACCTACAGAACCATGCACACAGACCAACACACAAACAGTCACCTACACACACAGGCCAACACACATACAGTAACCTACACACATACCAACACACATACAGTCACCTACATACACAGCTATCTCTCAGATGCCTGGGATAAGACTGGGCATTGATGGCATGCCCATTGAGGATTATGCCACCTTCTCTGGACTCACTGCCGGAAATCTCTTGAATATGTTCAATGAGGCCAGGGACTGTGGCGAACTCCCGGACCCCCCTCAACTATCCTGCGGCGGGATATGAGAGGCCACCACGACTCGCTACGTGGCATTGCATGTGGCCCCAATGGACCAAACGATGGGTACGTGTCGGGATGGACGGGGCTTGGAACCGGGTTCCACAGCTGATTAAGGGTGTATCCTATTATCTCAGGTTCAGGTTCACTCAGTTTAACTACGTACATCAAGCTTACCTCGCCCCTCTCTGCATCAAGCGTATGTTCTTGATGCTTGCCCTTGCCTGCATCCATTGTGCACTGCGGGAAGTGGGGTTTTATTATATGGTGTGGGATTGCCCAGTACTACTACCGGTTTGGCACATGGTGACCGTGACAAGGGCGGAAATGGCAGCACACCCCCCCAACTCTACTCCCTCCTCCTGCTTGTTAGGGCTGAGTTCTCATTGAAAAGGAGACACGCACTTATACAGATTCATTGATCTTGCCTTCATTCTCTCTGAATGGAGAGTGACCATATTTGTGAAATCCCATGTGCCACCGGATCATCAGGAGTGGATCCACAACCTGCTGGCATGGACTCGTGCAGAGGTTTACACCCTACGGGGGCTCTGACTGAGGGAGATCTCCTGCACTGGTAGAGAGTGCTGGGAGAACTTCCTACCTAATCTGGAAGCCAAAATTTACACCCACCATAATGACCCACCTCATCCAGCCACGTCTCAAAGGAGATGTGCAGACGGTGGACTATCTTTGCTCACCGCATGTAGCCTACTCTGTCTAATAGTCACTGTTAGATTTGGGGGACAAATAGGGACCCTCTCCTCTAGTCGGGATAAGGGGGATTACACTTATAAAATAATCCCTGCTCACCCCCTTTGGTAGCATGGCGCGAGCAGTCAAGGCTTATTTCAGAGTCATTGTAAGTTAAGCAGTTGTGACCACATACAGTAACCCAGTGACAACACTACAAAGGGACACCACACAGGTTTTATATAAAAAATAGGTAGACTTTATATAGAGTTACCACAAGACCATAAACAACAAAAATACACCCTATGATTACTTTAAAATGGTAGATTTAAGCTTAGTTCAGTTTAGTTCATAGATGCAACACTCTGCGTCAAGTTACGTTGCGCTTCCACGACAAGCAATGTTGCAGCGATGGGAAATGCGGCAAAGTTCAGATACAAAGAAATAAGACGTGAAGATCTTCCAGATGCGGCACACTTCTCGGGGTTGCGAGAAGGTCTCGGTTTGATGTGTGGACTACAGCAGCGGCATCCAAGATGCGACAGCAGCAGTTCCAGCGGTGACGCTCTTCTCCCACAATGCGTGAAGCTTCCGCTGGATGCGACAACTTCAGCGGCGATATCCAAGATACGACGGCAGCAGCTCTGACGGCGGCACATTTCTAGGGGATGCAAGGTGCTCTTGATCAATGCAGTGCAGTGCGACAGTTCCAGCTGTGACACACTCCTTCGGAGTTGTGACGGCAGGCACAGCAACGTTGACACGCTCCGACCTCGTTGCGAGATTCTTCTCCTGATGCGGTGCAGTGCGACAGCTCCAGTGGTGACACCCTCCTTCTTCGGAGTTGTGACTGCAGCAGCAGCGACGGTGACACGCTTCATCTTAGTTGCAGCACGCTTCTCTCCGATGCGGTGCAGTGCGACAGTTCCCGCAGCGACACCCTCCTTCTGAGTTGCGACGGCAGGTACAGCGACGGCGACACACTTCTTCTCGTTGAGTCACGCTTCCAGCTCCTTGCGACATGCAGTTCCTGAGAAGGCCCAAAACAGCAGCCGGCACTTCCACAAGAACTCTGGGCAGCTGGGGGTGTTAGTCTGTTGTCCCTGAGACTTCAGCAGGAGGCAAGCTCTTTTTCAAGCCCTTTGTAGATCTTTCAAAAGTTGAAAGCAAAGTACACAAAGTTCCTTTCTCCTTCCACTGCAGGCCAATTCCCCAAGCAATACTTCAGCTTGGGAATAGTCTCTCCTCAGTTTCTTCAGGTTCCTCTCCTCAGTAAAGGTTTCTTCTTGTAGTCCAAAGTGATCTAATTTCTAATTTCATGGGATCAGGGTCCCAATATTTATACCCCAAAATCCTTTGTTCTCTGAGGGGAGATGGGCCTTTGCCCAGTCCAAACCACTTCTAAAGCACTCTGTTTACCAGACTTCTCCTTTCCTCTCACAGTGCAGGGCAAAAACATCCGACGCCCCACAGGAGATGGAGCCAGCACTATGGATGGCAAGTACAGTCCTGGAGCACCTTGTTTACAGGACTCCTTCTCTTCTTTCAGTGTGCAGGGCAGATACACCAGCCGCTCCCCAGGGGGTGGAGCCACCATTGTGGAAGGCAGGCACAGCCTACTCAAGCTTCAGGTGCAACTATCCCTCCCATCTAGATGCAGATCTCGCTATTCACCACTGGGTGACACAGCCTGTCTCTTGGATTTACCCAGCCCTGTCACTCACAAAACCATACATAGGAATACACAACCTAGCAGAGGCAGGTTTGAATGGTTAGACAAGCAAATACCTACTTTCTAAAAGTGGTATTTGCAAACACAGAATTTTAAAATAAACTTTACTAAAAGATGTATTATATTATTCTGAGTTCAGCCATACTAAACTCGAATTTCTACCATGTTCTCTAAGACAGTTAGGATTATAAAATGTAATAACTCTAACAGCCAATTCTGGCCTATGAAGAATAGGTAGCCTTGCAATAGCGTAACAATGAAAATGGCTGTAATTCACTATTAGGACATGCCACACACACCAGGGCTTGTCCTTCCCTATACTTACAATGCACCCTGCCCTTGGGCACACCTTAGGGGTGACTGATATTAAGAAAAGGGAAGGGCTAGGGACTGCCAAGTGGGTGCACTTGCCCAGTCAACATGACAGTACCAGACTGCATGCAGGCTCTGCAATGGCAGACTTTAGACACATTTTACAAGGCTGCTTCTGTGAGTGGCACAACCAGTGCTGCAGGCCCACCAGCAGCATTTGGATTACACACCCTGGCACACTCAGTGCACTAGACTAGGGACTGACAAGTAAACCAAAATAGCCAAACATGGAATTACTAATTCATACATCAATTTTACAATAAGGAGCACTTGCACTGTGGCACTGAATTGCAGTGGCACAGTGCCCAAAGCATCTAAACACCATCAAAAACACATGAGGCAACAGCAAACAATGGAAGGGAGGCCAATGGTGCCAGGTCTAACAGTCACTTGATCACTGTGTCTCTTCCTGAGCTGTCCAGCACACACGTCTACCCCCTCATGCATGTGTGGTGTTCTTCTGCCCCACCCCATTGTATCTGGACATGGGTTCCTATACTACCCGTCATACACTTACCAAATCTGCCACTGCAATCCCTGGTATTACATTCACATGAACCTTCAAGGTGAATGAAGTTTGATGAGTTTTTTTATTAGACAGATTGACGGCAAGTCTTCTACTTATGTGTGAGCAGGAGCTAGCACCACAATCTCTCGATCCGGGTACTTGAAGCACTGGTTGAATCTACTCCTGGATTCCTGTAAGATGATGATCCATTCCTAAATCCATATCTGACGGGCACTGATGTAGAAACTGTGCACTACTGGGGAATTTTTGAAGGCCCTGCTGCTTTCCATATTTCACCTAACACTAAATCACACCCTCCTTCCTCTCACTCCTGGTTTCTTCACAAGGGTGCAATGTTCCACAGTTGGGTTCATGCCCTTTTGGGTAGAGAAAGTCTTCTTCTGACATTTCCTTCCAAATTTCTTCCATCTCTGACTTTTCAGATTTGTAATATATGATGTGACATAACGAGCAACAGCAATTGTATTGTTTATAACATATTGAATATCCATTTTTCATTCCACATTTTTTAAATAACTGGATTATAGTCATTAATGTACTTGGAAGCTTTTGTTCTTTTTAAGTTGTATCTATTCTTGGGAGATGGAGATTTTTGAGTTATTGTATGTCTTACTGCTGAGAAAAAAACATTTACTCTTCCTTTAGAAATTGTAGGACATGGGAATCAAAAATGACATTCCCTCTACAGTATTTCACACATCTATGACTTTGAAAGTGTAAAACTTGTTGTCTCAAGCTCTTTTCTCCTCCTTCTCTTGGAATGTCACATGTAATATACTGCTCACTGAAAGACAAAACTGCTTTATCACTGGGTGCTCCAAATATCCAGAATAGCATGTGCATATGAGGAGCCCCTCTGGCTTGGTACTCTTTTCGGGCAAATAAATCATTAACCTCACCAATCGGTGCAACACTTTTATTGCAAATAAATGACATCATAGCTTGAAACCTACGGTTAAAATATCTGCCAACGTTTACAGGATCCAAACAACAGAGTTCTCCAGCTGTCTTCAGATCAATGTTTTTCACATTTGAATTTGCTTCTTGAAGGAATTCAAGTAAATCATCCCAAGCATATTTAGGACAGCTTAGTGTAGCAAACCAGGTAGGTGTACATAGGTTTCTTAACATGCATTTAAGCTCACCATGACGTCGATACCAACATCCATTGGGGCCACATTGGCATGCCATCAAATTGATTGACTGATATTCTACATTTTCATCTCTTTCTTCAACTTTGTCCACAAACTCTTTTGAAGAAACATGTTAAAATGAACTCCTATTTTTAATGTATGGTTTACTGCATGTGAAAGTGCAGACAAATCACTTTCAAACAGAAGGTGAAGAATATATGGAATGCACTGCAGAAATCTTGGATCTTCACAATACATTCTTGTTGATTGGTATTCTGAAGCTGAAATCACTCATCAAACCGTCCACTTTCTTCAGTGGGGAATAGCTGTGGAACACAACAAGCTTCTAAAAAAAAAAATCCCATACACTCATGAGAGTTCCCTTTGCTTCTTTCATTTGAAATGATTCAATACTGTTTCCTGTGATTTATTTTGAATGCAGAGGATGTATACTATAATGTTCATAAATCAATTTACTCGTTGATTTGTCCTCTTTTTCAAAATGGCCACTTGGGATTAGTGTTTCATATTGAAAGCTTATTACTTGTTCATCAACATTTACATTCTTATAATAAATATTATACTGTACCGGGTATAATGTTGCCTTTTGAAGTTTTTTAACATCCATAAACTTTTGCCAAATGTTCTGCTCTTTTTTGGGTATTCACAAAACAAGACCTAGACCACAAAGGCATCCAAGAATAAATCGCTTAATGGTGTACCGTCACATGCAAAGCTTTTACAAATAACTCCTCTCTTTTTCTTGATGAGGTAGGAGGTACATCCATGTTATGCCATGTATAAAAACATATATGCCCAATTCCATGAAAAAAAGTGAAGACATCTGTGAGACAACAAATAACACACACCTATGTGCCAAATTCAGGTAGACAGAAAAAAGTGTGTGTGAGAGAGATGGCGCCTCAAGGGCGAACCACCAACGGGAACCTGGCAGGTACTCACCAGGATTGCCCTGATCTTATCATTGGCACCATCAAGCTCAAAAGAAAGACAGGTGCCCAAAAACAAACAAAACAGTGTTTGTAAGGGAATGCAGTGTGTAGGAACCACGAACAACACAAATCGTGTCAAACGAAAAACATATAAAAACCACAAACAACACAGTACTTAGCTTTATTCTGTCACTTTTGTGTTGGTTGCGGGATGTTAAAAAAGTGAGAATGGCTAATACCTATCTAGCCACACTCCACTTGCCGACATGTTTCATTGCCAATTCAAATTTAGGCAATTTCTTCAGGGCGTCACAAATTTTTAAGCCACTGCATTGGACATGCGTTGTCTTCACAACCTCAGTCGACCACCATGGCGCATACTAGTCGAGAGGTCCAAACCCTGATAGGTTTCTCGGTGAAGCTACACGCCGGCAACCCTTTATAAATTAAGTCCCCCCGCCAACACTTGCACTCGGCATTCCCTTCAAGCCATGGACCTACCATCAACCTGCCCTACTTGCTCTGCACCTCTCAAACCTAACACGTGCTCAACGTCCACACATGAATTCTATATGTTCCTACTAAACTGCCGCTCACTGCCCAAGCACAGCGGCAAAATGGCCTTATTGAGCGCTGCTCGACAACGGAGAAACAGCGGCCCTCATCCTCCTCGACCTCTCCGCGGCCTTCGACACTGTCTGCCATCGTACCCTAGTACAACGCCTCAGCAACGTCGTTGTCCAGGAGAAGGCACTGGAGTGGATCATCTCCTTCCTCGCCGGAAGGACACAGAGGGTCTGCCTCCCTCCGTTCAGGTCTGAAGCCACCGAAGTCATCTGCGGCGTCCTTCAAGGCTCCTCGCTCAGTCCAACCCTCTTCAACATCTACATGAGCCCCCTCGCAGACATCGCACGCCAGCACCACCTCAACATCATCTACTACGCCGACAACACCCAGCTGATCCTCTCCCTTACCAACGACCCCGCCACCGCCAGAGCCAACCTTCACGAAGGGATGAAAGAGGTAGCCGAATGGATGAAGAACAGCCGCCTGAAACTGAACTCAGATAAGACGGAAGTCCTCATCCTGGGATCCTCACCCGCCGCTTGGGACGACTCCTGGTGGCCCCCCACCCTAGGCAGTGCACCCAAACCAACAGACCACGCACGCAACCTGGGCTTCATCCTGGACTCCTCCCTCTCCATGACCAGACAAGTCAATGCGGTCTCCTCATCGTGCTTCAACATCCTGCGCATGCTACGAAAGATCTTCCGGTGGATCCCCACCGAGACCAGGAAGACGGTCACCCAGGCCCTCGTCACCAGGCATCTGGACTACGGCAACACCCTCTATGCCGGAACCACCGCCAAACTCCAGAAGAGACTCCAGCGGATCCAGAACGCCTCAGCACGACTCATCCTGGACATCCCCCATTGCAGCCACATCTCCGGACACCTGAGGGATCTGCATTGGCTCCCGGTCAACAAGAGAATCACCTTCCGTATCTTCACCCACGCACACAAAGCCCTACACAGCCAAGGCCCAGGATACCTCAACAGCCGCCTCAACTTCTACGCTCCCAAACGCCAGCTTCGATCGACCAGCCACGCCCTCGCCGCCGTCCCCCGCATCCGAAGAGCCACCACAGGAGGACGGTCCTTCTCCTACCTGGCCGCCAAGACTTGGAACTTCCTCCCGACCCACCTCCGCCTGACCCAGGACCACCTCGCCTTCAGGAAGCAACTCAAGACCTGGTTGTTCGAGCAGTAGCAGACCCCCCCCCCCAGCGCCTTGAGACCCTCTGGGTAAGTAGTGCGCTATATAAATGCAATGATTGATTGATTGATTGATTGATTATTGATAGAGGAATATACCCCGGACATACTGTTCCTTACGGAAACCTGGCTCACTAGTGATTCTAACCCGGCGATAGTAGAGGCCCTCCCCACTGGCTACCAAATCACACAGCAAGACCGGCCAAAAGGGAGAGGAGGAGGCCTTGCTATTATCCATAAGGAACAATATCACTGCAGAGTCTCCTCTGAGACCATCTCGGACTGCGAGAGCATCGGTTTTAACATCAACCTCTCACCCAACATTTGCTTTTCGGGCACCCTTATCTATCGCCCGCCCGGCCTCCCGAAGCAGTTCCTTGAAACACTGCCATCTAGTGTGGTCAATAGAGTCAGTACCTCTTCTAACTTTACCGTGTTAGGTGACTTAAACTTCCATTTTGACTCCCCCTCGGACCACACAGCCACCATCTTACTAGAGGATCTAGCAGCTCTACAACTCACCCAACATGTCCCCTCCCCTACTCATGTAAAAGGCCACTTACTGGATCCAATTTTTACGAACTGTCCTGACATCACAGTGGACCCAGGCATTCCCTTGCCCTGGACCGACCACTTTTTAATCCCCTTCAAATGGACCACGCTTAAAATCTCTCCACCTGCCCCCACCACTAGGCTCAGGCGAGCCTGGCCGCGCCTCGAAGTTGACAACTAGTGCATCAAACTTGCCAGCTCACAACCAGAGATACAGGAGGATCCTGCCCTAGCAAATCAGGCTTATATCAACTGGATCACTCACACTCTCGACTCCACTCTCCCAATGAGCAAGACTCTACTGAAGCGGTCACACAAAACCGCCCCTTGGTATACGCAGTCTCTTAGGGACAAAAAGCGTCTTTGTAGAAGGGCGGAAAGACGCTGGCGTCTAGACAACTCAGCAGACAACAAAACCCGGTACCGTGAAACCATCAATGAGTATAAAACCAAAATAAAAGAAGCTCAGTCGACATACTTCGCCGACAAAATTTTGAAGGCTAAATCTAAACCCAGAGAGATTTTCCAGATCATTAAAAAGCTAACAAACCCATCCCCCGCGGTGCATGTCGAGAAATCTGTCACCCAATGCAACAACATTGCCGAATTTTTTTACCAGAAAATTAACAAAATCTATTCAGCATTTTCTTCCCCAAACATCAGCTCATCTAATCAACCTAATATCCTCTCTAGCCCACCACACCCCTCCGCTTCACACAGCTTAACCAACTTCCCCCCACTGAACCTTTCCACCCTGGAGTCACTAGCTCTCAGTGTCAAATCAGGTTCTCCGGACGACCCTGCCCCTCCTGACATCCTAATGGCAGCATCCCAGACCACCTTGCCCGTCATCAGGGAGGTACTAAACACTTCCATCTCCTCTAGCACGGTTCCAACTGCCTGGAAACAAGCCATGGTTAGGTCGTTGATCAAGAAACCCAATCTGGACTCGTCTGACTTGGCTAACTATCGCCCTATTTCTCTGCTCCCTTGGTTGAGCAAGGTTCTGGAGAAATATGTGAACCAACAGTTAGTGAACTTTCTAGAAGACCATCATATACTAGACCCAACTCAGACGGGCTTCAGACCTAAGCACGGGACTGAGACCGCTCTCCTCATGGTCATGGAGGAAACAAGAAAAATCTTGGATCAAGGAGGATCAGTGGCAGTGATCCTCCTTGATCTAAGTGCGGCATTTGACACGGTCAGTCATGACTCCTTACTGAGCCGCCTGTCCTGTGCGGGGATTAAGGATAAAGCCTGGGCATGGTTTAAGTCCTTCCTGGAGAACAGATCCTTCAGGGTTTTTGATGGCAAATCCGTTTCCTCCAGCAGACCTCTAAATTGTGGTGTTCCTCAGGGCTCCTCTCTGAGCCCTGCTCTATTCAACCTATATATGAGACCGCTGGCCAGTGTCGTCCGCCCATTTGGAGTCAAGATCATCTCATACGCGGACGACACACAGCTGGTGGTCTCACTGGCGCAGGAGGCATGCCGAACTGTGCCAGGCGGGCTTAGAGAATGCCTGGAGGAAGTGAGGAACTGGATGTCGTCATCATCCCTGAAGTTGAACGTGGACAAAACTGAGCTGATGCTCTTAGGACCTTCAGAGCCGGCCCTTCCCCCCTCTCTTTGGCCCCCATCCCTATGTCCCCCTCCAACTCCTAAAAACACCATCAAAAGCCTCGGAGTGTGGCTGGACAGTTCTTTATCTTTCAATGTCCAAGCCACAAAACTTTCAGCTACCTGTTTTGGCATCATGAGAGTGCTAAATAACATTTTCCCCCTCCTTCCTATGGAAGCCAAGCAGACAGCCATTCAAGGTCTCATTCATTCACGCCTTGATTTTAATAACGTACTCTATCTGGGCGCACCAGAATACACCCTTCGCAGGTTACAGACTGTACAGAACTGCGCAGCTCGCCTTCTACTCAAAATCCCTCGTAGACACTTAGTGAGGGCCGGACTGACTAGCCTTCATTGGCTACCGGTTCGGCAGAGTGTTTTGTTTAAGGCGCTATGCATAGCACATCAAGCCTTCTGGGACATGGGACCCATCATCACCCGTGACCTGGTCACCCACTACACCCCAAACCAAAGTCTTCGTTCCAGCCAGACTCTCTTGGCAGTGGTTCCAAGAATAAAAAGATCTAGAGCTGGCGGAAGGACGTTTACTTACAACGCGTCCAAGACTTGGAACACTCTGCCACTCCATCTCAGAGCCATTCCGAACCTCACTGTGTTCCGCAAGCAATTAAAGACTTACTTATTTACATCCGCCTACTAACTGCTGCTCCTCCCACTTGTTTTCAGTAGGTCATGGTTATCCCAGCGCTTGGACGCCTTCGGGCAACAATTGCGCTCTATAAATTTTCAAGTTTACAAGTTTACAAGTTTACTCCAGGTGTGAGTCACTTATCCTTCGGTAATTTTTACAGTAAGGAACTCGGAGTCGGTATTCACTCAGCCCACTCTGCTCTTTTTTAGGGCCAATGACGATGCTGTGGAAACCAGCTCCGACCCTCGGTCAGAGCCGTTCAAACGGCATAGTAATCTCCTGTTCAGATTAATTTCCGACTCACCAATTTGAATGGAGGCGTTCGGAAAGGAATCCAAACTGGATTTCTGAATGATTTCCAACTGGCTCTGTCTGCCATTCAGAAAACATCCATTAATCCCAAGGGTGGCTATTTCCACCTGAGAGATTACAATCTCGGATTCTGACAGTCTTTCTGTGCTGGCCTTTCTGACAAAGAAAGGATGTCAAAAGACCACATTGGGGGCCCCCAGCAGCGCCCCATGGGTGCAAGGCCTCTGGATGGAGGCTGAGAGGGCACCTACAGAGCCCCCTGTTGATCCCTGCACCATGTGACGAGCACCTTGAGGTACCATCCACTGAGTGCACAGTTGTACAGCACCTCTTCTCTTTACACTGAGAGCATGCATTCCAGTCAGAATGCATGCTCCCATTGTAAAGAATAGGAGTGCAACAGAACAGTGTTTTTGTCGCATTTTAAATGCTCGGTTGGGATCACCGACAGGAGGTCGGTCGATCCCAGTACTCAATCGATGTTGGACGGACTCCGGTTCGTCCAACATCGTAATCAGGCCATTTGTTGGTTCACCATTTACTACAATAACTATTGGCTCATTTTCCTCTCTTTCTACACCAAAAGTTTCAATGTTTTTCTTAAAATCTAAAGGTAAGTACACAACTCTTCCTTTGAGACCTTTTTTGTAAATCTGTTGGTATCAGCTTATCTGTTTTAGGCTCCATACGAACTATAGCCTGAAATTGGTGTACAGATTGAATAAGAATAGACTCATATACATTTAAATCTGCAAGTTCCTGAGGAATAGGTACAAACTCTAAGTTGTTATGTACTGCTCTAGATGGCATTGTGTTCTCTTCTATTATAACAGTATTTACAAATAAATCGATGACTGGTCAACTGAATCTTCTAAAAAAAAAAAAGACTAAATTGCTGCCACTTATCATTGTTTTCTTTTTCAATTTCCAAAAATAAATCGACATTTATAATTTTACTTCTATAGTGAGTACATTGACAACAAATACAAATATAGTTTGTTTTTTCTGATGAAACTGTTAAATCATCAATACTAATCTCCTTATCCTCTTCTTCAACACCTTCTTCAACACCTACACTTATTAAACTCTCAGTTTCTCCACTCTCCTCTTCAGAACTAAAAAATCAAAACTGTATATCATCACAAACTTTCTGTAGAACCGTGCAAAAGAGCTGTATTCATTTCACTTAAACATAATGCTGAAGCATAGTAAAGTCTGCATACTAACGTCTGCGTTTCAGAGTGGTGTACTGCTAGCATTTTTAAATGACGAAAAGTACTTTGACACACTTTTCTTGAAAGACAAGCCAGAGAATGATCCTGCAACTTAGTATATTTTCATATTTTACATGGATATAGTCTTTGTATCATCTTAATCCTCAGATTAACATATTTTGGGGATATTCTAGTAAAGAATTTCATAATATGTCAATCGATTCCTGTCAAATTCTACAAATACTGCTCAATCCCACTTATATACAGGAGCGTGTGTACTCCCCCTTGAACTTCTTTAGCTATTACTTCTTCCACATTCCCAGTAACCATGTATTGGCCAAGCCCTGAGCGCTGCTCTGGGGTTGATCTGTGGTAGGTGATTATATGAGGGAAGTCCCGCCCACTGCCCGCCCATCTTTTTCATTGGCTTGTGTCTTTGTCCTTCCTAAATACTACCTTCTGATTGGTTTATAGGCTTATTAGTCCCTTCTTATGACAGCCATGTCGTAATTTGTATCCTTCCTTGGCTACTGGCCCCTTTACTTAGAGTATTTCACGGTATGTGATATTTGGATTGTGAGCCTCCTCTTCCCTCCCGCGTCTTCCCTCCCGCAGACCATGCCTTCTCGCCCCCTCTCCGTTCGCACTCCCGTTTTTCATGCCTTCTTTCCCCCTCCCACCCGCACTCATGTTTGCAATGCAATACGTCTTGCGTAAATGTGAGTCCTATTTATTGCAAATGCTTGTTCATATAATACACAACATGTTTGCTCTGTGCAAAGAGGACGTGCTGTGTGCTTAATCACTATCCATTTCCGGCAGCTGGTTTTCCTCCTCAAATCAAACTAATAGCTTTATCAGTCCTTTCCCAAAAAATCTTTGTTGTGTTTTACAATTTGTCGCTCTTTACCATGGCACTGGATGCCGCACTTCACCTCATCTATCCGTGTCATCCCACAGCACCTCCTGCGTCTTCAGCAATCAGCTTATAACTGCCTGGGGGTCTTTCTGACCATCATCTGTTCCCGGCGTGCCTGTTCCCAGGACAGCTTCCTAGCTAGGTCTCAGTCATAAAGATTAAGGAAGCAAAGAGCACTGTACAGGGCTCATCGGCAGAGACAGTTCAAGAGATGGGGAGAGGTGTGCACGAGCAGCATGGTCTACGGAAGGTATTTTTCAATGTTGCTTACCCTCCACATTGCAGTATGCCCTAATGATTACGTCTCTCCTGTTCCGAGGAATGAGCCATGCAGCGCAGTGTGGTAAATAAAGTATTACCCTGTCATAATTTCTATAGTTAAACAAAGGGTCATGCATAAAATGAGAGGCAGAGTCCGTGGTGTCCGATTCAAAAGGGCTTTATTTCAATAACTCGAGTTAGGGGAGAATCGGTTCCATCACCACTAAGGTTCAGGAAGGGTCTTCTAAACTTTATTCACAGAGTACAATATTTATACATTCAATTTCGCATCATAGGGAGGAGCGCTCCAGGCAGAGCAAGAGAAAGAGAGATAAGAACATGTGGGCGTGCATGAGGGCGTACATGTGGGTGTTCATTGGGGCATTCACTTGAGGAGTCATAGGTGAGTCATAGGTGGGTGGATACATGGAGGGGGTTGCATGGCCAGCTGGAACTTTGACCTACTTGTGTGCGCAACTTGATCATGACGTGCAACTGACGTGTAACTGGGGGACTGGGGGGGAGATGACTTTCGGTCTAGTAGGGAGGCCTTCAGTGTCAGGACGACCAGCACGTCTGGTATTATCTGATATCTTAAGTCCGGGGATGTAGTATCTGAAGCAAAGGTCAGTGTGGGCATATATTTCTTCGTTCATTGCGTGGGGGCCTTGGGCTTTCTATGGATGCGAGCGCTGCAAATCACTTAAACTGAGACAGAAAGGCTAGGCCCTATCTCTGCAGACGGGTTCTGTTTACCGTCTTCACCAGGCAGGAATGTGATTCTGTAGAGCAAGCAGATAACTGTTATGCACAATACTGTCTTGGCACCCCGGGCTGGGCCCCTCTCGGCTTGGCCAAAAGTATGCGAGGGGTCAGGGATACGTAGCTGCAGCCCTCAGAGTGTCTGGAGGCATGAAACCTTAATTCAGGGACTGGCTGACTGAGCCACAAAATAGAGAAATGGGTTCTTCGCGATATATTAAAAGTGCACAATGCAAACACATGGGCCTCAATGCAAAATTAACGTTTCTTTTATGGAAGACTTGGTGACTGGCATCCTAATGTGAGACGTAAATGCAGAGGCATCATTATTGCAGGCCATAGAGGGAAAATGCATGGGTGACATGCACATACACTAAACGTTGGGGTACACGCAGGGGACATATTGGCCATGTAAAATTTCTTTTTCCTCATTCCCTCCTTGTCCCCTACTGTACCCTTCAGGACACATCTATTTTCATGAGACCGTATATTTGATCATACAGCATCATTTGTTCATCTTTGATCCTTTGTATACGTGGATGTGGAACACACACAGTAGCACACAGGCCGCAAATCGCCGGGCCACACTGCAGACAGAGACAGCAGCCGAATATCATAAGCAGTATCATTCCTAGGAACGACAACACTTTCCTTCCCCATGTCGATATTACACCCCAGAGCCAACTGGACCAAGTCCATGGGCTTGGGTCTTGATGTATATCATGAGCAATCTTGTGGAGCCTTGTTATTGCTGCGTACACAGATGGCGCGTTATTAGGAATGTTCCAGCTTCTTCGAGCAACCTGTTGCTGGTGGTGGTGGATCGTCGTTCTTTTGAAGGTGAAGTGGACGCAGCTGTGGTCCGTCCAGTGGAGTTCTGTGGCGTGGCTGAAGGCGATGTCTTTGCTGGATGAGAAGATGGCGTCGAGTGTGTGTCCGGCGAGGTGGGTGGGGGTGCTCACCAGTTGCTTGAGTCCAAGGTTGGCGAGGTTGTCGAGCAGGGTGCTGGTGTTGCAGTCGTTGTTGTTCTCCAGGTGGAAGTTGAAGTCCCTCAGGAGGATGTAGTCAGTGGAGGGGAGGGCATGCGGGCTGACGAAGTCGGCGATGTCCTCGCTGAATTGAGTGCATGGTCCCGGAGGTCGGTAGATCAGGGTGCCTCTGAGGGTGGTCTTCGGTTCGGTGTGGATCTGGAAATGTAGGTGTTCGCCGGAGGGTGGGGTGTTGTCGGTGCTGGTCGTGATGCGGATGGTGTTCCTGTGGATGATGGCGATGCCTCCTCCCACCTGGTTGGCGTTGCGGTCTCTCCGGGTGATCTTGTAGCCCTCTGGGATGGCGATGGCGATGTCGGGTGCTGAGGAGGCGTTCATCCAGGTCTCCGTGAGGAAGGTAACGTCCGGGGCTGTGGTGTCGAGGAGGTTCCAGAGTTCGATGGCGTGTCTGTGGACGGAGCGGGTGTTGAGCAGGATGCACTTGAGGTGGTTGCTGCTGGTGTTCGGCTTGGCGGGTGCTGGTGCCGGGCAGGTCCGGATGCAGGTGAACTTGCAGGCGTGGCAGCTGAAGGGTCCGTGGGAGCGTCTCGGGGTGGCTCGGTGGCATCCTGGGATTCGGCCGGTGTTGAGTGCGGTGAGGGTGGCGGAGGTGTACCTCAGGCGGGTCGGCCGGGGTCCTCGTGGGCCAGGGGTCCTGGCACTGGGCGCGGTCCAGGCGCGAACGGGTGCAGACGGGCTTACCTTTGGCGCACCTTCGGCGCTCAATCGGTGCTCCCGCTGCGCGCGTCCACTGCGCGGTCGCTCTGGGGACGACAAAAGAAGGGAGCCGGTCTGGAGGGTCTGCGGGGAGGCGGGAGCACGATCCAGTCGGCTGTCGGGGGGGCGGGGCCACGGGCTGGGGCGGCGGGAAAAGCTGGAGCCGGCTTGGCGGCCCTCGGTTGGCTGGGGCGGCACGAAAGGCTGGTGTTGGCTCGGCGGCCCTCGGGAGGCTGGGGCGGCGGGAAAAGCTGGAGCCGGCTTTGCGGCCGTCGGGTGGCTGGGCGGCGCGAAAGGCTGGTGTGGGCTCGGCCGCCCTAGGGAGGCTGGGGCGGCGGGAAAAGCAGGTGTGGGCTCGGCAGCCCTCGGGAGGCTGGGGCGGCGGGAAAAGCTGGTGTGGGCTCGGCGGCCCTCGGGAGGCTGGTGCAGCGGGAGCGGCAGCAGGCACCGGAGCGTGGGGGTGACCAGGCCGATCGTAATTATCGTATTATCACATAAATGATATCATCAGTGATGTGATCAGTGATGTCAATTGAGATGTCATCAGTGATTTCATCAGTGATGTCATTTGAGATGTCATCAGTGATGTCATCAGTGATGTCACTGACCATGTCATGAATGATGTAATATGTGACATCATCAGCAGTGGATTGTGGGTGCACGAAATATAGTTAGTACAACTAACTACATAGGAGCAATTTCAATGGTTTTTTAAATGCTAATTCCTAACTATATATGACCTGAAACCTATGGTTTTTTCAGTGAATTTGCAAGGTTTTTTAAATGCTAATTCCTAACTATATATGACCTGAAACCTATTTTTTTAGTGAATTTGCAAGGTTTTTTAAATCCTAATACCTAACTATGTAAGGCTTGAAACCTATGTTTTTTTCAGTCAATATATATATTTAATATAATATATATATATCATTTTTATTTTCAAGTTTTTTTTTATATGATTACAGGGTCCGCGCACCGTAAACGCTCTGAGCTCTTACCCCCAACATTTTTTTACATTTCTAAAACATAATATCTACTTTTTTAACGTAGATTTTAAAGGTAGACAATATCTGATTTAATGTAGAAAATGTTTTTTTTAAAACTTTTAACAACAGTATATTACTTTTTGAAGTAGTAACAAATCTCATAAGGGTACGTCGCACGTGCACGCAACGTAAGAGCTCCGTCCACGCACCGTAAAAGCTTCGAGCTCTTACCCCTGAAAGTTTTATAAACTTTAAATCGTTATATCTACGTATTCATTGCGCAATGTAAAGGTACACATTATCTGGGATAATAAAGAACATGTTAATTTAAACTTTTAAAGACCATATATAACTTTATTTAAGCAATTATAAATCTTGCGAGGGTGCGTACTACGTAAACGCATCGTAAGATGACGTTAGCGCTCCGTAAATAGACCGTAAACGCAACGTAAGCTTACGTATGCGCTCCGTAAACGCTCTGTAAGTGCTCCGTAAGCTTACGTCCAACCATGTGACCCTAAAACAAAAGATTTAATTGGTTTATAATACTTCCTACTCGATTTGTTGAAAGACCCGTCCCATGTTCATCATTTTTCTTTGGGTTTCAGAGAAGCAACACCTTTTTTCTACAGCTCCTAGCTACAAAAAAATACTTCCAAATGGCTGAACATCCAGAGTCTGACCATTCTTCTACTAAAGACTTTGTAGAAGAGGACCCTCGCCCAAGTAAGAAGAAGGAGTCCATAGTCTGGAAGTTTTTTAGCTTTCCAGAACATCAGAAGAAAGTAAATGTACCACTGGTCACCTGCAAGATCTGTGACACAGTGTTATCTAGAGGAAATCCTAATAAGAAATATTCTTTCGGAACCCACAGCATGGAACGCCATGTAAAAAATATACACCCCAACAATTGGAGTAGAGTTGTGGTGCAAAGATCTCAGGAGCAGGACTCTTCTCCTAGTACATCTACAGCAAGAACCTTGGAAGCTGTTCCTTCTGTTGTTCTTACCCGGATCACGAAGGAGTGTGGACTCTCTGCTGTCCTTAGCGGGAAACGGACCTTCATCACCTCCCGACCTACCAACACCTCGCCGGACCCGCTTCGCGGGTCCCGCAGCGCGCCATCTGCTGCTGGTGACTGCTGGTTGCTGAGGAGGAGCGCGGGGAAAGGCGAGTCGACCAGCGGGGCTGCGAGCGCAGGCAGGGACTCCAGCATCCAGGAGCCCCTGCGCGCCCAACCTGCAACACCTGGGCTGCTCTCCCCGCTGGCCACGCCCCCCGCCAACAGAGTGAAAACCGGGCTTCACTCTCGCACCTGTGGGACCCTTGGAAGCTGTTCCTTCTGTTGTTCTTACCCGGATCACGAAGGAGTGTGGACTCTCTGCTGTCCTTAGCGGGAAACGGACCTTCATCACCTCCCGACCTACCAACACCTCGCCGGACCCGCTTCGCGGGTCCCGCAGCGCGCCATCTGCTGCCTGTGACTGCTGGTTGCTGAGGAGGAGCGCGGGGAAAGGCGAGTCGACCAGCGGGGCTGCGAGCGCAGGCAGGGACTCCAGCATCCAGGAGCCCCTGCGCGCCCAACCTGCAACACCTGGGCTGCTCTCCCCGCTGGCCACGCCCCCCGCCTATCACCTCACGTACTATCAGTTGTAGGCTCAAAAGGAGTGAGTCGCCCCCGCTGCGCGGGAGCGTGCGGGAGCGCGCCGGGAGAAGCCCGGGACAAGGGCGGGACCGTCTGTGGCCGTCCGGGGCCGGAGGAGGCCGGGCTGGGCCACATCCTTTGGCTTCGTAAAGTGGATATCCAGCTACCAGGACTATGGCTTCAGGTACTCGATCCTGTAAGACAAAGAAATCTGCTGGAGATGTTGTTTTAGGAACTATGGACCAGTTCATAACCCGAGCAGTTTCCATAGTTGAGAAGGAGATAATCTTGGCAGAAAGAAGGTTATCCCGGGATTCTCTGAGTATGTCAAACAAGCGCTCATCCCTGGGCGCCATTGCCCTAGCTGATAGCCCTGGCCAAATTCCCCCAGCTCCCTTGTTGATAATTGATTCCCCAACTATCGACGAGAGAGTGAGTCGGATTAGGGCCAGTTTAGAAAGGGTAACCACCACAGCACCAAGTATTGTACTTGACCCGACACACTCCATTTCCTCCGTTCTTAGTATCCCATCACCAGGGGGTCAGACTCTAGATTGCAATCCCGAAATCCTTGACGTCCCTAGCTACCCTGTGCCTACTAGTGAAGCTGCGAACTCCCCATCCACTGCAGGACATACCGACAACACGCTTAGAGTAGTAGCCTCCCAAACGGCGCCTGCAGGGAACCCAGCCCTAGGCATAGTCCCACAAAAAAAGAGAAAGCGTCCCGCTAGCCCCCGCAGGGGAGGCTCTCTAAAACCCTACAGTAAAGTAAGTAGGAACATTGTACCAAAAGGGGGTTCCTTTTCGAAGCAGGTCCCTTCCCCAAAACCTCACGCATCCCATACCGGAGATCCTGCATCGGAGGGTATTCCTGGTCAAATGGCTCCTATAGATACCAGCATTTTCCCTCAAGTCGAGAGCATCATTAAGTCTGTGGTGATGCCTCTCGTAGATAAGATTGACGGCCTCACTCGCAAACTAGCCTCACTTGAGCAGTCAATGCTGGACAACTTTTATGCAGTGAAATCGTTAGTCAAATTTCACGCTAAGTCGCAGGTTGAAGAAAATGGAGGGCTAAGGAGTTGCGCTGTCCCATTAGTTCCCTCCACTTCAACGCTCGCCATTGCAAAGGTTCCCCAATCGCAGCAATCCAACACTGGAACCATACCCCCCCCACCTGTTTCTACCCCTGAGTCCAGTTTGGCCCGCTCAATGAATAAATCTTCTACCCAGGCTCCCAAGGCACTTAAGGTCAAACCTGCTGCAAATCCCAAGCCTATAGTCCCTAACACTAAGGTAACTGGAAATACAGTGACCGCAAGTAAGGATGTTACAACCCCATCTCCTCCAACTCCTGTTACACAGGCCGCGCCCAAACCTCAAGCAAAAACCACGGTAAAATCTCCGGCCAAAGACAGGGAAAAACGGCATACGCCAAATGCTAGCCTTCCCCCTGGCTGTAAGCCTTATGTGGTAATATTAACAGGGGTCCCCGAGCTTGAAGAGGGTTCTTGTGAGTCCTACTCAGACCTCAAACACAAGACGCTTTCTTGGCTAAAAGCTAATAGACCTCTCCCAGGGCACATTGATGGTAGAATAGCCTTCGTCCGACGTGTGGGTTGGATTGGCAACAGACGTAAGGCTATTACCGGGGACTGTGTGTTGATCAACTTCAACGATCCTAGAGCAGCTGGTATGATCTGTAGCCAACAGTCGTATCGCAATTTCTGCGACATACAAACTAGGGATTTGGGGTACTTCTATCACCCCCCTCCTTTAATGGGGCATAACAAATCCCTTCAAGATGGGGGCAGAGGAGCATGGTTTCCTCATTACCCAACCTTGGACCCCAGAGTAAGGGTATGGACTCCTACTCAATCAGCTACTCCTCAGGGTTGGGGCTGGTGACTTGATAATTTAGTGGCAAACAATGTCTCCCCCCCTAGGGTCAATACATTACGCATAGTTGGGGAGGTACCCTTGTCCAATAATGTTGTGCCCCAATCCCCGCCCACCCCAATCCAGCCCGTTCTATTAGGCGATGGGTTAGATAAAATTGAGTTAGTGGTTGGAACTCAAACTCCAGGTCCACAGGGTGGGAATGGGGGTTGCAATGAGTCCCAGCATCTAGCATCCCTGAAGACCATTAGTTGGAATGTGGCAGGCTTAAACAGCAAGTTAGACATCCCGGACTGGGTGGCGCTCATTGAACCCCACTCAGTCTGTGCATTCCAAGAGACTTGGTGCGTAGAACCAAGGTACCGAGTGGGTCATGCTACCTTCTTTGTCCCGGCAGAAATCCCAATTTCGGGAAGAGGTCGCCCCTATGGAGGTCTCTTGGTTTGGGTAGACATCTCCTTGGGATGGAGGGTAGGCCATCACCCCCAAAAATCCCCAGATTTGATGCGCCTCACTGTAACTTGCCCGAGGAGAGCTGAAAAACTGGAGATTATTAATATCTACACACGAGGGGCCTCTGGGAGAGCCTTGTCACCAACGCTCTCGGATCTGGAGGTAGCCCTGGGTGACTGTAGTAGCGATTCCTTAATTTTGGTTATGGGGGACTTCAACTGCACATTCGAGCCTCTGTTGCCCGATGAATCCCTGGATTTATATGACGAAGATTCTAGGAGAGGTGTCCCGTCACTTGATCTTCCCATCATAAACAGCTGGTCCCCCAGAATCATCCAGCTAAATTCCCTCACTCTGGAGCACGGCTTAAGAGCAGCCAATGGGAGGACACCATCAGACTTAGCGGGGGCCCACACATACAATAGGGTCGGTCATTCATCCCGGATTGATTATATCCTTCTAAACTTTTCCTTGTGGGCACATATGAAGGATATGATAGTCCTACCCTCGCTGGATAGTGACCATAATGCTCTTTCTTTGACCCTATCAAATTGGTGGAAAGAGATTACCCCAGCAAGTGGAAACCATGACACACTAGCGATAGGGCCATTGGGAGGGGTGGTTCCATCAAACTGCCTAAGACGTCTGAAATGGGACAAAGTGGCAATAGATGAGGAGAAATTGGCATGTATCAAAGCTGTTACTTCTACAGCCTGTGCCATTTTAGAAAGTGAGCCTATTTGCCCAAATCAGATTACAGCATTGTTCTGCGAAGTCTCGCTGTCAATTGGGGACCTTTTCAAGGCTAAAGTAAAAAAGGGAAACCCCAATCGTGTTAACCGGCAGGGCAAACCAGGATGGTACTCGAAGGAGTGTCGTGCTATGAAGAGAGCTCTGATATCGGCTGTAAAAAGTGGAGATGCTACCCAAATAGCCACCAAACGGAAGAGCTATAAAACGGAGCTTAAAACAGCAAGGAGAGACTGGGAAGACAAATTTTGGCAGGATCTCCGGATTGCAAGTGCCGGAAAAAACGCCAAAGGTTTCTGGGACTTAGTACGTAAAAAAAACAGACCCCTTGATACAGTCATCACCTGTAACATAACCGAGGACCTATGGTACACACATTTTTCGAAATTGTATACAGCAACCACAGCTGAAGCGATGGATTTCGCATTACCACAGCCCTCCCGAGTGGAGAAGTGTCCTGAGGAAAGTCTGTTTACTAAGAAAGAAGCGGAAGGTGCAATAAAATCTCTCGTCCCGCGCAAGGCGGCTGGCCCGGATGGTCTCCCGGGTGACCTGCTCCGTGTTGACCTAGACCATTGGAGTACGTTGATTTCATCTGTATTGAACGCTGCCATGGCGGGTGCTCCTCTGCCTGCCTCTTGGATGGCCGCCGAAGTGGTCCCCCTGCATAAAAAAGGCTCAAGAGAAGACCCAGGGAACTACAGGCCAATTAGCCTAATAGACTGCTCACAAAAAGTAGCAGGCAAGGTCCTACTAAATAGAATACAGCAATGGGCAGATGAAAACAGGATACTTTCGGATCTTCAGGCAGGGTTCCGAACTGGCACAGGAACTATTGAACAATCGTTAAGGCTATTTATGATTTACTGGAAGGTCGTTACGATTGGGAAGGGCACACTATACCTTGCTTTTATCGACCTCCGGACGGCCTTCGATTTGGTCCCCAGAAACAACTTATGGAAGGTCCTTAGTGATCTTGGCTTGCCTCCTTACCTGCTTCACTTGGTCATGAAGTTCCACGAAAACAATTATGCCCAAATCCGCTGGGGTCCTAATGGTCAAAAGACCCGAAGAATAGAAGTGAATAGAGGAGTGCGGCAAGGGTGTGTTCTTGCCCCAACACTCTTTTCGCTCTATGTTAATGGGGTGGTGGACCACTTGTCAAGGATACCAGCAGATGCTCCTCGCCTGGCAGGTCGTTCTATTCCCACCCTGCTTTTTGCGGACGATACTTTGCTTTTGTCAAAATCGCCAATGGGCCTACAACAGCTTCTTTCGGGCTTTGACGATTTTTGTAAACAAAGAGGACTCTGTATAAACACTGACAAAACAAAGTATCTCATCTTGAACCCTCCGCAAAAACTTGGCCCTCCGCCAACATTGGGCTCCGTGGCACTGGATAGGACTAAGACCTTCGATTATCTGGCTATCAGGCTGGTGGATTCCATGAAATGGGACCAGCACCTGACGAAAATGCTGTTAAACTTAAAAAGAGTAACCGGGATCCTGCTGAAAGAGCAGAGAGCAGCCTCAATTAAACCCATAGCCGCAGTTTTGGACATCTACTCTGCTAGAGGAGTAAGTGCCGCTTTGTACGGGGCGGAACTGTGGGGAATGTCGAACTTGAAAGACCTCACTCGAGCTGAGAACATCTTCTTGAGAAGCCTGATGTCGCTCGGCCCTTCTGTCCCCATCTTGCCTTTGCAATTGGACATGGGCTGTCGGGCGATTGAGGATCTAGCAAAGTTACGCCCTTTGCTTCTGTGGGCCCGCATCTGGAGAGTCCCCGAACTCTCAAGCTATGCGGATGGACTGCGGGAGATATTAAGATCGA
Source organism: Lissotriton vulgaris (assembly GCF_964263255.1). Lineage (NCBI taxonomy): Eukaryota > Metazoa > Chordata > Amphibia > Caudata > Salamandridae > Lissotriton > Lissotriton vulgaris. Next base: position 2,139,252,730 of record NC_141691.1, on the reverse strand, counting down.
CAGGTTGGGCGAAAATAAAGTGGTTAACGGATATCAAGGCTTTGCTCACCAACCTGGAGCTGGAAGAAGCATGGTACCACCAGACAGCCCCGCCCAAAGCGATGATAAAACAGCTTTATTGGAATTGGGTGACAATTAGAAGGAATTCTTCTACCTCGATCTGCAAGTCGGCCAGAAACTTCATGGAGTTCAAAGACACTCCCTTTAGAGAACTGTACTTGGACATAATCTTAGTCCCTTTGGAAAGGTCCCTGTACTTTAAATTTAGAACTGGTCTCCTCCCCGTAATGGAATTTACTAGTCATTGGAAAATTCCATACCAGACTGCCCCGTGGTGTCCCTTCTGCCCACAGCGCCAAGAATCTCCCCCCACCTTTTATTTGAGTGTCCTGCATATAAAGTCCCACGGTCAAAATGGCTAAAACCCATGTGCCGCACACTGGGTACTAGGCATTGTAACGTGGCTCTAAGGATTCTTCTTTCAGACACCCGTACCTTTTACGCATGTGCCACCTCGAAGTACCTTGGGTGGGCATGGCGAATTCGGTCAAAAAGACTCAGACAAATTGTTTAATTACGTTTTTTACCATGGTCTGTTTAAAAACCATGCTTATTTTAGGAAATTTATTAACAGTAAGAATTTGTAGTTTTTATTTTTTAAAGGAATTGAAATGAATTTTAATTGTATGTATGCTTTTTAAGATATTGTTATATGTCGAAATAAAGCCTTTTTGACTTGACTTGACTTGACTTGACTACAGCAAGAACCGGAGTACCACCAATGCCATCTTCAATGGTGGCGAACATTCAGCCAGAACCGAAAAATTTAATGATGCATGCATACATTGCAATAAATTAGTAGCCTTCGGACAACAGTCCATTGAAGTAATTTTGCAGAAGAACAGGAACCACAGATGCAGCAAATAATTTTTTCTTTCAATTTCATAGTTTGACACGGGTGCAAGCAGAAAATGCATGCAGAGTAATAAAATTGGCACACAGACAAGAATATGAAATGCTGTGAGAGTTGCGTAAAGGATTTTTACTAATGGCATAAATTGAGATAAAATATATACAAAAAAGAGAGGCATATTTACAAGCCCCTTGCGCAATATTTGACATGGGTGCAAGCGGAAAATGCATGCAGTGTAATAAAATTGGCACACAGACAAGAAAATGAAATGCCTTAAGAGATGCGTAAAGGATTTTACTAATGGCATAAATTGAGATAGAATATACAAAAAAGAGAGGTATATTTACAAGCCTCTTGCACAATCTTTGACATGGATGCAAGCAGAAAATGCATGCAGAGTAATAAAATTGGCCCACAGACAAGAATATGAAATGCCTTGAGAGATGCGTAAAGGATTTTACTAATGGCATAAATTGAGATAGAATATACAAAAAAGAGAGGCATATTTACAAGCCTCTTGCGCAATGTTTGACATGGGTGCAAGCAGAAAATGCATGCAGAGTAATAAAATTGCCACACAGACAAGAATATGAAATGCTGTGAGAGATGCGTAAAGGATTTTACTAATGGCATAAATTGAGATACAATATACAAAAAAGAGAGGCATATTTACAAGCCCCTTGCGCAATGTTTGACATGGGTGCAAGCAGAAAATGCATGCAGAGTAATAACATTGACACACAGACAAGAATATGAAATGCTGTGAGAGATGCGTAAAGGATTTTACTAATGGCATAAATTGAGATATAATATACAAAAAAGAGAGGCATATTTACAAGCCCCTTGCGCAATGTTTGACATGAGTGCAAGCAGAAAATGCATGCAGAGTAATAAAATTGCCACACAGACAAGAATATGAAATGCCTTGAGAGATGCGTAAAGGATTTTACTAATGGGATAAATTGAGATACAATGTACAAAAAAGAGAGGCATATTTACAAGCCCCTTGCACAATGTTTGACATGGGTGCAAGCAGAAAATGCATGCAGAGCAATAAAATCGGCACACAGACAAGAATATGAAATGCCTTAAGAGATGCGTAAAGGGTTTTACTAATGGCATAAATTGAGATAGAATTTACAAAAAAGAGAGGCATATTTACAAGCCTCCTGCCCAATCTTTGACATGGATGCAAGCAGAAAATGCATGCAGAGTAATAAAATTGCCACACAGACAAGAATATTAAATGCTGTGAGAGATGCGTAAAGGATTTTACTAATGGCATAAATTGAGATACAATATACAAAAAAGAGAGGCATAATTACAAGCCCCTTGCGCAATGTTTGACATGGGTGCAAGCAGAAAATGCATGCAGAGTAATAAAATTGCCACACAGACAAGAATATAAAATGCTGTGAGAGATGCGTAAATGATTTTACTAATGCATAAACTGAGATACAATATACAAAAAAGAGAGGCATATTTACAAGCCCCTTGCGCAATGTTTCACATGGGTGCAAGCAGAAAATGCATGCAGAGTAATAAAATTGGCACACAGACAAGAATATAAAATGCCTTGAGAGAAGCGTAAAGTATTTTACTAATGGCATAAATTGAGATACAATATACAACCTGACTCATTTTCAAAATACAACAGTAATGAAGTCCAATATGCTTGTTATGCTTCCCAATACTGCAAACAGCACTCTCTCCATATTAAATGAATGATTACACACCTGTAAAATCACTTTTGAAAATGTAGAATAGTGTGAAACACACACCAGATTTTCTTAAGCATAATCTCTGAACTGCAGCTCAGACACTGGAAACAGAAATGGCACAGTTTCCCACTCATTCTTCTCACTTATTTCTGCTCATAACCAATGAAATGTCTTCCCACACTATTTCAAAACTAAAATAACATTTCAATTGGTTCTACATTTCCACACTTTCAAACCCACATAATATTCACCCATCCCCCTACTGCTCATTCAACCTGTTACCATGGTAACTCCCACCTAAGGAAGAACAGAGTTTACAAGTTTATCATACTATGTTGCAAATGAATCCAGCAAGGTTGTTAGAGCTTTCAATATAACAGCTAATTATGTGCAATGTTCCTTTCAATGACCTTTTCTGAACCATTAGAATTGCTTCTTTTGAAAAACAAAACTATGCACCCTAATATGCTCTTTTGCATTTTCAGAAAGCACCAATCATTTCTTAAGCTTCAAGTGCAGTGAATGTGCTCCTCTTTTTTTTCAAAACTGCAAGCTTTCCAACTGCCATTTCATTTACATCCTTCATCTGAGTACAACCAGATCTGCCTTGAACATGCTTTCAGTATGGTTTGTAGGACACAACTTTGTATTCTGGTCTAAAAGGTATGCAACAAACAGAGGAATTTTAAACCTTAGTTTACCAAATGTGGATATTTTATGGATTGGCCAGAGCGGATTGAGATGTCACCAATTGATACCATTGGTGAAATCCTTCATGAATCTCCCACACCCTGACCTCATAATTGTGCACTGTGGTGGAAATGACTTATGCACTTTGACTGGGGTTGGTCTGGAAATGCTATTGAAGGACATCTTTGGACAATTGATGTCACTTTTTCCTCAAACTGCCTTTGTCTATTCCAATATATGCCAAAGGCAAAAATGGAATTGGAACAAAGTGAGAGGTACCCCTTAAATAAAGGAAGTAGGGTTATACTGAGAAGAAGTTCCCTTGAATGAGATATTCAATAAAACAACTTAATTAACAAATCAATTAGGACAATAAAGTTAAGAAAATTGTACACAATTTATTAATATTACAAAATATGTTAAAAAACACAAGTGGGAAAAAGCGCCACTGTACACAAATAAAAACTAATAAATTGGAGGAAAAATTGTTAAAACGGTTTTTTGACATACATGGAGATCAAAATCAACTAGCAATATTGATACAAGGAAGGGGGAACAGACAACAGTACGACATCCAATTGTTACAGTACTAGGTGTACATTCAAACTCAATGTGATACCCATGTGCTGTGCACAGTTTTTATATTGTATCAACACAGGTATCCGAGTCTAGGAATTGTACTTGAAAGTGCGTTGACGTGTTTCGGTGGTTGAAATAGTTTTGGACCACATTTATCAAGACTCTATCTTTTGTCTGTCGTGTACCTGGGGTCAAGAATGATCACCCTAAAGAGTAAATATACAGAGGAATTAAAATTGATGTAACATTATATTTTTAGTTAAAACAGAAATTCGCAAGTATTATACATTGTCAAAACCCTTTTTCTTAACTATTCATTTTAAGTTTATAACAATATTCACCTTTAGTCAGAGTGTACCCAATATAATTTAGAAACTCTATCTTGATGGTACAACATGGCTGCTAAAGAAATTTGTCGACAAGGTGACGTGTGGGGTCCCCCAGGGTTCCTCACTCTCCCCCCTTTTGTTTAACTTATACATTTTCCCCCTCATTTTTATGTTACAGCAGCTCGAGGTCACGGTGTACAATTACGCCGACGACCTCCAGCTAATTTTCAACCTTTCTCATTCCCCTTCATCCTTCCAGAATGTCCAATCTGTCATGTTGTTCATTCAGGATTGGATGAACTGCAACCACCTCAAACTCAATCCGGACAAGACTGAACTAGTCTTGACCGGAGGTGGTTGCAGTCCTTGGTCCCCTTCTCACTGGCCCTCCCCACTCGGTGCTCCCCCACTCCCGGTCCCCAAAGTCAAAACCCTTGGTATCTTCCTTAATCCCTCACTTTCTGTTCACTCACAGGTTAGTTCTGTTGTCTCCTCTTGTTTCTTCTCCCTCAGAACCATCAGGAAGATCTCTCGGTTCTTTTCACTCCCCGCCCTAAAGATCATAGTGCTGGCAATGGTGTTGTCGCGCCTCGACTACGGCAACATCATTTACAATGGCGCGCCTGCCTACGCCATTCACCGGCTGCAACTAGTGCAGAACCAGGCGGCCCGACTTATCTATGGCCTGCCTAAATATCATCGGGCCACCCCTTTACTGCAGGCACTGCACTGGCTGCCGGTGAAAGAGCGGGCCCTGTTCAAGCTTGGGTGCCTCACCTTTCAGGCTAGAATGGGCACTGCACCAGAGTTCATCTGCTCGGCTATCAAGCCTTACACCCCAGGGAGAGAGCTTCGCTCCTCTCACCTGGCCCTCTTAACTGTCCCCCGATTCAAAAAGAAAAAGGCTGGCGGCACCAAGTTTTCTGTTCTGGCCCCTGTGTTTTGGAACTCCCTGCCCGCGGCACTCCGCACAACACCCTCCTACACTGAATTTAGGAAAAACCTCAAAACCTTCCTTTTTTCTCGTGCTTTTGCTGCCTAATTTCTCCTCGCTTGCCATCCCCTCGCAATCTGAAGCGCCATGAAACCGCATGGTATAAGTGCGCTATATAAATGTTTTTAAATTCAAATTCAAATTCATAAAAAACATTTTACGGGGACAATCCACCTAATGTCCTTCAACATTATTTCACTAACAGTATAAAGTTACGTTTTTTAGAAAAACAACCATTCTGTAATTTATCCAAAATCTTGTTTAGCACATACAATGATACTGTTGGTATCGGTCTCAGAAAAATCGCTACAAAACATATGGCATTGTACAATAGGCATTTGGCATAGAGACAATGTATTGCGACAATTTTCGGCGATTTTCTTAAAACAAGGTACTATAAATAATGAAATTCAGCACTAGAAGCGGTCTGGTATATAAATGCTCTAAGCTTTTGTTAAATACGGGTCCCTGTTAGTTGGATCCTTAACTAGAGGTTTAAGAAGACCTACTTGTTCTAATTCAGATGAGTTAGTTTCATGTAGTTCAATTAAACTGGTAATTTGTCTAAATACCTTTAAATTCTTGTTTGGATAAACTCCCTATACGTTCAGTTGTGGAAATGTGCGCTTAAGGATAAGTGGGTTGACATCAGTTTTCCTTCATATGGCTGACTTCAGTTTATCGGTTTAAACACCTGGTAAATACAATTATAGAGGCAGTTAGAATGTGGCTTTAAACTATGTTGTTTTTCGCAAATTTATAATGTGTTTTATCCTACCTGCAGATAAACGCGATGTGCTTGGCGATACTGCTTGTTAAAGAGCGTCTTTTTCTGTTTAAAAGAAGTGGAAACCAGGGGCGCTTTCGTCTTGTCCTCCCGGCGAAAACAATTGTTTCCCTAAAGGGCGGCATAAGGTTGTAAAGCTGCTTTTGGTGGTTGAGGAATTAGCGTTTAACACATTTATAAGGGATTCCTACGATGCATGTAACGCTTACCTATTTGGCCGAAGAGAACTGCCTGCTTCTCTGGTTTCAGTCCGGTTACTGGAGACCACTGAAGGGTCGGTTTAAATACAATAACTACTGTTTAATTGGTTCCCGATTTTAGGCCAATCAGGAACTTATGTTTTAATCTGCCGTTTGATTGGTTCCCGTTTCTAGACCAATCAGGAACTTGTATTTTAATCCCAGGAGTTTGCATGTCCGGGCTTGGAAAGCTCGACTGCCATTGGCCCAAGATTAAGGTCTATGATTGGTTTAGTCATCTATGCTCTCATACCCTATTCTATGGCCATGTTGTGAAGGCGAGATATTCGAACCAATTAAACCGAGTCTACTTTTATTTGGGTTATAACTAGAGTAACTAAGGTTGAAAAAACTAAGGATTTAACGGGTGTTCCAGTGTATTTAACCGCTATCTGTGAACCTATGATTATTGACTGACATATACAACGGACTCACTGAGGCAGTGGGCCTTTTAGTAAGTTAGAATAAAGGCATTATATTGACAAACTTACTCTAGTAAACTGCTGTTTATTGTAGCTGGAGAAAACGGCGCGCTTTCTATGTTTAGTGAGTTTAAATTGAATAAGTTTAAGTGGACTAATTATGTTTGTTACAGGTCCAAAAGGGTATACAATTGTCTCTGACATTCAGAAATGGCGATTTTAGATGTTTTTAGGACTCAATGTTGTTTTGATGGCTATCGAGGGGACTATATTTATCATTAAGAAAAGACATGATTTTTGCAGTGGACGGTTTGGATTATTTTTTGACTCAGAGAAATGCATTATGTTGGGAACTAAATGCATTATGTTGGGAACTAAATGCATTGGGTCCAGTCTTCTCTGGTATTGAGGCCATTGCGAATAGTATCCAGAAAGCAGAAAAAACACTGTTCCCTGGTTTTTCTGAGTTTATTAATGTCCCCACCACGTCTGGTGGTTCTAATCTTTTCGATGATATACCACCGTATATCATCACAAGTGTGATTTTTTTCTTTATAATGTTCTGTCAAAGGTGCATTACTTTTATTTGTTCGGATAGCAGATTTGTGTTCTAGTATTCGTAATCTGAGCTCCCTGCTAGTTTCACCTACATAGCCCAGGTTGCAGGGGCATAATAGCAAATACACTACATTTTGGCTCCTACAGTTGTTAAATGTTTTGGAGCTGAGCGTTTTGCCATTGTATTCAAGGCTGGATCTTGTGATACAATGCGGGCATATAGAACACGTGCCGCATTTGTAGCTGCCTAGTGCTCTAGATCCATTCAGAGTGAGTTGGGATTCATTTGGAGACTTATAGGTGTGTACTAGGCTATTCCGAAGGGTTTTGTTTCTCCGAAAAGAGAACAAAGGTTTGTCCAAGTTGTTATCGGTATCATAATTTATTATGCACCAGTTTCTGTAAACTATATTCTTAATCTGATTACTCAGATGTGAGAATTGGGTTACAAATACAATTCTGTCCATTTTATTATTGGTTTTAATTTTATTTTGGTCTAATAGACTGTCACGATTATAAAATCTTGCCCTTTTGAAGGAATTTTTAATCAGTTTGTTGGGGTACCCTCTCTCTTTAAGTTTTTTCTTCATGTTGTCTGAATGCTTATAAAAATCATCTAGGTCAGAACAATTTCGCCTCAATCTTAAAAATTCACTGAATGGCACATTGTCTTTTTGCGCCTTTGGGTGGTTGCTTGAGTAATGTAAAAGGGTGTTCTTATCGGTTGGTTTGTTGAAGAGCTCTACTTTAAGACTACCTTCCTGATCTTTGATCTTAATATCAAGGAATTCTACGCTTGTATTACTATGATGTTCTGTAAATCTCAGGTTAGGGTCTCCCAAATTAATCCATTGCAGGAATTTGAGTAATTCCTCTCTGGCACCGCTCCAGATGAAGATGATATCATCAATATAGCGGTGCCAGCAGGAAACATTTTCGAAAAAAGGGGCTACCTCATTGAAGATGTGTTTTAGTTCGAAGTTCCCAACGTACAGACATGCCAGACTGGGGGCACAGGTAGCCCCCATGCTCTTGCCCTTGATCTGAAGGTACAGATCATCCTTGAACAGGAAGAAGTTTCTTTTAAGAATTAGATGGATGCAGGACATGATGAAATGGTCTTCACCTCCATGGAGATCTTCATTTTCAAGTATTGAGGCTATCACTTCCAAGGTGTTATTTTGGGGGATATTGGTATAGAGAGCTTCTATATCTAGGGTGACCAAGAACTGGGTCACCCTATTGAACTCTCTGCCTTCAAACACCGATATTGCATGAGAGGTGTCTTTGAGGTAAGACTTCTGTTTTTTCACAATCGGTTGTAGAAAGAAGTCTACATACCGACTGAGGGGCTCAAGGATGGATCCTAGTCCACTAATTATGGGTCTCATGGGTGGATCATAAAGGTCTTTGTGAATCTTTGGAAGTCCATACATAGCTGGGGTGATCGGATTTTGATTGAGCAGAAATTTATATTCATTATCACTTATGGCTCCCCTTTCTTTACCGTCTCTTAAGAGATGGGCTACTTCACTTTTTAACTTACTGAGCTCTTGGAATCTGTTTTTTTCATAGTGTTCTTTGATACTTAAAAGATCTCTCATCTTGTTCTCATATTTTACAGTATCAAAGATCACAACTCCCCACGCAATACATTGTCTCTATGCCAAATGCCTATTGTACAATGCCATATGTTTTGTAGCGATTTTTCTGAGACCGATACCAACAGTATCATTGTATGTGCTAAACAAGATTTTGGATAAATTACAGAATGGTTGTTTTTCTAAAAAATGTAACTTTATACTGTTAGTGAAATAATGTTGAAGGACATTAGGTGGATTGTCCCCGTAAAATGTTTTTCATCGACACATTTCTTTAGCAGCCATGTTGTACCATCAAGATAGAGTTTCTAAATTATATTGGGTACACTCTGACTAAAGGTGAATATTGTTATAAACTTAAAATGCATAGTTAAGAAAAAGGGTTTTGACAATGTATAATACTTGCGAATTTCTGTTTTAACTAAAAATATAATGTTACATCAATTTTAATTCCTCTGTATATTCACTCTTTAGGGTGATCGTTCTTGACCCCAGATACACGACAGACAAAAGATAGAGTCTTTATAAAGGTGGTCCAAAACTATTTCAACCACCGAAACGCGTCGACGCACTTTCAAGTACAATTCCTAGACTCGGATACCTGTGTTGATACAATATAAAAACTGTGCACAGCACATGGTATCACATTGAGTTCGAATGTACACCTAGTACTGTCACAATTGGATGTTGTACTGTTGTCTGTTCCCCCTTCCTTGTATCAATATTGCTGATCGATTTTGATCTCCATGTATGTCAAAAAACCGTTTTAACAATTTTTCCTCCAATTTATTCGTTTTTATTTGTGTACAGTGGCGCTTTTGCCCACTTGTGTTTTTTAACATATTTTGTAATATTAATAAATTGTGTACAATTTTCTTAACTTTATTGTCCTAATTGATTTGTTAATTAAGTTGTTTTATTGAATATCTCATTCAAGGGAACTTCTTCTCAAAAATGGAATTGGTCCAATCAATTTGGTCCGCAGATTGAGAAAGCAAGGACACATGTAAATAAATCTGTTTCTGCATACATGAGAGACTATGGAATGGGTTGTATATACCACAACAACTTGCGTTACAACATGCAAGGCATCTATAGGACAGATGGTGTACATTTCACTGATGAAGGGAACAGAGTCTATCTCTGTAACATCAGACTCTGCATTGGTACTTACTTGTAGGTACCAAAAAAAACACAATGAACACAACAGCTCTTTTTAGAGCCAACTAACATGTAAACACTCAAATATGATTTTTAACTTTCTTTTTTTTATTAATTTTTACAGAGGTCCTCGCACCGAGCACTCACCTAGCACTCCCTGTGCGCGGACCAATCGTGTTTCCTGTTATTTTTTTTTAAAAGAACATTATTTTTAACCTTAGGAGTCCTTGAAGGACCCCCTGAGAAGGCCTAAGGGGTCAGGGACACTCTAGCCTACCCCCTTCCCACGTTTTTAAGTTATGTTTTTCACTCTCTTCTGAAACCACAAAATGGCGGCGCTAGGGTTCGCGCACCGTGCATTTACCGAGCACTCACGGTGCACGGACCTATTGGAATTTTTATTTAAAAACAAAACTAAATGGAAATGGACAGCGTCTCCTCTGTAGATACCTTGTATGTTGTAATGCAAGTTATTGTGGTATATTGAATCCATACTGTAGTCTTTCAGGAAAGCAGACACAGATTTGTTCACATGATTCCTTCCTTTCTCAATGTGTGGTCAGAATTGGCATAAGGGGACATGAGTTCCTACTCTGGTGAAACACACTTGCTGTTTTATATACTTACTTATGTTGTAAACTAGTGAATCAGAGACAGTCAGTGAAAGAAAGGATGCAGGACATGAAGAACACAAAATTGTATCACTTTGCTACTACCTCATAAATTACATTTAAAGAAGTATAATTTTCAAAACAATTTTTCTTCACTAAATTAAAATTTATTTATCAGAATTTTCAAAATCTAAAAGAACTTGTAGCATTTCTTCATCAGGAATTTCATCCGTCAAAGTGTCTGAAAATGATTCGTCAAACTCAACAATGTCTACACATTCCATTAATTCCATATCTAGTGTTTCATCAAAAAAATCTTCCATGGTATCTCCTTCATGTTCTTCATGATTTGTTTCATCTATAGTATCAATAAACACCACAGAACAAGTTGCCTCAATAAACGTTGCTGATATTTCAAAGTAGATGTTGGTAGGCTCCTCATTTTCATTCATCATTTTATGTTAGTGTACTGTTAAAAGAAAGAGAAACAGCGCCTAGCAAGAGTGAGATAGGGCAGAGAAAAACTATTAAATTCTATTAGAAGAGTCACTACTGTGTAAATCTCACACCAGAAATTGAACACCAAAATTTCCTCACAAAACTACCTCAGACACTATAATCACAAAATGGCAGTGTTTCCTTGGACAGTGTATAGTATCAAGTAAGAATTAGAAATATAAAGCACTGCATCTGATGTTGCCCTACTCAATCCATAAGTATAACAGAAAAACATTAAATAACTAACAGAAAACATTTTTCCTATTAACTTAAAGTGAACAACAGAGTTCTCCTTACAAATTAACAACTCACCTTCTAGAAAACTGTTGAACAGTAAATTCTGTCTCAATCTCACACCTCAGAAGTATACCTCAAACACTAAAATCTCAAAATGGCTGTGCTTCCCTCTCATTTTTCATACATATTCAAATACCCAGCCAATCACATTTTATCACACACAAAACCAAAGTAACATTTTAATTGGTTCAAATTATCAACACTTTCAAACTCACATAATGTTCAACCTACCCCCAATGCTCTCTCCCAATTACCATACTAACTCTCCACAAAACACCTACCTAAACCCAAAGGTGAAAGAGTCATCACTCAATGTTGCACTCAACCAACATCTAAACACTGAAACTTGTTATTTAAATGTATTTCTTTTTTGTCTTTTTGAGCCGTAGTCCGCGCACAGTGCGCGAACCCCGCGATTTCTTCTAAAATTTTGTTTTATTTTTTTTAACCTTGGGGGTCCTTTACAGACCGCATGACAAAACCTAGGGGGCTCAGGAATCTCTACCCTGCCTCTTTGTCAACTATTACACTTCTGTTTACAACCACTATCATCTGCCACAAAAACAAGATGGCGGACAACACTTCCTCATTTCGACTGACTGGAATGTTGACAGACGTCCAACAGCTAATCAGAATTCCGCACACGCACGCTAAGTGCCGTGCACGTGCAAGGACAGTGCAAGGACGGTGCAAGCCGGTGCGCGCACCGTGTCCCGCCCATAGATATATACTTTGAAAATAGTCGATTTTCTCAACAATTATTGAATGGATTTTCACCAAATATACAAAAGGCACTTCTGCATACCAGGCTCTACCATTTTGCCAAGTTTGCAGTAATTCCATTCAGCCGTTTGGGCTGTAGCTGTGTCTAAAGGTCTTATGGAAAATTGCATTGGACTCAATTTCACATTCAATTTTCTCAAAAACTACAAGAGGGATTTACACCAAACATACAAAAGGCACTGCTGCATACCAGTCCCTACCATTTTGCCAAATCTGGTGTAATTCCGTTCAGCCGTTCAAGCTGTAGCCTTGTCAGAATGTCCCCATGGAAATTAACATGGGGAAAACACGTTTTGGGACCCCCCTTTTTTCTCATCCCCCGCTTGACGAATCCCCCCGAAACTTTAAGGGAAGGAGCGGAGCACAGCGAGACAAATTTAAGGAAAATTACAGGCAGATCCCTCAATTGGCGCCAAAGTTATTCCCAATAGAATGTTCGGAATTTCCTATGGTAACTAGGTCCTAACTATATATACCTACTGGCGACCGCCAGTAGGTAATATATATATATATATATATATATATAGCACAGTGCCATCCAGTATACTCAAAATATTTACCTGCTTTGCCAGACCTTCAAGGGAGTTTACATGCAATGAACGATGTCATCTACAATGTATTGTGTAAATACTATAATTGCAATTTACCTGTTTCTTAATGGCTTTATCTTGAATGTAAGACAAAAAAAGACCAGGCACAGAAAAATGGAGTTCACAAGTTTTATTATGTCACATATATGTTGTAATATAAATCACACATTACTTCCCATTCCTGTTTCAGATTCAAAATTAATGAGATAAGGAGTGAGCAATAAAGAGTGAACTATAATGCTGCCTCACACCTAACCAGATAAAAGTTTCCCATTGCTTCAGAGCATAAAATAATATCTTGTCTTAGGGTGCTGACGTTTGAGAAATTATAGAACAAAGCAGGTTCTGACCCAACATGTGTTTGCTTAAATTTGATGAAAGATGGTTTGAAGCCCCTCCTGATGTTCTCGTCATTATGAGAAGTTGAGCACCAGTGGAAAGCTGTTTGCGGATTTGACGGAGAAGAAACAAAGGCCACACATACCATAGCTTAGGTGGTGAGAAACCAATAGGAAGAAAAGAGAGGAGGAAGGATGCTAGCAGACTCCCTGAATGAAGCAAGGTCCACGAGAACCAAGAAGAAGAAGGGATAGAAAAAGGAGGCTGGAGACTCCCCGAGGGAAGCATGGTGCACAAGAACTAAGAAGAAGAAGGGAGAGGAGAAGGAAGGTGGCAGACTCCCTTAGAGAAGCATGGTCCAAAATAACAAAGAAGAAGGGAGAGGAGAAGGAAGCTGGCAGACTCCCTTAGGGAAGCATGGTGCACAAGAACTAAGAAGAAGAAGGGAGAGGAGAAGGAAGGTGGCAGACTCCCTTAGGGAAGCATGGTGCACAAGAACTAAGAAGAAGAAGGGAGAGGAGAAGGAAGGTGGCAGACTCCCTTAGAGAAGCATGGTCCACAAGATCCAAGAAGAAGAAGGGAGAGGAGAAGGAAGGTGGCAGACTCCCTTAGAGAAGCATGGTCCACAAGAACCAAGAAGAAGAAGGGAGAGGAGAAGGAAGCTGGCAGACTCCCTGAGGGAAGCATGGTCCACAAGAACAAAGAAAAAGAATATAGAGGAGAAGGAAGCTGGAGAATCCCCGAGTGAAGCATGGTCCACAAGAACCAAGAAGAAAAAGGGAGAGGAGAAGAAAGCTGGAGACTTCCTGAGTGAAGCATGGTCCACAAGAACCAAGAAGAAGAAGGGAGAGGAGAAGGAAGCTGGCAGACTCCCTGAGTGAAACATGGTCCACAAGAACCAAGAAGAAAAAGGGAGAGGGGGAGAAGCTTGAGACTTCCTGAGTGAAGCAGGGTCCACAAGAACCAAGAAGAAAAAGGGAGAGGGGGAGAAGCTGGAGGCTTCCTGAGTAAAGCATGGTCCACAAGAACCAAGAAGAAGAAGGGAGAGAGGAAGAAGCTGGCAGACTCCCTGAGGGAAACATGGTCCACAAGAACCAAGAAGAAGGGAGAGGAGAAGGAAGCTGGAGACTTCCTGAGTGAAGCATGGTCCACAAGAACCAAGAAGAAGAAGGGAGAGGGGAAGAAGCTGGCAGACTCCCTGAGGGAAACATGGTCCACAAGAACCAAGAAGAAGAAGGGAGAGGGGAAGAAAGCTGAAGACCTCCTGAGTGAAGCAGGGTCCACAAGAACCAAGAAAGTTCATGAGGGCATGAACAAGGCTGTGAAGTAAAGTAAGTTCACTGCTCGCCGGATTGATTTTAATCCACACCCATTGATTACCAAGCTTTAGTGCTGAATGCTTTTCAATTGTTCTAATTTATATCATTAAACTGAGTTATTATAGTTGCCTATGTTGCATATTATTTTCAAGATTACAATTCAAAATCATCATGATAAGGGTGTAATATGAAGGAATGCGATGCAGGTAAGAGCTGGTCTCTCTGTCACTGCCCCCACAGTGATTCTACATGTCTCTTTCTTTTTTTGCCTTTAAAATGATAAAACTTTGAACATCACATACATTGTATAAACCTTGTGTTTTCCGTTTCAAAATGTAAGATTCTAGAATGTTATAACCATTTTCTATGAAAGTCTTTCTAAGAAAATCCTCCTTGAGGCAGAACAGAGGAAACGTGACACCCCCAACCTTGTAAAATGTTGCTCCAAGGAAAGCATACATCATTAGATATCCCCCCTTTTTTAACAGAGGGGAGACATTTCTCAAAGCATCACTGTAGGACGTCTCATCTGTAGCAAAGTACTCCAGTGAGTAGGACAAGGCCAGACAGTCCACGGGGGGCAGCACGGTGGGCGCCACTGGAGTGCTGCTCATGAAATGACATCGGAGAACATGTTTGACTTGTCTTCGGAAAGCAATTTGTATCTCATTCAAAATACCACTGAAAATAAAGATATATGTCATTACTAACATGCAATTAATTATTCATCACCAGTTCTTGTAGCATAAGCTACCATCATGATTAGATAAAACAAAACGAGGAGTAAGGTTTAAGATGGGCTCTGCTGTGCACTTTGTATCACTCACTTCCCTGTTTGATTTTCTGTTTTTATTGTTTCTGAAAGTATGAGATTCTTCTGTAATATAAAAGTAATGTTCCACCAGCATTTCTGTTGTACACTTTGTATCACAGACGTCTCTGGAACAGTTCACCTGTTTGATTTTATAACGGAGTTGACACCCAACAGCCGATGCACAAGATATTATACACTTGCCACATACACTACCTGGCATCATCACCTTGAGGCCACTTCTAGTGTCACAGAAATAGTGGGTCATACTTACAAGCCCCTATCGCCACAGGAACGTCACTTTTAGCAATGATCCTGTGGCGATAGGGGCTTCACCTTTTTACAAGGTGGCGTTAAGACACCTGACATGGCTTAACACAGCCTTGTAAATAAGGCCCTCTTTCAAGCTAGACTGAGCGTGAAAGGGGGTGGCAATTGGTGTTGCAGCGGGCATTCCCCGTAACACCCATTGATTTTGAGCTCCGCTCTATTTACAAGGGTGGCCTAAATAGAAGGCAGCGCCAAAATTAAGACCAGGAAAAAACTGGTCTTAACATGGCGAACCGAGGAGAACTGCCATATTTCGCCTTGTTTCTGCAGTTTCTATGTGTGTTACATTGCGCAGCAAACATAGTAACATCAAAACACTATGAATGATTGTTTATATGTAGGAAGGTTTCCCGTACTGCACATAAACAACCATTAAACAAATGATGAGTTGCAACTTCTACGTGTGACGCACAAAGCAGCACAAATAGAAGTTAACAATAGCCATTCTGGATTGTTTATGTGCAGGAAGAGACACCTTCCTGTGCATAACCAATCATTCAGTGAATGCAGGCACGCTTGCACTCAGGTGCAAGGGTGCCGGCGTTGGCACTGTGCAGCTTAATTTAGCACCAGCTCTTGGGGAAGCGCAGTGAAGTGCCGTATCTTTGTAAATATGACTCATCCCAGAGTTTTCATTCCGCAGCACGTGGCGTTTGCATTTTGTACTTAACGCCACACTGATTATTTAGTGGTTTTGTCCCCCTTGCCCCCACACCTACAAATTAGCTTCAGAGGGTGCCTTTTTCATTCTAATCTTAACACCACGCGCCACCATTCCCTTGTACATTTGCCCCAGTGTGGCCTAAATATGAAATATAATTATGCCATCCCATAAGAAAATCTACACCCAATGGAGCCAAACGTTTGTAAACAATATGTGTGCCTCCATATTTAGATGGAAGAGTATTTCTGTTATTGATGATCTGAGTCATATCCCACTTACCATCTGCACTTCATTCCATCTACCAAGAGCATACAATTGAAATGCCTTGTGTTTTATGTACATTATCAAATGCACTCAGCAGATGCAGGCTTTCGGACAGTGGCAGCAGGTTATTGGCGGTAGAGTTGCCTGCTCCCTGACTCGGGGCATTCTGTATGAAGTCTGTCTTATTGCCCCTCTCCTCCTCTTGTGTTTTTTTTCTGTTGCTAAAGTAATCAATTCTAAATTCTCTCAGATAGCCTAGAGAGGCAAGGGGTTACCTTATGAGGTAGGAGTAAATATGAAAGGCAAATCAGAGCTGAACCACAGTTGAAGTAAACACAGATCACTGCTGAGGCAGCTGCTGAGACAGCTGAGGTGACACGCCTCGTGCACAGCACTGTCCTTTGTCATTTTCAGCTCACATGGGACCTCAGAAAGCTCCTGCCTCCCCCTCTGCACAGATGCAAAACCACTGGGAGGGCACATCTTCTGCTGTTTGCCTTTTTCTGCTTCTGTGCGTGTCTGGTTGGCCCACAGGTTTTTAGGTTTCTCCCGCGAAAAATCTGTGCTTGAAAAATATATTGTTTTTAATATAAACTTAAAAGGGACTTATATCCTGCCTCCTTTCTATCCTGGCTTCTCATTGGTTCATGTGAGGGAGAATTACCTTTACTCCATTTCTTTTGGTTGTACGGGTCGTGCAGGTGTAAACAGGGGGTACCATAGGTGCCTCCTCTGCCCCCAACCAGAGGGTGCACACAAAAGGATGCCCTGCTGTCAGCCCCCAAACATGCTTCCCGACATGGTTTCCATGTTGGACAGGCAGGCATGAAAATCATGCCGGAAGCCATTTCAACGAGGGAAAGGCCCACCCGTTGGGATGACGAGCCACTTCCGAGGTGCCGATGGGCTGCTTGAGCCCATCAGAAGCCAGCTGGAATGCCCAGCCCATTTAGTTTCCAACCGCCAACACTGTAATGCTGCGGGCAGAAAGTTAACTGAGGTGGTTACGATGCCGCCCAGAAGATGGTAGGAGCCTTTCATGGCTGTATCGTAATTGGCCCCTAAGTGATTTGCATAGAATCGCAGGAGAAGTGTGGCTCACTGGTTAGAGGCAGCATACCCGGAAGCTGAGATCGGCACGGGACCAGGGTTCGATACCCAACGCGGCAGGGTCTTGGGTCAAAATGTCAGCGGACCTGATAATTCTCGCCTCGGCGCCTACTCTAAACTTGGGTCCCACTCTGCAACTCTGGGCAATAGCTTACTTAATCTTCACAACGGCCCCTTCAACGCCGGGGATGCCTGGTCTCACCTTGGGGGTGCCCAGAAGGGACCATCTCACAGGGAAAGCCAGGACGGGTTCCCCAGCGGTACACAGCGCTGGGACGCCCGCGGTGTGGGCAGCTGTGCGCTTTACAAGTATACAACATTTAAAGGATGGTGCGTGGCACTACCAAGACTCCAACCAGCATCCCCAGCTGTTGAGTCAGCAGCTCTGGCCACTGTGCCACATATTCTCCACTCCCATGTTATTTATCCGGAAGCTCTTTCATTCTCCCGGACAATGATTAATGAAAACAGCTCTTTATTCATTACCCAGGCGAAACGGTTGCATTACCAATGCTTGTCTGTTTCTGCCTTAGCACATGCTGCCCCTTTGTGTGAACGTGGCCTAAATGCTTGTTCTTGGTTGCAGCAAGTTCACGTAAGAAGTGGGCCAAGGTGACAGCCATAGAAAAGGGATTCCTTAGTGTTGGATTGCTTTGTGATTTTGATTGATGTTCAGACTCAATCTTGCAAAAATAGGTGGTTTCTGAAATTAAAAAGCAATACCACTTGGTGCCAGTAGTAGGCAAACTCCCACTTGACGCATGCAGTGGTAGTACTAATACTTTATTCAGTTTTAAGTAACCATCAAAGCGTATACATCCATAAGTACAAGAACATTAAAACATATACCATAAAAGTACATATATTTCATCTTATGTTAAAAGAGAATATCAAAATAACAGTAATCATCTCGTACTCAAGACTAAAAACAGGCAGAAATACATCATCAATCTCTTAAGGTGAGAACATCCAGACAAAGTCATTATATCTCGTAAAACGGCGTTCTCGCAGGAGCAGATTAATAGACAGTGAAAAAAGTGGAAAAAGTTTGCTGTGGATAGTGCAACCAATAGTAGTGTGCAAAAAAGAAGATAGTTTAACAATTTAGTTAGCACAACCCTGGACAGTAGGCTTCAAAATGTTAGTTCTCTTGAACCAAACTGCTTGTAAAAATGTATTAACTGCAAATACTCTTAATGGAGTTGTATCAGTTTTTCAAATCCTAAAAGCTACCAAATGTCTGTGAGTTCCTATATCACGGCAGATGGGCACAATCCATTTGTGATGTAAATTAAAAAATGTCGGCGAAAAAAACATTAAAGGGCATATTAGCAATGAACCTCCTTAAAATTATCACAGTTTTAGCGGCAGGAAACTGCCAATAAAACGGCGATAATGGGCTTGCTAATATGCGTTATAGAATTCCTATAGAATCCCAGGTTAGATGTCCTGCACATCTATCCTGGGATTCTATTGGCATTCTATAACGCATATTAGAAAGCCCGTTATTGCCGTTTTATCGGCAGGAAACTGGTGATAAAACGGCGATAATTTTAATGAGGTTCCTTGTTAATATGCCCCTCTGTGTATCTCGTTTTCGTCATTCAGCCCACATGCCGGATAAACAATAGACCCTTGCTTTACATGTAAAAGATCACGAAGGACGAGCTCCGTGGTGAAAACTTATGTACAGACTTCTAGCGAGAGGCGAGATATTACATCTAAACACTTCTCAAAGGCAGGAAAAGGCTTAAAATCTACAAACAAGGTCGTCAAGGAGCCGTTTGAGCTGTTTGTTATAATCCGGCATTTATATACCGAGCTTTCACCATCTTGGGAACGTCTTTACCCATCATAGATGGTCAACCCAGTATCTCTGCAAACCCAATTTCCCCAGCCAAACAGAGACAAGTTTAACCAATGGGAGATCCCTAGTACTTGGAAATTTTAATAAGTCAGTAAGTGAATCTTTGTAGACCCCATGTTTGGGTGTGGTCCAAAGGGCCCAATAGAGTAAACATTTTGAATACAGGAAGGTGAGGGTTGAGCTAGGTGGAAGACAAAGCAATTTCCTAATGAAATTGTTTTCTGCTCTTGTCAGTAAGTGAGGGTGAGCATGGCCTCAGATCTCAGCGTGATGGACTTCCAGCGCAGGTGAAATTAAATGTGATGATGTTGTATTATAAAATCTTATAACGGCGTTAGATCCTTGCTCTATTGTTAAGGTCCTCTTGCTCATTTGGCGTGCCCACCTATAGTTATAGTTTAACGCCCAGGTAATCGAATATGTGTACTCTTTCAAGAACATCACTACCTACACGGACAATCGGACACTTCCCTTTACTCTTCTCAAACACCATGTCCTTGGTTTTACTCATGTTAAGCTCTAAATCCCTGGCGTTACAGAAATTGAAAAACGTATCAATTACAATCTGCACGCCGATGGGTGTTTTAGCGATAAGAAGGGAGTCATCGGCAAAAAGAAGAGTTGGCATCTTCCTAATATTCCAGCCCGGGAATCATTTCGACATTGCTCCAGGGCTTCTAAAACATCATTAATGTATAAGGAGAACAAGGTGGGTGCAAGGACGCAGCCGTGGTGCACTCCTCTCTCAATGGGAAGGTGGTCCGTTAGCTCTCCATTTGGCCCCAGCGAACATGGGCATAATTATTCTCATGTAATTTTTTAATTATATGTACAAGGTTGCCTGGGACCCCCATTTTCAACAGAGCTCGCCATAGAGTGCGCACAGTAATTTAGGGCCATATTTAAGAGCCTTGCGTCACGTTTGCACCACACAAAGTGGTACTTGCGGTTTGCAGGGCTCTGAATCAGATTTATAAAGCCACAGAGAGCCTACTGGCTCAATGAACCTGGAGTAAGACAACGCAGCATGACTCGCTGCGTTGCCTCACTCTATGAAGGCAGGCGTTCCATGGGTGTGGCGTTCCATGGGTGTAGCGTTGGATGTGGCATTGCATGGGTGTGGAGTTGGGTGTTCCTTTGCAACTCCAAGGGCTTTGAATGCGTTCCTAGATTCTCAAGGACTTGTAAACCTGGGAATGCGCCAATATCGTACACCTCCTCAGGTGAGGCGTAACAACAAGGAAATTGTTTATTTCTCCGTTTTCTTCCTCTTTCTACCCGTGCTGCGTTCTGCAGCTGACTTAGAAAGAGGAAAAAGCCTCTCAGGATTGTTTTCAGCAGAAAGTGCCCCTTCGTGCAAAAAACAATCCTGCATGTAACTGATGCACCTTGCATGGTGTAAGGGTTCCAATATTGCCCCAAGACTGCTGTAATGGGGCCAGCACAAGGCGAAAGGACAGGAATGTGCCATATTGGATAAATACGTGCATTTCTGCACTTTCTATGTTTGGCAGGGCTGCACAGCAAGATAACTTGCTGCTCTGCACTGTGCCACTATTTCATAAATATGTTTCCTTATTTTCGTGCTTGGAACAACAAATATTTCCATGGTGACCAGTAAGAAAAGCATCAGAACAACTAACCCCAAATGAGCGAGCATTCAGACGCTCTAAAGCCAGCAGCTCTTTAGCGGATCGGACACGTGCTGAATGTTTCCAACACCAGACTGAACTGAGGAGTCATCATTATAAACGAAAGCCCAGATTTGCTTACATTTTGCATCAGCATTGCATCATTTTCAGCTTGACGCAAATCATTTTTGACATTTACTGAGCTACACAACCCACTTTGCACGGCTTTGTGTGGTTTAGTAAATACAAAGCCACACAGCACATGGAGCTGCATTGGATGACTCAGCGCTGGGAAGGCGTTATATGGGTGGAGCATGTGAATTCTTATGCATCCACCCTTGGATGTTGAGATATGTTAGACCTGGCACCATTGGCGTGAGTCTCCCTTCCACTTTTTGCTGATGTGCATAATGTGTTTTGCTGGTGTTAGCTGCTCAGAGCACTGTGCCACTGCCAATCAGTGCCACAGTGCAAGTGCTCCCTACATAAAAATGTCTACATTGATTGGTTTCCATGATTGGCTTATTTTGTATACTGTCAGACCCCAGTTAAGTGCACCAGGAGTGCCAGGGCTTGTAAATACAAATGCAGCTGGTGGGCTTGCAGCACTGGTTGTGCCACCCACAGAAGCAGCTCTTTAAAGTGTGTCTAAGGTCTGCCATTGCAGAACCTGCGTGCAGTCTGGTACTGCCATGCTGACTTGCCAAGTGCACCCACTTGCCAGTCCCTAAATCTTCCCTTTACATGTCATAAGCCTGATTAAATATATTTATATAAACTACCTTATTTGTATACAAATATTAGTGTTGTGTCCATGTGTGGTGTTGTCATTGAATTACTGTTTGTGTTCATAAATGCTTAACCTATGACGCTCTGAGATAACACTTGTCTGCTTGCGACACAGTACCTAAAGGGTGAGCAGGGGTTATTTTAGAGGGTGATCCCTTCATCCTGACTAGAGGAGAGGGTCCCTTCTCACTACAACTAACAACATAAATCCAGATTTAAAAGACCTGTACACCTGGATTTGTGCCAAAATGGTGTGCTACCAGATAGGAGTAACAAGGAAAAATATCTCCTATTACTTCCTCTCTTTCCATGTTGGTTGCATTCTGCAGCACAGATAAAGGAGGCAAATGTCTCCAAGGATTTTATTTGTGTAGGAAGGTATCACTTCCTGCGCAAAACAAATTCTGCCTATAATTTTGCTAGACCTTTCTGTGTTTGTTGCCATCCCAATATTTTTTTTTATTTGTTCCTCAATAGATTTCCATTTGCATGTATAGGATAGATAGCAGCAGCAAGCCAAACAAAGCTAAATCAGGGGGAGGGGAGGACCATTTTAATAGTCTGAATTGTTCTCTATATTGAGAGTCGATAAATTCTTTTTTTCCATTCAGCAATATCTCACTTTATTTGTCCCACCAATATTGAAAGTTTGTTTTGAACAACACAACAAACAACACTGCTTACAAGAAGTTGTATGGAAAATATTTTGAACACAAATACTGAGACATGAATATCGAGTCATAAACAGAATATTGTGTTCCTATGGATTGAAATGCAAACTATTCTCTTGCATAATATTTCTGCCACAATATATCTCCCAAGAAGGTAAAAATATATTTATTTTGAATAAATATAGACTTTAACCCCTCCTATGCTCATGACGAGCTCAGCTCGTCATGAACCACGGTGGCCATGTGCTCATGACAAGCTGAGCTCGTCATAACGGTCAGAACGCTCGCACGCGGGGCTAATTCCCCCGCTGTGCTGAACGTACTGAGAAAACGGGTGTGGCTGTGACGAGCTCAGCTCGTCATGAGCACACAGCCACCGTAGCTCATGACGAACTGAGCTCGTCATGAGTACCGCTGAGCTGTGTGCACCCCCAGCCCCACCCCCCAGCACAGCGGGGGAATAACCCCTGCAGCCAACGGGTTAAAGTGATTTATTTAAAATAGTAGCTTGGTTGAAAAATATAATGCTAAATTCATAGTTTTAATCAGTGTGTGTGTGTGGGTGCTTTCTGTGCGTATGTGTTTGTGTAGGTATGTGTGTGTGTATGGGTGTGTGTGTGTGTGTGCACGTGAACCACTTTGAATCTGAAACAGGACACTATGGCAGAATTAGTACTACACACTATCCTTAAATATATTGATGCTGTGGTTAATAAAGTGGCAGGCTTCGATGCCCCCACTATGAAGTTTATTGACAGAAATGAAATCTATGTGTTCTCACTTTACTTCAGTGCACAAACAAGTTAATGTGGAGGATAGGAAGATTAGGAAACTGGATAGATAAATGCTTCAGCAGCCGGAGTGGTTGCCAGAATCGTGACACCTTAGCCAGGGGGTCAAAGACCTGGAAGACTGCCTCTGGTTGAACAAATCCTGCATCCATGGGATACGAGAAACCGTTGAGAAAGAAATATATAACCACCTTCCTACAAGCCATTTTTCCAAAGATTACGGGAATCCAAGTTGTTGACATTTTAAAGATTCAAGGGGCACACAGAATTAACCCTCTATGACCTCAGGACTCTTCTTACCCCAAAGCAATTTTATCCTGTTTGCTTTGACATAGACGTGCACAAATGATTCTACAAGCAGCAAGAAAACAGTTTAAATGTTAACAGACCCACATTGTGGCAGATTTTCCCTGCAATGCAGCAATGAAATATAAAACTTCTTCGCTTTGAGGCCAACTCACAACTGAGATCATCACCTTCCATAGTTGGGCCATGAAATTTCATGATCAAGAAGAACTTTCAGATGACTTGCACTCAAACCAATGCCATCCATAAAGACAGAATCTCAGGATGCATAGTCCATCTCCATCCCAACGATGGAGGAGTATACTGAGCATCATCCTGGGAAGGCCAACTCCTGCAACAGATCTCCTCTGTCTCACTACATGCGGTCGGCAAGAGAAGGTCTAAAAAAACTGGTAGAGGCATTGTCACAGAACAGACACAAATCATGAGCACCATCAAAAGATGGGCCGAGAGAGGGCAATGAAATCCTGTCAGAATGTTCTGTGATTCAATTGACCTACATCCCCTATAGCCATAGTGTTATCTGCATACCATATATCACACTGTTTTTCTGGCTCAATCCCTTCTGAGGGACCTCCGGCTTGCACAAAGTCTTAAACAGCAGTGCATGCACCATGTGCACTGGATAGTTCTGTAAATGTACCACAGTTGGATGATGGTGGTGGAAGGTCCGGCATAATATTTGTGATTGGAATGGACAAGCATCCACAGCACAGCCCTAACACGAGGTTTAAGGACTGGCATCTCCGTAATTAAATCTCCATCACAAAATCAAGGCCATCTATGACAATCTAGTACATACAGGCACGGTGACAGGGTATATCTTGCTGTATATACTACCAGAGTTTGTTTGTTTATTGAATTCAATAACACTTCAGACAGTTGCTAACAAACAATGCCCACCTCTCGAAATCAGCCATCCACTCTGATTTGAAATACAACACGAGAAAACAAGAGATGAGAGAGACAAACTTTCATAGGGTTTTAATCACACAGAGGATAAAGGAAAGCTATGACAGAAATAATCATTCTTTAACTAGGTGGTGTTGTAGATCCTTTTATTCATTATTTCATACACAACAGCCAACGTGTTTCACCCTTGCGGGCTTCTTCAGGGCAAGTAAGTAGTCCACAAATTCGTTAAGCTTGAAATACTCAACGTGACAGGAGTTTCCTCAATGGCCGCGTGAACAGGCATGCGATTGAGAGTGCAACACTTCATATATCTTGGTTCGTGACTAAGACAGTGACTACAGATCTTTACATAAAAAATATATAATATTTTTCAGATCCTGCGATTTGAAATAATATTTAAGAAATTATCGTCCGATTTGGGCTAATATCCTGTGGAATCTCTTTTCTCGACCTTATGCAGGAGCGTCACTTTTTATGACAATCCAGTGATGCAGGGTTCTAAATCATATCTATGCTGAATAAAGTAGAGAACTGCCCCAATGCCATGCTCTGAAACATGAATGGATGAATACAGCGCTCTGTTGCTCCAAGGAGAGGAGAGTCCTGGCACACTGAAGCATCTCTCTCAGCATGATGAATTATTTACTGAAGTACGGTGCCTTCCAGACCGTTACTAACTATATGGCCTCCTTCAGGGAGTTAAGTGGCTCCTGACAAGTTAATGTTAACGCGCATCCACCATACATCTCTTGGCGCTAGATGACCAGCTTAAGCTGAATCACTAACACCCATACACTTGTTTAAAAAGCTAGGTCTTCATACTTTTTTTAAAGGACAGAGTATGCGACAGAGTCTGAATTGTGCTCAGAAGAATATTCCAACTTTTAGAAGAAGGAACCAAAAATATATGGTCTCCATATCTACACTTTCTGAATCTGGGGACAGTTAGCAAATTAGAGTTAAGTTACAGTTAATGCCCAGACCACATTTCTACTTTGCTTCTTTGATGGGAGTTCAGCCAGTGTCAAAAATGTTCTCATTTCCCAACTCTCTTGTAGCACTGAACTCTCACCTGTCTCTGAGTCTCAGGAGGAACCTAGGCTGAGATAATCCGGCCTGTCTGTATCCAGATCTTGGGGAGGAGGGCAAACTGTGGGCTGATACACTGCTCCCTGCTCTAGGCATCTCAGATGATGATGCTCCCAGGGTTGCACTCTCCTCTGATACTGGATCTTCCTCAATGCTGTCCTCATAGCTCTTCCACCTCAACCCCTTTCATTGTACATTGTCTCCATCTCTATCAAGCTGAAGCTCCCCGTGTTACCAAGAACTCAAGGGCCTAACATTGGGAGAGAGAATGAATTTAAGAACAAATAAAAAATGATCTAATAAAAATCAAAAGCCAGTTACAAATCCAAACAGTAAATTTTTTATCTCAATTTTAAAAGAGTTTAAAAAAATATTTCAACTTACATCGTGTGCTCCTGCAAAGTAAAGATCCAGGACTCCTGTGGGGGCAACCAATGTAGCAATTTGGGCTATTAGTCAGGGGGAAGAATACCACAGTTGAGTCATAATAAAACATTTTTTTAGGGGGACCCCTCAAAGTCAACAAATTAACCTGACTTCAAACCCTCAAAGTATTAAGCACTAACAATTGTTAGTTGTTGGCCGGAATGTGGGTGTGATTTGACACAGACCAAGATGGAGAGCAGCTCAGATACTGAAACCAGGTTTAAAAATTCAAAAATGCAAGACAAAAATCCTCAAGCTTTCAAGACAGCAGGCGGTAGCCAAAGAGGACTCCACGAGGTTGGGCAGCCATTGAATCCTGTCCCAGTAAAGCTGTTGATTTTGGTAGGAAAAGGTCAGAGAGGGAGAAATTTTGATTTGCACCCTAGGATGTCCTCTAGCCAGCCAGATACTATTGGTGTATTCCCCTGGTCAAGGGTTGTACATTCAAACTTATGGTCTTATTACAAGTTTTACGGTCCGTTGTCTACCATACCTGTGGTTGTGGTCCAACCACCTTGAGCTTAGTGGTTGTACCACCTTATTACGAGATGGGAGGGTTTTCTTTGCAAAGACCGCGGCCGAACCATCGAAACTGCCAGCCAACTGCTGACTGCTGCAGCTGTAGTTGGGGAAAAGCCACTGCCATAGGAAGGTATTGAAGAGTTTCACCTCCATGTGTATTACAAGTTGGCTTTCCGAGCGGCCAACCACAGCAGTGGGACAGCCTGCTTCAAGTTGGTGGAAAATACGGATTTGGGGTGCATACTTACCCCTTTCCTGTGCTTTCCATCAGCATTCATCGTGAATAACTTTCTCCAGGCCTCCCTTACACAGCAGCATCTTCATTCTGGGTAATCTGACCCCGTTTTTGAAAAAATACAGGTAAGTCCTTTTTATACATATTCCAATCGCCTGGACACATATGGGTCAGACTCCGGCAATGGATATGTGTGCATTCAAAACCTATGTAATGTAATGTAACACGTTTTTTAGATAGCGCATGGTTACCAGAAGGCATCCCAGCGCTGCGATAGAATCAGGCTCAAGAAGGGAAAAGGAGAACCGGAGATCACTTAGGGAAGAGGAAGGTCTTCAGGAGCTTCCGAAAGCTCAGATGGCCAGGTTCCGCCCGCAGTTTCAAAGGAAGAGAATTCCATAGCGATGCCGCATTCACAGAGAATCAACCGCCTCCTGTGCGTGCTTTCTTGACTCTGGGCACTGTCGCCAGGTACCCATTATCGGAGCGCAGGGGTCTATTAGCCTTGTAGGGCGTGACTAGGCTCCTCATAATCGGGGGTCCTTTACCTTGCAGAAGTTTGTGGGTAATGCATAGGGATTTAAACATAATCCTCTCCCATATAGGGAGCCAATGGAGCGATTTGGGAGCAGGTTCAGCGGACGTCCTAGGTGAAATACCCATTAAAAGCCTTGCTGCATCATTTTGGGTTTGTTTAAGCTTATTGATAGTGGCTTCGGGGGCTCCTAAGAAAATCGCATTGCTAAAATCTAGTCTGGATAGAACTAGTCCTTGTACCAGTAGCTTCCTTGAATGCTCCGGGAGGAGAGGGAAGATTTTCCGGGCAGACCGGAGAAGACCTCCAGGGGGGCCTTGTACACATTAAACAGTGTGGGGCTTAGGGATGAGCCCTGCGGCACACCACATTGGAGGGGTATTAAGGCAAATCGTGAGTTGCCTTCCCAGACTTAAAAGGTGCGGTTGGAAAGATATGATGTTAACCAAGTCAGGGCGAGCCCCCGTATTCCTGCTTCGGCCAGGCGCTGAATAAGGATACGGTGATTCACCGTATCGAAGGCTGCACTCAGATCCAGGAGGATCACTGCCACTGATCCCCCTGAGTCTAGGATGCACCTTGCCTCCTCTATGACAGAGAGGAGGGCCGTATCAGTACCCTGGCCTGGGCGGAATCCGGTTTGGGAGTTACGCAACCGATCATTAGACTCCAGAAAGTGGGAAGGTTGGTAGTTCACCACTCTTTCTGTGATCTTACTGAGTCCCGGGAGTAATAAAATAGGCCTGAAGTTGGCAAGCTCCAGGGGGTCGAGATGCGGTTTCTTTAGAAGGGCCTTCACAATGGCCCCTTTCCAACTGGGCGGGACAATGCCATGGGAAAGAGAAGTGTTAATGAGCTCCGTAGCCGGGATAGCAATGGTAGTGGCTACCTGTTTGAGGAACCGCATAGGGACTGGGTCACTAGGGGAGCCACTTTCAGTACCGGATAGGATTTTACAGAATTCCTCTACAGAGACTGGGTTGAAGGCATTAAGCTGGGGGCCCATGTCTGGGGGGGGCGGTTTGCCGCCGAAGGCAAGACCCTCTGTTTGGGGTATAATAGATACAATGTTTTTAATTTTTAGGTCAAAGTAATTGGCTAGTTCATTACATTTGGATCCTGACGTATCTTGAGATAACGGAGGGTCGGGGATCTTCAGTAATTCTCTGACAATCGTATAGGTTTCTCTCGTGGAGTTAGAGGAGTTTTTAATTCTCTCGTCATAGAATACTGTTTTGGCGCTTCTGAGGGCAACTTTATACGCTCTAATAGCATCACAGTAGATATCTTTGTTTGCTTTATCCCAGTCTTTTCTCCAGATACACTCAAGCTTCTTGCAGCGTTTCCTTAGAATTCTGAGCTCAGGAGTGTACCAGGGGGCAGAGCTAACTCTGGCAGTCTTTTTGCACAGTATTTTCTTAGGTAGGACTGAGTCCAGTGAGCTCGTAAGCCAGTTTTTAAAATTGGTGTCCGCTATCACGGGGTCCAGATCAAGGGGGGGAGTGGAGAGTTCAAGAGAGTGAATCCAATCCTCAACCGAGAGCTTGGACCACGCCCTCTCATAATTAGATGTACTGGTAATTTGCAATGTTTTTAACTCGACCTGCCAGGTAAAGGTAATCAAAAAATGGTCTGACCAAGGAAGGGGGAAAGAGGGGCTGGCCTGGAGTGACCTAATATTGGTGAGAACCGGGTCAAGAAGGTGGCCCTTATTATGTGTTGCACCTGAGTTCACTAAGTGGATCTCAAAAGATCTGAAATCGAGTAAAAGGTCCGCCGCCACTTTATCTAAAGGGTCATTAAAATGAAGGTTAAGATCACCTACGATAGTGAAATTGGCAGTGGAAGAAGCCAGAACGGTGACTGTTTCTAGGAGAGAACTAACAAAGTTTTGGAAATCCCTGGAGAGCGATAAACTAAGAGGCCTGTGAAGGACATGGTCGGAGATAGTTGAAAGTGGAAGTGGCAATTTTCGGATTCCAAAATGCCCCCCTCTTTGATCCTGCCAGTAAAATGATCTTTATACAATATGGCCAAGCCACCCTCTTTACCAGAGGGTCTGATATGCGAGTGGATAAGCTACCCTGGTGGGAGAGCACAAACAATGTCGGCCTCAGAATTAGGGGTTAACCACATTTCGGTAAGAAACAAGATGTCTAAATTGTGGTCCTGTAGCAAAAAGTTAATCTCCAGGGAATGCTTGGGAAGTGACCTACAATTCAGAACGGCCATACGCAGGTGAGAAGGGGCTGTAGAGTTAATACGTGATCCCCATGAGTCTGGACTACAGAGATCGCACTGCGTTTACGTGTCCTCTTGCTTGTGTACATAATGACAGCGTATATTCCTATGGGGTCTCAGTAGGAGGAGGTCACTCTGAGAATATGAAATAAGGCCGTCTGCAGAAACAGGCATTAGTTCTAGCCCTGAGCCCGGCAGTGCCCGGACAGACCCAGACAGGCTTGCCTCTGGTGCGCCTCCGGCACGCCATCGGCGCGCCCGCTGCGCCCACCCGCTGTGCGGACGGGAAGTGCCATTCATTTTAAAGTGCGAGGGCCCCAAATCGGCCGTTGCACTAGAGCGCTGTCCTGCTCCTCACGCAAGATGGCGCCCGCTGTCTGCGCCTGGGGAGGAGAGGACCGTGGTCCTATCAAGCCCACAAATCGGCTCGAAAATGATGGCAGGGGTCCCATGAGGGGAACACAGACTAGAAGGTAAATGCAATTAAAAAGGGGTTGAAAGTGCACGGAGGGAGCTTGGTGTGCTTTTATTTTAAATACGACGAAAATCAGTGGCTAGCAGCTGCAATGCAAAATAAATCGCCTAGCTCCCGGCTTCCGCCTCAGGAGTACTAAAACTATCGAATTACCTGCCTGAATCTTCATGCTCAATTTATAGTGGCCTTTGCACTATGTAGTCGAAATGTTCACAAGGGCATCAATACATGTGGAAAAGTATTCACCCCTGCGGCAATATTTCCGCAGCAACCACACTGGCCCCACAGTAAACTCAGAATACAGCAGTCAGATGACAGCCAGCACTGCGGTCTCCCAGCTGTCGAGATGTTTGGACGGTTAAAGTGCCAAACTCGTAATCAGGCCCTTAGTCACTTTTTGGGAGCTCGGAGGGGCATATTTACAAGCCGCTATCGCCACCCATTTCCCTACTTCTGCAGCCTTCAGAAAACTACTGCTTCTCTCATTCATTGCTCTGAGCCCTACATCGGCCTCTTGTGGCTCGCGTCTGCAATAACCACGTTACCGGCAATGTTGGACTATGGCCCCGTCATTCTGAACATGACTTGCTGCCCATGCCTTCCCCCTTAGGGCTATCCTGGGCTGGCCCCAGCCTAGGCAGCTGGAGACTGTGGTCATTGTCATCACAAGTGGTTGATGATGCGCTGAGGATACTCGACTCAGGGGGGTCCTGTCTGCTAATTCTCCTTGACCTTTCCGCAGCCTTCGACACTGTTAATCACAACACCCTCCTCAATATTCTTCAACAGAGAATGGGCATGGAGGGCACTGTGCTTAAATGGTTTGCATCCTTCCTCTCTGACAGATCTCAAATGATCAAAATAGCGAACAGTCTTTCTTCTCCTGTGGCGGTGGGTCAAGGTGTTCCCCAAGGCTCTATACTTGCACCCACATTGTTCAATCTCTACTTAGAACCACTGGGAAACCTCCTAAGCAAATCCGGGATTCACTATCATCTCTATGCAGATGACACTCAACTCTACCTCAAGGTTGCCTCCACTCATGACCTCTCCATCCTTAGCTCCACTCTCGACTCCATTCAAAACTGGATGTCATCTCATCAATTGATTCTGAATCCCTCCAAAACTGAATTCCTCCTCTTCTCCTCCTCACTCTCTCCTCCCCCGGTTCAATCATGGATGGATCAGATGAATCTACTCAACAATAAACCCATCATTGTCGACAGCGCAAAATCCCTTGGTGTCATTCTAGACAAAAAACTCAATCTAACTCCCCACATCAACTCTATTGCAAAATCTGCTCGCTACCAACTGCGCCTTCTTTGGGGAATCCGTCGCTTCTTCCCGGAGCAGGACCTTATAACCCTGGTGCAAGCGCTGGTCCTCTCCAGGCTAGACTACTGCAATTCTCTTCTTACTGGCCTCCCCAAATCTCACCTGTCCCCACTTAAGTCTGTCTTCCACTCAGCAGCTCGTTTCATTTATGGGGCCAAAAGAAGCGATCACATCACACCGATGTTATCCACCCTCCGCTGGCTTCCCTTCGAGGTTAGAGCTATCTACAAGACCGCTTGCATCACCCACAAAGCCTTGCACTCCTCCTCTCCCCGCTACCTGGCGAATAAACTGAAACTCTCTGGAGGCTCTAGACATTCACGCAATGCGGAGAATCTACTGCTTGAACCTCCCACTTTCAAGAAGGAAAGAACAATGGCCCAATCCTTTTCAGGCAACGCAGTGAGAATCTGGAACTCGTTTCCGCCTCAGCTCCGGACCACCTCCTCCTCCCAGGCCTTCAAAAGGGAACTCAAAGTTCTCCTCCTCCAGAGACACCTCCAAAAGTAATTCACGTCCTCTTGCTATTTGGAGGAAGACTTCCCATTACTGATATTTTCTACTTTCGATGACCTTGGAAGTGCCTTCCCAGTGTTTGTCCTGTGGTTGGAGTGTCTGCATTTTTGCAGTATTCTCCATGTACTTGTGTTCGGTGCCCTTTTGCAACATGCACACACCACTTTGCCCTTGTAACACACGGTTGCTACCTCTCACATGTTTTTACCTTTGATTCTTGCACAAGGGCCACCTTGCCTACGTAACGCTTGTTCTTGCGCCTAGCACTTATTGCAGTATTATACCTCAAATTATACTCTGTTTTCTCTTATAACTACACACTTGTCACTTTT
This sequence comes from Lissotriton vulgaris, assembly GCF_964263255.1. Lineage (NCBI taxonomy): Eukaryota > Metazoa > Chordata > Amphibia > Caudata > Salamandridae > Lissotriton > Lissotriton vulgaris. The sequence goes on along the minus strand of NC_141691.1, from coordinate 2,139,220,444 downwards.
CATCTTGTGCACTTTTGACTACCTCATGTATTTTTGGTTGCTCACAATTTTTACTACCTCAAGTATTTTGTTTGCTCACAATTATCACTATTACCTTTACTACCTCATGTATTTTTGATTGCTCACAATTTTTACTACCTCAAGTATTTTGTTTGCTCACAATTGTCACTTTTACCTTTACTACCTCATGTATTTTTGGTTGCTCACAATTTTTACTACCTCATGTATTTTGTTTGCTCACAATTGTCACTATTACCTCATGTAAGTAACATATGCTTTTGTAATCTGCTCTTTTGTAATGTTTCTCATTATGTTTCTTTTCTGTTCCTAATGTGAAGCGCTCTGACGCCTTCGGGTAAAGTCCGCGCTATATAAAAATGCATAAATAAATAAATACATAAATAATAAATAACAATGAGCCCAAGCTGCCAATGTTTGCTCTCCAATTAATGGCCCTGCAATCTTATTTCTGCAGCAAGGTGTGAGCACTCAACGCAGAGTACCTGTGTGGTGATCCTTTATTTTCAGATCGCATCCAGTTTCGTCCTGAACTCCTGCGCATGCAAGATTGCGCTCTTTAATCCAGCCAGTGGTCTCTTCGGCATCCCACCTACATTCTTCTTGCACACAATCAGCTGAGACTCTTACACCCCTAGGTTATTTTTGTTGAACAGGCCTGATGTCAATCTATCAATCAATCAATCAAACATTTGTAAAGCACACTACATACCCGTGAGGGTCTCAAGGTGCTGGGGAGGGGGGGCACTAGTGATCGAACAGCCAGGTCTGAGTATCCTCCTGAAGGGCAGCAGGTCTTGGGTCTGTCGTAGGCTCTGTGGGAAGGTGTTCCAGGACTTGGTCGGCGAGGTGGGAGAAGGATCTCCCGCTGGTGGTTGTTCTTCGGATGCGCGGGATGGTGGCGAGTGAGAGGTCGGCGGAGCGTAGCTGGTGGTTGGGAATGTAGAAGAAGGGTCGTCTGTTGAGGTACACTGGGCCGGTCTTGTGGAGTGCCTTGTGTGCATGGGTAAGGAGCTTGAAGGATATCCTTTTGTTGACGTGGAGCCAGTGCAGGTTTCTCAAGTGGGGGGTGATGTGGCCGTGTCCTGGTACGTTGAGGATCAGTCATGCTGAGGTGTTTTGGATGCTTTGTAGTCGTTTGATGAGCTTGTGCTCCCATGTTGAGGGCGTATCCATAGTCAAAACTGCTGCTGACGAGGGCCTGGGTGACTGTCTTTCTTGTATCTGTCGGGATCCATCTGTAGATCTTGCAGAGCGTGTTGAAGCAGGAGGAGGAGACTGCGTTGGCTTGCTTGGTCATTGAGAGCTTTGAGTCGATGATTATTCCCAGGTTGCGTGCGTGGTCGGTGGGCGTTGGGGCTGCCCCCAGTGCCGTCGGCCACCAAGAGTCGTCCCAGGCTGAGGGTTTGGAGCTGAGGATGAGGACCTCCGTCTTGTCTGAGTTCAGCTTCAGACGGCTGATCCTCATACAGTCGGCGACAGCCTTCATTCCTTTGTGGAGGTTGCCTTTGGCGGTGATGGGTTTCTTGGTAAGGGAGAGGATCAGTTGAGTGTGGTCGGTGTAGGAGATTATGTAGAGGTTGTGTTGTTGGGCGACTTGTGCGAGCAGGGAAATGTAAACTTTGAACAGTGTCGGGCTGAGGGAGGATCCCTGGGGTACGCCGCAGATGATCTTGGAGGCTTTGGAACGGAATGGGGGGAGGCGGATGCTTTGGGTTCTGCCAGAGAGGAAGGAAGTGGTCCATTCCAGAGCCTTGCCTCGGATCCCTGCGGCGTGGAGGCGTGTGTTCTGTAACCACGGCCATTTTGGCTTTAATTACCTCTACCATGCCATTTGCTCTCTCCTTCCTCAGGCAGCCATCTGCCCCTTAACCTTCCACATACTTTCAATAAAAACGAAAACAGGACTTTGACCCCTAGACCAGCCCTGATCTCATGAAAGGAAACAACAAACAATGGTAAATGCAATATATTTCTCCTATGTGATTAATATAAGCTTGTTGAGTAGTTGTGCAATATAAGTCACAGACAGTCTGTTAAAGTGTTAGGGCTTCTTTATGTACAAAAACGCAACATACTGTGTGGTTACTATTGGTATAGTTTAGGTAATAGCAAACGTTTGACAAATGAAAGGAGTTCTTAACTTCTGACTACTTTTGGGCTGGGCACCACTGTACCTGCTGCACCATTTGAATTATGCCTCTAGTGCCTGCAATGTAACTACACTTGTGACTGCTCATTTAGTAGTTACATATAGCAATATTTGGAGTTTAGAGGAGTTCTGACAATGTTTGGCCCAGTGCCACTGCACCTGCTGCACCATTCAAACCATGACCCTATTGTCTGCAAGGTAACTGCATGTATGATTGTTTTTTTAGGAATAAAATATATCAATATTTGGTGTTTAGTGGAGTTATGAAAACAGTTGGCCGTGGTGCTGCTGCACCTGCTGCACCATTTAAATCAAGCCGCTTTCAACTGCTAGGTACCTGCAATTATGACTGCCTGTTTAGGAGTAAAATATGGCAATATTAGGTGTTTAGAGGAATTTTGACAACTTTTGGGGCTGGTGCTACTGCACTTACTGCACCATTCAAATCATGACCCTGATGTTTGCAAGGGAACTGCACTTGTGACTGCCTGTTAATTAGCAAAATATAGCATAGCTCTTGTATATTAACTTTCTTCTTAACGTGCAATGTTTATTACAACATTTCGAATTTGATCAAATGGATTTTGAAATGCCACAAACTTTCTAAAGCTCAAGGATCTGTTTTACACAACAAAGTAATACAAAGCAAACATTCCAGCATACTGTTAGAAGGTGTCTGCCTTTTCTGTGACAGTCAATGGGGCTTAAACAGTATGAACCGCTTTATTAGAAGTATGGTAAATGTTTGCAGCCAGGGGAAGTTAACGAAAAAAAAAGGTTCTATACAAAAGAAAGGAATACAGTAATTTGGTTTGGGAACTGATATAGTAAATACAAGCGATTTCACAAGCACAGCGCATGCGCTGTGTAGGCAAAAACTAAAAAGCAGACTTTGACCTATCTGCAGCCTTGGACCTCCATCTAGTGGCTGAATTGTTGATGGCACCTTCCTGCTATAAACTTTGTCCTGCAGCCACCACTAAGATCTGAAAGATTAAATGTAGACTCACATAGTATATAACCAGCCCCGCCAGGGATGATCGTCTTCAATTCTTCAGTTAGCTGTTCCCCACTGCGCCATGAGGATTTTAATTCACAATTATTTGAGCTTGCTACCTTCTTTCAAAACCACCACTTAACTTTCCCTTCCAGATGTGTGCACTTTAAGGAAGAATCTATCAGCTGCTCGCCCATCCACAATGTAAGGCAAAGCACACCTATCCTTGTTCACAAGCCCTGGCTGCTTCCCCTCTGCTGGCTACAGCTGCACCCACCCTAACTCCATGGGGCCTCATTTATGAAAAGTGTTGCATCGCTGCGAGAAAACAGCGATGCGTCACTTTTCATTGCACTCTCCTTGCGACCCCAATGATGCGTCATATTTACAATATCTGTAAGAGCAAAAAAGTGACGCATTACAGTAGTGTATCACAAAAGTGACGCAACTCCAGCAATGTGTCCTTTCACATGGGGCAAGCCCCATGTGAAAGGACCTGCGCCAGTCTTACGCCTGCTGTGAGGCAGGCGCAAGATTTTGACGCAACAGCATCCTAGAAGTGATGCAGTGAAATCTCATAGATTTAGCTGCGTCACTTCTACGACCTTTCTTGCGTCAATACGCCCCTCTTGCATACATTATACCTGGAGCAGGTATAATTTGGCGCAGGGGTTTACAAAGTGAGGCATCTACCTAGACGCACCAGCAGTGTAAAAGTGACGCATGGCCTCATAAATGAGGCCCAGGGTTCCTGCGACTGACCGAGAGTGGGTCATCACCCTCACCCTCAGATATTACACTTCTAACCCTTATTCCAGCACCCCTGAGCCTGCTGTTGCACTTTCTCCACACTCCTCTGCCACCCTATGCTCATCTAGTCTTTGAAATGGGTCTACATAGAACAACTAACGCCACCCTGAAGAAAGCAGGACGTTACACTTACAATGTACTACCCCCTTCATTTATCAAAAAAACAGTCAAGTCCTTAAAACACAGGCCCCTCAAATATTATCCGGAAACATTGGACTCTACCCCTATTTTATACAAATAAAAGAGCTATAACTTGTGACCTCATTTTTTATACAAAACTATAACTTGTGACCTCATTTTTTATACAAAAAAGGGTCACAATGGAGGAAATTCCTTCTTTCTCTACAAGTAATCTCCACAAACAGAAAAGTGCCCCATGGTCTCACACTGTCAGAATCCTGTTCTTCGTCATGCAGAGCAGCAGTCACCATCACCACATACAGCAAAGGTCTTAGCCTCATCCAGGCATCAGATCACCACCTTGAAATATTTGAGGAATGTTTCTCTCTTATCAAGAAAACGGTAGTGAGGTCTGATGCTTCACCTGTTGCACCTAACGCTGTAGGACTCAGTAACTCACCTACTGCACCCGGGGAGGGGGAAGAAACTACTCCCCACCACATTAGATCACAGCCTCACAAAGCAGCCAGTGCAATTACCTCAGATTTACACAGCCAAGTTACCAACACCCTCGACCTGACTACGCAGCTAAACTCCCACCTGCCTCAACCACTGCCCCCCAGAATGCTGACCTACCAATCACATCTATTATGACTGTTAGCAGTCCCTCTCACCCATCTACTGGCCTCTCCCCCTCCTAAAGTCATGCTTACCTCTTTCCTTTATGCTCTCTCCTCAATACATCAGCACCCTTTCTAAAATGGCTCCACCCTCTCTCCGCAATACATCAGCACCAATTCCAAAAATGGCTCTATCCTCTCTCCCCCAATATATCAGCACCCATTCCAAAATGGCTCCATCCTCTCTCCCCAATACATCAGCACCCATTTCAAAATGGCTCCATCGTCTCTCCCCAATACATCAGCACCCATTCCAAAATGGCTCCATCCTCTCTCCCCAATACATCAGCACCCATTCCAAAATGGCTCCATCCTGTCTCCCCAATACATCAGCACCCATTCCAAAATGGCTCTATCCTCTCTCCCCAATATATCAGCACCCATTCCAAAATGGCTCCATCGTCTTTCCCCAATACATCAGCACCCATTCCAAAATGGCTCTATCCTCTCTCCCCAATACATCAGCACCCATTCCAAAATGGCTCCATCCTCTCTCCCCAATACATCAGCACCCATTCCAAAATGGCTCCATCTTCTCTCCTCAATACATCAGCACCCATTCCAAAATGGCTCTATCCTCTCTCCCCCAATACATCAGCACCCATTCCAAAATGGCTCCATCCTCTCTCCCCAATACATCAGCACCCATTCCAAAATGGCTCTATCCTTTCTCCCCCAATACATCAGCACCCATTCCAAAATGGCTCCATCCTCTCTCCCCTAATACACCAGCACCCATTCCAAAATGGCTCTATCCTCTCTCCCCTAATACACCAGCACCCATTCCAAAATGGCTCCATCCTCTCTCCCCCAATACATCAGGACCCATTCCAAAATGGCTCTATCCTCTCTCTTCTAATACACTAGCACCCATTCCAAAATGGCTCTATCTTCTCTCCCCAATACACCAGCACCCATTCTCCAATGCACTCACCATCCCTTGCCCTCCTGTCTGCTGCTTCAAGACCTGACAACCTGACCCAGACCTTAATAAATTCCAGACTGGATGAGATTACACAAAACCTGCTAGAGCTGAAAGCAGCCTTACAGACTCATTCTCCTCCCCACAGAGATGGAGGGCATGCAGGGTCCTACTAAAGTCCACAGGAGACCCTCCCCACCGACCAATCCTTCAACTGTGGAAAAGGTTGTATGATGTGAACACAAGTTCATCCATTTCTGTTTCTAACCAACATTTTTGTATATCGGTGTCTGGAGTTTTTCCATGAATTGAAACACTGGTTTGTATGTGCTGCCTTGTGCATATTCTTGTTCACTATGCCCTTGGAAAGTATTAAATGGTTGCTAAAATAATGACACACTGTTAATCAATTGCACTCATCATAAGATGGGATACGCAGCTGTTTCCATACAACTTGCAGTTATTCAAGCCCAGTGAGTCTCTCCCTCAGGCTTGCCTTGAAAATGTAGTGTGATTAGCAGTTTTTTTATGGATAGCTGGAAGGAAGTTTGCAATGAATTAGGCATTATAATACAAAAGGAGAATTCTTTCAAGTTTTCTTTTCCTTCAAGTGGTTTGTGTCCACTCAAGCATAAAAACCTGCTCTGTTTTACCTCTGAACACCTGCACTCCTTTGAATGTAAGTGGATAAGAGTGATATTATCCAGGGAGAAAGTGTTCTGTTTCCACAAATGGCACAATGGGACCTTTATAGGGCATCCAACAGCATTTGAGTCTGTGGCTGAGGTGACAGGACCTGAGTCGACTGATCATGGGACCCCCCCAAGAGGAAGCTGGTTTCTGGCAGCTGCCATCTGAAGTCCCGAGCAGCTGTCCCCTGGCTGGAGGGTCTCCCCAGCAGAGGTTCCAAACCGACCAAGTGAAAGGAGCCGAATTGCCCAGTACAGAGAGTCAGACATCGTCACAATAGCCTGGGTAAATTGTTTGGAGTTATTTTAAAATAGTTGCATTGGTTTGTTGAATGGTTGTTGGTATTGAGAATTCTATTGCATAAAATTGGTTGGGTCTTAGGTTGGACCCGATAAATATGTCTGTATTGATTATATTCATACGTTTTGTAATTAGATGGTGTCTGACTTTAAGGGACAATCAGCAAACTAAAAGAATGCACTTTGCAGAGTTGTTCTGCTGTTTCCTGAGTCCACGCCTGGATGAGTCCCAAGCACTTCCGGTCAAGGATAGTCCTGTCTGGAAGATGATGACAAAATATGGGGCACGTGTCCACTTGTGGAACGGACAAAGACACTGATGTAGTAAGGAACATGAGGATTTGAGATGGCCACTGGATGGTTCATTTGATTTGAGTACCATTCAAGAATTGCAGTAATGTTTGTTTGAGACAAAAAGATCAAGTGGCAAACTTCCAATAAATGGAAATGCATGCCAAAATATTAGCAACAAAGAACAAAAAGAGGGAACAAGAAAGGAAACAGGGAGTCTTGCAGAAAGCCATGGCGTAGACCAACTAAAACAAACTGAAAGTATTGAATGGAAGGACAGAGAGTTAGGAATGACCACTAACAAGACATATATGAAACAAGACAAACAACACGAGGACGGGGATGAGGTATTAGAGAGACTACTGGAGAATCCCCAAGCATATGTTCCACAGGTCCCTGTACCTGCCCCAGAGGCGCAAAATGTACCACTACAGATGGATCAGCAGCGAAATGCGTCTCTAGAACCCGTTCCAAATGGACCAATTCTTCCTGCCGGATTACGAGGTCAACAATTGCCCGCCCCACCCGGACCGATACTCAATCCACCTGCTGTTTAACAGCTTCACAAGCAGCACAAACGATACCTGCACCGAGTATACTGACGACCACCTGCTGCATTTTCAACCAAGACTAGTGACTGGAGATACCCCCAGCATCCCCATCAGCTGGAAACACGCCTGCATGCACACCAACATTGACTCACAAACACAGTGGTAATTGGAGAGAAAGGAGTGGGAGCTGGATGGAGAGACCTAATACCAGATATGGATCAGAGGGAGCTGACCCGGAAGAACTGAAATTGACAGCTCATAGATGGATATATGACATATATAATGTCAACGTGAAATACTCTCATGCCAAAGGTGAATACATTTGATATTTTTCATCAAAACGTACTCATTCAATAAATGACAGTTAGGGTAGAGGACTGGTGGACATGGTGTAATAAGAATACACCACCAGAGGTGTTACGATTGTGGCATGATGAAAAGGGCCTCGTGATTCCTTCCCCAGATGCTCCAGAGCTGTTGAAAATTGTTTGCATTGGCGTTGTTAACTTTAGAAGAAAATATCAAGAAATAGAAGTGGAATATCCCATGAGGGATGTATGCAGTCACGACCGGCATGGCTCACGGGTGGAGGGGTGGAGGAGGGGTGAGGGGACGAGCGAGTGGTCGCGAGAGAAGAGGGGGCGCGTGGGGTGAGGAGGTTTAAATAATAAATAAAAATAAAACATACATTTACCGGGTCCCATTTCTTCAGAGGTCGGTCTGTTCCTGCTTTCCTGCCTCCTTCCGCTAACCTAAGCTAATCACAACACTGCAATGGTAGCGTTGTGATTGGTTGGGACGCCGACCAAACACGTGTCTATGGAAGGCCTTTTTATCCATAGAGGCTGCATGCAGCCTACATGGAGAAAAGGGAGAGTGCACATGACTGGTTTGGTCATCCCCAAAGTACTGACCAAACAGTCAGGGCCTGCAGCATTGGGAAACTCACTCTTCCTCTGCCCTCGAGCAGACCCCCCCCCCCTAACCAAACCCTTCTGCTTTCTTGCAGTATAAGAAGCAGAAACATAAAATGGTATTTATGATACCATTTTATGTTTCTGCTTCTCGGGGGCGATGCTCCTCCGCCCACATGGAGGAGACGCCCTTGGGTATGCAAGCCCCTTCCTGTACCCCCTGCAGCTGCTGGCGTTCCTGATCAGAACCCCATTCCCCATTCATGCAGTGGAGCACGAATGAATTAATGGCAATAAAGACATGTTTGCCAGACTTTAGGAATGTGTAAAGACATTCAGGGACTTGGATATATTTTTTAATGCCCTACTCCCCAGAGAAATATGGCATGGAATGTGCAGACCTGATGATGCAGTACACTCTGGGCATGCCTAGGGACATTTGAAAATCTAAACAGACAGAAAAGGCCAGGAGACAGACTGGATCAATGTATACTTGATTATCCTGATCGTATTATTGTAAATTGTTCCTAATATGGAAGACATAAACTAGGATAAAATGACAGTGTGTTAAGAAAAACTTACAGAAGACGTTTCTGACTATTTCACTATGATGGAGGAAATATTTGGGGCTCACAGAGGTAATTATAGGGAAACTGTCACAGGGAAAATGCTGTTTGCTGACAAATATGTGAATAATTTGATGCAAGAATTAGGAAACTTGATTAAAGTGTCTGAGAGCACCAGGCCAACTAAACAACCTGCAAACCTTTTGGTAATGGGTACATATTATAAGAATTACCAGAAAATGAATATGGAAAATAAATAAGAAAATAAGGCATTCAAATTAAGGTTTCCCACATAGGAGAAGACAAAGAGGTATGGGAGATGTGAGCGGAGGAGGATGTGGAAGAGTGGCTGGCAGTGCCTCTCTGGCTTCTGTGCTGTAACATAGAGCAGGATTAAGCCAAAATCGATATGACTATTGCTTACAGGAAGGTCATTGGAACAGTGAATGCCCTAGTCTACAGGGCCAAGCAACTGTGGAGAGAGGAAGAGGTAGTTTGGTGCCAAGGGGAACAGGAAGAGATGGCACAAACAGGCAAGATTTTACCCAACATCAGAATGACAATAGACGTTATAAATATTTTGATGGCCAACAAGTTCACAGGTGTTTCTTTAATGACAAATCAAAAATGTTGACAATGATTATAGTACCTTTGACTATTTACAACAGGACAGTGATGGAAAGGGTAGAAAAAGGATCATGATTCAAGTTAATCAAGCAGGTCTATATGTCACCATGGGGATAGAAGGGGAAAAACATTGTTTTCTTATTGATACAGTTGCTACTCGCACCTATGTGGTTCATGAGCAATTTCCAGGAGTTTCACTCTCCGGCAGAATGAATACATCAGTTTGATTCTCAGGGATCCCCACCCAGAGCCCCATCTCCAAAGCAACAGATGTCACTGCACATCCATACACCACTTCCCCCCTATTTGTGCTCACTAAAAACTATGTGGAGAATTTATTAGGCTTGGACATAGTGAAAAGATTGAATGCTAACATTAATTGTGCTCCTGTTGGTGTTTATATTTCAATTGCTTCTGTTAATTTTAGCAAATGTTTTACAATGATGGATGTTACTCACCTACCACATGAATTACAGGCAATTGATAAAATAGTCTAGTCATCAGGAGATAATTGGGATGGTAGAATGGACATATATCTCATATTAATAACTGTTAAACAAGGTGGTCCCCTACAGTCTATTCTTCAATATAAAATATCCTGTGACAGGGAGGAAGGTCTCAAAAATGGTATCTCCAATTTAAGATATAAGGGTATAGTAAAAGAGATAGAAGGCAGGACTGGAAATAGTTTGCGGATTTAAGCTACGGGGAACTCTGCAAGCGACAAAACAACTCAACAGAGTTTTGCAAGTGGTGGAGTGCAGTGCGAACTTCCATTTGCACTTATATTGCGGCTGCTAGGGTAGAAACTCTACCCGAGCGGCAGCTCGCGCTCGCCAACGTACCATTCGCAAGTGGGGAAAAATCTCTGCTGCACTACGCCAAGAGGAGTTTTCTACACTCAGTGAGCTCTGCAGGGTGCAAGAGTTCAGAAAACTCACCGCTGAGGCCTAATAGAAGGTAACCCATGTAACATTCCTATACTTCATGTTCTTAAAAGAGACACACAGAAAATACCTGATAAATACAGACTATTGATTAATCTTCAATCCATCAACAAAGCTGTAGTACCCCAATATTCCATTGTTCCTGACATGAATCCTATTTTTACCATGATCCCGTCTTCAGCTAAATATTTACTGTGCTTTTTGGGGAAAAAATTATTTTTTGTGTGCCTATTGCTAAAGAAAGTCAATACCTTTTCTCATTTTCATTGAGAGAGTGCTCCTTTACATTCACTAGAGAACCCCAGGGGTATGCAGAAAGCCCTAGTATGTACAGTCAAGCTTTGAAGAAACAATTAGACATTTTTACCCCTTCTAAGGGCTCTGTATTACTACAATATACAATACATTAAGGCTCTGTTGTTTGCCTCAGATACAGAAGGAAGTTGTAAGGAGACAACAGTCTATTTGTTATATCATGTAGCATTCTTATGACAAAACGTGCCCTATTGTCAACAGAAGGGTTGCCTATTTAGGTCACCTACTTTCGAAGGGGGGTAGGATATTGTACCCACAAAAAAATCATTTGGTGCAGAAAATGAAATGTCCCCAGACTCAATCTGATGTTCGTGCCTTTATAGGTATGACTTCCTTTTGAAGACAATAGATAACTAGCTTCTCTTTAATTGTAAAACCTTTGCTTGCTCTAACACCTAAGGATATTGGAACAGATGAGTGTGAGCATGCAATCACGTCAAGAGATCTCCATTGGCTTTGCCCAGTGATCAATGGGTGAAGAAGGGATTCCTCATGTCGAATGTGACCAAATTCCAGAGCAAGTGCTTTTTAGTGATATGATTGTACTGGTCAAAGTAGAAGAAGTAGCGCATCGATTGATTACCCTCACTCCTGTTGAGCCCGAATTGATACCAATACCTCTTTTAGATCTTCCAGGTTGTGATTCACCAAGGTATAATTTGAGACCTAGGGCTGGCAAGAACTATAGACGATTTCAAGAGAGATAGCAACCCATGCTGGTGGTCGCGACTGCCAACATCTGGACCTGTAGATAAGCCGGCCAGTGAGACTTGGAAGTAAAGGACACTGGGAACTCTTGATGTTCTTTGCTAGACTAGATAGAGATTTTTAGGAGGTCTTAGCCACGTTACTTTGCTTTTGGCTGTTAGGAGCTTTTGATTTGTTTTATTTTTGTAATAGAAGAGGCCTGCAGAAAAAAGATTATCCGTCCAAGGAAAGGAAGGGTAGAAAAATAATGGTCTGCACATAAAGACAACTACTAGAAGAAGCATGAAACGCTCATCAAAACAGGTTTTTGTAAATAATACATGATAAATTCATTATGGGTAAGACTGGGAGTATTGAACTGAGATGGTTTGGGAGGTCACCCTCTGAACTGTGGCAGGAGGGGAAGATGCCAGTATCTGATACCCCTATTAAGTCACAACAATTCCAGACTTAGAAAGTAAAAATGTTGCTGTTTCTATGCCATCTAATAATAATATTAGGAATGTCAGTATTGTTCTGGTGGTAAGAAGAAAACAAGCCATTGCCATCAGTCACCACCTCAATACCAGCAGAGCATCATTGCATAACCCTCGCCCCTCGTAAGCAAGCACACCACTTTCATTATGTGAATAATACATTCATTCAGGTTTTATATATTGCCCACCTTGGCTATAATGATTCTGGTAATGGATATGTGGCATTCTGCCATCTTCAGTCAAGAGGAAGGTGCTCCTATTCTTCTACCTTTATCCTGCAAAGGGTCTGGCAGTGCCTTGTGGGAATTGAATCATGTGTCCTATATCAAAGGCACTTATAAACCTGTACAGAGCCAGTTTAGGGATCACCTCTATTATCTATGCTGCCCAAATGCTCTTAGGATCTTTGGCACCATGGAGTAGAGGGGGAATTCACCTTCTATAACAACTCCTCTATGCTAGTATCCTTTACTGAGAGAAAGATCTCCAAAGTGGCTATGCTCGCCATTCATGTGCACGCCAATAGAGTCCACTTTTGTGTTCAAGGTGAAGAGCCCCTCGCTGTCAGTAATTGTACTTGTTCCCTTAAAGTGCTATTAAATTCAACTACTTCCCCATCATTTGTGGCCTTGCAAAATACACATTTTATTTACATCTGACTCTCTAGAGGAGGGTCAGGCCGATGCTATATCACATTTCTTCTCCCTCCCACTTACCTTGTACCCTCCGACTATCACAAGACATATCGACTTAATAAACAGAAAACACAGGTTGACCCGACAGATACCAACCTGCAGCAATTCACCAATGCAATGAAGGGCCTGATGCCTTTCTGGGGTCCATGGCCAGTAGCCTTCAGGTCCGTCGATTGACCAGGGTAGTGGAAGCCGTTATCAATGAGACTGCTGGTGCCCTCAATGACAACAGTGTAGAAGTGCAAGCTACCCATCTTGTTCCCCTTCAAAATCATATGGTTTTAGACATCCTTTTGGTGGAAAAAGTAGAGGAATGCAGCATTATTGGGAACTCATGCTGTGTGTAATGTAAATCTGGCCATTCAAAAACTTCACAAATTTGCAGCTGAGACACATCAGGATACTGGGGATTGGTCTTGGTCGGGTTGGGTTAGAGAAGTGCTGCGCACATGGAGTTGGAAGCTATTAGTAATAGCTTTGATTATAGGTAAGATTATTTTAGGATGGTGTCTAGGTGTGCATTGTCTTCACATGTGTTGCACCACGTGCCTTTCAGTCTGCTCCAGTTTCTGTTCCAAAACAATATATGCTTATGGTGCCAGATGAATGCATACAGGATTTAACCTGTTCTAGATCTATCAGCACAGGAGGGGAAAACCATTAGCAGCCGAGGTGTTAATGAACATTACTGTCACTGCCCCCACAGATTACAAAGCTTTATTTGATTCTTATTTTCCTCTGCTACATCCTATATCGGAGAATATTTGGGAATGGAGTACTATCATGGGGGACCAATCTGAACTATCTACTACTGATACTAAAGGTTAGGTATAACAGGTAATGACAACATGTTGAACTTATGTTCAAGGCCCATTTGAGGAAAAGGCTGTATGATGTGAACACAAGTTCAGCCATTTTTGTATGTGCCCGACATCGTGTCTGTTCAGTTTTTCCATGCTATTGCAGCCCTTTTGTGTCCGTGCTGGCTTGTGCATATTCTTGTTCACCATGCCCTTGGAAAGTACCGGATGGTTGCTAAAATAATTACACTATCTAATAATTTGTGTTTATCGTAAGATGGGATACCACAGGCTGTTTCCAGACAAATTGCAGTTAGTCAAGCCCTGTGAGTTTTCTCGCTCAGGTTAGCCTTGAAAATGTAGTATAATTAGCTACTTTCTTTGTATGCATAAAGTGGAAGGACATTTCCAATGTATTAGAGGTAGGGAGTGGAGTGGAGTTTGGTATCTAGTATAAATACGAACAAAGAATTGTTTCATGTGTTCGTACCCTTCACGAACATGCTAATCCCATGTTGGTTTGTGCCCGCTCGAGCGTAAGAAATCTGCTCTGTTTTAACTATTACTACCTGTACTCTACCTGTACTCCTTTGGATTTAAAAGGACAAGAGTGGTATTTTTTCAGGACGCAACTGTACCCCGCCATATGGCTAATACCCATCCGTACCAACCTAATGTTTCCTTCTACGATGACTATTCAACTGAGTTGGAGAACCAAACCCTATCTGAATGCGCTTGGATATGTCAACCTCAAGAATGGGCAGGGCAAAAATGCACAGTCAATTGTTTCAAACTACACAACCAGCCTTGATTGTCTGATAAAAATTCATTTGTTTGCTAACCACAACGACAAAAGGTCTATGCGTTTCCAATTAGATGGAAAGTCCCTTTATCTGATAGTGATATTCAACCCTCCTCTTGCCATGTATCTCACCACTTCCTAATATCACAGGCAATCGGGGTGCAATCCATCCCATCCCTGCAAACCCACATAGAGCTCCTAGGCTCCACCATCGAGCGGTCAATAAGCACAACATCGGGTAAATTCCCCTCACACACTCCTTCCCAGCGGACCACAGACCCCCATTGAAATGCAGGCTAACCAGCTGCGGATCGGCTTCAAGAGATGCAGGAGACACTGCTGACCTTACCCTCGCACATGATCTTGACTGAAACTTGGCTAAATCACTCCTCTGCTCCAATCATTGCCATACAAGTCCCTTCTAACTATGGCATTACTAGATTAGCCAGACCTTCAACTGCCTCAATTCTGTGGCAGACCAACAAAGGATAAACCTCAGATCTTATCATCGCAAAGTTCAACTCATTTAAATAGAAATCTATCCTCCTCTGTGAATGGACCGATCACCACTGCATCCCATTCTTCATCAGGGGCACGGGGGAAGAAAGCACCCTAAACAGCAGGGATTTGTTTTATATTTCAGTCAGGGGTGTAAGCAGCCCAGAAAGGCCAGGCCAATTCCCCCCTCTACCCAAAAAACAAAAATCTTTCTGCCCCCCAGGAGGCATATGGGGTAAAATCCTATGATCTGACTCCCAGGGGAAGCAGAAAGACCAATAGGCACCAGGGATTAGGTTTTATATTTGTATACGTAGTCTTTCTGCCCTTTCAGAAGATATACGGAGGAAATATCCCTTTTTCTGACCCCGGGGGGAGGGGGGGAATGGCTGCAGAATTCCACAATACACCAGGGATTATATTTTTAAAATTTCAGGAGTGGGGGCTAAACAGAATGGGCATTACAATGTGCCTATCCCTCCAAAAAAAGCCATATTCTTTCTGCCCTCTTCAGGAGGCAGATGAGGGCAATAGCCTCTGATATGCCCCCAGGAGGGGCAAAAAGACCACTCAGCACTAGGGATTGACTTTATATACATAGGGGTGAGGTGAGGCTACTACATTACAAATGTAGTCTGTGTTATTTGTTACAAGTTCCTTCTTCCCTGCAAAATTTGTGGTCTTTAAACTGCTGAAAGTAAACGCTCAATCGTTACACATTTGTTTTCACAGGAACCCAAGAAGGGGCGTAGCCATGGATTACTAGTGGTTGTTCGGCTGATGCCCTTCCCATGCCTAATTTATAATCCATTAGTCTCCACCCGATGTGGAAAACGTGCTCCCTGGTTAACAAAGAGTCCCAGTCACTGGTTTTATTCAGACAACAGGGAGAGTGTCTGTTAAATAAAGCGGCCCACCAACAAAGATAGGAAGAGAATCTTCTATATGAAGATGTATGCAGCTCTTAACTTTGACAACCGGGCACTCGTCTGTGCTCCACTTCTGCAGTAACTTTGAGGACTGAGCCCACATTGGTGCTCCACTTCTACAGTAACTTTGAGGATTGAGCCCTCATCTTTGCTCCACTTCTGCATTAACTCTGAAGACCGAGTCCTTGTCGGTGTTCCACTTCTGCAGTAACTTTGAGGATTGAACCCTCATCTGTGCTCCACTCCTGCAGTAACTTTGAGGATCGAGCCCTCGTCTGTGCTCCACTTCTGTAGTAACTTTGAGGATCAAGCCCTCCTCGATGCTCCACTTTTGCAGTAACTTTGAGGATCGAGCCCTCCTCTGTGCTCCACTTCTTGAGTAACTTTGAGTACCGAGCCCTCGACGGTGCTCCACTTCTTGAGTAACTTTGAGGACCGAGCCCTTGTCTGTGCTCCACTTCTTGAGTAATTTTGAGGACTGACCCCTCATCTGTGCTCCACTTCTTGAGTAAATTTAAGGACTGAGCCGTCATCTGTGCTCCACTTCCACAGTAACTTTGAGGACCGAGCCCTCGACGGTGCTCCACTTCTGCAGTAACTTTGAGGACCGAGCACTCGTTTTTTTCTCCACTTCTGCAGTAACTTTGAGGATCAAGCCCTCTTCTGTGCTCCACTTCTGCAGTAACTTTGAGGATCGACCCCTCCTCGGTGCTCCACTTCTGCAGTAACTTTGAGGATCGAACCCTCATCTGTGCTCCACTCCTGCAGTAACTTTGAGGATCGAGCCCTCGTCTTTGCTCCACTTCTGCAGTAACTTTGAGGATCGGGCCCTTGTCGGTGCTCCACTTCTTGAGTAACTTTGAGGACTGAGCCCACGTCTGTGCTCCACTTCTTGAGTAACTTTGAGTATCGAGCCCTCTTCTGTGCTCCACTTCTGCAGTAACTTTGAGGATTGACCCCTCCTCGGTGCTCCACTTCTGCAGTAACTTTGAGGATCGAGCCCTTGTCGGTGCTCCACTTCTGCAGTAACTTTGAGGATCGAGCCCTCGTCTGTGCTCCACTTCTGCAGTAACTTTGAGGATCGAGCCCTTGTCGGTGCTCCACTTCTTCAGTAACTTTGAGGACCGAGCCCTCGTCTGTGCTCCACTTCTTGAGTAACTTTGAGTACCAAGCCCTCGTCGGTGCTCCACTTCTGCAGTAACTTTGAGGATCGAGCTTTGTCCGTGCTCCACTTCTGCAGTAACTTTGAGGATCGAGCCGTTGTCGGTGCTCCACTTCTGCAGCAACTTTGAGGATCGAGCCCTTGTCGGTACTCCACTTCTGCAGTAACTTTGAGGATCAAGCCCTTGTCGGTGCTCCACTTCTTGAGTAACTTTGAGGACCGAGCCCTCGTCGGTGCTCCACTTCTCCAGTAACTTTGCCTCATGATCTGCATTTCCCATGTTCTTTGTTCCTGTCATCCACTGATGCAAGAGGATTGGGGGGCACTTTAATTATGGCAGCGTTTGCAGATCATTCCATCAAGTCTATTCTTTTGCATTTTCCTCTATAGAGCACAATGACTTATCTTATTGGCTGTCCTGAAAGAAAGAGAGTTGGGGATTTTGGGATACGCTTTTAACAAGGGATGGATATAACAAAAGCTGGGTGCACATGGAGTACGCCAGCTGAAATTTCAATGACTCACTTTGTCAATTATTGTTGAATGCAGAAATCATATTCTTTGATTAATTATTGCCTTTGTCTGGTATGGGGTGCATGATATTTTTTTCCCCTACGGATCCTTTTACGGTTAATATTGATTTCCGGGTGGCACCATTTACAGATGTTCTGAAGGAAGCTTGTAGAATAAAGAGACTAAGTATCTGGTCACAATCCTTAATTTTACCCATTTATAAGAAAGACAATTGCAGTGACATGAGTTGTTACAGCAGGGTTTTCTTTTTCAAAGAGTGGGTGGAACAATGTCATATTTTGGCAGCCCCCTGTAAGGATTCGGAGAGGTATAGGCACCTTGAACACTGTCCTAACTTGGGACAATTGCCCTTGAAATACACAACAGCAAAAAAGGCCAACATTTAATTGGGCTTCATGAATAAATATGCATCCTTTATTGGAGATTAAAGTCCATCTTGCCAAGTCATTTTTAATGATCCATGGGTCAACCAATCCCAGAGGTGGATGTTCCAGTATTCAATATGTCGATTTGAAACATCTGCATGCATTCTCATACCTGGGGGTCATTTTTAATTGCAGTGCCACTTGGAAACAGCAGTTTAGTAGGAGAAATGTGTCAAAGCTCGTACTGCTCTTTTCTGATTTTCAGGTAAGTTGGGGATGAAGCCCTTGATGGAACTCTGAGCAATTTATCTTGCGGAGTTTTTGTAACAGGATAATTATGGGGCCAGGTTAAGGGTATATGCTAATGTGGCAAAACCTACTCTATCTGAATAAGCCTAACTGAAAAAAATTCTGTTGGTCCCCTCGTGTTGCATGACTGCCATAAGTCATTGGGACACAGGTGAGAAGGACAGAACTGAAGTACCTATGTCTTCAATGTCTTGAAGAGCAGAGGATTAACCATTAGTATTGAGGAATCCTAATGCACATGTCCAGAATGATCACCTTGGAAATATTACAATCATTCGCACTTGTGCCAGTGATGCAGCCTACCGCCAGTGATGCAGACTACCGCTCTAGGCACCACAAATTTGCTGGTGTTGATAAAATGTGAGATTACAAAGGGCCTGATTCAAACAGTTAATCTTACACTTTTGTGTAAGTTTGCTATTGTTTGCTATTCACAAAGGGATTTTATGAGTAGAGTCTTTTCGACTGCGGAGACTCCGCTCATAAAAAGATGGGACTTTCCTATCCTATCCAACAACTTCATTAACAACTTTATTTCCTCATTGTGACCTGCATTGTTCAGCACACATAGAAAGAGGAAAATGCTCAAATCGAACCTCCAATACCGAGATCTTTGGAACACGACACAAGGTGCCTGTAGTGGAGCTAGGCAGCCCTCACTGAGCCACCACACAGAGTGGCATGATGCCAAATATTTGTAAATATGGTGCATTCCTGCTCTCTCTGTTTCGCGCAGCACATCTCCTTGTCTTGTTGCAATGTGTTGCATGAAATAAAGATAAACCAGGCCTTGAGGATATAAAGTGAAGTAAAGTAATGTGTGATTTATGAATTACTGGGTTCAGCAGGTAATCTGGAACACCAAGACAGGGCTCTGAAGATTCCTGATATAAGGGAGCTTTTGGTATATTAAGTAAGGTCCAAATAGATACATGTACCTAGAGCACTAAACAATGAGTCACAAGAATCATATGTGCAATTGTGTTACTCTCATGGGAATACTTACGAAGCTACAGATGTGACGGTCTGAGTAACAGTTCCGATAAGAGAGCCAACCTTCAAAGGAAAGAAAACAGGGAAGGTTCATGAGCGAGAAAGAGAAGAGGAAACACAGGGAAGGAAGGACAAGACAAGAGGAGGCGTGGAGAAGAGGAAACATAGGAAATAAAGAACAGGAGAAAAGGAGGCGTGGAGAAGGGGTAGAGGAAACACAGGCAAAGCAGGAGAGGAAAGGAGTCGTGAAGAAGATGAAACGCTGGCATTGAAGGAGAGGAAAATAGAAGGCGGGAGAAAAGGAAGATGAAATGCAGACAAGCATGGAGAGGACAAGAGGAGGCAGGGAGAAGAGGAAGAGGAAACACAGGCAAGGAAGGAGAAGGAGAAGAGGAAATACAGGCATTGGAGGAGAGAACAAGAGAAGGCGGAGAGAAGAGGAAACAAAGATTAGGAAGCAAAGGACAAGAGCAGGCATGGAGAAGAGGAGAAGGAAATACAGGCAAAGAAGGAGAGAATAAGAGGTGTGGAGAAGAGAAACCCCAGGCATTGAAGGAGAGGAAAATAGAATGCGGGGAGAAAAGGAAGAGAAACACAGACAAGCATTGAGAGGACAAGAGGTGGCAGGGAGAAGAGGAGGAGGAAACACAGGCAAGGATGGAGAGGACAAGAGGCATGGAGAAGAGGAAGAGAATACAAAGGCAAGGTAGGCGAGTACAAGAGGAGGTATGGAGAAGAGGAAAAGGAAACACAGGCAAGGAAGGAAAAGAGGTAATGCAGGCAAGGAAGGAGAGAACAAGAGGAGGCATGGAGTCGAGGACAACGAAACACAGGCAAGGAAAAACAGGACAAGACCAGGCTTGGAGTAGAGGAAACAGAGACAAGGAAGGATAACACAAGAGGAGGCATGGAGAAGAGGAAGAGGAAACAGACACAAGGAAGGAGAGGACAAGAGGAGGCATGGAGAAGAGGAAGAGGAAACACAGGCAAGGTAGGAGAAGACAAGAAGAGTCATGGAGAAGAGGAAACAGAGCAGAGACAAGGAGGGACAAGACAAGAGGAGGCGTCGAGAAGAGGAAGAGGAAACAAAGGAGGACACGAGGTAGCATGGAGGAGAAGAAGAGGAAACAGGCAGAAGTAACACAGGAAAGGAAAGAGAAGAGGTAGAGGAAACCCGGACAAGGAAGGAGAGGCAAGAGGGGGTCGGGAGAAGTTGAAAACAAAACACAGGCAAGAAGGTAGAGGACAAGAGGCATGGAGAAGAGGAAGAGAAAACATAGACAAGGTAAAAAAGGACAAGAAGAGGAGTGGAGAAGAGGAAATAGAGACAAGGAGGGACAAGGCAAAAAGAGGCATGGAGAAGAGGAAGAGGAAATGCAGGATTAGTCATAGAGGACAAGCGGAGGTGTGGAGAAGTGGAAGAGGAAACACAGACACGGAAGAAGAGGCAAGAGGAGGCATATAGAATAGGGAAGTGAAACACAGAAAGGGATGGAGAGGACAAGAGAGGCACAGAGTGAGAGGGAGGAAACAGAGACAAGGAAGGAGAGGACAAGAGGAGATGCAGGGGAAAAGTTGAGAAAAGAGGCTGAATTGCTGAGGAAGAAAGAATCCTGTGCCGACCATGCAATGATGTACTGTAGGCCCCTGCAGCCCTTGTGGTGCTAGGGACCCTGTATACCTTATATTCTGCAGGGTGGCCCCTTAGTTTGGTGTTATGCCACAGTGACATTGTGCGAATCTTGGCAGCAGTGGAGGGGACCCTGTTCAAGGCTGGGCAGGGGGTTGGACAGGACAATGGAGCCAGGAGAGGGACAATCCTGCGGCAGCAGGGGGGCTGGACAACCAAGGCTGGAAATAGGGAGGGGCATGAGTGGACAAGTGCGGGGAGAAAGAACTGGTATTAGTTTATTACTGAAAGAGGAAAGAAGAAAAGAAGAAAACAACCAGGAAGGATATAGTTATAGGAATTCAAAAGCAATTGACTGGAAAACCTCAGAAAAAGGAAAGTAAAGAAGAGAGAAATGCTAAAATTGAGTAAAACAAAACCCTTGAGCAGGGAAATTATGTCACTTTTTTTTACAACATTTTACTTTTTCTCTTCTTTCCTTAGATGAATAAAAAGAGTCAAGGAAATAAAGGAGAGCAGTCTACAACAGAGAAAGGCAGAGTAAGCAAGAGAAGCATAAGGAAAAGAGAAGTGATATAGAACAGAGAGAGAGAGAGAGTGAGCAAGATGCACCAGACTTACCAGAGGTACATTTTTCAGTCCAAGGTTGACACCACTGAGGGACTCCAGTCTACGAAGACAATAAAAATCCTATGCATTAGTAATTGGGAGTGTAATAAAGATAATGACGTTAAAACAAGGTGTCTAAAGTTTGGACTATATATGCCAAATATCATATCTCAAAGGCGTGGAGACAGGGCACAGCAAGAGCAGACTGCATTCCAGTAAATAGCCTTGGAAATGTCTTTATAAATCCTGACTGTGTATCCAATCCTTTAACAGCGGCCCCCCTCAACAGGATGTCAATCATGGGAGGAGCTCCCTGAGAGCAATATAGGCTGAGCTGTAGTGCTGCTTCCATGGAAACAGAAAAGATACATTGACTCGTCCAATGAAACACAGGCATCTCATCAGGGGCTGATAATTCATGGTTAAATTAATTATTGGAATTGGCTGCAAGGGTATGTTGGGACTCAGATGAATTTATTGCAGTTATTACCAACATAAGGAAGTAGAAGGCTTCTCCAAAGAAGATCACAAACCGATCACAGTAGTGAGATATGAAATCACAGCCATAACTGCAGCAGAAAAAGAAGGATGCTTTCTGAGATCATTACTGAATAAAGTCTCTTATTACTCTTCAGTGAATACCTCTGCTTCAACATTACATCTATTTTAAGATGTGGGTGCCACCCCGCCGCACCCCCAAGCTATGACTCTTCTGTTTGACAAATCCCTAAATATCAAGACCTGAAGAAGAGGTACTGGGCAATTCAGCGAGCTTGTAGTATCACCCTGTTCCTGTGTGTCCAAGAACATAGTTCAAGTACCCTTGCGTTCCTTGGCCTCTGAATACTTGCTAGACACTGTTGGCGGGGAGTGTCACACCAAAACCCGAGATCTCAGCATCTCTGACAGCACTCTATCCAAAGCATTAAGGGCTAGCCCTTCAAATGTAGTGCTTTGAGAAGCTAGCTAAGCATTAAGGCTAGTCGTTCAAATGTAGTGCTTTGAGAAGCTACCTAAGCATTAAGGGCCAACCCTTAAAATGTAGTACTTTGAGAAGCTAGCTAAGCATTAAGGCTAGTCCTTCAAATGTAGTGCTTTGAGAAGCTACCTAAGCATTAAGGCTAGTCCTTCAAATGTAGTGCTTTGAGAAGCTAGCTAAGCATAAGGCTAGTCCTTCAAATTTAGTGCTTTGAGAAGCTAGCTAATCATTAAGGCTAGTCCTTCAAATGTAGTGCTTTGAGAAGCTATCTAAGCATAAGGCTAGTCCTTCAAATTAAGTGCTTTGAGAAGCTAGCTAAGCATAAGGCTAGTCCTTCAAATTTAGTGCTTTGAGAAGCTAGCTAATCATTAAGGCTAGCCCTTCAAATGTAGTGCTTTGAGAAGCTAGCTAAGCATTAAGGGCTACTCCTTCACTTTGAGAAGCTAGCTAATCATTAAGGCTAGCCCTTCAAATGTAGTGCTTTGAGAAGCTAGCTAAGCATTAAGGCTAGTTGTTCAAATGTAGTGCTTTGAGAAGCTAACAAAGCATAAGGCTAGTCCTTCAAATGTAGTGCTTTGAGAAGCTAGCTAAGCATTAAGGCTAGCCCTTCCAATGTAGTACTTTGAGAAGCTAGCTAAGCATTAAGGCTAGTCCTTCAAATGTAGTGCTTTGAGAAGGTAGCTAAGCATAAGGCTAGTCCTTCAAATGTAGTGCTTTGAGAAGCTAGTTCAGCATTAAGGCTAGTCCTTCAAATGTAGTGCTTTGAGAAGCTAGCTAAGCATTAAGGGCTAGTCCTTCAAATGTAGTGCTTTGAGAAGCTAGCTAAGCATTAGGGCTAGTCCTTCAGATGTAGTGCTTTGAGAAGCTAGCTAAGCATTAGGGCTAGACCTTCAAATGTAGTGTTTTAAGAAGCTAGCTAAGCATTGAGGGCTACTCCTTCGCTTTGAGAAGCTAGTAAAGCATTAAGGCTAGTCCTTCAAACGTAGTGCTTTGAGAAGCTAGCTAAGCATTAAGGGCTAGTCCTTCAAAAGAAGTGCTTTGAGAAGCTAGTTGAGAGCCAGTGATTTTGTGAAGGTAAGTTAGAGTTTATGTCCAGCTGTGATTCAAGAGAAGAAAGATGAGTCAAGCTGGTCATGTGTGCCAGTTCACATATGGCATATACGCATACGCATAGATTCATCAACCTAAATTGCGATCGCAATAGCTGCGAAACAGCTATTGCGATCGCAATTACGGCTCCAGCAATCCATCAAGCAGAAAAACAGTAAATTGCGAATTCGCAAACATAAATTTGCAGAATCAATGTGGAACCCCCCTAGCGAACCTGTAGCAGCAATTTTCTCCTTATTCTGCGAATTAATTTGCGAATTCACAAAAAATTCACAAATTTAATTCATCAAACATCGTAAATTGCGAAAAAAAACAAAATCGCTAAATGCGAGTCGCAAATACAGGAGAAGTCAAACCAGGTGGTAACCATGAAGTTCTATTGGGAAAAACAAAATTATAATAAATTCTAACAAGAAAAATCGGAGGGGGAAAACAAACACACTTAAGGAGACACAGTAGGAGCATGAGGACATTCACAATGGAGGTCTTTACATCGTGGCAAGGCGGCTGAGGCTCCAGGCTGCAGCTCGGAACCGACGCAGAATCCAGGACCGCATTTCCAGCTGCGGATAACACTCCTGGGCCTGACTGAAGAGGAGATCTACTCCAAATACAGGCTGAATGGGGCAATGATAACCAAGCTCATCCGAGACCTTGACCCCCTGATGCAGCACCCAACAAGGAGGACCAATGCCGTGCCCACCCATGTCCAGATCCTATGCTGCCTGCACCTCCTGGCCTCCAGAAGTTTCCAGGGGATAGTTTCATATGCAGGGGGGATCTCCCAGAGCACACTGTCACGCTGCCTACGGAGTTTACGGAACGTCATGCTGACCCGGATACACCACTACATAACCTTCCCAACCACCCAACAGGACTTAAATCAAACAAAGCTTGACCTCTATAACACCGCGCAATTACCCCATGTAATTGGATGCATTGACTGTACCCACATCCACATCTGCCCACCTGCTGAGACAGAATACATGTACTGGAACCGCAACTCCAACCACTCACTCAACATCCAGATGGTCTGCAATCATCACCGACATAGTGGCCCAATACCCGGGGAGCAAGCATGATTCTTCCATATTCAGGCACAACGGCATACACACCCGCTTGGCCAGGGGTGACTTTGGTGAAGGACATCTCCTAGGTAAGTACACATGACAACATACAGTACGTCAAGACCATGTAGCTGCGAATAACAAGCACTAACCCTCTGCTCCTATCCTTCAAGTAACAGCATCTACGGCCTCCATGAGTACCTTCTCACCCCATACCTCAACCCTGCAACACCACAGGAATGGTATAAAATGCCCCGCGCATTCTCACAAGAAATGTATTTGAATTGACATTTGGGATGTTAAAGAGCCGATTCCGCATCCTACATAAGACTAGTGGGGCCCTCAAATACCAGCTTGAGGTCTGCTGCTGTACCGTGGCCGTGTGTGCCATACTCCACAATATTGCTATCAAGCGGAGGATACCTGTGGGTACAACAGCCCACCTGCACATGTGCATCATGCGCGCAGGGAGAATCCTGCTGAAGGACACAGGCGCCGCAACAACATCACACTGAATTATTTCAGTGCACCCATACCCCTCACACAACACTGTACTCATGCACGCAACATGAAATAATGACATGAGTAGGGATTGCATTTGAAATAAAATGTTATAATTTTGTGAACAAGATCTATCAATTATTTTTTTGATCAAAAAACATGACTACCCACATGATTGCAGAGCAGGCGTGCTTGGTACATGAGCATGGCACTGCTGCTAACGTTCAGTCAATCACTGTCGCCTTTCCACATCCACTTTGCCAGTATCTGGCCGTGATGCTGCACTGGGCCTGGTACTGCGGCGCCGCTCTGTTACCACCGGCACGGACAGGCTGCTCAGGCTGGATGTGCCCTCACTGGCTCATCACCCCCCCCCCCCCCTTGCATGGCCATGGCCACACACCTGCTGGTTTTGGACTGTGGTTGTGACCTGTTCCAGGGCCCTTGCAACATCCTGGCAGCATTGAACCATTTGTATTTGCATTGCCAGGGAACGGCGTGACAGTTGGGATGTTGCATTCCCATTCAGGTGGTTCGACCTGGTATATGCTGATAGCCGGGCCAGCAGCTGGCGTCCTGCTGCGAAAGCATGAATTGTCTGTTCTCCCTCACTGCAGCCGTTATCCCCTGCACAATTCGGTGAGCTGATTGACATTGCACGCAGTCTTGTACATCTGCATGGGGAGGTGGTGGTACTGGTGCAGGTGTGTGTGACGGTCCAGGTCGTGGGGCAGGATGGCTCTCTCCCTCAGTCTCCTCTGGGGTCTCCTCAATTTGAAGTGCCTCACAGTCTGTGCTCTCTGGTTCTGCAGCACCTGTGATGTAAAGGGGTGCATGATTAATGACGTGAATCTTGCACATGCATGCAGGCTTGCATTCCCTGACTGGCTTTAGGGATATGTTTCACTTGACAGTTCTGGCTGTGTGTGGCTATCAGGGAACTATTGCCACACTACAGGTCCCACAATGTGATAGGCATTGTGGGACCTGTGGGGATTGTGAAAGCAGGTTTGATTAATTGCCGCTCTCTTCCCCGGCATGCCAATGACATCTGGATGTCCATCTCGTCTGATGAATGGGATATTCTCTTTCTCACCGAGTCTTGGATCACCGACTCCTCCTCTCCGGATATCTATCTGGCTATCCCCCCAGGTTATGATATAAAATGCTTGAACCGGGCTGATGGTAAGTCTGGAGGCGGTCTAGCCGTCATTTTTAAATCCCTCTTCCAGCTGACCTTTACCAAACTCATTAACATTGGTACAATTGAAGCCATGTACTTCTCCATTTCCGACTCCGCGGCAGTTATCCTGGCTGGCACGCTAGTCTATAATCCCCCCCCCGTCACCTCCCCCTCCCTCACTGCCCTCATCCACCAACTGGCTGACTTATCTCTTAAACACCAATACTTCATTGTCCTGGGCGATTTTAACCTCCACATAGACAACCCGCTCTGTGTGAAGGCAACCAACCTGTTGGAAACTATGGATAGCTTCAATCTCAAGCAATTAGTTGTAGGTCCCACTCATGTGGCTGGCCACACTCTGGACCTCATATTCGCCAATTTTCCACTTATCTCTGTCCTCCCGCCCCTCCCTCTTACTTGGACTGATCATTACCTCATTCCATTCTCTCTCACCCTAGGACGAAAATCTGCCCCTATGGCCCCCAGGAAGGAGCTGGGAAGAAAATGGCACAAGGTTACATGCGCCACCTTGGACCCGATATTCCATTTTCAGTCGGAGTACCTCTCCTCGGACATTGATGAAAATGTCTCTAGGTTGAATGCTACCCTCGTTGAAGCGATTGAGTCTATCGCCCCCCAGAAAATCATCACCTCCTCAAGGTCGCGACCCGCGGCTCCCTGGTTTTCCACCTCCCTCCGGGAGGAGAAAAGCAGATGCAAGGCTCTCGAACGCAAGTGGAGATTAAACTACGACCTCGAAGCCAAACTTCTATATAGAACGGCCCTAAAAAAATTCCTTAAACAAAAAAAAAGCGCGATGAAAGACCACTTTGCCTCTCAAATTAATAAAGCTAAAAATTCATCTAAAACGCTCTTTAGCATTGTTAAAGACTTTATTAACCCTCCGGCCAGGGCCCCCGAGAATACAGCGAGCCAGGCTCTTTGCGAGGGACTCTCAGACTACTTTCTTGAAAAGATCAATAAACTCTGTGTCTCCTTCCCCACAGGGCCTGTCACCTTGCCTTCCCCCACTTGTCCCCCAGAGTCACCGTCCTTTCTTTCATTTAACAAACTTAACCAGGACGAGGCTATCAGACTACTTATTCACTGCAAATCCGGTGCCCCCTCTGATCCTGTCCCCGCTAAAATCATGGGAGAACTGGCGCCTTCACTCGCCTGCCCCTTCCTCTCCATCTGGAATGCCTCCCTTCACCATGGCTTCTTCCCCACCACCTGGAAGGAGGCCTTGGTGATCCCTATTTTAAAGAAAACAGACGCAGATCCCACTGTTTTTGCTAATTATCGTCCCATTTCCCTTCTTCCTAAACCCGCCAAAGTTCTGGAAAAAGCCGTGCAGCTACAACTCACGGAATACCTAGAAAACCATTCTCTGCTGCATGGATCACAATCCGGATTCAGAGCCGGATTCAGCACTGAGACGGCTCTGCTGGAAGTATCCGAAACAATTCGAGAATGCGTGGACAGGGGCGAGGAGGCCATGCTGGTTCTCCTCGACCTGTCCGCAGCATTCGATACGGTCTCTCACCCCATCCTCCTTGACCGACTTAAGCAGATAGGCATTGGTGGCACTGCCTTCAGCTGGATCGAGTCCTTCCTCTCATCCAGAAGTCAAAGGGTACTGCTGCGTCCCTTCAAGTCTGAGAAAAAGCCTCTGTCATGTGGGGTGCCGCAAGGCTCCGCCCTCAGCCCCCTGTTCTTCAATGTCTATCTTGCCCCCTTGGCCGACGTTGTGGAGTCCTACGGAGTCAGGGTGGTCTCTTACGCTGACGACACACAGTTGGTGTTCTCCTTCAGGGACCACTCGGACTCCGCATTCGTCAATTTTCGCCAATGCCTTAACAACATCAGTGTCTGGATGACCGCGAACCACCTCAGATTGAATGCAGATAAAACGGAGGTTCTGTTTTTTAATCAGAAAACCTCCATCCCCTCCTCTTGGTGGTGGCCCACGGCGCTCGATCCCGCCCCGTCCCCCGTTCACTCGGCTCGGAATCTTGGTTTCCAATTTGACGACTCCCTGTCATGCAAAACCCAGGTAAATAAAGTCACCTCCGCCTGCTTTATGAAACTGCGCATGATAAGAAAAATCCTTCCCTATCTCCCCCTGGATTCCCGCCGTACAGTCACCCAAGCCCTCATCACGTCCCACTTGGACTATGCCAATAGCCTCTATGCTGGTGCCCCCCAGTACCTGATAGGCCGGCTGCAGATTGTCCAGAATGCTGCAGCCAGACTGATCGGTAATATCCCGTACCGTCAATCTGTTTCTGCTTATCGGAGGGAACTCCATTGGCTTCCAGTGGCTAGCCGCATTCAGTTCAAGGTCCTCACCCTCACCTATCGAGCCGTCAACGACTGTGGACCTACTTATCTGAAAAAACGGGTCTCGATTTCCCGCTCCACCAGATCCCTGAGATCTAATGACCTCCGCCTCCTGATCTCGCCCCGTTTTAGATTATCTAGAACTGGTGGCAGAGGGTTCAGTGTCATTGCTGCCAAATTGTGGAACTCCCTTCCAATTGAGCTGAGATTCTGCCCCTCTGAATCCATCTTCCGAGCCAAACTTAAAACCTGGCTCTTTTCCGGACTTTAGTCTCTCTACTGCTCCCCCTGTTTCACTCCCCCTTTCCCTTGGTAACTCTGGATTTTAGCGCCGGGACACCCCTTCGGGGGTAGCTGCGCGCTCTACAAACTACATAAAATAAATAAATAAATAAAATAGGGCGTTTCTGATGTGCATGGACTGCATTACTGGGATGATCAAATGGCTAGCTCTGGGGGCATGGGCATTGTTAGGGGACGGGGTCGCAGTTGCATGGCTCTTACCTTCTGGGGTAAGTTAGTGATAACACATTGTGACCCACATTGTGAATTGCTTATGGATCGATTTTACTGCGTGAGCGACGTGAGTGAGAATCGCAATATTTAATTCAATTCGGTTCTAGGCTAAAGATGCGCTAGTTGGGACTGAGTCAATTGTGTCTCTTAACGGATCGGTCGTATATTCACATGCAGTGGCTGAAGCTGTACCCATATTGCTATAGCAGAGTTGGAAAACCATGGCCGTGAGTTTCATGGGTAAAGAGACAGGCTTACCTCAATTTCAGAGGGAACACAGTGCTAAGGGTATGCGTGAGCAACAACCATTTAGGAGCGCTCGGGCACTGGATCTCAATTTGCTGTTTGAAGGCTTGCGCTGTTAGGGTATAAAAGGAAAGAGGGGAGTTTTTGGATAACCCATAGAAGATGTCATGGTCGCCAATACCGCTGATGCCAGGGGAACTACCAAGGTGATGGCCAATCATCAGCGTATTAGGGACAAGAAGCAGCTCGGTATTAAGTTACTTGTTGCTGCATGCGGTCTTTAGTTGTAAGGAGAAAGTTCCCGGGGTTATAATGATCAGGATCGAGGCTCCGTGTATAGAGCGGGGAGTCATGGTCGTCGAAGAGGGGACTTACCGGGGTTCTGAACAATGACAGGGTCTGCGGGCCGAGTGCGGATGTGCCGGTGTGCTCTTGCCGCCTGGTCTGCCTGATACATGAAGCACAGTCATATTATTAGGGCCTGGGGTTTTTAGTCAGGTGATCACCAGTCTGGGCCGCGTGGCTTGGGGAGTGTGGTAGGCATAACTGTATAGGCATGCAAGCGTAGTGGCCATCTTGGAATGGTGAGTGATGGAGGGAAGTGAGCAGAATTGTGCATAAAAAAGGACGCAAGTGAATAGCAACCAATATTGACATTCAATTAAAATCACATTGAGTATAGACAGATTCAGAGCTATTATACAAATTCACATTTTGGACAATGTGGCAGTTGGTAAAAGTACAGTTTACATTGTCCAGCTAGAGATTCGGTCTAGCCCATTTCAAAAGGTATAGAGTTCATTTTGGGATCAAGTTCACTGTGGGTTTCGTATTAAAGCAAGGTGGTCCAGTCCTCGCTCCTGTTCAAGCCGGTCCGTATGGTGTCAAACTGGATTATGCTCTTAAATTCCTCGCGGTTCAACAGTTGAGCTAGGTTGCCACCACTTTGCGGCAATTTGACAACCTTTAGAATTGTCCACCGAATATCATCCTCGGAATGGTACTTTTCAGAGAAATGTTCGACCAATGGTGCATTGGGAGTCCTGCACTTAATGCAACTCCTATGTTGACATATACGGGTCTTGGCTTTCTGAGTTATCTGTCCCACGTACATTTTAGGGCAAGGGCACAGTATTGTGAAAATAACATTATTAGTATTGCAATTGGAAAGAGATTTCATTTCAACAGTGACATCATTGTGACTGAAATTGCGTGCCTCAATTGTATACTCACAAACATTACATCCACCACACTTTACATGTCCCAACAATGGGGAAAGGCCCCAGTTCGCTTCAATGGTTGACCTAGGTACAGGGGCAGGTAGGGCCGCTCTAACTAGATGGTCTTTAAGGTTCTTACTCTTCCGAAAGGCAAAAAGGGGTCTCTCTAGATTATTGGGGCCAGCATTAATTGTAGGCCAGTGCTTGAGGATAGATTTTCTGATTTTGTGTGGACACTGGCGAGAAAGTGGTGACACAGGCTATCCTTTCTGATTTGTCACGTACGTTCGGTGTCAATAAAGCCTCTCTGGGGCAATACAATGCCCTTTTGGATGCAGTCTTAACTAGCCTTCTCAGGTAGCCGCGGTCTTTCAGCTTGTTGGATAGAATATTGGCCTCCCTAAAATAATCTGTTTTGCACATCCGCGCTTGGCCCGCAGACCCTGACATTGTTCTGAACCCCGGTAAGTCCCCTCTTTGATGACCATGACTCCCCGCTCTATACACGGAGCTCCGATCCTGATCATTATAACCCGGGAACTTTCTCCTTACAGCGTACCTTCTATCAACTAAAGACCGCATGCAGCAACGAGTAACTTGATACCGAGCTGCTTCTTGTCCCTAACACGCTGATGATCGGCCATCACCTTAGTAGGTCCCCTGGCATCAACGGTATTGGCAACCATGACATCTTCTATGGGTTATCCAAAAACACCCCTCTTACCTTTTATACTCTAACAGCGCAAGCCTTCAAACAGCAAATTGAGATCCAGTGCCTGAGCACTCCTAAATGGTTGTTGCTCACGCATACCCTTAGCACTGTGTTCCCTCTGAAATTGAGGTAAGCCTGTCTCTTTACCCATGAAAGAGAAAGGCCATGGTTTTTCAACTCTGCTATAGCAATATGGGTACAGCTTCAGCCACTGCATGTGAATATACGACCGATCCGTTAAGAGACACAATTGACTCAGTCCTAACTAGCGCACCTTTAGGCTAGAACCAAATTGAATTAAATATCGCGATTCTCGCTCACGCGGTAAAATCGATCCATAATCAATTCACAATGGGGGTCACAATGTGTTATCACTTTATGTTCCAGGTAGATTGCACGGTTCGATTCACCTGTCCACATGCCCTCCAAGAGGTGCAACACCAATAGGCTCACTGTGGCTCCGAGTACTGTAAAAGTGTACAAACATTTAAAATGCTGACTTCTCATATCTTGGCCTTCCTAAAAACTTTATTGTCCTTTTTCCTTCCCTGTTCTTTCTCTAAACCGGCGTATTAATTATACCAGGCAATATAATCTTGTTCTTATTCCTGATGATGATCCGTACTAATCTGAGCAATGGATCGAAACGTCGACTCTTTTAAGTGGACATACATGTAACTATTGTGTATCATTGTGTATGCTCTACTCTGGAGAACACTTCCTACACTGATTTAAAAAGTGTCCAGGTTGCTCACTTTCTTTGCCTGAAAATGTTCTCTCTCTGTATTTCCATAATTCCCTTTTCTACCACTGTGTCTCTTTAGCTAGTATCGTACAGGACTGTGCCCTACTCTAAGTAATTGCTTTCTTTGGATTCAATTATATTGTGTGATTTCAGTTAAAATAAATTCCTGGTCCGGCTGGACAGGAAAAATATATAGTAACCTATCGTGTTCTATATTTCATTGGTGTATATTCCTATTTTTGCTTAGGACCTTTGTTTTCTTCAAATGACTTATACCCTTGGTCCCTAGCTACCTTTTGGGTCCCCCTTGTTTATATAAAAAGCTGTTAGACTAAACCCATCAGAAAATGATTTTTTTCAAATGACATTCCTTGCTGTAATGTTTTCTGCATCCCTTGGTTATGTACTCACCACATTAACTAGCAATTGAGCTTCACAGACCTATAGAAGTCACAATGGGGCATATTCTCAAGGACTTATTGCCGAGTTATCGGCACTTTAGCACTGCAAAAGTGGCAATAGATAAATCGCCCTATTCTCAAGCTGGTGCAAACTGGCGATATCGCCAGTTTTCCAGCGATAGCTTCTGCAAAAAACATTGTCATGGATGAGAGCGACAGCTAACGCTAATGATATGCAGATTAGGCGTTCCCGTGCAAAAACACATGAAAACGCAACTTTGCGATATTCTCAACGACCAGCCAGATCCATGATGCGCTCCAAAAACAGACGATAAGGCGCGTTAGCAGCAGGGATTTAACACCTGTCTTTTACTGGTGTTAAGCAGGATGAAAACCTAATTATAAAAGGGAGCCCAGCCCAGAGCCCCATCTGAAGACCGTCACATGTAATGGAGACACTGATCATGCAGCTCAGTGACCCAAGAGGGTCACAACACAACACCCATCGCCACCACCCCAATGCCCCCGGGACCACACCCACCCCGGACTACAACCGAGGCAGCGCAGAACAAGACAGCTGACCTTCCAAAAACGGCACGACTCCTCAGCCACACAATTGCAGAATGTGCGGACTGAACCGTGTCTTCCTCTTCTTCTCTTTCCCCGTCCAAGACCCCAAGGTCCTAGGCTGGTCCTCCGTGGGGCTTGTGGGTTTCTGGTTGTCCTCTGAACTTGCTCCAGCTATCTCGATGGTGCTTCGCAGTTGATTTTGTTTTGCTTGTGTTTTTTGCTGCTGCTTTTATAGTGATTTTTCATGCCAGACTTGTAGGACTTGCAGGCCTGGCGCTGCTTATCGCAGATTTTTTTATCGCAGTTGGGCACATCGCCACCTTTTCCCGTTCGGGTTTAGATTTTTATCGCCGTCCCTGTATTTTATCGCAGACATTTGATGCATTGTCGGGAAACTATCGCATGTTACCGCTGTGTTGTGAATAGGACGTTAACACAGAGTTATTTTCTGGCGATAGACGGCGATATGAAAAATTGTGTTAACCTTTTTTGGTGATGATTATTGTACATTCTTGAGAATATCCCCCAATGTTTTACAGAGACAAACTATGGAGCAACACAAGTTACCTAAAGGGCAAAACAGGAGGACTCATTAGTTCTGCCAGGCTTGAATTAATAATTCAATCTGGTATCCCCTCATGATTTAACAAGGTTCACAAGTTAAACTCCTGCAAAGGGGAATAACCTGCCAGACTCACAGGATCTTTTGTCACACGTTTTCATCAAATCATTTTAACGTTCTCATTTATGATCTGGTCCTAATAGGTGAAACAGGACCTGTAGGCCAAGAAGAGTCCTTTGTACAGGGGCAGTATGGTATTGATGGGCAGGGCAGCTTCCTAAGCTGTTGGTGGGAGCCCTGATTGATCTTCACGTGGTTCAGGGTGGGGTGAGGTGGGCACCAGCCTGATCCTCTGCTCTCTAAAGGCCTCAGAGCCCGCGTGATTTTATTGTGTGGTTTTTGCAACATTAGGACAGGGGCCAATATTTGAGCATGCACTTACTCCAGGAACAGTAACCCAGGTCCCTGAAATCAGAGACATTGAGCGCTGCGGGAAAGTGGGGCATTCGTGGTGTGGGGGTTAGTCCTCACCATGTAATGCTGTCACTATACCCCCAAGATGTAAATCCTGAGCTCTGTCCTGGGAGTGTGGCAAAGAACAGTCAGGCTTTACTTGAGGAACCTGTGTTAATTATTTCAGAGATCCAATATGGACGATAAGTAATTGACATGACTCGGAAAAAATCTGCAAAATTAAATCACAACAGAACTGGCATTTAAACATTGCATTGTAGTCTATGGAGATAAATCACTAGTTGCAAATCAGCACTTAGAAAGTGAGTTGCATGGAACCCTTTTGGGATTAAAGTAGTGCAGTCCTTAATACCAGATCACAACAGTCAGTTCACTTCTACCTGGTCTGTGAGGTTTGGGTGCAGAGTTGTCCAGGCTGTCAGTGGTGCTGAATGAGACTTGGGCTGGATCTGGTTTTACCATTTACACCACGGTGCTGACAAAGGAATGTAAAATCTCAGCAGGGGCTGGGTTGCAGATGTAGGGTGCAGGCCGCATAGTGTGCCCTGCCCTTGAAGCGATCAGTGTGAGGGTCAGTTACCAGATTGGCATCCAGCAAGACTGGGCAGCAGTAAAAGATGCAGAAATCCTTCTGGAACTTTTCAGGGTCTGAAACTTGGAGACAGACAGGACAATAACTCTGAGAAGAAATGGGACCACCTGGTATTTGTTGATCCCGGGGCAGGCCTGATGGATAGTAAAACCTCTGATCCTGCCCGCAATTTTACCCGCAGTTTGCTCGGGACTAGTGCCACCAGTCCAGGGGAGTTTGAGAAATACTTCTGGCTTCCACAAGGGTCCCTCTGGTCAAGAGTGACGAGTTTAAGCCAAGGAGGAGGGTTGTTCATGCTGTTCCAAGGCTATTGCCTCAGGGGCAGAGTACCCCTCTTTTGCCTTGGTGCAGTGGACAAAGCCCAGTTGTCTGTAATGCAGAGTTCCTTCAGGCCCTTCTAAGTAGTTAGTCAATCAAAACTGATATTCTGGTGTCAGGGGTGTCCCTTAAATCCTGGATTTAGGGCAGTTAGGGGTTTGGAGACTAATGGTCAATAAGCAGCTACACCTAATCTGTCCCTGAGGCGACCACATCGAATAGGACAGGTTGCTGTTAGCTACCCAGAACCCCCTATTCTGACATCCTATTATGGCCTATATCAAACATTAGTGCACAGGCTGAGCGGCTCACCCTAGAGGTCTTGTTGCAAGTTTGGAACATTATGTGGCTTGTATGGGAGGCCTTACAATGCAATATTATTATAACACACATGACAGGATCCTTAGATTCAACAGCAATATTCCTTCAATCAATCAATCATATACTTTGTAGAGCACACCACTCACCCGTGAGGGTCTCAGGCACTGGGGTGGGGAATGCTGCTACTGCTCAATCAGCCAGGTCTTGAGGAGTTTTCTGAAGGGTCAGCAGGTCCCGGGTCTGCCGCAGGCGGATGGGGAGGGTATTGCAGGTCTTGACGGCGAGGTGGGAGAACGATCTGCTGCTAGAGGTCGCTCTTCGGAAGTGGGGGACTGTGGCGAGGGCAAGGTCGGCGGAGCGGAGCTGGCGGATGGGGGTGTAGAAGCTGAGTCATCTGTTGAGGTACATTGGTCCGGTGTTGTGGAGTGCCTTGTGTGGGTGGGTGAGGAGCTTTAAGGTTATCCTCTTGTTGACTGGGAGCCAGTGCAGGTAACTCAGGTGGGGTGTGATGTGGCTGCAGCTAGGGAAGTCGAGGATCAGGCGTGCAGAGGCATTCTGGATGAGTAGGAGTCATCTCAGGAGTTTGGCCGAGGCTCCTGCATAGAGGGTGTTTCCCTAGTCCAACCTGCTGCTGACGAGGTCCTGGGTGACCATTCTTCTTGTTTCAGTGGGGATCCACTTGTAGATCCTGCGGAGTATGCAGAGGGTGTTGAAGCAGGAGGAGGAGACGGCGTTGACTTGTTAAGTCATGGAGAGAGTAGAGTCGAGGACGATCCCAAAGTTGCGTGTGTGGTCGGTGGGTGTTAGGGCGGTTCCCAGTTCGGTCATCCACCAGGAGTCATCCCAGGCGGAAGGGGTGGATCTGAGGATGAGGACCTCCGTCTTGTCCGAGTTCAACTTCAGCTGGCTGTTCCTCATCCATTCAGCGACGGCCTTCATTCCTTTGTAAAGGTTGGTTTTGGCGGTGTGGGGGTGCTTGGTGTGAGAGAGGATCAGCGGGGTGTCATCGGCGTAGGAGATGATGTTGAGGTCATGCCAACGGGCGATGTGGGCGAGCGGTGCCATGTAGATGTTGAACAGAGTAGAGCTGAGGGATGAACCCTGGGGTACGCCGCAGATGATCTCTGTGGCTTTGGAGCAGAAGGGGGGAGGCGGACACTCAGTGTTCTGCAGGAGAGGAAGGAGATGGTCCAATCCAGGGCCTTCTTTTGGATCCCGGCTTTGTGGAGGCGTGTTCGTAGTGTGTGATGACAGACTGTGTCGAAGATGGCTGACAGGTCCAGGAGGATGAGGTCCGCTGTTTCTCTGTTATCCAGCAGGGTCTTAATGTCATTGGTGGTGGTGATGAGGGCAGTTTTGGTGCTGTAGTTGCTTTGGAACCTGGACTAGGACAGGTCCAGGATGCTGTTCTCCTTGAGGTGGTACAAAAGGGGGTGGTGTTCTCCTCGAGGTAGCAGGTCAGTTGCTTGTTGACGGTCTTCTTGATGACCTTTGCCGGGAACAGGAGCAGGGAGATGGGCCAGAAGTTCTTGAGGTCCTTTTAGAGTAAGGTGTTGATCTTGGCGTGCTTCCAGCTCTCCGGGAAGGTTGCTGTCTCAAAGGAGGTGTTGACGAATTTCCTGAGATCGGGTGCGCTGGCTTTGTTGAAGATGTGGTGTGGGCATGGGTCTGACGGAGATCCGAAGTGGATGGTGCTCATGATCATGATGGTGTCGTCGTCGTTGTTGTTGGTCCAGGTGAGCAGACGGTTGGTGCGGATGGTGGTTGTGGGGGCAGGGGTCTCGGTGGTTTTTGGGGCAGTCGTGGCGTTGAAGCTTTCGTGGATGTCTGCGATCTTGTGGTGGAATAAGGTGGCAAACGAGTTGCACAGGTCTTGCGAGGGTGGGACGTCATTGAAGTTGGAGCTGGGGTTGAAGAGCTCTTTGCTGTTGTGCACATTGTTGCCCAGGCGGTCTTTGAAGGAGGCCCATTTGGCGGATCTGATGAGGTGATGGTGTCTGCGGGTGCCGTTCTTGTGGGCTGCGTGGCTATCTAGTGTGCATTCACAGAGCCAGATGTTCTCCAGTTTTCGGCATGTTTGCTTGGAGGTCCCGAGGTCTTCAGTGAACCAGCTGGCTTTCTTGTTGGTGTGACTCTTGGAGGGTTTCTTGTTCAGGGCGAGAGTGTTGGCGCAGTCATTGGTCCACTGTCTGAGGTTGCAGGGGCGGTGTCGGGGTCGGTGGGTTCGGCGGGTGGGTTCTGGGCAAGGGTGGTGGTTAGCTGGTCTTCGGTGAATTTGCTCCAGCAGCAGCGAGGCATCTGTTGGGTGCGGTGGTGCGTGGTGGGTTTCTTGAAGGTGAAGTGGATGTAGCGATGGTCCGTCCAGTTGAGTTCGGTGGTGTGGTTGATGGAGACGTGGGGGCTTGCGGAGAAGATGGGTCAAGCGTGTGACCAGCAGAGTGGGTGGGTGTTGTGACGAGCTGCCTGAGTCCGAGGTTGGCTAGGTTGTCGATCAGGGTGGTGGAATTGGTGTTGTTGTTGTTCTCGAGGTGGAAGTTTAGGTCCCCCGCGGAGGATGTAGTCCATGGAGGCGAGGGCGTGTGTGCTGATGAAGTCGGCGATGGAGTCGCTGAACTGTGGTCGGGGTCCGGGGGGCCTGTAGATGAGGGTGTTTTTGGGGTTGGTGTGGATCTGCAAGTGCAGGTGTTTGGCGGTGCGGAGGGTGTCGTCGGTGTTGGTCAAAACTCTGAGAGTGTTCCTGTGGACATGGGCGATTCCTCCTCCTGCATCGTTGGTGCGGTCCCTGTGAGTGATCTTGTTGTCTTCCGGGACGGCTATGGCTATGTCGGATGCCGAGGCGGTGTTCAGCCAGATCTCCGTCATGAAGGCGACATCTGGGGAGGTTGAGTTGAGTAGGTCCCAGAGTTCAACAGCGTGTTTGCAGGCAGACTCGGAGTTGAGAAGGATGCATCTGAGGTGGTTGGGTTCTTTCCTGGTCGACAGCATGGCGGGGCAGATGCTTGTGAAGCTGCAGTTCCGGCAGGTGAAAGCTCCGTGGGTGCCCTTTGGGCGGCCAGGAAGCAGGTGTGTGATCGTCCGGTGTTGAGTGCGTGGAGGGTTCTGGCATTCTAGCAGTGTCAGGCGTCGTGGCGTTCGCTGGGACCAGGGTGCCTGGCGCTGGGCGTGGTCCAGGGGCAGACGGGTGCAGACGGACTTGCCTTAGGCACGCCTTTGGTGCACCAGCAGCGCGGCCGCTGCGCGCCCTCCACATGAGGTGATGTGGGAGGGAGGAGCAGCTGTGAGGCGGGAGCGTGGCGGCAAATGGGATTGCAGGGTTCAGGGACGCAGCTGCGGGAAAAATGGGAAGGGGCCGAGGGAAGACTGGGCACAGGAAGGAAAAACAAACTTAGGCAAGAAAACAAGTACAGGGACAGAGGAATAAAAACAAGTTTGGGCAAGAAAGCAAGTACAGGCACAGAGGAATAAAAACAAGTCTGGGCAAGAAAGCAAGTACAGTCACAGAAGATTAAAAAGAAGTCTGAGCAAGAAAGCAAGTTAGGCAGAGGGGAAAAATACAAGATTTAGGTAAAAACAATGCAGGCAGAGCTGTGCAGCAGCGATGGGAGCAACCTGCCTGCGAGCAGGGCCAGAGGTCGCAGTGCTGATCGTATGGCAAAGAGCATTCAGGCCTTATTGGAGGAGTATGTGTAAAGCATTTTTCAGTACCATTATGGTGCACAAGTAATTGTAATAACTCAAACAACACCTTGACACCAGTTCAGAAAAGCATATTGCATTTCTATATAAATAAAGGCATCAAAATAAACTCGATGTATTTCATCTAACCAGAGTTATACATTTTCAAGGTGTTCACAAATAAATGCAATAATTACTTTTCATATATTTACCATGGCAGTGAATGGAGCTAAAACCTTAAGCACGTTATGACCGTTGAACATTCAACATTAAGGAATGGAGAAATGCTGGTGGGTGGACAATACTGTTAAAAGCATTTACCACAGCGGTCAAAGAAGGAAAGACAATTGTTAGTGGAACAAACACTTACCAGTACTGTCAATGGAGAAAAGCTCACATGTGACACTACGAGGCTTGCACCACAAATTCAAATGAGCCTTCTTGTGGTTAAGGTTCTGTGGGGTTCACTGATAAAATTATCACCTCCTAAAATATTGTGGTACAATATCTGGACATAAATATCAAAGTCAACGCAAAGCAGTGGGAATGGCTCACAAGTTTCCTGCACAGCATGGACTGAAAAGTCCATGCCATGCAGGAACATTTGTGCATGCACACAGGGGGTCACATGTTATGCACTCCTGTCTGCATGCACACGCGAAGGAGGCTCAGAGGGTCCTGAAAGGTTCCCTTTGTTTCTTCTCTGCAAGGGTTGACATGGAGGAGAAACCTCCATGTCTCCCTGGCGGAGAGGAAATTGTAATATGTTTGATGAGACCGCTACAATCCGCTAAAGCCCCGCCCCTCCCTGTACCACTCTGCAAACGCTCCTCCTGGCACATTCTAAGTTGGGGGATTAAAGCACCTAGAATCCCGAGGGTCCCTGGGGGCCAACTAGCGGACAAGGTACCTCCAGTAAGCCCCACACAGTGGGATTGCTGAGAGGTGGTCCAAGGCCATGCCCCTGTTTACACTACTCTGCAAACACACCTCTTGGTGCAATTCTAGTGGGTCAATGAGGTCCTCTTGTGTCCTGAGGACCTCAAGACTAGGGTGGACTTCATCCCCCGAGCAGCAGTGCACCAAGACCTGCATTTGCAAAGTGGTGTAAAAATGGGCATGACCATAGGCACTCTCAGCAAACCAACTGTAAGGGGCTTATTGGAGGTAACAGCAGGGCTAGTTGGCCCCCAGGGGCCCCCAGGACAAAAGGGGACTTCATCCCCCAACCAAGAGCGTGCCAGGAGGCGTGTCTGTAGAGTGGTGGAGTAAGGGGGCATGACCTGTGTCCACTTTTCAGAAATCCCACTGTGTGAGACTTACTGGAGGTAAGAGGTAGGCTAGTTGGCCCCAAACTACCTTCAGCAGCAAAGGGGACTTCAATGCCCATCCAAGAACGTGCCAGGGAGTGAGTTTGCAGAGTGGTGGGCAAAGGGGGCGTGACCTGCTAAAGGAACTTAGCAAACCTGCTTTGTGGGACTTACTGGAGATATTAGGAGGGATAGTTGGCCCCCAAGGATGTCCTTTGGGGCCAACTACCACTCTTGTTACCTTCTGTAAGCCCCACACAGTGGGATTGCTAAGTCAATGGAGGAGGCAACGCCCCCTTTCTCCACCACTCTGCAAACGAGCCTCCTGGCAGACTACGGGATGGGGGATGAAGTCCACTTTACTCCTGAGGAATTTTGGGGGATAAAAAGCCCTACTGGTACCTCCTGTAAGTCCTACACAGTGGAATTCCTAGGCATTGGTCAGAGGCCCAGCACCCTTTCTCCACCACTCTGCAAACGCGACTACTGGTTAAAGAAGCATTTGCTTTGTAATAGGTTTCGCATTTGCAAGAGTTAGACCTATTGGTATTGTAAATGTAAAAGTGTTTTAATAATGTTTCTTGGAGTGGAGTGGATGTAGATTGTGTGTTGTGGAATTATGCAGTTTTTTGTGAAGCGAAATTATGTCGATAGAAAGTATGTGGTATTTAGTGTGTAGGAATTATATGGAGTGGGATTATGTGTTATGGAGAATAATTGTGTGGTATGATAGTCTGTGTTGTGGAGTGGTAACTTCAGATTTAGTCTTCCTCATTTTCATGGAAGCTCAACTATGAACTCAATAAGACAAAAATAAAGGAACCACTGAGAAGCACTTCTGGACCTAGTCAGAGGTATGAGCAGGGCCACTGGAATTATGTGATTGACTGCACAAACTTTTGCAAAATTATACATTTACTGCATTTGCCATATGATCCATCATCTGCTGCATAATCTGCAGATATGAACAAAAATAGATTACTTCTAGCTCATAAAGCTCAAACCTTACCAAAAATGCAGCAACAAGTGTTACAGCGAGGTGGAAGACCCTGTGCAAAAATAGAATGATCACCTGTTACTTATTGCTAAACGTGGGTATTAAATTGGTACTCATGGTGAGTAAACCACTCTTGCTTCTTTCTGCGCCTCTGTTGCTTATTTCTGCATTTCTGTTGCTTCTTTCTGCAAACCTCAACCCTATTTCACACCACTCTTCCCTCTTTTTGTACTCCTCTTCCCTCTTTCTGCACCTCTCTTGTTTCTTTCTGCACCCTTGGTGCCTCTCTTAACATCTCTGTTGCTTCTTTCTGCATTTTTCTTCCTTCTTTCTGAACCCCTCCTTCCCCTTTCTGTGCCTCTCTTGCCTCTTTGTGCACCTCCTCTACCTTTTTCTGTACTGCTCTTGCTTCTTTTTGCACATCTGTTGGTTCTTTCCGCACTGATCTTGCATCTTTTTGCATCTCTGTCGATTCCTTTTCCACTAATCTTTCTTCTTTCTTCACCTCACTTGCCTCTTTCTGCACTTCTCTTGCTTCTTTCTACACCTCACTTACTGCTTTCAGCAATTCTCCTGCCAGTCAGTCAGTTACCACCAGTACCACTGAGCAAATGTTGGGGGCACAGGATGACTTTGCAACAAGGCCTCTTGGTGCACCTCTGTTCGTTCTTTCTGCCTATCTCTTGCTTCTTTCTATACCTCTCTTCATCTTTCTGGACTCCTGTTGCCTCTTTCTGCATTGCTCTTGCTTATTTCTGTGCCTTTCTTCCTCTTTCTGCATATGTCCTACCTATATAGGAATAGTTAGAAATTAGCATTTAAAAATCCTTAGAAATTCACGGAAAAAAACGTAGGTTTCAGGGATGTTATAGTTATCGATTAGCATTTAAAAACCTGTTGAAATTCATTGAAAAACACATAGGATTCAGGGACTTTATAGTTAGAAATTAGCATTTAAAGAACCTTTGAAATTCACTAAAAAAAATAGGTTTCAGGGACTTTTTAGTTAATTAGACATTTCAGTCGTACAAAACCAGAGAAATGTGGCTGTTAAAGTTAGTTGAGGTAACTATAACTCACGCCCCCGCAATGCACTGCTGATGACCTCACATATTACATTACTCATGACATGGTCAGTGACATCACTGATGATATCTCAAATGATAACACTGATGACATCAGCCAAGCACACACACCTGCTCAGAGACATGATACTCTTGCAGGTGATTGTGAGCATTACAAATACACACCACATAACATAATCCATCACATCTTCCAGGTGAGGTCTCTGGCTCAGTAAAAATATCTAAAAAAGAGTCAAGCAAACTGTAAGAAGAGATTTAGTCAATGTTTGATGTTTTAAAGCTTATCTTAGGTATTATGAAGGTTCGGATTTAAGACAATTTTTCAGTCTAACAGCTCTAATGTTCTTTATGAAACTTTTATTAAGACTTTATGTGAAAGCAAAGTTGGATAAATTGAATATGCAGTTGAAAACTTACCCACTGCCTATAAGGGCAATAAAGTTTTTTTAAATATCAGTAATATCAAAGCAACCAGGCTCGTTCTTCATCCACATCTGAACCTCCTCAATGGCTTTATCACTGGGACAGGCAAAGTAGGCATCTGTGAAATGGTCACTGGCAGTGACAGCCCAATGAAAAAAAGGGGCGAGGGAGATTTCAAGTAGAGTGCCTCTCCGTACATGACCTGTTTATAGAAAAAATCACACAAGTAAATCTGCACACTATAAGATGAGACAAATGACTTCAATATTATCAAATGAGTGTTCATGCATCTGCAGCGCCCTCATCATTAGGAGGAGCTACGCGTCATATGTAGCAGTTGATGGAGCAGATTTCATCAGGAGTCAGGCATTGCTTATTTTTGTGCTTCAGACAGACTGCATTTAAATTGATACACACATTTTGGTGCAAGTGAAAACACATGGCACAGGAAAATATGAAAATGAGGACTAGTCAGTCCGAAATGCTTGTGCTGAATTAACATGTGTTTTTGCAGCATAGAGAAAAACCTGTGATTTAAGTGACCTTTTTAGCTTTGAAGATTAATAGAATGTGTTCTCTCTTCCCAACTCATCCCTTGCAATCTATTCCTGTCTTAATCGACTTTGGCTTGTTGCATATTTTGACAAACATATTCAGTTTATAACACCTCTTTTTATAATGTGTGTGAATTAAGGATGCACCAAACTCTACACATGGGCTAAATGCTATTTTGTATGAAAAGCTATCTAAAACATTAAAGCATGAGTATGTATTAACTGTGTGCTTTTTTAAAATTTACGCTAATAATAATAATGCTATGTTGTACATTGCGCATTTAGCATGTTATACATAAATAGAAAAGCTGCTTGAAATTATTAGCATTTGCTAGGGAAAAAAATACAAGAGTATTAGTATGTAGTTGGTAAACATAATGGGGCTATTTACCTGAAATTAATACTCTTTTGTGTTTGTTTTGTTTTTTGGGCCTAAGATTAAATGGCTGCCTGTGAATCCAGCAAGGCATTGCCTTGCGTTAAAGAGAAGAGAGCATGCGCAGATTGTGCCAGCCTGCCTCAAGACACGAAGGAGTCAAGGTCACTGTGAACTGTACATTTTTGTGATTGTGCCAATGTACCAGTGTTAAGTAAAGTATCCTTCCTGCTGCGATGTGACTGGAAGGAGGAAATTATAATGAAACATTTTTCCCAGTAAATGTTGCTGAGCATATAAATGTA
This sequence comes from Lissotriton vulgaris, assembly GCF_964263255.1. Lineage (NCBI taxonomy): Eukaryota > Metazoa > Chordata > Amphibia > Caudata > Salamandridae > Lissotriton > Lissotriton vulgaris. The sequence goes on along the minus strand of NC_141691.1, from coordinate 2,139,176,447 downwards.
TTATTCATTTGATGCTTCTTTTGTTAAAACTGGTATGCTCTAGAATTTTTAATGAGTCAGGATGGTGAGACCTCATGTCATCGCGACTGACCAATCAGTAATAAGCTTTTGTGAATATGAAACATTTTTGTGTAGTCTGCCAAGAATTAGAGTATAAATAATGACCTCTTTTGAGGCGTGGTTGGCTTCTTGGCTCATTTGTCTTTTTAGGTTCATTAGGCTTTAGGCTCCTGAGCTTCAGGGGCCGTGTGAGCTCTCGAGAGACGGAACAGATTAGAACAGACTTCATGTGGGTTAGGTACGAGAAACGTCATGAGAGGAGATTGCTGAGGGTGGAGATTTCTTTCTCATATTTCTTTTAGAGAGGTCCTTGTCCTTGCACGTCATATTTTTGGCACAGCTGGCCACATTCCTTTAAAGTCTTGGGAAGGCAGGGGCACTTTCCAGGAGCAGCTTCTGTCAGATTGGAGCGGGAGAGAGACAGATTGAACATCAATAGAGCAGAAAGTGCAACTGATTAGGATCGAATTAGATGCTAATCTTTAAATTTATGCTTTGACTAATTAATTAGGTCTGAAAGATTTATTTGTCTTGTGCATTTATTTCTCTTTATGGGAGATTTTTGCAAACTATTTAATTATTGATTAGCCTTGCAAAACTCCTTTTCTTAGAAACTCTTTAAGAGTTTTAACTGACATTTTGCGCCACATTTTCTTTTCTGCATGTGCTGCTTATATGCAGACTGTAATATTTTCTGTATTAATGCTATTTTTCTTGTTTTCCAAATTCTGTAACCTGATTGACATTTACTAATGAATAAAGGGTCAGAGAAAAACTGAACTTTTGACTAGAAAATTAAAGCCTTAAAAATTCTCAACAACTCTCTTCATTTGGCTTAAATAAATATTGGATTTTTGACTGTTCATGTTTAGGCAAAGACTCCTGAAGGTAATACATGGTGTCAAGTGCCCAACACCTTTTCAGCGTTAAATATAGGTAGCGTGAGATTTTGCATTTAGAAATTAGCTCTGCAAAAAAGTCATCTTGACTCCCTCTGAATAGAACCTTCACAGGAGGGTACAGGAGGGCAGTTGAATAGGTTACCTTCAAGTGGATTAGAAACCTATACATATGGAATACTAAGATAAACACAACAGAAGATACCTCTAAGGTAATTGAGAGGATGCTATAGAGGTTTAGATGTGTGACAGCCACTTGTGGGAGTTAATAGGGAATATAATAAACCTGAAAGACTTAGCGACAAATTATGAGTTTGGCGGTCTAATAGACTGCCAAACCCAAGGTGGCGGTGAGGCAACCACGGCATTGGTGGTCTGATTGCCCTATACATGTTTGGTGGTCAGAACGCCATGGGACACTGACAAAAGCTGGGGAACTGTGATCCCTGCATCACCGCCAAGCATATTACGAGTTTCATCACTACCACAGTTTTCATGGCAGTGAGCCCACCATGAAAAGTGTGACATTGAGGCAACAAAGGGACCCCACAGGGCCCCCTATTTCCTTAAGGCCAGGGAATCCACGAAGGGAGGCACACGGTGTGCTCCAGTGTGTGCACGTACCCCCTGTTCTTGTTTGGCATGGATTTCACAGTCCATGCCGTGCAGAACATGGGCTTTGGCACTCCCACAGTGCTCACATATGAGCCTTTGCACAGTACTGCCGTGGGACCGCTGTAGAGAAAACTCCTAATACTGCAGGTGGTCAAGTTTGGTGGTGTGGCAGCTGGGCAGTGATGTGGTGGCCCGCTCCCACACTGCCAAACCTGTAATCAGGCCCTTACTCAATATCTTTGACAGTCTGCAATATAATATCCCAAAAGTCTCATCTTGTCAGGCATCTTTGGATCATAATAAAAGAAAATAAGATGCTAATAAACTAATTGCAAGAGGTAGTTTGTTAGGGAAACAAATGTGAGGGATAAAAACATACACAATTTCAAGCAAGTCCCTAGTGAATAACCTAGAAGGTGAGGATTCGTTTTCATATTGACACAAACTTGCCACCATGGAGAAAACGTTTATGCCCCTCTCCTCCAAAAGAAATCCTTGACTTTTCATTTTGCACCCTTCCCCATCCATTTGTCAGTGCCAACACGTATCTAGCACTTGTTTGAGACCACAACCTGAAGGGTAAATGCTGAAACTGGTCCCACATGGTGAGGGGATCCACAAAACCATTTATCCAGAAGGAAGGAGTCTGATCTTGTGGCATCCAGGTGGGATTTAGGGAAGGTGTTGGGAGCCTCTTCTGTGCTGTTTGGGTGTATCCCTTCCTGTACAAAACCAATCAGGCCTGTAATGTAGGCACCCATGGGCCATGGTGCAAGATGCCTGCTTGGGTGCTGGGCAGCCGACAGTGCACCAGCACTACAAGGTAATGGATACGCCCCATTTCTTAGTCGATAGTGGATATGGATAATTTTTGTGGTTTCCCTTTCATTCAATGCAACATAATACAGCACACACACTATATTTACTGCCCTGCCCCCAAATTTAAATTTTTGCCAAAGTTTGACAATTAACCTAAGAAGGCCAGGCACATCTCAGTGGTGATTTTACCCTGTTCATGTTGTTTATAGTTTATTCAAACTATAGTCTACTATCCCACTGCTGTCTGAGGGCTGCAGACAAATTGTACTCACTGCTTGTATTGGCTCTTTGATCAATTATTAGAACTCCTCAAAGCTAGGAATCACCATAAACATGCTCTATAGAATTTAGGTCACTGAAAACCAGGCCCCAGGTTTAGTCCCACATTTTAGCTCCGTTCATTGTAAAGGACATGCATTTTACTGTATTTATTTGTCTAGGAGGACCTACTTTAAGCTGAGATGCCTGGGACATGAATGCTTCTTTGGCGCTGCTCCTGCATTTTGTAGAACAACCTGTTCGATGATTCACAGGTTTTGTAAAACCTCACTGAGCAGGAGATTCTTCTCAGTGACAGCATCTATCCTCCCCTTTGACTTGAAATGTATCTTCTCCCATTACACTCTTAGAAACAAATCTCAAAATCTCAGTTTTTCTGCTGAACCTTCTTCCCTGTCTTTGCTCCTTCTCACTGTGGGAAATGAATGTTCTTTATGAAACCACAATAACAGAACATAACAAGGAGCTGAGAAATATATTGGAGGAACCTTGCAGCTCACATTTCTGTCTAACAGGACCTCCCACTCTCACCCAGAAATGATTTCCAGTTTGTGTCAGTTAGAAAAAGGGTACTATGTAATTGAGTGCTCCAAACATTTATGCACCAAACATATTAACTGGGTGGTAATAATATTATCATGCATGTACGGAATTAATCAAAATGTTAGTAGGTGGCTTTGTTTACCTGAAGTAAGATAATCAAACTATAACCAATGTATTAGCTCATGCTAAATGTGCTCACTCAGTTGCATTTTTTCTTTTAACTTTGGCCTGATCATGACCGGGGACATGCTCTTCTCGAAATCCCAGATGCTGTATTCACCGACTCTGAAATTCCTTATTGACATACCCTTAAAGTAACTACACAATGACGTTTTGCATTAGCTCTGGATCTTTCCTATGAATACATTAGAATTGGATGACCATCGGAGAACGTATTCCTGCTGACTCACGAACAGAGGACTCTGCCCTTGGAATTTGGGCACCTCAATGTCTTTGGAACATATGAGGTTCTGCGATTTCAGATTTCGTCCCGTATCTAGCTGCCATTTTGTGTCCTGTCGCCATTTTGTGTGGCCCTCACTCAGGCGGCACGGCGAACGCAATGCTTTTGCTTTTCCAGCTGCTACGTGTCCTTTCAGTTAAAAAGTAACTCTATTGTCCTTGTTCATGAAACCCGATGTCAGGGTATGGCCGAGTTCGCTAATCCATGTCTGGTTCGATTGATCCCTATCTCAGCCGACTATTTGCCCTCTCCTTCTCTTCTCTTATACTATCCTATCCGACTGGCCTTCGCTATTCTCTCCTTGTATGCTCCTATTACACAACTATCCTTCATACAGTGGGACGGTGACTTAACTGTGACCATGAGATGCAATTCTTCTTGGGGGACTGATGGACTTTGATGGATCTGAAATATTGACATTAGGGGTACACCATAGTCCTTTGCCTCCCCTTTTTCCTTCTACTGTGATTCACACTCTACAACAATACTTTGTATGAATGGATATTGGAATTGATCACTCTCAGGGAAAGGGGGAGAAAAGAGGGGGAAAAAATATTTGTTTTTTGACGTGTTCCTCTATCATAGGGAAGTACTCTATGCTCTGCCCTTTGCATTCGACTCATTCGCTGTATTCACTATAATATCTGTAATATCCAGGACGTAGAGTGGATGTTGTAACACTCATACGTTACGTGGTCTGAATAATGGCTTATTTTATGTGTTCCGTTATTACTCTGTGTTACGTTTTGACTTCACTTATTATTGTGACACTAAATATGATTTATCATGTTCCTCTTCACCCTCTCTTTAGATATCCTTTATTTATTTTTCTCTCATTTTTGTACTTCAGAACTTTCCTTTCTCTTTACATCTTATTCGTTATGCACAATGCCTTGTCTTTACCTCTTTCCTTGCTTTTTACTGGTACTGGGTGGAGGCTGCTACTGGTGGCCTCTGTAGTGCATGAGCATTCTGGGAATGATAGTCGTATCAGGGCTGAGGGTTCAGTTTGAACCTTTCAATTTGTATCGCTTTCTTTTTATTTTTTCAATCGGGACCTCATATATCCCCAGTTATACCTGTGGGACTCCTTACTCTGCAAAATCACTGTAGTCCTTTTTCTATCTTGCCTTACCATACGGAGGTTCGCAGTCTAGGCATCCTACTCTTGCGGTGACTATAACTGTACCTTCCGGGTTAGTGAGAGCTACTTCCGGGTCGGGGACGCGAACAATACCGAGGATGATTCGACCCAGGTAAGGTCGGCTTTCTGTTTTACTGCGGACTTCTATATTCGAATCCCTGTGATACTGCATTATTGACACGAGCAGCTATCACGTTTGGGACCGATCTATTAACAGATCGCGCTCTTTGTCTTACTTGTAGAATCTGGACTCCACACGTACCCGTGTGCTGCACTGTGAAATATTTTCTTCACTTCATGATTTGGACCATGGATTGGTTTTTATAACAGACTCATTGCAGTTTGGCGTCCCTTCAAGACAGATTGAATTGAACTACTTCATCTGGTAAGAGATTACCTTTATGAGTCAGGGTATTACTGAGGACAGCTTGGTTCATTTACCCTGTTACAGGTTATTTTAGCGCAATAAATTGGGCTGTGTCAGCAACGACATGAGTTTGCTTTTAGATTTTTGACATACTTCTGTAGTCCCCATGAGATTGGGTGCCCTAATTGATACATCCTTGATCTTACTGGAGTAGATATGTCTGCGCTTAATTTGTGTACTTGTCTGAGAATTTAGCTTTTAGACAAGTTGTTGTTTTTAACTTCCCATGCAAAATTTCCTATGCCTAATTTGGGGCATCTAATTAATTTTACAGAACCACCATGATGTTACTGGACTAGATATGTTTGCCTTTAATTTGTGTTATTGTCTGAAATGTAACTTTTAGATAACTAGTGGTTTTTAACTTCCCAGCCTAAAAAATATTTTTTAAGCCTAATTGGGGCATCTAATTAATTTTACAGAACCACTACGCCGTCATCCTCCTACTAATAGGTTACCCTGCCGGGTTGGAATTATCACCGGACTAGGGGTAAGAAACTATGTTTAGTCCTTTCCCCTTCTTTTGGGATCTTTCTCACTACAGCTCTCCGTGACTTACTTAACCTTGCTCTTCCTGTTTTTTCTTTTTCTCTTGTTTACTTACCTCTGTACACACAGCCCTTACAGATAATGATCCAGCCATTGAGGTAGTTTCTTATCATCCTCTTTTTATCTTTCTGTATAACGCATTGCACTGATGGGGTTGCATGCGGTGGATTTATCACGCGTTTGCTTTCTCTCACTTGCCTTAGTGCAGGTTATAAATACAATCTGACCATGCTCATGTACGTACGTTACAATATGTTTTATTTAATACTGTAGGTATTCATGTTATATTTACCATGAATATGTGATTTATCTTTCTAAGTTAGCACGGGTGTCTTTCCTCTCTTTTGTGATCTCATTGACGATTTTCATTTATTATTGCTGTTTGAATTACTATGCATTTATTGAGACTTGACGAAATATGAGTAAATTTCGTTTAAAACTTGATTTTATTTTACTCTTGGGTTCCACATTATGGGTGTTATCTTTTGGCATGAGGATATATCACATTGATGTTGACACATTGATTACAAACTACCTTGGTATTAAAGCGATTATAGGTCACTCGTTTTTCTGTATCTTTCCAGCCCTGAAGAGTTATAGTGTCTAGATTTTTTATAGACTTATAACGAAACACGTGTCGGCTGGCTGTGAATTTCTACTGGTGTGACGATCAAATAAAAGGAGATATACATCATTGAACCTACGTTGGACTTTTGTTACTGTTAATCATATAAAGCAGCACTCTACTTGCTTGTACTTAATCTGTGTGCGCAGGATTTTGTTTCTTAACTCTTAGATGTGAATTTTCACATTTAAATTGAGGGGTTCTTGGGGTTTCCCCTCCCTGCCAGCACCAGTGATTGTTGTAAATTGTATTTGATATACTTGCTAATTTTGTTTGAGCGCCAATTTTTCCTGTATACTTAATACCCTTTGGCTGTTGTGTAATACTATGTAATTGAGTGCTCCAAACATTTATGCACCAAACATATTAACTGGGTGGTAATAATATTATCATGCATGTACCTGAATTAATCAAAATGTTAGTAGGTGGCTTTGTTTACCTGAAGTAAGATAATCAAACTATAACCAATGTATTAGCTCATGCTAAATGTGCTCACTCAGTTGCATTTTTTCTTTTAACTTTGGCCTGATCATGACCGGGGACATGCTCTTCTCGAAATCCCAGATGCTGTATTCACCGACTCTGAAATTCCTTATCGACATACCCTTAAAGTCACTACACAATGACGTTTTGCATTAGCTCTGGATTTTTCCTATGAATACATTAGAATTGGATGACCATCGGAGAACGTATTCCTGCTGACTCACGAACAGAGGACTCTGCCCTTGGAATTTGGGCACCTCAATGTCTTTGGAACATATGAGGTTCCGCGATTTCAGATTTCGTCCCGTATCTAGCCGCCATTTTGTGTCCTGTCACCATTTTGTGTTGCCCTCATTCAGGCGGCACGGCGAACGCGATGCTTTTGCTTTTCCAGCTGCTACGTCTCCTTTCAGTTAAAAAGTAACTCTATTGTCCTTGTTCATGAAACCTGATGTTAGGGTATGGCCGAGTTCGCTAATCCATGTCTGGTTCGATTGATCCCTATCTCAGCCGACTATTTGCCCTCTCCTACTCTTCTCTTATACTATCCTATCCGACTGGCCTTCGCTATTCTCTCCTTGTATACTCCTAATACACAACTATCCTTTGAAACACACTAGCATGTCCTGCCACCTGCGAGAGGGGATTGTGAACACCATCACTGATTAATTTGTTGGGAGGGGTGACACACGGGGTCCGAGAAAGAGGCGTATACTGGGATACCTGATAACTTGCTTTCCAACTTTTCCTATTGGTTCGTTTTGTGTGTGCGGGGAGTGGGATATTGTAAATGTGTTTAGTATAAGAGATTGTATGCCACGGATTGAAGTGGCAGTCTCCTTAGAACTTACACTCTGCATGTACTTCTAGGACAACTGTGCTCAGCTGCAGCTAATATACCTGGCTTCCACGCTCAACGGAGTGTCTTGTGTCTCTGTTAGTAACAAGGCAGGTGAGCCCGGGGATTAAGGCGTGCCCTGCGAAACCCGGCACATAAGGCCCGGTTCTCCACATTGGCTACAGCTTTGGTAGCAAATTGTCAGTATATATCTATTATATTTGGCGGTAAGATACAATTGTTCTGTTTTCTTTTTCCCCCTGTATTCCACTCCACTTTGAATTTTGGAACATCACTTATGAGCGCCCTGATGAAGGTGTAACTCGGTGGTCACCAAAACATGAGTTGTGCAGGTTATAACAGGAGTATCATGATTTCTATTTCTGATCAAGAAGCCTATGTTAATATATAAAACCATGGACAAAGTATTAATTGCTTAAGACACCTGAATTATACTGACTAGTTCAATATTAATATATTTAAAAATAACATACCCATTAATACTGAGAAACATATGAATCGTTAGACTGTTCCAGCTAACACAACCGACCAGCTAGGACCAGCTCCTGGTCGAAGGAGGAGACCCTCGCCTTGCTTTATTCATATGAACCATCAAACCGAAAGGGAGAAGAGAGAATCAAAACAGTACCGATTGACCCCAATAGAACATCTAAACAGAATGAAAGAAAATCCAACCACAATAACTTACAACAAGTTCAGCTAACTACTGAAGCGAAGAATCTGAACCCCAGTAATTCAGGGAAACCTATGATATGCCTTCTACTCAACTGTCGCTCTGCAACCAAACACGCATCAGACATAGCAGACCTCATCATCAACAAGGAAATCGATTTGGCAATACTTACAGAAACGTGGCTTTCAAAGTCTTCATCTCCAACCATGGATCTTTTAGTACCTCCACAGTATAACATTGTAAGACTAGACAGACTAAAGAAGATAGGAGGAGGCTTAGCCTGCATTCACGATCAGATATTGAGGTCAACCAAATACAATCGGACCCACTAGAATCATGTGAATACCTAGGTCTTAATATAAGATCTGCAGCCAATCAGAGATGTAACCTGCATGCGCTGTACCACCCACCAGGAGAGAACGCCAAGTTCATCGACCAGTTAATGGAGATCATAACGGCCAAATCTAACACCAACGCCAATAACATTTACCTAGGAGATTTCAACTTACACTGGGACGACTGCAATGACAAATCAATCAACGCGCTCAAAGATTTCCTAACGGAACTAAATCTCACACAAGCATGCAAGCAACCAACACACTTGAAAGGAGCAACGTTAGACTGGATAATATCAAGAAACGAAGACACATCAATCCTCTCAATAGACCTATGTGACTGGTCAGACCATCATGCAATAACATTTTTGATACCCACGTTGAAAAAGAGCAAGTCCTCGCAACCCATCAAAATCAAAAAATGGATTAGAGACACAAAAGAGGAGAATATTGAACTACTAGTAGAATGCTGTGAGAGAGACCTAAAGCTTCCAGGCAACCTGCAGAATGTAAACGATCTGACAGACCACTACACAACATCAGTCTCGAAAATCGTCAACAACACCATGCCACTAAAGCTCAAAAGAGTCACTGAGAAGATAAAAAATCCATGGTTTAATGGGTCACTGAACGAAGAGAGGCGTAAACTGAGAATGGCTGAAAGAAAATGGAGACAACACCCTTCATCCCCCGAGCTGAAATCCCTCAGAAAAATCAGAAACCAATATAACAAAAAGATAATCAACTCTAAAAAGGAATTCATAAGATCAGAACTTGATAAGGCCAAAAGCAGACCAAGGAAATTATTCGAAATCTTAAAGGAACAATCAAATAAACTAGCAAAATCTGCCCAAATGAACACGAAAACACCTCTAAGCTGTGAAGAATTCGCAACATTTTTCACGGAGAAGGCCAATTCGCTTGAGAAAGAGCTCCAAAGCGCTGCGGATAACCTACCCACCCAACCAGTATCCCTGATCGACTCCAGCCTGGAAACAGATTGTAATAAGGCCAAAAACAAAGCACAGTGGAGCACCTTCAAATTATATGACCAGAATACCGTCGCCAAAACGCTCTCGGATACCAAACCTAACAACCACTATAACGACCCTTTACCCGCGAAATGTCTAAAAGAAATCAGCCATATTATGGTTCCAATCTGGACCAAAATAATAAATGCATAACTATCTCAAAGGATCCTCCCAGACTGCGTCAAAACAGGACAAGTTGTCCCCATAATCAAAAACCCCACAGCGGATGATACAGACCCGAATAATTTTCGCCCAGTGACCAATATCCCTTTACGTGCCAAACTAATTGAGAAATGCGTGCAAGGCCAACTGAGTCAACACATCAACAACTTCTCCCTACTAGACGATTACCAATCAGGATTCACAGCAGGACATAGCACTGAAACAGCGATCCTCCATATTGTTGAGGACGCACTACAAGCCCTAGATCAAAATCGAGCATGCCTACATTTTCTCCTGGACCTATCTTCTGCGTTTGACACAGTAAACCACGAAGCATTACTGACCAGGCTGCAGGATAGGATGGGTATATCTGGCATTGTGTTGAAATGGTTCGAATAATTCCTGCAAAACAGATCACAGAGATTTCTGGTCAACCAATCACTCCCACCATCATGCCCTAACTCAATTGGGGTCCCTCAAGGATCAACACTATCCCCTGATCTGTTTAACTTGTATGTCGAACCTCTTACAGAAATTCTCCGTAATTCACAGATTTCGTATCACATGTACGCAGACGACACGCAAATATACATAAAGATCGCGTCCCTGGAAGACATCGAACTAATGAATGACACGTTAAAAATGACACTGCAATGGCTAACAAACAATCATCTGAAGCTAAATGCTCACAAAACTGAGTTCCTATTAATTGCACCACCAAGGAACCAAACGGAAAAGAAGGAATGGACCAAGCTAGTGACAGAGCTAAATTGCACCCCTACCCTAGTCAACTCAGCGAAATCGCTAGGAATCACATTAGATGAGAACCTCGACATGGAAGCCCACATTAAATCCATGGCTAAAAGTGCCAGTTTCCACTTGAACTATATAAGAAAACTGAAACCATTCATCTCAGAGGTGGATCTGAAACTGGCAATCCAATCCTTAGTTATCTCAAGAATTGAATATGGGTGCATCACCTTAGCCGGCCTACCAAAAACGTCCACAGCACCACTAAAAGCATGACTTATCTCTGGATCAGGGAAATTCGACCATATCTCTCCGCACCTGAAAGCATTAAACTGGCTACCATATGAAGCCAGAATTCAACTAAAAATGGCGTGTACCACCCACAAAGCACTCCACTACAACACACCTAGATACCTAGCCGGGAAAATTGAACTATCAGGAGGAAACAGACCAGCCAGAAGTGCCAAGGAACTGCTGTTGCGGCCAGCCATCTTCTGGAAGAAAAAGACTTATGACCGAGCATTCTCGTGAGCAGCCCCCAGAATCTGGAATTCACTCCCTCCAAACATTAGAAAGATTCAAAATACAGTATCATTTAAGAGGGAAGTGAAAAGCTTCCTGATGAGTAAATACCTCACATAGTGATGAAGGCTGGTCATAGATAGGATCTATTGTTGCCCTAAGACAGAGCATAGATGTCGCTAGTAAGGAAAGTCGCTAACTTTGAACCAAGATAAACCCTGAACTATGATGCGGTGCAGGAGTCTCTCCTGAGACCTAGTTTATCATCACTACTACCTCATGTTTTACTTGATTTATTTCTATGTCCTCACCTCCTGAATGTCTTATATTTATCTACTTAAAGATGTGAGGCTAGAGGATCTCTGGTCTCATCCCTTCGCAGGCACACACGGGGTTGTCTTTCGTAGATTCAAGGAAAGACTTTCATACAGAGTATCTTGTTGTATATTTATTGAATTTGTTTGAAGATTGAGATCATGATTAACAGCATTAATTCATGTGTTTTCAAATGTCTTTATAGATAATCATTGTTTTCTGGCATTGTCTTTCAAACGTGTCCAATGCATTTCGGGCATATCAAACCTGCCCTTCATCAGGGAATTGACACTAAAAATGATAATATAAATAAGCATTAATATGGCTACTCAAAATATATATAATGAAGCAGTACACACTGGTGAATACATGAGATGAAATGAGGTAAAATAACTGTGCCAACAGAAACGAAAATAAACAGTGATGCTTATTTGTACTTAAAGTGCAAGCGGTATCAGGGTGTGTTTTCATGCATAAGCAAGAGAAACTACAAGGGAAATGAGTGGAAAACTATATTGGTGAATCACTCACATGCCTGTCGGTGAAAGCTGGGACAATCTGAAAAAGAATAAAAAGGGAGGTTTCCAATTAGTGCATGTTCGCGGAGTGCCGCGTAGTGCACTCAGAGTTGGGTCTAGCGGGTGATGAGCACTAACCTGTGGAAATTCGTAGAAGTGTTCCGTCCGGTAGTAGTCTCCGAAAAACGCCGGCAAAGAAAATGGTTTGCCGCGTTTTTTTATTTGAAAGTGAAATGGTCACGGGGTAGGTCACATGGTTCTAGGACATAGTAAACAGACCGCGGTATTGAGAAATACGTATGAAATCTCAGTGTCATCTAAACAATGTGTCATTGGCATCTATCCTTAAGAGGGGAGGAAGACAAGTGGAATAATTAAAATAGTCGTAGAAAACACGAGTGAAACCCAGATGTGGGATGATAAAATAAAAGGTCAAGGCGAGATTCGAACCGACGAGGTGGGGGTTGCAAACGCTGTGTGCTAACCGTGTGGCTGAAGTAGGCTGTGGTGAGGTTGGAGGAAAAAACAGGGGGATATGGTGTCAAAGTAGATGTTAATGGTGAATTTACACAGTAACAACAAATACTGTCTCAGGAGCAATAAATTCAAAGGTAACTGAGCAAAACAATTCTCATAATTCAAAGGTAACAAGCCAGTTCAATTCTCTCATTTAGACCCATCGGTTTTAGGGTTGATAATTTATGGATCCAGTAGTTTTCTCTTCTCAGGAGATATTTGTTGTTATCTCTCCCTTCCTGTTTATGTACCGTCTCCAGGATGATGAACTTGATTTGCGAGACGTTGTGTTGTGTTTCAACGAAGTGTGATGATAGTGCTGACTTCAAGTTCTTGAGTCGAATATTCGACTTATGTTCTGTGAGGCGCACCTTGATTCGTCTTTCTGTCTTTCCGACATACAATTTCCCACAGGGGCATTTTATCCCATATATCAAGTTGCTAGTATCACAAGTAGCATTTACTTTGAGTTTAATTGGATTGCCTTGTCTAGGGTGATGGATAATGTTCCCTCTGATGATGTTATTGCAATTGCCACAGTTCAGGCAAGGTTTCGTTCCAGTATATACTGTGGTTTCCATAGGTTCCTGTTGTAAGATTTCTCCTAGGTTCTTTGCCCTGGTGAAGGCAAATAATGGAGGTTGGCTGAACGAATTTTTGAAATCCGGTTCAATGTTAAGGATTTTCCAATGTTTCATTATTATCTGTTTGAATTTTTTGCTGGCTGTAGAGTACTTGGAAACCACCACTGTCCGTGATTGTTCAGTCTTTGTGATTGGGGTTAGAAGTTTAGATCTTTCAATTCCATAAATCCTTGCTTTGGTTTCTTCAACTAGAGGTTGAGGATAGCCTCGTTTGGTAAATTTGTTAGTCATTTCCATGAGACGTAGTTTGAGGGTGGTTGTGTCTGAGGTAATCCTTTTCACTCTCGCCATCTGTGAGTATGGTAAATTCCGTATTAAATTCGGTTCGTGAAAACTCGAATATAGTAACATATTGTTCCTATCTGTGGGTTTGACGTAGAGGTCAGTAATGAATCCCTGTGGGGTTACAGATACTTTCACATCGAGGAAGTTGACAGAGATGTCTGATATGTCCCAAGTTAATTGTATTCTTTGGTCAATTGAATTGAACTTCATGAGTTGTGTTCTCAGTGTCTCTTCTGTGTTGGTCCAGATTATGAAGAAATCGTCAATGTACCGGATTATCATTTTCAAGTGATTGGTCCATGTTGTCTTTTTGAGGATGTGTTGTGTTTCGTACCATTGCATGAAAAGGTTGGCGTACACGGGGGCGGCCGAATTGCCCATAGCCATCCCAGTGAGTTGTTGGTACCATTCCTCTTTTACTCTGAAATAACTATGGTACAACGTAAAATGCATTAATTCCATTAGAAACAGTTGTAAGTCTTGGTCCAGATCCGTGTTCAAGAGTGCTGATTCCATAGCTTCAATTCCCATATCGTGGGGTATGCTGGTATATAGGCTGCATACATCAGCGGTACATAAGATCACTTTTTCTGTTGGGTCCAGTGTTATTTGCTGTAATTTCAATAGAAACTAGGAGGTGTCCTTGATGTATGTTTGCATAGATTGCACCACCGGTTGTAGATATTTATCTAGCATCTGTCCAATCGGTTGATGTAGACTTCCTCTAGTGGAGACAATTGGCCTCATTGGTGGGTTCATGATATTCTTGTGTATTTTTGGTACCATTCTTAATGTCGGGCTGCTTGGGTTAGAAGTAATCAAGAAGTTTTTCGTCCTCTCGGTAATGGTGCCACAGTTGTGTGCTCGGTCAATGATGGTTCGAAGGATTTTGGAGTACTCCATAGTGGGGTTGGAGTCTAATTTGCTCCAACCCCACTATGGAGTACTCCAAATATCATGAACCCACCAATGAGGCCAATTGTCATCTTTTTGTTTATAACATATACCATCATCCTTGGGCCACAAAGGACACTTCAAAGAGGTCACATGCTAATTTACAATCAGACAGTGTGTACTCTTTGCTTGTGCGGTGAGAAATACCCCTTATTACCACTGCACTCAGTTTTCCAAAATCAAGACTGACCGCACCTAGGAAAGTAGAATCTGCGTTCATGGTCACCCCTACTTTTGGCTGGCGTCATGTTTTTCTGACTAGTCTGACTGGGATCCTGCTAATCTGTGTTTCTTTCATAAATTGGACATGGTGAGAACTTAGGTACACTTCAGAATTACTACTGGTGTATCCTGATAAGTCCCTAGCATATGCACTAAGGTACCCAGGGTGTAGGTATACCAGGGGTCTCCCATGGGCTGAAGCACGTATTACGCCAACCATGAGAGCCCACTCAAATTGTAGCTACAGGCCAAAAATTGTAGCGTCTGTAAGCTGGTGCTAGCACCACTTACAAACCTTATATCTCAGGTCACTGCAGTTAAAACCTATTAGTCACCACAAGGCAGGCCTTTCAATCCTGAAGGCAGGGTGCTTGGTTCTATTTTTGAGGGTAACTCTGTATGAGCAGGTCACCCCTTCAAACTTCGGAGTCCATTCTCCCGGTTTGTAAGTGCATCAGCCATTAACATACATAGAGTGGCCATGCGTCATTACGCGATGACCATCTCTAAACTTTCAGAAACTAACCCTGTCATGTCTTTTATCAAACATGTTGGAAGCATAACCCCACACCGTGAAAGGTGTGGAGGTATGATACCATGCACAGTAAAGCTCTTCCTGGGTGCCCTCAGTGCTCCCGGTACCAGTCTTCTAGACCCGTACTGCAAACTATGGCTGCTGCTGATGAGAGACACAATTCTGCCCTCCTGCTGCTGAGCCAAGCTTGAGAAGAGGAAGGCAGGACAATAGTTATCCTGTTACAGGGAGGTGTTACCACCTCCTATACAGGACTTTGTGTATTGAGACAGGGTGGGGGCACTTGCCAGCGCCACTCAGGCTGCTTGAAGGGCACATTTGGTGCCTCCTTGCATACTGCAGGCCAAACCAGTTCAAGGATCCATTGGCTCCCGCTCTGGCGTGATACAGGATAAAGGACATAGGTGTATCCTCCCCACTGTCTAGCCACTCTTCTGGTGCAGGACCTCTGAATCCTTCCAACCCTTTCCTGAGGGTACTTAAGGGCTTACCTGTGGGTGGGTCTCTAGGTCCATCATAGGACAAGATTCAGATCATATTCCACTTCAACTTCGACCATCTGGGCACTCTGGACATCACTGGACTTGGCATTGGCAACTAGGAAGTCTCTGGCTGCTCCGGTTCTCATCGTCCTGCAAGTCTGCTGCAACATCTGTGCCCGTTTGCCATACAGGTTCTTCACAGGGCCAGTGGTCATCCAAGCCACCCAAAGATATCAGCCTTGGAGTGCAGGAGTCACTACCCTGCATCTTCAGGTACTGCAACGCAGCTAACTGGTCTGCTGACCCTGGGGTCCCACGGACTCCGATATGCTCAGAAACACAAGTGGTGGTTCAGCAACTCCTGAGAAGGCCTGCACTACCTTCTCACTGTGTTTGAGGTCAGTGTCCCTCATCGGAACTGCTGGAACAGAACCCATGTGCAAGGGGTGTAGTGTAGTTCCTATTTTCCCAATAGGCTCTGTGCATTGGAATAACATAAACGATAGTTTAGAGGTAGGACTGAGGTCGACTAGGTGTCTATTGAATATGTTAGACTTAATTTAGCTTTACCAACTAGCTCAGAGGTCACTAGAAACTTTCTCGAATGAACAGGGAGGAGTGAACTTCCCTGATTAGACAAGAAGGGATTCAGCTTCTGACAACAGCATAAACATGACAATGTTGCTCCCCCAGAATAAGGAGTATATCTCCAGAGTCGTGTGAAAACAAAAGATAGCTATTTCATGCAGTCAATCGTGCATACTTAGTTTCACCAGAGTGCAGAGAAATAGAGACACAGGCGTTTTCAATAAAAGGTGTTATTTTATTGAGCAGACTTCTTTCTCATGCAAGAGAAATTAATTGCCACAATTGCAATACTTGTTATAAAGTAAAGTGAGTTCAGCAAAAGGAGTATTATGAAATAATACTGTAAAAGCATTGATATTTATTTATTTATTTATTTATTCAATCTTTATTTCGACCATTTGGTCATAAAAGATACACATACAATAAAATTACATGAATCTGTCACAGTTATTAAAACATCAATGCATACTATTCAAATAAAAACCAGACTTTACAAATAATTGTTAAAAAGTAAGCGATTCTACAATCTACCCAGCATTTTTTAAAAGACGACTGCGCGTATGCCAGACATTCGTGAAGAATTTGGAAAGTGCAAAAACAGTTGGGCCGGAAACATCGCTTTTTAAAATCCTGTACATCGGTACATATTCCCTGCCACCCAAATTCTTGATCAATGGCAGCAGCCAGTACTTTCTAGCTGTCTTGTATGCTGGGCAGAAGAAAATCACATGCAAGTCATTTTCCTCTTTGTCAACGCAAAGAGGACAGAACTTGGTAGAAGGGATTTGTGCCCAGGTACTAGTAAAGGACCGTAAAGGCAGAGTGCCGTATCTCCACTGGAGAAATAACTTTCTGGTGAGTATGGGGTAAACGGGATCAAGAGCTTTCTCAAATGTATAAAGATCCTTGGTTTGCAGGAATAAGGAGGAAAGGGACCCCTCTGTCTGGGTAGCTATAACCCTTACCCTTTTGTGTTCGTGGTACAGCTTCGCCAGTGCTCTCTTAGGGATTCTTGGTGCTGTATTAGCTGGTTCGGTCCACAACTCGGGGAGCCCCAAATCTGTGCAAACTGACTGAATGTTTTGGACCCAGGGAATACTGAGCGCCTTGGGGTGTTTTAGTAGTTCGACCAGTTCCGCCCTGTAATTGGCGAGATCGTCACCGCTCCATAGCCTGCGCCAGAAGGCAATGGGTCTTAGACTTATCTCGTCGGCAAGTGGCCGTAGCCCTAAATCAAGCCTCAGAGGGAGAAGCGGGGTGCTAGAGGGAAGTGCGGTAATTTGTCTTAAAAACCTATTTTCTGTGCAAGACAAATTCCGACATGGAATGTGGCCCCACAATTCAGCCCCGTACAAGATCGCCCCCCTTGCCTGTGCCTTATATATCTGAATTAGGGCCCCCAATGGGCGATAGGTCGAACCGGTCATCATCCGGGAAATGCCCCCGGTGATTTGTACTAGTTTAAGGTTAGCCCTAGTTTGATGGGTCTCCCAGGTCATGTTTTCATTGAGTGTCACGCCGAGATATTCGAACGTGGCAACTCTTTCCAGTCTCGTTGCTCCTAGTAGGGGATTCGGGCGCTGTTTGGGGCTTGGGCTCAACACCATATATTTGGTCTTTGTGGCATTGATTTCGAGCCCTCTATCCTGACAGAAGGCCACAAAAGCATCAAGTATCTTTTGAATGCCCATGGGTGTCTTGGATACCAACAGCGTGATATGGTTTCTGAGCCATATGATACTTAAAAGGTATAAAATATATACAGTCACATACAATGATAAAAGTTTGACTAAACGTACTCAACTGATGCTTCTAGATACGCCTACCCCAGTGTACCTAACCTAAGCCTAGTACGTGGGAAGGAGTAAGGGAGTTGCAGTTCAAGTTAAGTAAGTTTTTGCCAAGAATCTGACTCAAGAATTCTCTACGGGTCTAATCAGCTCCATACCTTGGTTTTAGAATGAAGGAGGTCTTGTATCTCGCTCTCAGGACTCGATCTGGACCTGGATTTTCTCGGTAGGAGAAAAAGACAGCGTCTTTCTCAGTGCGTCAAATGGGAGGGACGGCTTCCTTCGGCACTTGCATCAGCTGGGCTTCAGATGAGTAGATAGCTGCTCTGCTCCACACCACCGTGTGTTGCTTAAGGCAAACGTTGGTATATTTATATCTGGAAGGTGCAGAGTTTGACGTAAGGTTGGACATAAGACGTCAATAAAAGATGTCACTAAGAACTGGCCGTTCTTTCAGTGCTCGCAGGAGTTCTAGGACAAATCAAAACAAAAGCATGTGGAATTCTCAGGTTGCTGGAGGTTTGGTTTGTTTAAAGAACTCGTTGTACTTTCTAGGAGTCTAAGGAAGTAGCCTTACCGTATTTGAATTGCATAGGCTATTACTAAATATGGATATGATTCTTATACCTTTATAAGGATATGATTTGTTATAACAACATAAATGCATACATCTGGAATATTTAATTAGGGTCCTAGATACGATCAAAACAGGGGATGGTCCCAGGATGAGGACTTCTGTCTTGTCTGAGTTCAGTTTCAGACGGCTGAGCTTCATCCATTCCGCAACGTCTTTCATTCCTTCCTGGAGGCTGGATCTGGCGGTGGCGGGGTCGTTGGTGAGGGAGAGGATCAGCTGGGTGTCGTCGGCGTAGGTGATGATGTTAAGGTTGTGTTGGCGTGCGATGGCCCGAGAGAGGGCTCATGTAGACGTTGAAGAGGGTGGGGCTGAGCGGGGATCCTTGCGGGACGCCGCAGATGATTTCGGTTGCCACGGATCGGAATGGTGGGAGGCGGACTCTCTGGGTTCTTCCGGCGAGAAACGAGATGATCCACTCCAAGGCCTTTCCTTGGATTCCGGTGTTGCTGAGGCGCTGTATCAGGGTGCGGTGGCATACGGTGTCGAAGGCTGCTGAGAGGTCCCGGAGGATGAAGGCAGCTGTTTCCCCGTTGTCGAGCAGGGACCTGATGTCGTCGGTTGCTGCGATGAGGGTGGTCTCGGTGCTGTGGTTTGCTCGGAAACCGGATTGCGAGGGGTCGAGGGAAGCGTTAGTCTCGAGGAAGGCAGAGAGTTGTTTGTTGACGGTATTCACGATGACTTTGGCAGGAAAAGGGAGGAGCGAGATGGGCGGAAGTTCTTGTGGTCCGTGGGGTCTGCAGTGGGTTTCTTCAGGAAGGCGCTCAGCTCGGCATGTTACCAGCTCTCCGGGAAGGTGGCGGATGCGAAGGAGCTGTTGATGATGTCCCGGAGTTGAGGTGCGATGATGGAGTCGGCTTTGTTAAATATGTGGTGTGGGCATGGGTCGGTAGGGGAGCCCGGAGTGGATGGTGTTCATTGTGCGGGTGGTGTCTTCGATGCTGACCGAGGTCTAGGCGCAGAGGGTGGTGGTTGGGTGTGCTGGTTCAGCGGTTGGGAGCGTGGTCTATGCGCTGAAGCTGTTGTGTATGACGGCGATCTTGCAGTGAAAGAACGAGGCCAGTGAGTCGCGGATGTCTTGTGAGGGTGTGATGTCGTTGTTGCAGGCGCTGGGGTTGGTGAGTTCTATGTCGATGCTGAAGAGTTCCTTGCTGTTGAGGGTGTTGTTGTCCAGTTGTTCTTTGAATGTTGTCCTTTTGGTGATGCGGATCAGCTGGTGGTGTTTGCGGGTGGGGTTCTTGAGGGCTGTCATGTTTTCTGTAGTTTGCTCGTGGCGCCAGACTTTCTCGAGGGTGCGGCAGGTTTTCTTGGAGTTTTTGAGGTTGTTGGTAAACCCTGAGGCTTTCTTGCTGCCGGGTCTGCTGGGTGAGTTCTTCAGTGGTGCGAGGTCGTCGGCGCACATGGTGAGCCACTGTGTGAGGTTGCGGGCTTCTTTGTTGGGGTCCGTCGTGTTGGTGGGAGGGTTCTGGCTGAGGGAGGTGGTGAGCTGGTCGGCGGTGATCTTGATCCAGCTTCTGCGGGGAACCTGTTGCGGGTGGTGGTGGGTCATGGTTTTCCTGAAGTTGAAGTGGACGCAGCTGTGGTCAGTCCAGTGAAGACCGGTGGAGTGGCTGAAGGAGATGTGCTTGCTGGAGGAGAAAATGGGGTCAAGCGTGTGGCCGGCGCAGTGGGTGGAGGTGTTCACCAGTTGCTTGAGTCCAAGGTTGGCGAGGTTATCCAGCAGAGTGGTGGTGTTGTTGTCATTGTTGTTCTCCAGGTGGAAGTTGAGGTCCCCTAGGAAGATGTAGTCTGAGAAGGTGAGGGCGTGCGGGCTGATGAAGTCTGCGATGGCTTCGCTGAATTGTTTGCGTGGTCCTGGGGGTCTGTAGATGAGAGTGCCTCTGAGGGTGGTCTTGGGATCGGTGTGTATCTGGAAGTGAAGGTGCTCGGCGGTGGTGAGGGTGTCGTCGGAGTTGGTCGTGATGTGGATGGTGTTTCTGTGGACAATGGCGATGCCTCCTCCGGTTTGGTTAACGCGGTCCCTCCGGGATGGCTATGGCTATGTCAGGGGCTGAGGAGGCGTGAAATTTTCAACACGATAAATAAATATTAGATACATAAAGGAAAGATACATTTTCAAAGAACCTTTTCAAGATACCACTTTATTTAAAGCTGTTAGTACTTTTTAGGTTGATACAGCAAGACTATTTTGGGTGACATCATTACATTGTATTGTCTAACATATATTCACCCACTTTCATATAAATCTTGGGTTGTCTCCTTTAATATTGTGTCAAGCAATTGTGGAAGCAATGTTTTGTATAGTATATTCTCAAGTTCATCTAGGGTCCTCCAGTTCATCCTCCTTTCCCCCAGTACATTTTTCCATAGCTGTATAATTTTCACTATCATGGCTGCAGCAAGCACGAGCCAACGACCTCCTTTCTTAAATGAGGTAGGAGAGCCATAAATGAGCTGGACGGAGTGGGTTAAAGTGTTTGAATTGTATCTTATCCCAATGGAAGGGAACGATTCAGTTCAGCACGCAAGCAACATATTCTCCTCCACAATTTGGGTGTACATGTGAGCAGGATTTACGAAACATTACCAGAACCTGAACATGAAGTTGAAGGAGCAGATGAGAATATGGACACATTTGTGATCACCTTGAACAAGTTGGAAGGGTACTTTGGTGATAAAATGAATGTAGTTTTAGAGCGCCACAGATTTTTTAGCAGGACTCGAGGTAAACAAGAGTCCATGCCTAATTACGTGGCTGCATTGAGGGGTCTCACCCAATTGTGTAAATTTGGCAACCTCACTGATTCCCTGATAAGCGACCAACTTGTTTGTTGTACTAATAATGTACTCATCCAGGAGAAGCTGTTAGCCAAAAACCCCAGTCTTAGAGAGGTGGTGGCTATTGCTGAATCAGTTGAACATACAGCAAAGTGCATGAGAGAAATAAAGTCCAATGCAGAAATGGTAGCTAGCATACAGGAGGAGAAGGGAAGGAGTGAGGTGTGTAAACTAAAGAATAGGGAAAGCATGAACAACAAGACCAATAATAGTGAAATAATACTAAAGTGGTACTGATGTGGCAGCAGCAATCACCTAGCTAACAACGTGCATTGCCCAGCTAAAGGTGTAACTTGCAAAAAATGCAACACGAGGGTGCATTTCGCAAGCGTATGCAGAGAGGGTGACCCCCAAATCAAGGAGGGTGGCGGTGTAGAAGGGTCTATGGTAAAGGAGGTAAAATGTGTACAGCCTTTTGAGCAGAAATTTGTATTACAGCCTATTTGCTTCGCCGCGGAGAAAATTCCGCTGCGGTACAGCGGAATTTGACCCGTGCGCAGATCAGACGACCCCCGTCCGTCTGATGCACACACCCACTGTGACGTCGGATGGCGCCGCCTGACGCATGGAAGTGGTTAAAGATAATTCAACTAGTCATTTATCCAAAGAGTGATGTAATGTTGAATCACAAATGTATAACAATGTTTGCACATTCCTGTTCCCCTTTTACACTTCTGAACAAAAATGCTTATAAGTGCTTTAGGGAACAGGTAGGGAACACATTGCAGGTGGTTGATATATCACCCACAAGGTAGAACAAGAAGCCCATACCCCTTCTAGGAATGAAGAAGATGCCCATTCAATTCAAAGGTAGGGATACATATGGTAAAGTATACATTGAAGAGTCGAGGTCCAACCCGCTGGGATGGCAGCACCAAAAAGAACTAGGGATCATTTTAGATCCCAGCAAGAAAGAACAGGTCCTTCTTACTCCTGAGAACCCAGATAGGGCAACATTTGTGATGAATTTACCAGATTGTTTAGAGAAGAGCTGGGCCTTTGCAAAATTTCCTACACAAAACTAAAAAACAAAGGCAATGCCAAACCCGTGGTTCACAAATTGCGCACAGTTCCACAACTAATGAGAGAGCCTCTAGAAAAAGAACTTTATGTGCGAGATAGGAATTATTCAACCCATGGACTGTTCATAATGGTTGGCACCCTTTGTGATCACCGCCAAGGCCAATGGGGAAGGAATCCGTCTATGTGTAGACTTAAGGAGCCTCAATATGAGCATCTGGGTAGAAAGACACCCACTGCCGAACATTAATGAGATGCTCAGTACCATGGGTCAGACGAGGTATTTCAGCCTCATCGACCTATCTATGGCTTATCACCAGGTATAGCTGCCCCATTAATCGACACCACTTACTGCATTTATAACCCCTTTGGGTAATGCTGTTTGGGTTAGCATCCTCTGCTGCGGTCTTCCAGAAGATCATGCAGCAAATCTAGAAGTACGAAAGTACAGTGGAGGACGATGACTGCACTCTTAGGACTGTCTTCAAGAAACACATGGATGCAAGTTTGACGGTACAGAAGTCTAAGTGCAGGTTAAGGGTTAAATCAGTGGAATACCTTGGCCATTCAATTTCTGAAGAAGGGTTTAAACCTAATGGAAACTTGCTAGGTGCTGAGAGGGATGCTCCATATCCAAAAAACAAAGACAAACTCAAGTCCTTCCTAGGGCTGATGGAATACATGGCCAAGTACATAAAGAACTTTGCATCCATATGTGAACTAGTATGAGAGTTACACAAACAAAAAGGACTTTGAATGGTGTGAGTCGCATAAATTGGTGGTGGATACGCTCAAAGAAGAGATCCTAAGTTTGCCTGCTTTGGGGGTTTTGATCCTAGGAGGAAAACCATTCTTACCACGGATGCATCCAAAAAATGATTGGGAGCCACACTATCGCAAAGAGATGGAAAGGAAGAAAGGATCATCGCCTATGCTTCACGGTGCCTTACGAAGGCAGAGAAGAATTACTCTGTAATTGAAAAGGAGGCCCTTGGGTGCTTCTGGGCTGTGAAGCATTTTACATTCTTTCTGTGGGAGCTAAACTTCACCATCCGCATGGATCACAAGCCCCTCACCTTCATCATCACTGTGAAAGGTATGGAAAACTGCACTCCACGCATTGGGAAATAGATTCTGGGCCAGAAGAACTTTGGGACTGATTCACAGAACTAACTTGAGTCAAAATCCTAAACTTACTACTTTTGGTATTCACAGAAGGCATTTAGTAGTGCTAAGGTTAGGATTTTGTCTAAAGTCTGTCTAAAGTCTGTCTTAAGTCTGTCTTAAGTCTGTCCTAAGTTTGTGTTAAGTCTGTCTTAAGTCTGTCCTAAGTTTGTATTAGGTTTGTCTTAAGTCTGTCTTAAGTCAAACTTAAGACAAAATCCTAACTTTACTACTACTAAATGCCTTCTGTGAATACCAAAAGTAGTTGGACAGACTTAAGACAGACTTAAAACAGATTTAAGACAAACATAGGACAGACTTAAGACAGACTTAAGA
This sequence comes from Lissotriton vulgaris, assembly GCF_964263255.1. Taxonomy (NCBI): domain Eukaryota; kingdom Metazoa; phylum Chordata; class Amphibia; order Caudata; family Salamandridae; genus Lissotriton; species Lissotriton vulgaris. The sequence continues at coordinate 2,139,152,368 of NC_141691.1, read as the reverse complement.
CAGGCTTATAACAGACTTAAGACAAACTTAAGACAGACTTAAGGCAGACTTAAGACAAACTTATGATAAACGTAGGACAGAATTAAGACAAAATCCTAACTTTACTACTACTAAATGACTTCTGTTTCTGTGAATACCAAAATTAGTAAGTTTAGGGTTTTGTCTTAAGTTAGTTCTGTGAATTGGGCCCACACATTTCAGATTGGAATATGTTTCTGGTGAAGACAACACAATTGCCACCTTCTTGTCTAGAACACCCTTGGAAGTGGAACAACCCTTGGAGATGCAAGACTGTCCCACCATGATGATGGACGATCCAGCAATTACAAAGGAAGAATGGAAGAAAGGACAGAATTAGGATTACATTGAGAGATGGGTGGCCCATCAAGTGAAGTCATCTGAAGGACGAACTCAAGGAATTCTGGGAAGTCAGGATTGAATTAAGTATCATCGATGACAAACTCTACAGACAAAATAGATTTGTACCGCCTGCAGGTCTCAAAAGGATGATAATCGAACTTGCGCACAAAGGACATTTGGGGATGCAGCGTTACCAAAAGTAGAGTATGTGCTAACTTCTGGTTCCCCAGGATGGACACCATGGCAGAGCAGATTGTGAAGGACTGCATCAGTTGTGCCAGAAGTGATAAGTCTAAATCCCTAAACAAGGCACCTTTTTCTCTGTTATTGTACCCCTGAAGCCATGGGGTAAACTAGCCATGGACATTATTGGACCCATGGACTCCCTGAGTATCCAGAAGAGGTTTATGTTGTTTTTGTTGAATATACTTCCCGTTGGGTCACACGGAAGTTTGTAAGTTGCATAAAGACTAATGCTGTCCTGGACTTCCTCAAGGACGTTTTCTCCAAGGAGGGCATAGCTTCCACCATAGTAACCGACAATGGTGTAAAATTAACATAGCAACGCATGAAGGAATTCTTAAATAAAATGAACATCAAACACAAATTGACTGCTCTGTATTGCCCTAAAGCTAATGGCCTGGTTGAGAGGACAAATAGTATGATCAAGGAACACATCCAACAGGCCATAACCAACTCAAATAACCAAGAGTCATCCCTACGTGACTGTTTATGGGCATACCACACTACACCTAACCTGATAACAGGGGTTTCTCCTTTTGTTTCCCTCAGAAGGAGAGAGCCCTGTATGAAACTTAACTCTAGTTGGTTGGGAGGAGGTAGAGCAGTAGACCCTAGCCCTTAGGAGGTTAGTAGGAAGATAGATCTGCACCAATCTACTATAAAGAATGGTACGACAAAAAGAATGGGGTCTAGGCACCCAGTTGGAGAGTAGGTGAAGCGTGAAAGACCCACACAGTCAAAGCAAATTCTACTCTCCTTATCACATTGTAAAATCATTCAACAATGTAGTTCTCCTTGATAATGGACAATGGTGGAGGTGTGACAAAGTTGTAAAGTCTAAAATGTTTACATGATATGTAAAATAACTTCTCTTGCTGTTATTGTTTTCCCTCTAAGGAGGGAGGTGTATTATATATTTTCTTCCTATACCTCTTTGTATGATCCTTTCCCCCCTCCCTTTACCCTTTCCTTGTATTCCCCCACCTGGACTTTACCTTAGAATGTGGGCACTATTGTGAGTTGTGGAGAGCGGATGGCCAATAAAGCAATACTGAGAACTTTCCTGTTCCTGTCATTCCTTACTTTCAACACATGGTTGGAAAGTTTAGTGGAAGACAGTAGTTTTGAAATGCCAGAGTCCTCGAATGTCTAAAAGATGGACCACAAGGTATTGTTTTTAGGTGTAAAGAGATGGTTGCCAGGACACACTTCCTGCGATGTGGAGGTGCCGGCGGTGAGCAATTCAGAGCAATGCGGAGCTCATTGTCAATTGACTTGGTTTTCTAAAAATAGAAGGAGGAATATTTTTGACAATTAGGTAGGGTTGTAGTGTCAGGTGTGGAGGATTTACATTTCCCATTAGTTTGTTGTTTCACCAGTTCAAAGACTTTTTTGAGATGGTTGAATTCTGTGTCCAGTTGCTAATGGAAATATGATGATGGGCACTTTTGATGTACCTATTGTGGTTCCTGTTACATCCATGTATGCTATTCAGTGTTGTTCCTTTAATTGCTTTAGAATGTTTGTATCTCTATCTGGGCTGGAATGTGGAATTGCTGGGGCAGTCGGGATGAGAAGTTGCATGTGGCAATATCTCGGGGTTTTTCTTATGAATAAACTTATCAAAAATCAACCTGTTCCTTTGACTCCACTTTGTAAAAGTGGCGACGAGGGAGAAAGCAACCATATTGACCCCTGAGATGTAATATGGAACACAGAAAAGAAGATTTTTTTTTTTTTTTTAATTCTACGAATAAAATTCGGAAATATATGAAATAAGAACTTCGACAAGTTTGATTATTTCTGGAGAAAATATCGGAAATTCACCGTGAGTAAACTGCTCTGCAAATTTAATGTTCACGGAGTGAATTTGGGAGTATTTTTCTTTTCGGCATTGGAATACGTGCTGAATGTCATTTTATTCTGATGGAAATCGCTGTGATATTTGAGACAATTATGCGAACTAACTAGTGTGTTTACAGCACTGCGGAATTGGCTTGCCGATTTTGTCTCCGTAAGCATTTGCGAAGTTGCGGTTGCAATGTAAGACTAACCTGCATTTTTCAAGTCTCAAGCGCTCGAGAGCTCAACCCAGTGTTTGCATCTTTTGAGCTGTGTGGGTTCCTGGTGCTCGAGAGTACAGCAGCGTTTCTTCGTCCGAACGGCCATTGTGTTCAGCAAAGCACCGAATCTTGGGAGGTGCGTCATCTCTTGCAAAGCATTCTGGATAGTGCGCAATGCATTCTGAGGTGCATTTCCAGGCAACCGAGCACTGGCAACAAAAAAAATCGCATTTTAAGCTGGATTTCTCCTATTTGATCTTCTAACATTGTCTAAAACATGTTACTACTGCGGTATATTGTCCAAGGGAAAACTGAATGGTAGAAAGATTCAACCGTGTATTGAAGGAGTGTATACAGTTGGCAGTGGTTGAAGGTGCAGATTGTAAAATTGCTGTTAAGAAAATGATTTGGAGTTATCGCAATACTCCACATTCTGCAACCTTAGTGTCTCCGTTCAATCTTCTTAAGGGACGTTCTGCATGTAGTAAAGTAACTCCTGCATGGATGCTTAAAACTTCTTCTAGACATATTTCCAAGGAGTGTCTTAGAGATAGAATGAATGTATATCAGGAAAAGTATGTTGACAGACACAACAACAAAATTAAGAATAGTGTGCAAAGCCTTCGTGCCGCTGATTGGGTGAGATCCTCACGTTTTGGTTTATCAAAGGATAATTCTTCCAAATGGTCTCAGCCGAAAAAAATTTGGGAGGTAAGAGGGAATTGTGTGTTGTTAGATGATGGACGCAAATGGAATCTTAACACTGTTGCCTTGTGCAATGATTTGGAACGTTACATCTGGTTGAACAGGAACAGTGAAGCTTAATGACTATACTTTATATTCTTGAATGTACTTAGCATGTATTTTGTCATCAATTTTACCTTTTATTTATATATATATATTTTTTTTAATTTCTCTTTTATTTTATTTTTTTATTTTTAGATAGGGAGATGTGTTACATCCATGTATGCTATTCGGTGTAGTTCCTTTAATTGCTTTAGAATGTTTGTATTTCTATCTGGGCTGGAATGTGGAATTGCTGGGGCAGTCGGGATGAGCAGTTGCATGTGGCAACATCTCAGGGTTTTTCTTATGAATAAACTTATCAAAAATCAACCTGGTCCTGTGACTCCACTTTGTTAAAAGTTCTTTCTTTTTTTATTCAACCGTTTAAGGTTTAAAAGAGATGGGGTCTGTCTCCATACTCTTTCTACAAGTGTAAGTGTCCAGTGTTCCTCATTAAGGCTACAGTTGAACCAGGCATTGGATCTTCCTACTGGGACTGTCTTTAATCATTTGGGGAATGCAGTCCATGATGTTAGAGATAGAGCTACAGTAGTGCTTAGTGAGGTCTTGAGCATCAACCATATCAGTGGGAGGAGACAAGAGGTGAATGGTGGTGGTGGAAATAATGTTTGGAATGAGATTGAGGGAGTTTCTGATCCAATGTTTTGTTTTCACTGGCTGGTCTTTGCGGATGGTTGCCTTTTCAACAATGGAAAAGGGGATGCAGTGAGGATCGGTCCAATTGCAGTATGTCTGATGTCATGGAGGAAGGCCTTGAAGCAATTCACTAGTGGATCATTCATGTCATTCCAATGTTTGTTGAAGTCGCCTTGGAACATCTGGTTGTTACATGTGGCAAGGAAGGTGGAGATGATCTCCATGATTTTTTCATTGAAGGTAAGATTATCCCCAGGTATATGGTAGAAAGTGTGCAGAGTGCAGGTGATGCTGTCTTTGGTAGGGATATTGATCATTATATATTCACAGCCAGATGTTTGAGAGGAATCTGATTGTTTAACATAGAGCTTAGAATGATAAATACAAGCAATACCCACCCCAAGACATCTTGATGAATGATAGCGTCGCTGCGAGGTACAAGGTTGTCTAGTATAGTAGAAGAGACATCATTTAGCCAGGTTTCAGTGAGAATTAGGAGATCCAGGTCTAAGTTGACTAATATGTCCTCTATGTTGGTAACGTGATTCACTGCTGATCTGCAGTTGAATAGTAAGCATTTTAGGTTGGCTTTGGTAACAATAGTTGAAGAGTGGAAGATGGGGCCAAGTTTGAGGTTACAATTATCAATGAGTCAGGGTTAGGTATGTGATTTCCTTGGCGGTTGGATGATAATCGTTTGAATACTAACTGGAGGTAGGAACTGGTGAGTGGGCCCATAAAGAGAGAGAAGGGAGAGGATATCTGTGGTCGAAAGGTAGTTGCCAAGCCTGTTTGGTCGTGTGGAATGGTCTACGTTAGGTTTGCATCTCCATCTAGGTTGAGATCCAGAGTATGACGGAGGGCAAGTGGGAGAAGGAAGATTACGATGCTAGTGGTAGATCGAATCGTTTGACCTATTGAGTTCCAGATTAGAGGTGATGCATAGAAGAGTACGGATATCAGCCCGCAACAACTGTATATCAGATCGTGTAGTATCCAGCGTATGGGGGTATTAGTGTGAGTGGTGTTACAGCAGAGAAGTGACAGGGAGGGGAGTTATCTAAAATATTGAGGTGAAAGGACTATCGTCTGACACTGTAATGTGATGAGGAGTGAGGGTAAGCGAAGAGAGGTCATAGAGACAAGGGGTGGGGAGAATGTTGGGAGGCTGCTGTCCAGAGGTATTGATGTCAGAGAAGGAGCATGTTAAGGCTGAGGAAGGGGGAGACATTTGGTGTGTGGGAGTCCCTGCACATGCAGTTGAGGGAGATGTGGATCCCAAGCTGAGAGGGAGCAGTGCTGTGAATTATACTGTTATTAGGTTGGATATGAGGATTAAGTAAGTGAGGGCTGGAAGAATGGTTGGTGCTGATCCAAGTGGGGGTACTGTTCTGAGATGATAAAACAGGAGATGTGGTCATGTGGGCATCAGTGCAGGGGGAGTAGTGGGAGGTGCGGTGGATAGGAATGGATGGGCTGTGTTTTCATTGTGAGGGGGATCCCTAGGTGCTTGATATAGGAGGAGATAGGTAAAGTCAGTGTTGAGGTCGTCCTTGAAGAAATCGAAGAGATTGGCAAAGAGTTCCATGTTAGGGTTGGAGGACTGAATGAGCACTATGCCAGTATTACAGATGGAGATATTCTCTTCTGCCTTGTAAAAAGGGGAGGGCTAAATGGTCCGTTTATGGCTATGAGGTATTTTCTTAGCTGTGGTGTGTTTGAGAACTGAGGATAGGGCATTTCTCCAGGACGAAAAATGAAGACAAGGTCAAAAATTTATGTACCCTTGTTAATGTAAAAATAGTAATTGAAAAAGAGTGTTTCAGGAAGAGATTTGAGAGCTTTGTGCTTAAAAGATTTTGTTTTGTATTTGGAAAATTAGGGGGAAAGTCAAAATTCAACAAAGTGAGACCAGCAATTAATAATGATGGGTTCTGTCTAGCCAGCTGTGGAGGTTCCATGATGCCAGGCAAAAAGAGGAGGAGCAAGGGAGGCAATGGTGAATATGGGAATAACAGTCAGGAACAACACAAGGGGAGAAGGGAGAATATGGGAGCATCAGAATGGAACTACACAGCTGGATGCCGAGAAGCAAGTGGCAGTGTGAGAACAATTTAAATGGTGTCCAAATGACAAGCTGTTGTGGTGGAGGAAGGCCTTATGTTGTTAAAATAAAAATTAGTCAGTGAGGGAAAATGAAGAGAGAGAAAAGGGACATTAATCTATCTTGTGATGAATTGGTAGGGGAGTGGAAGAGAGGGCTATGACATGTCGAGCACCGGAGAATACAACAATATAGGTAGAAATTTCCCTATAGAATGATGTGACCTGAATGAGAATTGTTGTTATTTGGTAGATGTATTAGAAGAGGCTGGTAGATGTATTCAAAGAGGCTGATGGAATCTCAAAAATCAAACTGTTTTCATTGAAAAAGTGTAGCGTCTTTATGAGTCGCTGGGAGAAATGTCTGAATGAAACCAGGGTGCACTTGATAAGCTTGGCTGCAAAAAATCCAAAGAATTCCACAACAAATTGACTGCTAAAATCTATGAAAGCAAGTACAAGTCCCAAAGTCTCAGATGAAGAAAGCATAAGAATCCTTATAGGTTGTAGATACTGCAATCACTCTACACATAGCGCCCAGAGCAGTGGAAGTGATGGTTATGGTGTTGCAGACGTGCACAAGAACAACTTGGAAGTGGACCTGGAGCGGGAGGTGGCGCGGCGAGAGCAACATCAGAGGAAGCAAAAATTCAACTTCAAGGAAGTTGAAATATGTGAGCCAGAATTTTTGTTCTGGGAGTTCTCAGTAGGGGTGGCTGGAATTTGCTTTGAGCAAGCTCAGTGAAACGGTATTAAATCTCCCCAAGCACCAAAAGTTCAGCAAACACAGGTATTGCTTGATCTGCCCGTTCGCAATGCTATTTTTCTGTTTGTGAATGGTGTTTGCGTGCTCGGGGAGAAATATATAGCGAACACGTATTTTAAAAGCGCAAACAAGCAAAAAATCTATTCTGCGTTCTCCGCGGAACGCAAAATTACCCAAATTCTGCAAATTCCGTGAGCGGAACAGAATTTACCGCCCAGGCCTAGTTCTCAGAGCACTTAGCAAGATTGGAGGTTCTACTGAGTCGGACTGTTTTTCCTCCTTGCTATAACAGAGAAGAGATAACAAGGAGGTCTCCTCGCCGGAAACTGTTCTAGGCAGCACTCGTCAAGCCGGGGGCCAGAGCGTCAGGAAGTGCCAGCAGCAGACTTGAGGAGATGGGGCAGGGGAAGCTCTTCATTAGTGCCTGGATGGTTCACCACCACTCTCGAGTCCCGAACTTTAGGAGGCAGAAGAGCACATCGCATCAGAGAGCCCTCGGGTAAAGCAGGATCCTCTTTCGTAGGGCTGGTGAGAAGGCCAGACAATGAGACCTTTAACTTTTACTTCAATTTTCTTTGTTACAATTTTTGTTGTTTGGATGCAGTACATTTATACACACTGGGAGAGGAATCGATCCTCTGGGCTAACTAATAATAATTAACAACTAATTAGTAATTAATTAAAAATAAATTACTTCCCATCCTGCACCCCTATAAACCCCATAACCGGCACATAAAATGTGCATTAAAAAAATGAATAGCACAATTAACTTAATTAATTATCAATTAAATATATATTATGAATTAAAAAATAATCATCAATGTATTATAGTTAAATTACTTCCAACCTTTTCCCCTAAAAATCCTAAACCTGCTACAACACTACAAATCACAAAAATGAATTACATTACATTTATTAACTGCTAATAATTGACCAAATATCTTTAAAAACATAAAGAATAATTATACAAAAATAGTACATCACATACATTTACTATATGGATCATATGGCATATATAGTAACGTTAGGATTTTCTCTTAAGTTTTACTTAAGAAACTTTAGACAAACTTAAGGCAAACTTAAGACAGACTTAAGACAGACTTAAGACAAACTTAAGACAAAATCCTAACTTAAGTCTGTCTTAAGTCAGTCTTAAGTTTGTCTTAAGTCTGTCTTAAGTTTGTCTTAAGTCTGTCTTAAGTCTGCCTTAAGTTTGTCTTAAGCCTGTCTTAAGTCTGTCTTAAGTTTGTCTTAAGTCTGTCCTAAGTCTGTCTTAAGTTTGTCTTAAGTTTATCTTAAGTCAAACTTAAGACAACATCCTAACTTTACTACTTCTAAATGCCTTCCGTGAATTTTCAAAAGTAGTATGTTTAAGATTTTGTCTTAAGTTTGTTCTGTGAATCGGGCCCCGAGTAATGCAAGGCAGGACTTGCTCTTCCTTACTTTACCCCAGATGTACCAAACTGCCCTGGCCACTCCAGGTGGCATTGCGTGCCTTGGAAACTCTCATTCTAGGATTGGTGTTACCCTGCGTCCCTTTGCCTGGCGCGAAGGGGGATGAAAAATGTTTTTGAAATATGCCACAAAATTTGCTTACCACTGTTATTGCAAAGATCAGTTACAAAGTCATTAAAAAGGCTGCAGGTGCATGTAGGCTGAGCTTACACATGTAAACAGGTTTGAAATTTAGGCACCGGGTTCCAATGATTGAATTGGTGAAAACGATCAGGACATACCTGAGAATATCTTCTGCACGTAAGGATACACAAAAATAAAGGAATCTTCTCTGAAGGCCGACAGAGGGGAATAATACGTCTCTAACACTTTCCTGGTGTCAAAACTCTGTTCATAGAGCGCTTTGATGTCAGCGGGAGACGCCATTTCCTCAAGCGATGTATTCATATGAATCTCTACGGTGGCGCCAGCACTTGCGCTTTATATAGAAATTAGTTTGAATTTTAAATAATATTCAAACACAAAATACTATGTTTACATATGTAAATCACGACAGCTTTAACTCGGTGTATAATAATAATACAGCCTTTTGAAGAGCGCGAACAGCTACCTCCGGGGAGGTGTCCCGGTTTATTATTTACCTTTCCTGTTAAAAGTCACTGCTGAAGCAGCCTCGTGACATGCTGCTCTCTTTTTTACAACGTCTAGCTAGCCCCCGGCAAACATTGTGGAAGCCATCTTTTCTGCAGGAAAGGGAAGTCCAGCCCCAGTGGAAGACATTTTAACCTGGTGCCTCGCCATGTCTGTACCCAGACACGACTACTGGACCAGTGATTGGTGGCAAATGTTTGATAGACTCGGGGTGCAGGCTTTGTGACATTTCTAGGAGCCCTCACCTCCCTATGAGAAAGAGAGAGAGACAGGGAGAGAGAGAAGCAAAAAAAAAAGAGAGACAGGCAGGCAAAGAGAGAGAGAGAGGCAAAAAGAGAGAGAGACAGCGAGAGAGGCAGGCAAAGAGAGAGAGAGGGAGAGAGAGAGAGACAGAGAGAGAGACTGTTGTAGTAAATAGCTTAGCGAGTCCAAATAGTAGTTGAGAAGTTTATTGAGAGAGACAGCTTGAACAACCACCTTCAGCAGAATACCAGTAGAAAGTGTTCTCATGAACACACAGAGAATGTTATAGTGGAAATGTACAATAACAATTCTAACATGGAATACTACACACCTTCCCCCCTAAAAAAAAAACAAAAGAAGAACAGAATAAAAGAAAATAAAACAAAACAAAGCAGAGAAAACCTTCAACACAAATAATCATGTAATTTCACAGGAATCTGCTTGACACGAGAACTCTTCCTCAAAACTAAATCAGAGACATCATTGTCACGGAAATCAGGATTTTGAGAAATTGAAGAAGTGTTTTGAGAGATAGTATTACCATCATTACCCTCATTCACAAGTGTGGGAAAAACATCTTGAGGAGGAGAATTAACCACAGGAACAGAAACATTCAAATCTTGACTCTCATGCATGAAAGTGTCTACCAAAGCGGAGTAAGGCACAAGATCTTCCACAACAGAATTCTTTGGTATGTTATCCGAGGTCGATTCATGGGTACTAGAGGAAGATGATGAACCTTGACCCCCATCCAAACACAAATTTTTACATAGATACACTCTTCTGAAATTCCATACTTTACCCCCCTGAACACGAACTGCTTCAGAGAAGATTTCTATAACCTTGCAAGGGTCAGACCATTTGTTCCATTTATTCCCAACAGACCTTCCAAACTTGACACGTACAAGATCACCAACTCTTATCTTCCTACAACGGTTGTTTAAGGACAAGAAATTGCTTTTCATCTTCTCTTGGTATTTCAGAACTCTATCTTTTACTTTATCACAGTCAAAAGGAGTTTCACCCGGGAATTTAATTTTCATCCACCAAGGAAGAAGTTTAGAACCAGGCTTTCTACCTCTAAGCATCTCAAAAGGAGACAACCCTGTGACCGAGTTGGGCGAGGTTCGATAAGACAATAACGTAGCACGCAAAGCTTTTCTCCAATCCAAATTACTTTTAATGGCCAATTGGATGGATTCCTTTATAACCCTATTAAAACGTTCCGTCTGACCATTGGCCTGGGGGTTGTAATTAGACACCCTTTTATGCACAATGCCACATCTTTCAAGAAAGGACACAAATTCTCTACTGACAAACTGTAGACCGTTATCAGACACAACTTCGGCTGGAATCCCTTCCCTACAAAAAACTTCATCCAGGAACTGAATGACCTGTGTAGAACCAACCTTGTCCACAACCTTAAGTTCAGGCCATTTAGAGAAATAGTCGATTAAAACTAAAGCAAACACATCCTTGTTAGGAGACAAAGAAAGCGGTCCAATGATATCTATGCCTAATTTTTTCCAGGGACAAATGACAAATTCAATGGGAGAAATGTCTGTGGACAATGGTTTGACCGTCTTGTCGCTTTTAGCACACGGAGAACAAGAACTAACCCATTTATCAACCATTTTGTCAATACCAGGCCACCAGTAAAATTCACGGATACGCCTTTTGGTACTGGACATCCCCATGTGGCCCTCATGTGCCATAGAGACAATCTTTTCTCTCAAAGCAAAAGGAGGAATAATCTTGTCACTTCTAATTACAAATCCCTGATCAAACATAAGTTCATCCTTAACTTTAAAGAAAGAAAGAACATCACCAGAAAGATACCTTTCCTGGGGCCAACCATGTTGCAAATAATCCACAACACAAGACAAACAAGTATCATTACACATTGCTTCCCTCCAAGCAATCTCAGATATGCCATCAGATAGACCTGCACTGTTACATTCATTGACATCATCAATGTTAAAAACGACATCTGAATCGGATTGGTCAAAACTAATGGAATTAACCAATGGTAACCTGGACATGCAATCGGCATGTACATTCAAACGACCCGGGATGTACTCCACAATACACTGAAATTCCTGCAATTTTGCAGCTAGACGGGCCAAACGCACGGTTAAAGTTCTACCACCACCAGCTGCCAACATATTAATTAAAGGCTTGTGGTCGGTCCTTAATCGAAATCTTGTTCCCCAAATAAACTGTCTAAAATGCTCACAAGCCCAAGTGCATGCTAAAAGCTCTTTCTCAATGGTGGAGTAGTTATATTCAGCGCCTCGCAAAGTATGGAAGCATACGAAACTACATATTCATCACCTTTATCCTTCTGGATTAACACAGCACCCAAACCTACATTGCTTGCATCCACACATACAATGCATTCTTTACCTAGGTCAAACGGTCTAAGAAAAGGAGCATTCACAACTTCTTGTTTCAGCAAATCAAAAGCAGATTGTTGGTCATTGCACCAAACAAATTTTACATCTTTTTTTAACAAGGATCTTAAAGGATGTACTTTTGAGGCGTAGTTCTGAACAAACTTACTGTAAAATTCAGTCAGTCCCAAAAATGACACTAACTGTTCCTTGGTCGATGGTGCCGGTGCTTTTGAGATGCTTTGTATGTGATTGAGTTTAGGTTTGATACCTTCTGAGGAGATTTCGTGACCAAGATATTCGACTTTGCTTTGTCTAAATTTACATTTTGACAATTTTAATGTTAAACCCTTTTCTTGAACACATTTTAAAACTTTCTCTAGGTTCTCATCATGCTCTTCATAGTTTTTGCCATATATAAGAATGTCATCCTGAAAGGCGATGGCACCCAAACAACCCTCCAAAACAGTTTTCATAAGCCTTTGGAAAACAGAAGCCGCACTGGCTAAGCCAAAAGGCATTCGACAATATTGAAACATACCTTCAGGTGTGATGAAGGTTGTTAAGAATTTAGATTCTTCATGCAACACTACTTGGTGATATGCACTAGCTAAATCTAGCGTAGAAAATACAGATGCACCTGAAAGAGTAGATATAAGCTCATGAATATGAGGTAAAGGATGTCTGTCAATCCAAATCTCCTTATTTAGACTTGAAGGGTCAACACATAGACGAAGTTCGCCATTGCTCTTAAGGGACAAAACTACTGGCGAAACCCATGGGGAGGATTCAACAGGTTCTATGATTTTCTTATCAACCAAATCAGACAAAATCCCCCTCAATTTATCACGATAAGCCAATGGAACATTTCTTACTTTATGCCGGATGGGAATAGCTGTTTCTTTGAGAATGATACGGTGTTTAAAGTTTACAAAAAGTCCCAAATTATCAGAAAAAATGGATGAAAACTTGTGCTTCAATTGAACAATAAAATCATTTTCAGGAGGAACGACATATACAGGAGGAGAGGCATTGGGATCAAGTTTAATGCCCAGATCATGTTGATGAGGCCAACATAATATGGATGCCCCTTTGGTGGCAACATAAACTTTCCCTTTGGTAGTCCTGTCTTTAAACTTAATATCGGCCCACATGTACCCCACAATATAAATTTTGTGACCAGTATACCCACCAGGATGTACATCTGGAGGTAATAATTTGGTCGAGTTCCAATATCGGTTAAAAACATTTTTGCCAATTATAGTGTACCATGCGCAGGAATCAATGAGCATGGGAATCTCCTTACCATTGATAATAATAGTATCAGTGGGAAACCCCTTACATTTCGAATCACCAACACACAACAAGGTATTAATTTCAGAAGGCTGTTCTGTGTCCTCACATTCTTCATAAGACAAAAAAAAATACTTTTTGAGAAGATTTGCACATTTTGCTAAAGTGGCCAGATCTTTTACACTTTATGCAAATCTTGTTCCAAGTAGGACAGCCTCTGTAATTACCTACGTGGTCATTTGCACCACATCTATAGCAAATAATTTGGGATTTTTTTTACAGGGAATCTATTTTCTCTTCCAGAGAAATCCTTTCTGGGAGGAAAAGAAGTTTTCTTATAATTAGTAAAATGTTTTACTAATGATACTTCAGGAATAACTACCTTACTTTTGGCATCCTGACCTCTGATTTCATTCACAAATAATTCAGACTGTTCAATGCCTTTGGCAATGTTTAACACAGCACTGAGAGAAGACTCAGTACCCATCCAAAGGCGTTCTTGAATTTTTTTACTTTTTGTGCGCATCATAATTTGATCCCTTAAGACCCGTTCAAAATTAATGGTTTCAAAAGCACAAGACCCAGCCAAAGTGCGCAATGCAGCTACGTAATTTTCTATAGATTCCTTCTCTTTCTGTACCCTGGAATAAAATTTAAATCTTTCCATTACAGTATTGATCTTCCTTCCAAATCTAATGCTTAATTGCTTTATGACAATTTCAAAAATATTTAGATCACCAGCACCGACATTTTCAATAGGAGGTAAGTTTTCTAATTCTTTGAGCCCTGCACCACCTAAACAGTTCTTTAACAAAGCTAATTTTCTTTTAGGAGAACACCCATCTTCCTCAATTACATCTACATAAGCTAAAAATGTAGGATACCAAAGATCCCATTCTACTTTAGGATCTCCAGCTGTAGGCAGAAAATGTGGAGGAGAAGCAATGTTATTTGACATTTTGGATGAAAGATTGAAAGATATAAGGAAAAGACAATAAATATACAATGAAAATGATACCACAAAATAATAAAAGTAGTCACCGTGGTCTCAGAATAACAGGAAATGCAGAATAGAGTATCCAATATGAAGTCCCTTTTTTTTTTAAAACAACGTATTAAAAATAAAAATGCAAATTATTGAGTAAATAGCATTGTAAACCTTGTAATCTTCGATAAAAACGAAGAGAAAATATACGCTGAATCGGGTTGCTTTGCCAGGATACGATCATGAATGTTACTATAGAAACGATAAACAGCAAAGATGGCCGCTGAAACGCACACGCAAGGACATGATGCGGGTGGTGACGCTGTAGAGATGATGCGTGTAGTGACCCTTCACTTGAGACGCGTTGGTGAAGAACGAGAGACAGCGCACGTTCCAAAGCCTCGGTGAGTTTTTAAAAGATGCGATCAAAGTTTTGAGTGCAATGAGAAATGGCAAAAAGACACAGAAAACAAAAGCGCTTTAACAAACCAAGGGAAAAGCGTGTCAGCAAAATTCGACAGTCATAGGAGAGAGAAAAAAAAAAATAACATGAGATAAAGGTTCAACTCCCGCTGGTGCGATCAAAGCACACAAACAAAACAGCCTGCCGCTGGTGCAATCTCCATACACATATGAAAGGAATAAATAATACCTTGAATATTCTTAAGTTGTGAAAGTGAACGCTGTCTCTATCTCTTGACTTCTTCAAAGAAAATTGTTGGAAAAGCGAGGTTTTGTAAATCCATGGGAATGCGTGGTTCTCTTCTAGACCTTGTAGATCATAGATCCCGATCGTCGCCAAATTTATGTAGTAAATAGCTTAGCCAGTCCAAATAGTAGTTGAGAAGTTTATTGAGAGAGACAGCTTGAACAACCACCTTCAGCAGAATACCAGTAGAAAGTGTTCTCATGAACACACAGAGAATGTTACAGTGGAAATGTACAATAACAATTCTAACATGGAATACTACAACTGTGAGGGAGGGAGGCAAAGAGAAAGAGACAGGGAGAGAGAGAGGCAGAGAGAGGGGCAGAGAAAGACATGGAGGGAGAGAGGCAAATAGAGCGACAGTGAGAGAGGAAGGCAAAGAGAGAGAGAGAGGCAGAGAGAGAGACAGTGAGAGAGGCAGGCAAAGAGAAAGAGACAGGGAGAGAGAGAGGCAACATATGAGAGAGACAGTGAGAGAGGCAGGCAAAGAGAGAGAGAGAGAGGGAGAGAGAAAGGCAGAGAAAGAGACAGTGAGGGAGGCAGACAAAGAGAAAGAGACAAGGAGATTGAGAGGCTAAAATAGAGAGAGCGACAGTGAGAGAGGCAGGAAAAGAGAGAGAGGGAGAGAGAGGCAGAGAGAGAGACAGTGAGAGAAGCAGGCAAATAGAAAGAGACTGGGAGAAAGGGGCAGAGAGAGAGAGGGGCAGAGAGAGACAGGGAGGGAGAGAGGCAAAGAGAGAAAGACAGTGAGAGAAGCAGGCAAAGAGAGAGAGAGAGAAAGAGAAAGAGAAGAGAGAGGAGGGGAGAGAGAGAAAGAGGGAGAGAGAGAGAGAATGATAGAAACTGAGAGAGAGAAAAACAGAGAGAGAGAGAGAGAAGAGAGAGAGTAGAGAGAGAAAGAGGTAGGAGAGAGGAGAGAGACAGACAGAGAGAGAAAGAGAGAGTCAGACAGGGAGAGAGAGAGAGAAAGACAGAGAGAGAGGGAGAAAGACAGAGAGAGAGAGAGGGGGGAGAGGAGGGGGAGAGATAGAAACAGAGAGAGGGAGGAGAGAGAGATAGGGGAGAAAGGTGAGAGAGAAAGTGAGAGAGAGAGAAGAGAGAGAGAGGTGAGAGAGAAAGAGAGAGGGAGGTGAGAGAGACGAAGACAGAGAGAGAAAAAGAGGAGAGAGGAAGAGAGAGAGAGAGGTGAGAGAGAAAGACAGAGAGAGAAAGAGAGGAGAGGAGAGGAGAGGAGAGGAGAGAGAGAAAGAGAGAGGGTGAGAGAGAAGAGAAAGAGAGGAATGGAACGAGAGAGAGAAAGAGAGGTGAGAGAGAGAAAGAGAGAGAGGCAGAGAGAGAGAGAGAGAGAGAGAGAGAGAAGAGAGAGGAGAGAGCGATAGAGGTTAGAGAGAAAGAGAGAGGGGCAGAGAGAGGAGAGAGAAAGAGGAGAGAGAGAGAGAAAGAGAGAGAGAGAGGCAGAGAGAGAGAGAGGGAAAGAGAGAGAAAGAGAGAGAGAGAGAGAGAGAGAGGGAGGGAGAGAGAAGAGAGTGGAGAACCATAGCCTTTAGGCTCGGCGGCGCAGGGTACTCCTGAAATCCCCGGAATTCACCAGCCTTGTCAAATACAGAGACACGGACCCTTCGTCTGGCATAGAAGATTGTATTTATTAGCTGCAGCTAGTACAGTGGTCATTGAAGTCGTTGATATAACGAGGTTCAAAAGAGACTGCCACTTAACTCCGTGGCGCACAGGCTTATATACGGTACAATACAATGCAAAATACAAACACACTAGAGCATGAGGCATAGGCAAATGTTATAGACAATGCTTTAAGTCTCAAGTAACCCAAGGTCCCGTTCTGCCTGAGTGACGGCAACAAAAAATGGCGGCGGCGAGAGGAGAGAGCGAGAGACGTAAGAGAGAGAGAGACAGAGAGAGGGGAGAGAGAAGGAGGTGAGAGAGAAAGAGAGAGAGAGAGATGGAGGTGAGATGAAAGAGTGAGAGGGGCAGACAGAGAGAGAGAGGAGAGAGAGAGAGAGGTGAGAGAGAAAGAAGGAGAGGAGAGATGAGGGGCAAGAGAGAGAAGTAGAGAGAAACAGAGAGAGAGAGAGGTGAGAGAGAAAGACAGAGAGAGAGAGAGAAAGAGAAGAGAGAGGACGGAGAGAGGAGAGAAACAGAGAGAGAGAAACAGAGAGAGAGAAGGGAGAGAGAGGAGTGAGAGGAGAGAGAGAGAGAGGGGGAGAGAGAGAGAGTAGAGAGGAGGAGAGAGAGAGAGAAGGAGAGAGAAACAGAGAGAGAGGAGACAGAGAGGAAAGCGAGAGAGCGCGGCAGAGAGAGAGTAAGGGAGAGAGAGAGAGAGAGGAGGGGAGAAAGAGAGGAGAGAGAAACAGAGAGAGAGGAGATAGAGAGGAGAGAGAGAGATAGAGAGGAGAGAGAGGAGAAAGAGAGAGAGAGAGGCAGAGAGAGAGAGAGTGGAGAGGTGAGAGAGGAGAGAGACAGAGGTGAGAGAGAAAGAGAGAAAGAGGAGAGGAGAGAGAGAGGTGAGAGAGAAAGAGAGAGAGGTGAGAGAGAAAGAGAGAGAGAGGCAGAGAGAGAGACAGAGGGAGAGAGAGAAGAGAGAGGAGAGAGCGCGAGATGTAAGAGAGTAAGGTAGAGAGAGGCAGAGAGAGAGAGGAGAGGAGAGAGAAAGAGAGGGAGGTGAGAGAGAAAGACAGATGGAGAGAGAGGAAGAGGAGAGAGAGAGTAGGAGAGAAACAGAGAGAGAAAGAAAAAGAGAGATATGAGAAAGAGAAAGAGATGCGAGGAGAGAGAGAGAGCGCAGTGAGAGAGAAATAGAGAGAGAGAGCGAGAGAGAGGAGAGAGAGAGAGGGAGGTGGGAGAGAAAGACAGATAGAGAGAGAAGAGAGAGGGAGAGAGAGAGGACAGAGAGAGGAGAGGAACACAGAGAGAGAAACAGAGAGAGAAAAGGGAGAGAGAGGAGTGAGAGGAGAGAGAGGGAGAGAGAGAGGGGGGAGAGAGAGAGAGTAGAGAGGAGGAGAGAGAGAGAGAGAAGGAGAGAGAAACAGAGAGAGAGGAGACAGAGAGGAGAGCGAGAGAGCGCGGCAGAGAGAGAGAGAGAGGAGAGAAAGAGAGAGAGGGAGAGAGAGAGAGAGAGAGAGAGGAGGGGAGAAAGAGAGGAGAGAGAAACAGAGAGAGGAGAGACAGAGGAGAGAGAGAGAGATAGATAGGAGAGAGAGGAGAAAGAGAGAGAGAAGCAGAGAGAGAGAGAGTGGAGAGGTGAGAGAGGAGAGAGAGAGAGGTGATAGAGAAAGAGAGAAAGAGGAGAGGAGAGAGAGAGGTGAGAGAGAAAGAGAGAGAGGTGGGAGAGAAAGAGAGAGCGAGGCAGAGAGAGACAGAGGGAGAGAGAGAAGAGAGAGGAGAGAGCGCGAGATGTAAGAGAGTAAGGGAGAGAGAGGCAGAGAGAGAAAGGAGAGGAGAGAGAAAGAGAGGGAGGTGAGAGAGAAAGACAGATGGAGAGAGAGGGAGAGGAGAGGAGAGAGAGAGCAGGAGAGAAACAGAGAGAGAGAGAAACAGAGAGATAGGAGAGAGAGAAAGAGATGCGAGGAGAGAGAGAGAGAGAGAGCGGTGAGGGAGAAATAGAGAGAGAGAGAGCGAGAGAGAGGAGAGAGAGAGGGAGGTGAAAGAGAAAGACAGATAGAGAGAGTGGAGAGAGAGAAGGAGAGAAACAGAGAGAGAGAGAAACAGAGAGAGCTAGGAGACAGAGAAAGAGAGGAGAGAAGAGAGAGAGAGGGGGGGTGGAGGAGGGAGAATGAAAGAAGGAGAGAGAAATAGAGAGAGAGAGAATCTGAGAGAGATAGGAGGGAGAGAAAGAGAGGAGAGGAGAGAGGGGGAGAGAGAGAGGAGAGAGGGAGAGAGAGAGAAGAGAGGAGGGGAGACAGAGAGAAGAGAGAGAGAGGAGATAGAGGGAGAGAGAGAGAGGAGTGTAGAGGAGAAAGATAGAGAGATGCAGAGAGAGAGAGAGGAGAGGAGAGGAGAGGGAAAGAGAGAGGGAGAGAGAGAGGAGAGAGGAGGGGAGAGAGAGAGAAGGAGAGAGAAAGAGAGAGACAGAGAGGAGAGAGAGGAGAAAGAGAGAGAGAGGCAGAGAGAGAGAGAGGGAGAGAGAGAGAGACAGAGGTGAGAGAGAAAGAGAGAGAGAGAGGTGAGAGAGAAAGAGAGAGAGAAAAGAGAGAGAGAAAAGAGAGAGAGAGAAAGAGAGAGAGAGAGAGGCCGAGAGAGAGAGAGAGATGTTACGGGCCATAGTTATTATTTCATGCAGAGCAGCATAGCACCTTGCTGTCTGGCGCTCTGTGAAAGGGAGATGGCACGAATGCGCTGTATCATTTACAATATCATGCATTCCTGCTCTCTGCTTGCACTGGTGGTACAAAAGGGGGTGGTGATGGACGGAGCATCTGAATCAATCAAACACTCACACCCAGTCAAAAGATCTGGGTTTAATCCATCACCGTTCTTTAGCCCACTGTGCCACCCCAGTTCAGACATGGCTATATGCAAATCAGTCTGACCCTGTGCCTCATGGGAACAGTCCACCCCCTTTTGTACCTCTGCTTGCACTGGTGCACAAACTGCTGCCTAGTGCCAACGTAGCCACCCTTGCACCTGGTGCAAGGCTACCTGTGTGACTGACAGGATTGTTCTTATGCAGGAAGGGATACCTACCAGTACAAAAACAATACTCTGAGGCTTCTCCCCATTTCTTTGTGTGCAGCACATTTTGAAGGAGGAAACAACAATGTGACATTAGGATTTTTCTCCTCGTTACACCTCTCCTGGGAAGGCATAGTTTTCTGATGCATTTCTATGCTTCAGAATCCATGGGTAGATGTGCGGGAACACACAGACTCCACCCATGTTACGTCTCCCTGGAGCAGAGTGAAGTAAGGCTGCTAGTTTTGCTGCCTTGTGTGGTAAATGAGGATGCAGGGTCTCCAGCAGCATGGATGAAACAGGAACAGGTTTATCCATTCTCAGGTTACGGGTAAAGGAGGTATGAAGGAAGTCCGACCAGGAGCAGCATCCTTGACACTCACTCAAACCAGACACACACCAGCATTAAATCACATCACAGTCACTCTGGCTAAGCAGCGAGGACATAACACTAATAGGAGAATGCATGACAAAGATGAGGATACCACACACCTCCCTTCTTTATGGAAAAAGGAAACAATATTGCAAATAAGACAGCAATTGCACACCATCAGTAAAAATGAGAACCAAGCCAGGGAGTACAAAAGGACCACAGAAGACAAAACTGATATAAGAATCAGACGAACACATACAAACCTTACTTGAGAGCAACACCCACATTCTCCCCCACAGCAGACAATACAATATGGAGGTGCAACAAGAGTGACACTGATTGTTATCCCCAACAGGTGCCTTTCACCTGCCCATTGATAAAGTGCAAAACACATGGCCCTGCGGGTGCAACACACATGCCCCGTTGACAAAAGTGCAATATATGTGCCCCAAAGGGTGCCACACACTTGCCCAATATTAAAGTGCAAAACACAGGTCCCTGCAGGTGCAACACACACGCCCCATTCACAAAGGTGCAACATGTGTGCCCCAAAGGGTGCCACACACTTGCCCAATTTTAAAGTGCAAAATACATGGCCTTGTGGGTGTAACACACATGCCCCATTCACAAAGGTGCAATGTGTGTTTCCCAATGGTGCCATACACCTGCCCAATGATAAAGTGCAAAACACCTATAACTGCAGGTGCAACACACATGCCCCATTCACAAAGGTGCAATACGTGTGCCCCAAAGGGTGCCATACACCTGCCCAATGATAAAGTGCAAAACACATGTTCCTGCGGGTGAAACACATATGCCCCATTCAGAAAGGTGCAATACATGTGCCCCTAAGGGTGCATACACCTGCTCAATGATAAAGTTCAAAACACATGTCCCTGCGGGTGGAACAATCAATCAATCAATCGAACAAATTTGTAAAGCGCGCTACTCACCCACTAGGGTCTCAAGGCGCTGGGAGGAGGGGCGGTCGCTACTGCTCGAACAGCCAGGTCTTGAGTTGTTTCCTGAAGGATAGAGGGTCCTTGGTCAGCCGTAGTTTCATGTCTTGGCCGCCAGGTAGGAGAAGGATCTTCCTCCGGCGATGGCTTTGCGAATTCGTGGGACGGTGGCGAGGGCGAGGCTCACGGATCGGAGCTGGCAAGTGGGTGTGTAGAATGTGAGGCGGCTGTTGAGGTATTTGGAGCCCATGTCGTGGAGAGCCTTGTGTGCGTGGGTGACCCTCTTGCTGACAGGGAGCCAGTGCAGGTCTTTCAGATGGGTGTGGCTGTGGTTCCAGCATAGAGGGTGTTCCCGTAATCCAGTCGGCTGGTGACGAGGGCCTGGGTGACCGTTTTCCTGGTTTCGGTGGGGATCCACCGGAAGATCTTTCGGAGCATGCGCAGGGTGTTGAAACAGGATGACAAGACTGCGTTGACTTGCTTGTTCATCGTGAGGGAGGAGTCCAGGATGAAGCCCAGGTTGCGTGCATGGTCGGTTGGCTTGGGGGCGGTGCCCTGGGCAGGGGGCCACCAGGAGTAGTCCCAGACAGAGGGGGATGGTCCAGGATGAGGACTTCCGTCTTGTCTGTGTTCAGTTTCAGACGGCTGAGCTTCATCCATTCCGCAACGTCTTTCATTCCTTCCTGGAGGCTGGCTCTGGCGGTGGCGGGGTCGTTGCTGCGGGAGAGGATCAGCTGGGTATCGTCAGCGTAGGAGATGATGTTTAGGTTGTGTTGGCGTGCAATGGCTTTGAGGGGGCTCATGTAGACGTTGAAGAGGGTGGGGCTGAGCGAGGATCCTTGCGGAACGCCGCTGATGACCGGTGGCCGTGGATCGGAACAGGGGGAGGCGGACTCTCTGGGTTCTTCCGGCGAGGAACGAGATGATCCACTCCAAGACCGTTCCTTGGATTCCGGTTTGCTGAGGCGCTGTATCGGGGTGCGGTGGCATAGGGTGTCGAAGGCTGCTGAGAGGTCCAGGAGGATGAGGGAAGCTGTTTCCCCATTGTTGAGCAGGGACCTGATGAGGGCGGTCTCGGTGCTGTGGTTTGCTCGGAAACCAGACTGCGAGGGGTCGAGCGATCCGTTTGTCTCGAGGAAGGCGGAGAGTTGTTTCTTGATGGTCTGGGCTTGCCCCGAAGCGGTCGCTCACCCACGCTCCCTTCCTTGCAGCTTTGATCGTGTGCCTCATCCCTGCCTGCCTCCCTGCTGCCGGGACCCATCCTGGTATCGTAGCTTGCACAGTGCGATTAGGAAGCATTTGCATAGATTTGCCGAATTAGGTGCAACGTAGCCAGCGCATTTAAAAATAGAAATTTCATCTGCTCATTTGCATAGTGCACGTTGGCGCTGCTTTGTAGGATATAATATTACCGCAAACTGTTAATTAATTCATTGCCGGTCCTCAGCTGTGCCCCGCTTCGATTTCAGTAAGAATCAGCCATTTTGTTGTTGTGTTTGTGTCCACTCCTGACCCGTGTCTCCTCCCCGCTACCGCCTCCCAGCTCTCCCTCCCTCCCACAGACAGAGTAAGCACATCCCTTCCTGCCTAACGCTGTGACCACCTGGGCTTGCCCCGAAGCGGTCGCTCACCCACGCTCCCTTCCTTGCTGCTTTGATCGTGTGCCTCATCGCTGCCTGCCTCCCTGCTGCCAGGACCCGTCCTGGTATCGTAGCTTGCACAGTGCGATTAGGAAGCATTTGCATAGATTTGCCGAATTAGGCGCAATGTAGCCAGCACATTTAAAAATAGAAATTTCATCTGCTCATTTGCATAGTGCACGTTGGCGCTGCTTTGTAGGATATAATATTGCCGCAAACTGTTAATTAATTCATTGCCGGTCCATTTTGTTGTTGTGTTTGTGTCCACTCCTGACCCGTGTCTCTTCCCCGCTACCGCCTCCCAGCTCACCATCCCTGGCCCCCGCCCCCTCCACTACCTACATATGACAGATGCTTTTGCGCGCAGCGTTCACTCGCAGCGGTCACGCCCCTTGCGCGCCGAAGGTGCGCCAAAGGTAAGCCCGTCTACGCCCGTCCGCGCCTGGACCGCGCCCAGCGCCAGACCCCCTGGCCCCCGCCGTACCCAGCCCAATAGATTCACATATGATGCCGCAACTCTCCTCGCACACAACCCCGGACGCACACCACAATGCTGCGAATCCACCCCAGGATGTACCCACGGCCCATTCGCCTGCCTCTCCTGCAAGTTCAACTGCTCCAGGACCCTCACCAAATCCACTTCCACCATACACAGCTCTGACTCCAACAACCTGAAGTGCATCCTGCTTAACACCCGCTCGGTCCACAGACATGCAACTGAACTCTGGGACCTACTCGGCACTGCGTCACCGGACATCGCATTCCTTACAGAAACATGGATGAACACATCATCAGCACCCGACATCGCCATAGCCATACCGGACGCTTTCAAGATTATTCAAAAAGACCGCACCAATCAAACAGGAGGAGGCATCGCCATCATCCATAGGAACACCATCAAAATCACGACCAGCTCCGACGATAATCTTGCAACCGCCGAACATCTCCACTTTCAGATCCACACCGACCCGAGAACCACACTTAGAGGCACCCTCATCTACAGACCTCCAGGAACCCGCACGCAATTCAGCGATGAGATCACTGACTTCATCAGCCCACATGCCCTCGCCTCCGAGAACTACATTCTTTTAGGAGACCTCAACTACCACCTTGAAAACAAACATGACAGCAACACCTCCAGCCTTCTGGACAACCTGGCCAATCTTGGACTCAAAAAACTTGTTGACACCCCCACCCATGTAGCCGGACACACGCTCGACCCTATCTTCTCCTCCAGCAAGCACATTTCCTTCGATCGCACCACAGCTCTCCACTGGACGGACCACAGCTGTGTCCACTTCAGCTACAAAACCACCTTGACCCACAACCGCCCACAACCTATTCCTCGGAGAAACTGGAACAAAATCACCTCCGACCAACTCCTCACATCACTCAACCAAAACCCTCCCACCCTCTCATCGGACCCAAAACAAGCGGCCACCAATCTCAAGCAATGGATCACCCACAGTGCTGACGAATTAGCACCCTTGAAAAAGCACCAGATCAAATCAGGCAGCAAAAAGGCTCCCTGGTTCAATGATGACCTTAAAAAATCCAAGAAGCTATGCCGCACCCTGGAGAAAACATGGAGAAAAAACCCAACCGCCGACAACATGGCCATCCTCAAGGCAGCCACCCGCAAACACCACCAACTGATTCGATCCACCAAGAAATAAGCATTCAAGGATCGTCTCGACAACAACACCCACAACAGCAAGGAACTTTTCAACATCGTCAAAGAATTCACCAACCCCACCGCAGCATCTAACGACATCACCCCCTCCCAAGACCTCTGCGATGCGTTATCCTCCTTCTTCTACAACAAAATTGCCGACATCCACAACAACTTTGAGAACACCCCCAGCGATCAACCCTCCCCACCCCCCTCAGATCCTACTCCGCCAACTAACAACCTTAGCGCCTGGAACCCAATCACCACTGAAGACACCATCCGCCTAATGAACTCAATCCACTCGGGCTCGCCAACCGACCCCTGCCCCCACCACATCTTCAACAAAGCTGACTCCATTATCGCACCCCATCTCCGTGATGTCATCAACTGCTCGTTCAACTCTGTCACCTTCCCAGATAGCTGGAAACACGCCGAACTCAGCGCCCTCTTGAAGAAACCCATAGCAGACCCCTCTGAACTTAAAAACTACCGATATCCCTCCTCCCTTTCCCCGCCAAAGTCATTGAGAAAGCCGTCAACAGCCAGCTCGCCGCCTTCCTTGAATCCAACAACTCCCTTGATCCATCTCAATCCGGATTTCGAGCCAAACACAGCACCGAAACCGTTTTGAAAAGTGTTAAGTGTGTTCTCCACTTAAAATTACAACAATTTTCCAGGATTAATTTCCATTCTTTCCAGATCGTAGTAGGGAGGACAGAGACATTTTTGTTTTCAGTGAAGTTTCTTTATTTTTATTTTTATTCATAGGACAAGGACAGCCGACACGTGTTTCGCCCCCTCTTGGCGATTTGCGCCAGGGCTTTCTCAAGGCTGTTGAAAGGGATAAGAGAGAAAGTTTAAGTAATGTGGTCTGAGAGCAGTTGACCCCAAGAAGAACAAAGGAAACACCTAGTGTGAGGAAGTGGTTAGGGTTATTTTTGTCATGCCATGACAAGAAAAGAAATTAGCTTGGTGCTCGAGGAGAAGTGGTGATTCTTGAGTAAAATGCAGTGATTTAGAGATTACCTGAGCCACACAAGGCAAGATTTAAAAGGAAAACAATATAAAAGTTTATAGAATTATTTTTGAGGGACGACAAGAGCATGATAAGCGTGAAAGGACGTGTCACGGTATTCAGTTTATCAATCAAGAAAAAAACCCCAAGTGCCAGAACAAGAACGGTAAGTGAGTAGAAAAAAGTACAGATTGGTAGATGAGATATAATCATAATACCTAGGTTGGTTTAATCACATAAGCAGTTTGTCACTTCCAAATATTTACGGTGTCCAAAATACAAAAATATAGTTCTTCATAGGTAAAACATATTTCTGTCAAATCAAACAGAACAATTCATAAGTACGATAATATTAGCATCCAGTCTGTATAACATATTTGAATCAAACTTTGTGAAAAATACAGCACAAGCTTGCATTATATAAAAGCATCTATCTATAAAAATTATTATCATATTTTTTTTTTTTTTTTCAAAACATGAGTATCCAGGTTCATAATATCTTTACATGAGGTATATCTAACCCTTTGGCAGTAGTGCCTATTATTCAGTTGGTTAAAGCATGGCTATTGTGCCTGTACCATAAGGGCTGCCATCCAAAAGATCATATAGTGGTAATTAGGTCAAGATGATAACGGTCCTAATGACTTGTATTGGGTTATCCCCTACATGTAGCAGAGTCCTGGTTTATCTCTATTAAGAGGAGTTTGCTTAGTTTCTATATTCAGGCGATACATAATTAAGCAAATTAACCCATCTATACATCTTCATCACATATTGTTTATACATTATGTAGCATTGTTTTGTAACTGAAAATCATTCCTATATTCTGTTGTTTTATCAAAACGGGCATTATTTACATGGCAGTGCAGATGTTATCATTATTTTAAAACTTGAGAAACATTCCTATATTCTGTTGTTTTTTCAAAACGGGCATTATTTGCATGACAGTGCAGATTTTGTTGAATTCCTGTATGTCGCTGTTATAGTGACATGGACAGATCGGCATGTGGGAAACGGTAGGCCATATTTCTATACAGACATTAGTATTGCTTATTTTAAAAGGCAGTATCGCCCTAAATTGTAAAAACGATTTATACCCGAGGGGTAAAGATGCCGTTCGTCGTGGTAGGATTTATACGATAAATGAGCAGAGGAAATAAACAAATTCATAGGCCGGTTATACACGAAAAACGGAACAGCATGCAGTAGTAGTTAGTCCAATTGTAGATGTTTAATGAAAATGGCATATAATTACGGACGTTTCCGTCTACGAGGGAAGGGGATGATATACATCCGTAAGTCACAGGGAGACGCATAGAGCAGATTTACGCAGCATGCACAAGAGACTTACTTCTTAGGCTATTGCCCCTGAGCCTACAGTCCTTCCGACGTGGTGGTTCTTGGGTTGAATCCCCGCGCTATCTCCCAGTCGCGGGAACCCGGTAGTTAAACGGGACGACCCGGAAGTGGTAACCTCAAGGTCGGGTTGGCCTTTGGTTCATCTAAATGGGTGTTTATTTATTTATTTTGGTTAAAGAGGCAAGATAAACATGTAAAAAATTCCCCATACTATTTTTAGTTGTTTCGTAGGAAATTAGTTTATGCGAAAGAAAAAAAGTTTCAGGTTGCAGGATTTGTTCGAAATACGGTCCCGGTTGGCTCGTTAGAGCGGGCGCCATTACTAAGAGATGTGAGTGTCTGCTAAGTAAAGTGTCACATTTTAGCACCAAATGTTATTTTAACGAGTAACGTATTTTCACCCGAAGGTCTTGTGTTTGTTTAAAACACAAGAAAAGTAGAGTGATTTATTCCGAATAGCAGGTGACTTTTCAGTTTCAAATTGTATAACCACCAACTGTCTAATGGCCGAGATTAGGTTAGTCTCAATGCATGTAGAGCCAGGGATGTAAACACACAATTTGGGCATTTAGAATTAGATCATGTTGAGTCCACATCTAATGATTGTTTTTTTATATGGAGGTGGTATGAACTGATATCATTTTATAGCACCCTTTATGTCCACTTAAAAATGTGGTGCTACATTCGGTCTCAGCATTTTCAAAAGACTAAATAGATTTTCTCAGACAAGTAATCAAACATATTGACTATTTCCAGAGCGAATACACATTTTACAAACCCAGATGTAATTCTATATCTCATGTGTCGTGTATTTAACTTTGTCCATGGCATTGTTTCAATATCCCACTTACGGGTGAGTTGAAGAAAGGTTATGGTCTATAATTTCTCTCAACTGTTATAAACCTGTGTTTATGTCCATTCGGTTATTACATCGTCTCACAGTGAGAGGCGTGTGATCAGTTACAGCCAGTGATGCCACTCATATTCCTGGTTAAGCCCTTTTGTTACAGTTTCCATTCCAATGATTAATGAACTCTCTTCTCGACGAAGCATATGGTCCAAATCTCCTCCTCGCTTGGGGATTTTTAGTCTTTTTAGGCCAACAAAGGTGAAACTCAGGTTGTTCTTGTGGTACTGTAGAAAGTGATCTGCAAGGGACTGTCTAGTGTCTATACCATGGATATTCCGGTAGTGTTCCTGTATTCGGACTTTCAAAGGTCTTTTGGAACTGCCAATGTAATGTTGTCCACAAGGGCATGTTATTAGATAAATAACATAGGTACTTTCACAGTTGATGAGATCTCTGATCTTATATTTGTTGCCATTGATTAGGACCTCTTTAGTTCTAGATTTACCCAGTTTGCAGATGGAACAGTTCGTGCAAGTGTAAAAGCCGATGGTCTGCGGTGGAAATGCTCTTGGTTTTGGCTGGATATCTAGAAAAGATGGACAAATAATATCTCTTAAGTTCCTGCTTCGCGAGAAACCCATCTGAGGTTTTTCTTGTATTGTATCGGACAGGGTTGGGTTATCTTTCAACAAGTGCCAATGTTTTTGTAGGGTCTTGCGAATGTGTTGTTGACCGCTATTGTATTCAGTTGTAAAGCAAATCGTTTGTTTCTTCTCTTGTAGTTGGTTGTTATGCAGTAAGCTCTGTCTATCAGATTTTTTAAATTTGGTAAGTGCTTTAGTCAGTGGTTGTTCTTTATAACCTCTTTGTCTCAGTCGTTCGGTTATATTTTCTGAGTACGTTTCATACTCTTCCACGGAGCTACAGATCATACGTGCTCTTCTATATTCCCCTCCTGGAATGCTTGTGATGGTGTGGACAGGGTGGCTACTGGTGGCATGTAAGATGGAGTTTGCAGAGCTCGGTTTTCTGTAAATTTTGGTATGTAATTGATTCTCTGAGATGTAAATAGACAGGTCCAAAAATTCAATTTCTGTTTTCGAGATGTTGTGTGTAATTTCAATACCCCATTGATTCGGTGACATAGACTTGATAAATGATCGTAGTTTGTCCTCGGTTCCTTGCCAGATCATTAAAATGTCGTCTATGTAACGACCCCACATTATTACGTTGTCTGTCACATCTTCCGATCTTTCTTGCCACAGCCAATGTTGTTCAACCATGCCCATCAGAAGGCAGGCATATGGGGGAGCAAATGTTGCCCCCATTGCGGTCCCCTGCAGTTGTAAGTAGTATTTTCCATTGAAGAGGAAGTAGTTGTTAAATAGACAGAACTCAAGAAAGTCAAGAATCATTCTGTTGCGCGCTGTTAGATGAACTGAGCAAGTTTGCAGATATTTTCTAGTAGCAGCTATACCATCTGAGTGTTTGATTGAGGTATATAAAATGGTGATATCAATTGCAATTAGAAAAAAGTCTTCTTGCCACGTTATATTCTCTAGTTTTTGAAGTACATCCTTTGTGTCCCTGATGAAGGATGGAAGGGATTTCATTAGAGGCTGTAGCTCTGCGTCAATGAAGGCTCCTAGGTTGGAGCAGACAGAATCAATGCCGGCGATTATAGGTCTTCCTTTTGGTATTTGCCCTGGTTTATGCACCTTAGGTAATAGGTACAGAGTAGGTACAACTGGATTTTTAATGTATAAGAGATTCTTTTCATCAATGCTGAGGAGGCCTTTTTCATACCATAGATCAAGTAATGCAGATAGTCTTTCTTGGATTTGTTGCGTGGGATTCTTTTCCAAAACCTGGTAACAGGTATTGTCATCCAATTGTCGTTGTGCTTCTAAGAGGTAATCTGAGGTATTTAAAATAACTACATTTCCCCCTTTATCCGCTTCCTTAATTGTCAAATCCTGGTTTTGTCGTAATTCAGCCAAAGCAAGTCTTTCTTTGGCTGTGATGAATTTTGGGGTATATTTTTGCTTGGCTTTGTACTTGTCAAATTCCTTATTTAGATCTTCGGTTACTTTAGAGAGAAACATATCAATTGACGAAACCGCCCTCATTGCAGCAACAGACGACATCCGAACACTACTGGATAACGGAGAAACAGCGGCCCTCATTCTTCTCGACCTCTCCGCCGCTTTCGACACAGTCTGCCACAGCACCCTTATAGAACGCCTCAGCAACATCGGCATACAAGGAAAAGCCTTGGGCTGGATCATCTCATTCCTCGCCGGGAGAACTCAAAGAGTCCGACTTCCCCCATTCAACTCAGAGGTCACTGAAGTCATCTGTGGAGTACCATAAGGATCATCACTCAGTCCCACCCTCTTCAACGTTTACATGAGCCCACTCGCATCCATCGCGCGTCAACACAACCTCAACATCATCTCCTACGCTGACGACACCCAGCTAATCCTGTCCCTCACCAAAGACCCTAACACCGCCAAAACCAATCTTCACGAAGGCATGAAAGAAGTAGCCGAATGGATGAAACATAGCCACCTAAAACTCAACTCAGACAAAACGGAGGTGCTCATCCTAGGATCTTCCCCCTCTGCCTGGGACGACTCTTGGTGGCCTTCCACTCTGGGCACAGCACCCACACCCACAGACCACGCACGTAACCTTGGCTTCATCCTAGACTCCTCTCTCTCGATGTCCAGACAAGTCAACGCAGTCTCATCCTCCTGCTTCAACGTACTTCGCATCCTCAAAAAGATCTTCCGCTGGATCCCCCTCGAGACAAGAAAGACTGTCACCACGCACTGGTCACGAGTCGACTGGATTATGGTAACACACTTTATGCCGGAATCACAGCAAAATTACAGAAAAAACTCCAACGCATCCAAAACGCATCTGCGAGACTCATATTGGACATCCCTCGCCAAGATCACATCACCGGTCACCTAAAAGACCTCCACTGGCTTCCCGTCAACAAAAGAATTACGTTCCCTCTTCTCACCCACGCACACAAGGCCCTCTACAGTCTAGGACCCGAATGCCTCAACACTCGACTGTCCTTCTACAAACCCACCCGCCAACTAAGATCGTCCAATCAAGCCCTCGCCGCAGTCCCGCGCATCCGAAAATCCACCATGGGTGGTAGATCCTTCTCCTTCCTGGCCGCCAAGACCTGGAACTCACTCCCCACTCACCTCCGCCTTACTCAAAACCACATCTCCTTCAGAAAAGAACTTAAAACCTGGCTATTCGACAAATAATGTACCCCTTCCCCTAGCGCCTTGAGACCCTCTGGGTGAGCAGTGCGCTATATAAATGATTGAACTTGAACTTGAACTCTTCTCGATGACTTTGGCAGGAAAAGGGAGGAGCAAGATGGGGCAGAAGTTCTTGAGGTCCGTGGGGTCCGCAGTGGGTTTCTTCAGGAGGGCGCTGAGCTCGGGAGCTCGGCATGTTTCCAGCTCTCCGTAAAGGTGACGGATGTGAAGGAGCTGTTAATGATGTGCCGGATTTGGGGTGCGATGATGGAGTCGGCTTTGTTGAAGATGTGGTGTGGACAGGGGTTGGTTGGGGAGCCGGAGTGGATGATGTTCATCGTGCGGGTGGTGTCTTCGCTGCTGACCGAGATCCAGGTGCAGAGGGTGGTGGTGGGGGGCGCTGGTTCAGTGGTTGGGTGCGTGGTCTGTGCGCCGAAGCTGTAGTGTATGTCGTGATCTTGCAGTGAAAGAACGAGGCGAGTGAATCGCAGAGGTCATGCGAGGGTGTGATGTCGCTGTTGCAGGCGCTGGGGTTGGAAAGCTCTTTAACGATGCTGAAGAATTCCTTGCTGTTGTGGGTGTTGTTGTCCAGTCGTTCTTTGAATGTTGTCCTTTTGGTGGTGCGGATCAGCTGGTGGTGTTTGCGAGTGGCGTTCTTGAGGGCTGTCATGTTTTCTGTAGTCTGGTCGTGGCGCCAGGCTTTCTCGAGGAAGCAGCAGGTTTTCTTGGAGCTTTTGAGGTCATTGGTGAACTACGAGGCTTTCTTGCTGCCGGGTCTGCCGGGAGGGCTCTTCAGTGGCGCGAGGTCATCGGCGCAGTTGTTGAGCTACTGTGTGAGGTTGCGGGCTGCTTTGTTGGAGTCCGTCGTGTTGGTGGGAGGGTTCTGGCTGAGGGAGGTGGTGAGCTGGTCGGCGGTAATCTTGCTCCAGCTTCTGCAGGGAACCTGTTGCGGGTGGTGGTGGGTCGTGGTTCTCCTGAAGTTGAAGTGGATGCAGCTGTGATCTGTCTAGTGTAGTCCGGTGGAGTGGCTAAAGGAGATGTGCTTGCTGGAGGAGAAGATGGGGTCAAGCATGTGGCCGGCGTAGTGGGTGGGGGTGTTCACCAGTTGCTTGAGTCCGAGGTTGGCAAGGTTGTCCAGCAGGGCGGCGTTGTTGCTGTCATTGTTGTTCTCCAGGTGGAAGTTGAGGTCTTCTAGGAGGATGTAGTCTGAGGAGGTTAGGGCGTGCGGGCTGACAAAGTCTGCGATGGCTTCGCTGAATTGTGTGTTTGGTCTCGGGGGTCTATAGATGAGAGTGCCTCTGAGGGTGGTCTTGGGGTCGGTGTGTATCTGGAAGTGAAGGTGCTCGGCAGCGGTGAGGGTGTCGTCGGAGTTTGTCGTGATTCGGATGGTGTTTCTGTGGACGATGGCGATGCCTCCTCCAGTTTGGTTGACGCGGTCCCTCCGGGTGATCTTATAGCCATCGGGATGGCTATGGCGATGTCGGGGGCTGAGGAGGCGTTCATCAGTGAGGAAGGTGATGTCTGGTGATGTTGTGTCGAGGAGGTTCCAGAGTCCGACGGCGTGTCTGTGGATGGAGCGGGTGTTGAGCAGTATGCAATTGAGGTGATCGTTGCTGGTGCCTGTCTTGGCGGGTGCGATGCAGGTTCGGAGGCAGGTGAATTTGCAGGCTTGGCAGGTGAAGGGTCCGTGGGTGCGTTTCGGGATGGCTCGGTAGCAGGCGGGGTTCCGGCCGGCATTGAGTGCGTGGAGGGTGGCGGCGCCGTAAGTCCAACATATGGGCTGGTATCGTCAAGGGCCAGGGGTCCTGGCTCTGGGCGTGGTCCAGGCGCGGACGGGCATAGACAGGCTTGCCTTAGGCATGCCTTCGGCGGATGGAGGAGCATCTGGGAGGCGGGAGTGGGGTGGCGAATGGGGCAATGGGGCAGCGGGGGGCAGAGCCGCAGGGACGCAGCGGCAGGAAAGAGGACCGGGGGCAGCGGGGGGGTCACAGAAGGACTGGCACAATCACGGGGGCACACGTGGCACAGAGCAAAAACGGACACAATCACGGGGGCACACAGGGCACAGAGGCAAACGGCCACAATCACGGGGCACACGGGGCACAGAAGCAAAAACAGGCACAATCAAGGGGGCACACGGGGCACAGAGGAAAAGCGGGCAACAACAGGGCACGGGGGAAACCGGGACAGAGGCAAGGAAGCGGCAGGGACAGGAGAGCTTACCGGGCGGCAGCGAGGGCACAGGTGGGCAGCTGCACAGGAGGACCGTGCGGATGGGAGGGCCACCTACCTGCTGGTAGGGTCAAAGGTCATGCCCCATTCAGAAAGGTGCAATACGTGTGCCTCAATGGGTGCCATACACATGCCCAATGATAACGTGCAAAACACATGTCCCTGCGGGTGCAACACACATGCCCCATTCGCAAAGGTGCAATACGTGTGCCCCTATGAATGCCACACACTTGCCTAATATTAAAGTACAATTTACATGCCCCAGTGGGTGCAACACAAATGCCACAAAGCAAAAGGTTTGGACGCTAAATAAATGGCCCATCACCAACAAAAGTAAGAAGTTGTAAAGTAGGTATGTGTTTGGATAGTAAATATTAGACCCCATCACAAAGTAACACATAAGATACAAGAAATATGCCAGAAAAATATAACTATAGGCACAGTTTGGACACAAATGCTTATCACCAGTAAACTTAAGTAATGTCTGGGGTTGCAATCAATATACCCCATTACAGGTAAATATAAGAATGGTTAGAGTGTAATGCAAATACCAACAATCATGAAACACAAGAAGAGCTTGGAGTTATAAGCAATATACCCCATTACAGGTAAATGTAGGAATAGTTTGAGGGTAATGCAAATGCCCACCAGGATGAAACGTATATGTAAGTACGGATAGGGTTGTAGGATCCCTGCCCTTCCACGATTAAATGTATGTACTAAACATGACCCAGCTCAAGTGAAAGTACAGGTGAAAAACATAAACCCAACTACAAGTAAAAGACAGTATCATTAGGTGCAAAAACTCACACCCTATACAGTATGTCTCCAGGAGTAGTACTCAAAAACATGCCAACATTACATCAGCAACACTTGCGGGCAGCAATTCCGCATAGCAAACGCAATAAGCTACGTTTGCATTTCAAACACATGCAATCATCATAACAAAAATAATTGGGCATTATGAACCACACTAATAAAATATGCTAACATGGCATTACAAAACACATGCAGGGACACATGTATCATGACATAAATGAATAAGAATTCATGGCATGACCCTTCACAGTAAATCCTATAGAAGAGTGAAAGCTCATAGTGCCTTTCACACTCTCCAGGGTGTGCCTATCATGGGTACATTTACTGCAACAACACAGGCAGAAAGCGATTCCAAGCAACAGAGGTGTCCCCGTATAACTGCATGAAATGGAGGCGGCAGGCTTCAGCCGTCACCGGATCCGTCTTGAAAGTGTAATCATATGATGGCAGGAATGCAAGCATGGACTACTGGTGGCAAACATCATATTTACTGTAGGTGTTGACACAAACTATCCCAGTAGTCTAAGATGGAGGCCAGGAATCCAGTGAGCAATCATCCTCCCACATGGCTCCTTCAGGCTCAAGGTAAACAGCTCCAGCGGGAGTCAGAGGTGTTTAGTTTCACAAAGTAGACCGAGGTGACAGATTTAGAAAATACATTCCCGCCGCTTTTAACCCTAAACGGACCTGAGTTCACTCTAAACAGTGCACAAGCACAGAGTAACCTTGATGAAATATCGGTCCGTGGGCTGCCAATTAAGTGATCACCATGGTTCATGTACATGTGGATGAACCAAGGATCCATATGATAGCTAGCACGTCAAGAATTTTCAATTCTATTAAGGACACGGAGGCGAGGATTATGCTTCTCTTCTCTTTACTGACATAAACAGCATCCAATAAACTTTAAAATAGCATAACCCGGGAAGTACAACCCCTTCCATGGTATACAACAATCACATAGCACCCATCGGTATATATGTCTCTGACACAATACTGCTTCCTCTTTCTTTGTGAAAAACCTTCGAACACAGTCCTTAAACTTGACTATTGAACCTTAAACCTCACCGATCCGTCGTCGACTTGAACTAGTAAAACCACAGGAACCTCTTCTCTTGATCCAAATAGGATTTCCTCTTGTCTCCTTAAGCCGGTTTATTCTGCTCTCCTGAAAAGAGAATATGAGTCGTAACATACCATTCACAGAATGTACTTCCAAGAAGATTACGGGTGGGAAGTAACTCAACATCATGATACATAACTTTGCATAAAATCACATTTGTCAACCTGAACAAATAAAACCTCATATTGTAAAATACAGTTTCTAGGGTGGGATAATACTCGCCTCAGTGTCCTTAATAGAATTGAAAATTCATGACACTTCAGCTAGAATTTTTTGTATTCTATGTCAGTCCACGGGGGCTTCATATTATGATAGTTTAAAGTTGTTCCACCACCGTAGTTGCTACATCTAAAATTGATTTATGATAAAATGTCTTGAAAGTAGAATGAGAAGACCAATTTGCACAGTCATAAAGTTTTCCAATCGGGAACCTGTAGCAAAAGCTTTAGAAGCCATAGCTTTAGAAGCCATAGCACCCCTTACAGAATGGTCTCCAAAGGCCAATGTTTCAATACCTGCCAGATTTACCAGCCGAGTGACTCACCTAGCTAAAGTTGCGCAGCGACTGGGCGAAAAGGTCTCTTTAAGGAAATCACAATTGTCCTGCAAATTCATTTCTAAATAAATAAAATAATAGTACAGTCTTCATAAAATTTCAAACATTGTACAACACACAATTTGCTGGGATGTGGAAATGCAGGATAAGAGACACAATTAGAATTTGTTTTAGTTCTTTTCGAGATATTAAATGAAACCCCAGATGCAGTGAATACCCTACCTGCTAAACCCAGTGTTTGCACGTCAGACACTTGTCTACATGAAATTAAACATAACAAAAGTGTAAATTTTGCAGATAACTGTTTACAGGATAAGCCCTGATTTTCTGGCCAATTCCTGAGAAAACATAGTACTATATCCACATCCCACAATTGTGAGTATCATGGTTTTGGAGAATTCACCAACCTGATGCTTCTCACCACCTTACATACCAAATGATGTTCCCCCTCCGGTCTTCCATCCACGTGAAGATGAGCGGATGAAATTGCAGATCGGAAATTGTTACCTGTCCTATAGGCCAAACCTTTACTTGCCATATCCGCCAGGAAATTAACTAATATATGGATTCCGGATCCCACAGGATCCCCC
Source organism: Lissotriton vulgaris (assembly GCF_964263255.1). NCBI lineage: Eukaryota > Metazoa > Chordata > Amphibia > Caudata > Salamandridae > Lissotriton > Lissotriton vulgaris. The sequence continues at coordinate 2,139,116,500 of NC_141691.1, read as the reverse complement.
TGTCGTTCAACACAATAACTAACCCACTTTCGCCAAGCTGACTCATATCGCTTATGCTTAGCGGGAGCCCAGGATTAAGACAAGAAAAACATTGCGTTCTCAGAAACTCCCGGCATTTGCCAGCGTCTTGTGAAAGTCTCATGCCATGAGGGACAGCTGCTCCTGAAGGGATCACTGAAATAATATCGAGGGACAAAATATCGACTTGCAAAAATATCGTGGACAAAATATCGACAGACAAAATATCGAGTTTGTATCTACAAACAGGTAAGTACAAAAATATTGAGTAGTAAATATCGTTTACAATAATATAGTTTTAAAAAATATCGACTTTATTAAAAACAGTGTTAAATTAAATTAATATTAAAATTTAATTACTAAAATATACTTAAAAATACTTAAATTAACTTATAATAATTAAATAATAAATGAAATTAATTAAAAAAAATTACAATCATATTTGTTAAAACATATATATATAGTAACATACTATAATTAAATAAGATACTATTATATTACCGTACAATAGCAGAAGTGTAAAAAATACTATTCCCACTCCAAAGAGTGCAAGCGTAGGGAAAACATTGGATAGCGTAGGGGTTAAAATTACTATTCCCACTTCAGTGGGTGCAACAGTAGGGAAAGCGTTGAATAGCGTAGGGGTTAAAATTACTATTCCCACTCCAGTGAGTGCAACAGTAGGGAAAGGGTTGGATAGCGTAGGGGTTTAAATTACTATTCCCACTCCAGTGGGTGCAACAGTAGGGAAAGCGTTGGATAGCGTAGGGGTTAAAATTACTATTCCCACTCCAAAGAGTGCAACAGTAGGGAAAGTGTTGGATAGCGTAGGGGTTAAAATTACTATTCCCACTCCAAAGAGTGCAACAGTAGGGAAAGCGTTGGATAGCGTAGGGGTAAAAATTACTATTCCCACTCCAGTGGGTGCAACAGTAGGGAAAGCGTTGGATAGCGTAGGGGTAAAAATTACTATTCCCATTCCAGTGGGTGCAACAGTAGGGAAAGCGTTGGACAGCGTAGGGGTTAAAATTACTATTCCCACTCCAGTGGGTGCAACAGTAGGGAAAGCGTTGGATAGCATCGGGGTTAAAATTACTATTCCCACTCCAGTGGGTGCAACAGTAGGGAAAGCGTTGGATAGCGTAGGCGTTAAAATTACTATTCCCACTCCAGTGGGTGCAACAGTAGGGAAAAAGTTGGATAGCGTAGGGGTTAAAATTACTATTCCCACTCCAGAGAATACAACATTAGGGAAAGTAAATACTTCATAAATAAATATAAAATTTATTATTGAATATCTATTAATAATTAATTAAAAATAAATAATATTTGTATACAATTTAATAATTAATATATTACATTTACTAATTAACAATAAATATTTCTCTTGATCACCTATTAATACTAATTAATACAAATATTTACTATTAATTATTTAATAATGAAAAAGTATTTAACAATTATTTGAAATTAAATAAATATAAATAAATGCAATTAATTAATTATTTATAATTTAATCACTTCCCACCCAATTCCCCTATAAACTCACAACCCGCTACAAAAATAATTTAGTAAAATTTACATAATTACCAATTAATCAATTAATTATAATTAATTACCAATGTAAATTTAAATTATTATCTATTATAAATTAATTAACTATTAATTTAAATTTACTATCAATAAATAAATTTATATATTTAATTAATTATAATTAAAATACTTCCCACCCTATTCCCCTATAAACCCACAACCCGCTACAGATTTAAATTACGCAATAATTATAAAAACAAAAATCATTAATAACAATTAATTATAACATAAATACACACTTTTCACACATATTATACCATAAAAATACACTATAAAAAATTAATATTATTAAAAAGTCGATATTTTTTACTATCTATATTTTTAACAGTCGATATTATATCACTTACCTTAAAAACAATATTTTGGTCATCTATATTCTGTCCTGTCGATATTTTGTCCAGTCTATATTTAAAAGTTGATATTATATCCAGTCGATATTTGGGTGTTGATATTATGTCTGTGCACCCTCCTGAAGTACTAATGGATGAGGATGACCCAGAGGGTCCGTCAAGATCTCTGGGAATGACAGCAGACATATTGGAGGCACACACAACAGGGCCAGCACTGCTGGGAACCACGCTTGTGCTCTCCAACACAGGATATCAACATCTCCTCCTCCCCCTTCCTGCGGTGCTGATCCAAGACTCTCTCAATCATGACAAACGGAGTAAATGCATACAGCATACCCGTTGTCTATGATTGAAGGAATGCGGTCGAGTTGATCGCCAGAGGATCTGGTCGCCAACTGTAAAACCGAGGCAGTTGCTTATTCAGCTTGGACGCAAACAGATCTTTCGAACAAAGACCCCACTTGTCATTCAGTTGATGGAATATTCTGGGGTGAAGCTTCCAATTGCTGGAATCTCAAAGGAAATATGAGTTCCAATGCACCACTACATTGGCGCATCCCGAAATGTACTCCACCGCCACCGATATTTGGTGAAGAATGCAGTATTGCCAGAAATCCTTGGCTAATTCCACTAACATCCAGGATCTCGTGCCACCCAGACGGTTGATATAGCTCACTGCTGAGACGTTGTCAATCGGCAGGAGGATAGAACAACTCATTTTCTGTGGGGAAAGCATCCTGATTGCGAATGAGCCCGCCAAATGCATAAGACAAATTATGTGGAGTCTCAGTTCCTACATGGACTATCTGTCCCCTGTCTCCACGGATCTACATCGGGCTCCCCAGCCCCATCTGCTGGCATCCGACTCGATCACGACTTCCGGGACTGATGCAAAAATGGCCTTGCCATTCCGTGCACCCATGTGTTCTAACCACCAAGACATTTCTGTCCAGGCTTCCTGATATAACAAAATGTGTTCTGTGTAAATGCACAGTTTTTAACCTCTGGAGTGCCCTGTAATGAAAGGGACCCAGTAAGATGGCCTGAATCGATGAGGCTAACAAGCCTACTACCTGGCCATTGTCTGTAAGGATATAGTCTGGGAGGCAAGCGCTCTCCTTAATTACTTCTTGATAGCAATTCTTTTCATCAGTGGGAGCAATAACTGTCCCACTACCGAGTTATGTTATGTTAATTTCGATTTATATAGCGCCAAATCACCGACAGGTCTCTTAGCGCTTGCTTTGGGAACCCGTCCTGGCTTTCCCTTCGAGATAACCCCTACTGGGCATCCCCAAGGTGAAGACCAGGCATCCCATCGCGGTGGGCCGTAGTGGAGATTAAGCAAGCTATTGCCCAGAGTTGCAGAGTGTGAACCCATGATTCGAGTGGGAACGGAGGCAAGAATTATTGAGTCCGTGGACATTTTTGAGCTCAAGACCCTGCCGCGTCGGGAATTAAACCCTGGTCCCGGGTCTGACCTCTGCATCAGGGTCTGCCTCCTCTAACCAGTGAGCCACACTTCTCCACATGGAACCCAAAAACTCCATCGACTGTGCTGGAGTCGGTATAGACTTGTCTGAATTGATGACGAACCCCAACTCCTGTAGGAGTTGAATTGTCCACGCTAGATGTTGAAGGACTGTTCTCACACACTGCGCCATGATAAGGATGTTGTCCAAATAAATGATGAGTCTGACCCCTCTCTCTCTCAAGAACTGTACTACAGGTTTGAGGAGTATGGTGAAACACCAAGGGGTGGACGAGAGTCCGAACGGCATTGCTTGGAATTCGTACCATTTGGTTCCCCATTGAAACTGAAGGAACCTCCTGTGAGGAAAGAAAATAGTTACCGCTCGATATGCGTGTTTTACATCAAGACGTACCATCCAATCCCTTATTAAGAGCAAATCTCACAGTAAATGTATGCCTTCCATCTTGAAGTGGCGATACACTACCCAAGAGTTGAACTACCTGAGATTTAGCACTAGCCGGAAGCCCTGATCCTTATTTGGAACTAGAAACAAAGTGCTGATAAAGCCCTGAATGTGAGGTTCTGTCTCTGCAATTGCTCCTTTTTCAGTGATGCCACTTCGTTATCTATAAAAGAGTTCTCTACATGGGAAAAATGTAGAGGTTGGGGTCTATGAGTCTGTCTTGGAGTTGCATAAAAATCTATCTGAAAAACTTTTACTGTCTGAAGTACGCAAGGGTCGCACATCAGTGTCTCCCACTTGTGCATAAACCAAGCATCACCCCCCACTTTACATACCCACACTGAATCAGGTTTACCTGAGTAGGAGGCATCTCTGTTGTTACTCTGTCCTCGATAGCCTCCCAGGAACTCAGGGGCAGTATAATCTTCAAAATGCCCCCCCCCCCCCCCCCCACCATAGGATATAACTCACATGGCAAGGAGGGGCGTAGTTTTGAAAAAAATATTCAAATACAAAATCCTGTTTTAGAGTTTTGTTTTTGAAAGTATAAAGCGTAACTTTGTTGTATGGACCTGTCATGATGACGGAGCCATATGACAAACTTTCAATTTATTGATAGAAACCACCTCGGTGGCGATTCCTGTCAGTATGTTAAAAGTTTGTCGACCTGAAAGATAGTTATAAATGTCATTGTCAGGACCTCCATCATGGTGACTGCATAATTATCATAATCACCCTGGTGGAGAACTGCCAAACCTCTAATTTACAAATTGGGGCCTAAGTTAGAAGATAAAAACCAGGTTTTAGTATCTGATCCACGCTCCATAGTGGTCAACCTGAAAACGGCCTGGCCCTACCATGACCTTGGAATATCACTGGTGCTCAACACTTTTTTGTGATATTTCCACTAATGCTTTGAAAATGTTCTGTTTACTTTGTTGGATTGTTTATGTTTTTGTGTCATTTTGTTTATTGCTTTTTACTCTGGTTTTGTAATCCAGTTTGGCATTTTTTTGCTCAATGTTTAAACAGTATTGTTTGGGTTTGAATGATCACTTAAGCGAGAAGGGTATGGATTCAGTCACAGGGATGGGTCTTTGCCAAGGATGGTCTACCTTAACCCACCAGAAGAGCCATAGACACGTGCGCTCTTGCCTCTCACCTGGAGCAGCGAGTGGATCCCAAAAATAATATCCCAAAAATCAGAATGACCAGACTGTTATTGCTTCATGAGAACTTTGGAGGGGCAAGGAGATAAAGATGAAAATGGCGAGTCTGGAGGTGTGGGATGAAGAGTGATAGACCGGAAAAGAGCCACTTCCGGCTTTGAACACCAAGGGCAATCATTTGAACTCCATTCATAGCTGCTGTCAAAGGCTTGGAGATGGTTGTCAGAGACTGGGGTGTATTCAAGAAGGTCATAAAGGGTTTTTAAGTCACCGTTTGGTACAGTGTTCAGTGAGATGAATGGGTACAGGGTGATACCTACCTGACTGCAGCTACAAGAGTCAAGTTCCCAGAGCGTGAAGGAGGATGTCGAAAGGTCCCCAGATGTTTCCAGGTGATGGCGAAGTTGGTACGATGTCTCAGGTGAAATGGGGAGGGCATAGGAGGGAGGCAAGGGTTCAACAATAAATGTGTTCTTTTTCAGATGAGCTCAGCATCAGTGATCTGATATCCACTCAGTGTCTGAGAGAAGAGAGGTAGTTAGAGGTCTGTGTTTGTGAGTAGGAAGTGGAAATTGTGAAATATAGAATGACTGAGGTGTCGTCAGTATAGTGCCAAAGAAAGTATGGATTTCAATGAGTGGAAAGGTATAGAGGGAGAAGAGGAATGGTCAAAGACTAGGGGCATTTTTCTGATTTTGGTGGTCCTCCAGGGGAAAGGAATACTGTTGATTTAATACATATTGTGTATTCTCTGTATACTTCTCCCATGATTATTTTTGTGCAAGAAGGTGTCCCTTGCTGCACAAAGACAATCATCCCTGCAACCCAGACACTCTTGACCATGGTGCAAGGGTGCCTGTGTTGGTGCATCATAGCCCAGTGTGCACCGGCGGAGGGGAGAAGGACAGTACTGTGCCGTATCTCATTCCTGCCCTTTTCCTTTGACTTAGGGCAGCAAAGCAAGAATATTTGTAGTCCTGCCCTGCACCAAATCCTCCGAAATGTGGCTCTACGTAAGTTGCTAGCACTGACACTCACCCCAGTTGCTAATTGCCAGATTTGAGTGTCTGCATGGCGTGACACATCCTTTGACTCAGGCCTGCTTCCTTGTACATGTACATGCCTCCTCTGCCACTCCTCGTTTAGGGCCAGGGCTCAACTCACTGCCACACAGTGATGTCACTCTGACTCTCCTGTGTACCATCAATATGTGTTACCATATCCAGTGAACGGACATGGCTGGCTGTTATTGAGAACCTTGGCTCAAGCTGTACCCCACATGGCGGCTGTGCTTATATTGGTGATGTGTATCTACCCAGGTTTGCTACTTGACTGCGCACATCCACCTCAGCCTCCAACCATCGCTGACTTCAGCCCTTTGTGTTAGAGACTAGTTTCCGTGTCCTTATAGCAAATCCTTCAAATGAGACACATGAGTCATTTTAAGCCATTTTCCCTTCAAACTCCCTCCTACCACATGCTCAGCACTTCACCCAGGACCCATCACATGTAGGATGTTGGACTTCAATGGCCTCTTCTCTGTCATCCCTGACCATCTGCAACACAAGTGTGACAGTGTCAGGCAAAGCAGTGCATTTGTACTGGTCTGGCTACCTTGTAGAATACATTGGTCAGAAAATTCTGCTTTCCCCTTGCGCAGCCCCGTAGGGGCGCAGCTGCCGCTGCCCCTGTACCTCTCCATCCTGGGAGGTGTTCGAGGCCCTGCTGGCCTGCCTGGTTGTGCTTATTTGTGCCTGTGTTAGCTTTGTTACTGTTAATAGTGCCCGTTGTTTCCCCCTATTCATTTTTATTTCTTTTTCTACTTGTTATCTGTCTTCCTTACATTCTGATTGAGATTCTTTGTGTATTTGTATTTCTTTTGTTTTCCTTATTTTTCTCTTTGTATGCTTTTGCCCTATGTCCTTTTTTGTGCTGTTTTTTTCCCGACCGTTGCTGTCCCTCCGGCTCCTCCTACTGTTGGTTCCTGCTCACGCCTCCCAGCTGCGATCCCTCTCCTGTCCCCTACTTAATGGTGGCCGCAGTGTGGCTGCACGCAGTGGGTGTGATGCTGGCACGCCAAAGGTTTGCCTAAGGCAAGCCCGTCCGTACCCGTCTGTGACCTGACCGTGACCTGCACCAGGGACCCTGGCTCTTTGATTTCCCACCACTATGACTCAGCCACCCTCCACGCAACCAACCCCAGAAGAAACAATAACTGCCAGCTGTCGACGTCAGACACTATACTGCCGACACTGCTGCTGAACTTTCTCCAACCTCAGCTGCCCCTCGGCCATGGCACAACCTCTGGATGCCAGTGCACCGGAACACTTGAGGTGCATCATCCTCAACGTGCGCTCCCTGCACAAAAATGCAGTAGAGATCTGGGCCCTCCTCAACACCCTTTCTCTAGACGTCACCTTCCTCGCGGAAACGTGGACCAACTCCACCCCGAAATAGCCACCGCAAACCCCGGCATGTACAAGATCTAGAGGACGGACTGCCCCAACCACCCCGGAGGAGGACTTGCAATTGTGTACAAGAACTCTCTCCTACTCACCACATTCAGCACAAGCTTGTTACAACAGTGATTAAAGGTCCAGGAATCTCAGGCCTATATCTTTATTCATAATTGTCGACAGAATGCAGGAGCCATACTCGAAGCCCTGGACCATAAGGAGCTTCAAAAATTAGCAAAATGAGTTTGAGAGTGAGTATGTATTCCTTTCCTTTGAAATGAATTGATGATAAGGGTAAATCCTTCCTTACTTTGGTTTGGTCTTAGCAAGAGTCATAGCCATATCTCATCCATTCTTTAATAATTCAGTTCGGTTACGTTTATCCAAATTTTGTTTATTGAACAAAGAGGAAAGAAAGCCGACACGTGTTTCACCCTAAATGGCAGATTGCGCCAGGGCTTTCTCAAGTCTAATTAATTTGTTTACATTTTCTAATTTCCTCTGTTTTTTTCAAATGCACAACAGTAATTTGTATCACTTTCAAGTTTTTGGTATAAATAACTCGTCAGTTATTCCTAAGTCCTCCGTATAATGTGGTGTTCGGCGAAAGTCGTGCATTTGAAATATCAGAGGAAATTAGAAAATGTAAAGCCCCTTTGGACGGACCACCACTGCACACACTTCTCCTTCAGAAAAAAAACATTGCTCACAAACCTACACCACACCCTGTGAAGGAATTGGGGCAAGACGACAGAGGAGCAACTCATCTCCACCCTCAACTTCAACCCCCCCCTCTCACCACTACCAATGTTAACTCTGCAGCCAACAAACTCCACAGATGGATCTCCAAGTGCGCAGGCAAGCTTGTCCCCCTCCAGAAAACCGACAGACAGCCCCCCCATGAAAGCCACCTGGTTCACCGCCGACCTCCTTAAATCTAGACGCACATGTAGGCGTCTCGAGAAATCTTAGAGAAACATCAAATATTCTGAAGCACGGACCACAATCAAGAAAGCCATGACAGAATACCACCGACACATCAGATCAACCAAAAAGACCTTCATCCAGGACAAAATCCTTGCCAACTCCAGCAACTCGAAGGAACTCTTCAGCATCATCCAGGAATTCACCAAACCCCCAAGCGAAGCCTCAGACATTATCCCTTCCCAGGACCTCTGCAACAAAATCAGATTCTACTTCCATCTAAGGATCAAATTCCTCTACGACAACTTTAACAAAGCTGACTCCTGACACCAAAACCATGCCCACCGCCAGTAATGCCAGCCAGCCCACTATCTCCACCTGGACCCCGGTCACCACCAAAAACACCACCACAACTGTGAAAAGCATTCACTCAGGAGCCCCCATGAACCCTGCCCACTGCACATTTTCCACAGAGTCGCCACTGTGTAAATTAAATGTAAATGTGTGTGTCTTGTAAAGCGCACTGCTACCCTGAGGCGTCCTGGCGCTATAGACCGCTGGGGAACCCGTCCTGGCTTTCCCTGTGAGATGTTCCCTCCTGGGTATCTCCAAGGTGAAACCAGGCATCCCCGGCGTTTGTGGGGGGCCGTTGTGGAGATGAGGCAAGCTAATGCCCAGAGTTGCCAAATGTGATCCCTGGTTAGAGTAGGCACTGAGGCGAGAATTATCGAGTCCGCTGACCCTGGTTCACGACCCTGTCGCGTCGGGAATTGTACCCTGGTCCCGGGCCGTCCTCTGCGTGTGCCACCTCTAACCAGTGAGCCACACCACTCCACTACCACTGGCATTGCACCCTAGCTATGCCCACCTTCAATGACACCTTCAAATCAGGCACATTCCCTGATGAATGAAATTAAATGAAATGAAATGAATGAAATGAAATGAATAAAATGAAAGCGGATTTAGAAAGCGCGTGGTTGCCCGGGAGAGTCCCAGCGCTAAAGGAGCACAGATTTCTGTGAGGGGAGTACTGTATTAGGAATTCTGGGTGAAAAGAAAGGTTTTGAGGAGTTTGCGGAACTTCAAGTGGAGGGGCTCGGTTCTAATCTGAAGGGGCAGTGCATTCCACAGGGTTGCTGCATTGACGGAGAACCGACGTCCTCCTGTCCGAGCCCTCTTCACTCTGGGGACATTGGCTAGGTACTGATGGTCTGAGGGGAGTGCCCTGTTGGCCTTATAGGGGCACACAAGGCTCCTTAAAATGAGGGGTACATTGCCATGTAAGGATTTGTGTACAATGCACAAAGATTTGAACTTGATCCTCTGGCGTATTGGTAACCAGTGGAGAAAACTAAGGGCAGGTCTAGCTGAGACCTTAACAGATGATCCTGTTAGCAGCCTGGCTGCGGAGTTTTGGACCTGTTGGAGTTTGTTAATGGTGGCTTCTGGGGCACCCAAATAAAGGGCGTTACTGTAATCCAACCTTGAGAGGATTAGCCCTTGGATGAGGAGTTTTCTCGACTGTGGGGGTAAAAGGGGGAGGACTTTCCGGACTGAACGGAGTAGGCCAAAGCATGTGCCAGACGATTTTTTGGCTTGACTTCTGAAAGAGAGGTCTTGGTCGAGCCAGACTCCGAGACTTTTGACTTCGTTTTTTGGGACGGGCCATGCCCCCATACAGGCGGGCCAGATGGAATCCGCTAAGAGTGTCTGCTTATGGCCTAGGAGCATGAGCTCAGTTTTTCCTCCATTTAGTTTGAGTAAGGATTTACTCATCCAGTCATGGATTTCTGATAGGCAGGAATGGATTTTGCCTGGGCACTGGTCTGATTGAGTAATTGAGACGTCTTATTGCGTGTCGTCCGCGTAAGTGACAAGTTTGATCCCGAAAGGAGTAACCACGTCTTCCAGCGGGGACATGTACACGTTGAACAAGGTAGGGCTCAATGAGGAGCCCTGTGGTACCCCACACGGGAGAGGGATTGAGTGGGAGCGGGCGTTTCCTTCCCAGACCTGGAAGGTTCGATGTTTAGAAAAGATGTTACCCATGACAGAGCTGAGCCCGCGACTCCCAGATTAGAGAGGCGCTGGATTAAGATGCGGTGGTCAACCGTGCCAAAGGCTGCACTAAGATCCAGGAGGATCACGGCCACTGTGCCTCCTGAATCTAATATGCGCCTCGACTCTTCAACCACCGCTATAAGGGCATTGTCTGTGCCCTGGCCTGGGTGGAAACCTGTTTGTGAGCTGCTCAACAGCTCATTATTTTCCAGGAAGGATGACAGTTGCTCGTTGGCTATTTTCTCAGCAATCTTACTAAGTCCCGGGAGAAGAGAAATCGGCCGGTATTTGGCCAGCTAGAAGGGGTCCAACTGTGGCTTTTTTAGTAATGCTTTTATGATGGCCTTTTTCTAACGGGGGAACCGTACCTTGGGAAAAAGAGGCATTAATTAGATCGGTGGCCGGGGGGCGATGGTAGATGTAATGAATTTTAGGATATGCATGGGGGCGGGATCGCTGGGAGATCCGCTTTTTATGGATGTCAGGACTTTTTGGAATTCTTCCCTGGAAATTATGGCGAAGGAGTCCAGGTATGGCCCGGGTAAAGGGGTCCTGGGACTACTAAATTCGAGTTGATGGTCACTTTGAGGTAGGGATTTTAAGATATTTTGAATTTTAGTGTGAAAGAAGTCTGCGAGCTGGTTGGATTTGGCCCCTGGGGTGTCCGAGACAGACGGAGGATTAGGGACTTTCAAGAGTTCTTTCAGTATCCGATAGGTTTCTCTGGAGGAGTTAGAGGAAATTCTGATTTTCTCCTCTAAGAATGCAGCCTGGGCAATTTCGAGTGATGTTTTGTATGATCTAATAGCTGATCTATATGCAGCTTTGCTGTGGCTTGCCCAGTCCTTCCTCCATGCAAGTTCTAACTTTTTGCAACCTTTCCTCTGGCCCCTTAATTCTGGCGTATACCAGGGCGATTTAAACACTCTATCTACTTTTCTTTCCAACTTTATTCCTTGGGAGGACGTGATCTAGTGAGTAGTTGAGCTAGCTCGCCAGGTTTTTGTCCGCTACCAAGGGGTCGGGGTCATGTAACGCGGCAGTCTGCTCCAGTCTATGAGTCCAATTCTCAAAAGGGAGTTTCGACCAGGATCTTTCCGGGTTGTGTGTAGTTGGGGCTCGAGGTGTATCTATACAGATCTGCCTGTTAAACTGAATGCGGAAGTAGTCATACCAAGGGAGTGGCAATGGGGGCATGGGTTCCAGGAGCAGGATGTTGGAGACTATGGGGTCCTAGAGGGTCCTTTAATGTGTGTAGCACCTGAATTTTTGAGGTATAGGTCATAGGATTTAAGGTCAAGCTGTAATTCGCCGCACCTTTATCTTGGAGATCGTTAAAGTAAAGGTTTAGGTCTCCGAACAGCATAAAGTTAGGTGAAGCAATGGCCAAGGGAGTAACTGTTTCTAAAAGCGAGCTTCCGAAGTGCCCTAGGCTGCCCGGGGGCGGTATACCAGGAGACCTGATATGGATTTGGTGGGAGAGATTTGAATGGTAAAGTGGGAACTCTCACAGTCGGGGATACCACTATCAACCGCCCTACAGATGTAATAATTTCTATATACTCTGGCAATTCCCCCCCCTTTGCCATTAGACCTATTTTGGGACAGGATGAGATATCCTTGGGGGAGCGCCCTGACTATGTCTCAGTCTGAGTTCGGGGACAGCCATGTCTCCGTTAGGAATAGTATATCGAGTTTATGGTCCTGAATCAGTAGATTAATCTCTAAAGCATGTTTCGGAACTGACCTGCAGTTGAGTAGGGACATCTGCAGGTGGGACCCGACTAGGTCGGCGATTTTTTTTCCGGGTGTGGGAAGGGTACAATGATGCAGTGAATATATGGACCGTCAGGCCTGTGCAGGGCGTTACATGCAGGATTTTTCCTCATTCTTAATTGAAGAAACGCATCACGAGAGTAGGTGATGTGGCCTTTGGGGGGAGCGACCAAGATTTTGGGCCCTAAGCCCGGACTAGCGCGGACGGGCGCAGATGGGCTTGCCTCTGGCGCGCGCTGCACCCGCCCTCTGCACGGACGTGAGGCGTGGTTCATGTTATAGCGCCGGGCCAAATTCGCCCGCAGCACTAGTCCGCCGACCTCGGAACTCGTCCCAAGATGGCACTCGTGGGTATGCGCCAGGATGTCAGAGCCACTGTCTCGGGGAGAGCCCAAATCGGCCCCTGTCCGCGAGGATGAGCCTGGACATAAAAGAATAATACATTCAGCAATATTTTACAAAAGTGGATGTCCTGATTCCCAGCTTCTGCCTCAGGAATCTCTGCCTCTAAGGGTGGGTGCTTGCAGTGATTGGCCCTATTTTTACTGCCGGGCCGAACTTGCCCGCAGCACTAGTCCGCAGACCTCGGAACTCGTCCCAAGATGGCGCCTGTGGGTATGCACCGGGATGTCAGAGCCCGTGCCTCAGGGAGAGCCCAAATCGGCCCCTGTCCACGAGGATGAGCCTGTGGGGAGTGCAAATGAGGTGGGTACATGGCAGATTAAGTTTAAAATTAACGAAAACTTGCCACAACAATACGTGAGTTAAAAAGCTATCAGGAGCAGAACGTAGAAAGATAATACATTCAGCAATATTTTACAAAAGTGAATGCCCTGATTCCCGGCTTCCGCCTCAGGAATCTCTGGCTCTAAGCTTCCGATAACTGGAAATGCACAGAAGTCAGGCCCGTCCTCAAGACGTCCTCTGCAGACCCAACAGATCTTAAAGACTACAGATCTCTCTCTCTCCTCCCCTATGCGGCTAAGGTCGCAGAGAAGAACTTCATTGAAGATAACTCCATCATCGACTTCCCAAGCCAGATTCTGCAAGAATCACAGCATCGAGACCACCCTCCTTGCTGCCGCAGACAACATCCCCACTCTCCTCAACTGGGGCCCCACGGCGGCCCTCATCTTACTGGACCACCCTCGACTGGATCCGCTCCGTTCTCACTGCTCAAACCCAAAGATTCAGACTCTGGTCCCTCCTTTATGAACCCAAAGAGATCAACTGCAGAGTACCCCAAGGATCGTCGCTCAGCCCCACACTCATCAACATCTACATGGCCGCCCTTCGCCATGATAGTAAGACAGCATGGACTCAGCATTGCATCCTACGCCAATGACACCCAGCTCATACTCTCCCTCATGAGGCAATCCAACACCACCAATCTCAGCTTCCAGGAAGGAATGAGAGACGTTGCATCCTGGATGAGCAGCAACTGTCTGAAGCTCAACTTGGAGAGGACAGACTTCCTCATCCTATGACTCACTCCCTTAGCATGGGGCAACTCCCGGTGGCACTCCGCCCTCAGTAGCCCCCAAATCCCACTGACAACACCAGGATCCTTGGCATCATACTCGACTCCTCCCTTAACATGACCCGATAGAGCAACGCTGTCGCCCCTCGTGCTTCAACACCCTCTGCATCCTTTGCAAGACTTTCAAGTGGGTTCCCCCCAAATCCCAAAAGACCGTCACCCTTGCACTCATAACCAGAAGACTGTACTACGGAAACACCCACTATGCCAGAATACACAAAAATCCAGACAATCCAGAACACAGCTGCCAGGCTCGTCCTCAGCCTCCCACAACATGAACATATCTCCCAGCACCTAGAAGACCTCCACTGGCTCACAGTTGAGAAGAGAGTAACCTTCAAGATACTCGCTCACACCTACAAATCCCCCCTAAACACCGGACCCCAATACTGCAACAAAAGAGTCTCCTTCCACGCACCCACGGGAAACCTATGGTCCGCCCACCTCACCGAAACCCCGTGCATCCATAGATCCAGAACATCTGGAAGAGCCTCGTCCTACATTGCGGCTAAGACCTAAAACAAACTCCCGCTTGACATCAGACATTCCCCCACTCTGTACGCCGTCAGTAAAAGCCTCAAGACCTGGCTCTTTTACTGACTTGGAGCTGCGAGACATTCTCCCGACAGCACCTTGAGACCCTCACAGGTGAATAGCGTGCTTCATAAATCCCTGATTTATTGATTCATTGTTGGAGTGGGCCTGGGATAGATAGTGTGTTGCACCATATAAGGGTGCTGTGGGCTGGGTGGGGTTTCGCTTGGGAATTATCCCCGTGTACATATTCTTCATATTATCGCAACAGGAGTGGGTCCCGTACTGCTGGTAACATTTACAAATGTGATTTATATCCAAATGTAGATGTTTGGGTCCGTTGGGATGCTGGGCAGATCGCCACCATCCACATGGTGGTGGCGATACGCCCAACATCCTTCCCCGCCCGCCACCCAATTCCCCCAACCATATTAGTATGGCGGGGGTACCGCGGTGGACGGGAAGAGCGTCCACCGCTTTTCCGCCTGGTCGACACGTCGACCAGGCGGAAAAGGGTTTAAAATGGTGGCGGTGTCTGCTAGACACTGCCATCTATGGGGAAACATCCTAAAGAACGATGTTTTTATAACGAGTTGCCTAAACAACGAATTCTAAACAACGACAAATTCTAAACCACGACCACATAAACCACGACTTCTAAACACAACGACTTACATAAAGCACGAGTCTCTCTCCTTTGCACCCCCCTCCCCCCTTCCCCCCGACCATACACGCTCATGTCATCCTGCCAGGATGCTAAAATGTTGTGGGAAAAAAAAAATCACGAGTGTCTCTTCTACGCCCGCCTCCCCCGCACCCCTCCCCCCCCCCCCCCCCCCCCCCCCCCCGACTAGACACGCTCATGGCCCCCTATTACTCACTCGGGAAAAGGAAAGCGGAAACTGTGGATATGCAGAAGATGCAAAGGTCTGCAATGAGTCACTGACAATAAACAACCCCAGAAAATCAAAAAGAACAAAGGTCGCCCTTAACTCTTTAGAACTTCAGCAGGCATTCAATGGCGAAGCAAAGCGTGAGAACTGTTTAAAATGCTGTGTTTATGTTGGTTTTGAAGAGAAAATTATCAAGGTAGTCTGAATAGAAATTACGCTTACATCCCTCGTGGTATAAAGATCATTTATTGAGTAATACATTTCTTAAGTGCAGCCAAAAGAAAAAGCGGTCTGTTTAAAGATCCAAAGAACATCCAGCCTTATTCAAAACTAACTTTAAGTAACTATAACGTGTTGATTTTTACACAACCTGTGTGGAACCGGCCTGAACAGATAATTGTGATGCAACACTACCATCTAGTGGCCCAAAGTTTTAATTGGAAAATACTTTAATTAAAGGATTATTCACTACAAAAATTAATATAATATTACGTTTTATTAAAATGTCAGATGATGTGTATTTAAAAGAACACAGTGACAAAAAATGGTAAGGAGCAATTGATAGATTTTTCGTGGTAAAGAAACTCGTTGTTAACTAAGTAGTGGTTTGGGATTGCTCGTTGTTTCGCCTTCGTGGTTAAGGAATTCGTTGTTAAGACAGTCGTTGTAAAATCATACATCCGCCATCTATATCAGGATGCAGGCGGGAGGCACTTTCCATGGTGGCGTTGCTTCCACAGAAAGGCATGCAGATTTTGAAGTTGGGGGCCCGTTGCGGGCCCCCAGGATGTTGGGGTTGGGGGGACACATAGGGGGTACCTATGGTACCCCCCTGTATGTTCATTCACAATGTGGCAGGCACAACATGAATTGTTGGCATTGCGGTGGGTGATGCTGAAAGTACCGCCCGGCTCAATGTTAAAAATGCAGGATGCGCCCGCCAGTGTGGCGGGTGCATCCTAATCCCCCACACGGGACCGCCGCACTTACGGCGGGCGGCCCCTTTCACGTCAGGACCGCCCGCCATCCTAATGATGCCCAATGTTAATATTTTATTGATTATTTAAATGTGTTGAAAAAAATGATTTTTACATACATCTTGTGTGAAGTCCCTTCTGTGCTGCGACGGATAATTGAATGAGTGCGTTTCCAATGCTTTACACGTTGCCTCTGAATTAATCCTGAATATTCAGTTCCAAGCTACCCAAGGGTTAGCTCAGGTAATACAGCAAGTGCCATTTGATGGGAGTGGTAAATTCTGCTTGGCTGGATCATCGTCTTAGCCAACCAGAAAGCCATTGCTTCCAACAACACCCATGAGAGATAGAGAGGATCCTCATCGGGTAATCCAAGACCACCAAATGTGAACTGATAATAGATAGGATATCTTTCCAGTTAGAGGTAATTGATTTGGGAGCTGAGAAACATAAAAAATCCAATAATTTGTGTATCAGTTAATGCAATGGATAAGGAAACACATTTACAAAAAAGCATGTGATAAGAGAGCTTACCAGATATGGGAAGGATTTTCAATATTATACCCTATACATTATTCCAAAATTACACAATAACAGGAGATTCAAACTAAACATGTTTTAGTGATTGAGCTAATAGCTTTCAATGCCAGCATAATAGAGAATCTAAAAGTTTTGCTTTAAATGATTTATGAGAGATCCTACAATTGTTAAACTGAATAAAAAGCAATGGGAAACCAAGTAGAAATGCTTATTGCTTTCCAAATATCTAAAGAAAAGTTGCTGAGTCTCAAAATATTACAAGTAGAATGTAAATGGATATTATCTGTTGTGTGTAATTTTCTGTAAGCCATAGATACAGCATGCAGAGATGTAGTGAAGGCATGAGTACACATTTCTGAATCTGAAGTTCCAAGGGTGGTAATTTCCCTAAAAAGAATTCAGAAGTAAATTGCATAAAATTTCTTAGTTATAAAGATCTGTTGCAGGTAGTGAGCATTTAAGCCTTAGTTCTGTAAGACTTAAAAAAGCACTATTGTTACAAATATCCCTAAGATAAAAAATATCAGCTGCTATCCATATTCGCCAGAAATTGAGTATATGGTGAACTGTTATCATTGGGTGGTGCCACAGAAATATGTTTGTGGAAATGGAAATAGGTGATTCATTTAGTGTATTTAAGTATAGGCAAATATTTTAACAAATCATTTGAAGACAACATGGATAGTCGAGCAGGTAAACGGAAAGTGAAATGAATTCCTTGTTCTATAAAAGAAAAACATTTGGGAGAATGTATTGGATCCATCTGTCTAAACCCTAGTGCCTCTTGTTTTAAACTAAAGGCTTTGTGACATTTTTCAAGAACAGGTAAACCAAATCTGCCCTCAGGAGGCCTGTGATTCCAAATAAACGGAGAGATCATTTCATCTAGCAGTTTATAAGATGTGAGGGGTAAGTGAATTGGAAAGTAGAGATATTGCACTTAGGGGCATATTTACAAGCCCAGATCGCTACCACAACATCACTTTTTTCGATGTTGTGGTGGCGATGGGGGCTTCACTTTATTCAAAAGGGGGCATTAAAACACTTAAAGTGGCTAAATGCTTCCTGGTACATAAGGCACACTTTCAAGCTATACTTGTTGTGGTGGGCATTCCACTGCAAACCCCAATGAATTTGACACATATTTAGAAGGGTGGCGTAAATTTGGGGCAGTGCCAAAATTAGGAATGGTCTTACCCTGGCACAATGAGGAGAAATGATTAATTTCTCCTCATTTTTGCTGTTTCTTTTTGTTCTTCATTCTGAAGCACACATAGAAACAGCAAAACGCCATGAATGATTGTTTATGTGCAGGATGGTGGCCCTTCCTGCATATATAAACAATCATTTGAAAAAATTACGTTCTGCAATCACTATGTGTGCTGCAATAAAATGCCATTCCAGATTGTTTATGTGCAGGAGGGTGTCTCTTTCTGCACATAAACATTTATGTTATGATATATTATGTTATGCTATTTGGCATTTGTAACACGCACGCCTACTCAAGAGTGTCCCGGCGCGGAAGCCAACTAAAAAGCAGTGAAACTGAGAAAAGCTCAACTTAATAAAACAGCAGAGTTTTCAGGTGCTTCTTAAACAGCCTGAGGTCTTGGGTGTTCCGTAGTTCAAAGGGAAGGTAATTCCAGGATACTGCGGCCATACAGGATAAAGAGCTGCCCCCGTACGGGAGAGACAAGAACGGGGAACCACAACTTAACGCTGCACGGCTGAGCACAGTTGTCTCTTGGGCTCATAGAAACTAAAGCGTCTTCTGAGATAGGGTGGACCCGTTCCATGCAACGCTCCATGAGCGAGAATGAGGGCCTAAAACTGGCCACGTCTGGCCACAGGAAGCCAGTGTAGGTCCCGAAGATGTTGTCTAATGCTAGGTCTTCCAGGAATGCCAGGCAAGACTCTAACAGCTACGTTTTGTATTGTTTGTATTTTTTTTGCTGATATCCAGGCAAGCCCATGTACAATGCATTGTCATAGTCAATGCGTGATAGGATAAGGGCTCGTGTCACCATCTCCTAGGCTGGTCTGGGGAGCAGAGGTGGGAACTTTCTAAGAGATTTCCATATGCCGAAGCACATACCAGCAAGTCTCTTTAACTGAGGAGAGAACCGGAGGTCCTCGCTGAACCTCACCCCCACATTCTTAGCCAGATTGCCGATAGACTTTGGCATGGGGTACTCTGTAGGCCAATCACCTCCCTAAAATGTGGGGGAAAGAGCCATGCAGTGGTATCTTTGACTTGTACTCATTGCACTTAAGCTGTGAGAGTGCAAGCCATTTGAAAAAGGCAGAGAGACAGTTTTTAGCGTGGTCTGGGCACAAGTCATTTTCCTTCCAGGTAAAAAGAAGCTGAGTATAATCAGCATAAGCTATGATCCTCGCTCCCATCTCCTCAGCTAAATAGATGAGGGGCGTCACATAGAGGTTAAAGCAGTCACTATAGTACAAGGGAGCCTGCATTGGCGCTAGAAAGCAAAATGAGTGCCATTGGAGGGGGAAACTCAAGGCTGCACTGTACTTTTGTTAATACGGTGCAGCCCTTTAGTGTAATCTTTTTAAATAATTTGGGGTGTCCACACTGATACAGTGATTCCCTTCAGGGCCAATGAGGGCTTTCAGGTACATAGGCCAAGTTTCCCATTTGTCCAACAGTCTCCTTATGTTCTTAAACTGGAAAGATCTAAAGTACTCCAGTAAGCCGGGGCTGGCGATTCCACCCTTTGCTATGTTTCTTCTTAGCTTTTTCTATCCGATGTTGACCCCTTTGGCTGCCCAAAAAAAACTTGATCGCTCCACCTGCAGCTTTTTAATTTGCTCTTCTTAAAACCCTTAAGGATGGAGTTAAATAAATCGTGGGCCTGAGGATGGACTGAAAGGGGGCCCCAAAGAACAAGGTTAAAAAATATCCCATCCAGGGCAGAATTGGACTACCCGCAGTGAAGCACTGAATGGATCTTGGGGCCTTCGCCTCCTCCATACCCCTAGGAAATTTGCTTGATGAGAACTAAAAAAAAAAAAGAAAAAATATGTTGCAGCCCAGCGTTTTAAGAAGTGGCAGCATACAGCGTTACGCCAAGATTTCTAATGCCACACTCTGCCACTTCTTTTGTAAATATGCCCCTTAAAATGATTGGAGTGGATGAGGGATTTTTATCTTTCAGTCATGCCCCCTCATCTTTTGTCTTCTATGATCTCCCTGGAACACGGTCAAGCCCTTCCTGACCTTTCGAAGTTGGAGTAAAAACGATGATAAAGCATACCACTAACAGAATGTGTCAGGGTTACATATAAAAAAAGGAATGTTGTCCTTTCCCACAATTATTAACGTGGTGAGTAGGTGTGGTAGGTGCGTTTCCTCATCAGAGTAAGTGTTGTGAGATTAGGAGGGATACTCTTTAGGCAGTGGTAGTCTTGTCTTGTGGGGATGTATCCCTCCCATTTTCTTTTCTCTGCTTCGGAAGGAACTTGCCACCCTTTAGAACTGGTTACTGTGTTACACTTCTGGATCCTTCTTTTCAAGCCATTATTGAATATCCTAGTAAATGAAAATGTATAAAAGGCAAAGATAATTCCCCATTTTGAACCACCAAAATTAAAAACAGATAATACATGAAATAAATACTGCCAAAGAACTTTACCAAAGACTTTCTCAGACCAACTGATGATGCCGTGCAGGGCCTGAAAAATCCGGACTGGCTTCAATTATATGAAATTAAAGACTGGTATTAGTGACAGAATATCTATTTTTCATAAAGCCAGGTTGATCTACATGGATTATAAGTGAAAACAAGAGGAGTTAATCTGGTGTCAAGAATTTTCACATAAATTTAACAGTCTTGGTGTGAGGAGGAGCTTGCTTTCACCCCCGTAATAGACCCCCGCCGGGGTTCTCAGGACGTGTTACCGCCCGCGGACCCAGACAGCCAAGGTTTTAACTAACCCAACCTACTCTTCCTCACAGGCGCACCAAGGGGAGAACACCTACCAATGGGAGGAGGCCTGGGGAAATAGAAAGGCGGACCCGACGGGATGAGAGGCGTACCCGGAAGACGCCAGAATCGAAGAGGACAGCACGCCGCGTAAATGTAAAATGTAAATTGATACTTGTATAGCGCACTACTCGACCCATAAGGGTCTCAAGGTGCTTGTACGAATACCGCTGTGGAACTCATCCTGGCTTTCCCTGTGAGGCGTCCACTCCTGGGCACCTCCAAGGTGGAGGCCAGGCATCCTTAGTGTTGTGGGGGCCGTTGTGGAGATTAAGCAAGCTATTGCCCAGAGTTGCAGAGTGGGACTCCATGATTGGAATAGGCACCGAGGCGAGAATAATCAGGTCCGTGGAATTTTGAGCCCAAGACCCGCCGAGGCAGGGAATTGAACCCTGGTCCCGGGATAGACCTCTGCATCAGGGTCTGCCACTCCAACCATTGAGCCACACTTCTCCACTAGGAACCTCGGAGACCCTGCAGCAGAGGACGGCTGAAACCCACAAGGACCGACCAGAGACCAGCGATATCCCCAAGGAGAACGAGGACGACATCTCTGCCGACGCCGAGGCCTGATCAGAGGATTGGTGGACTCCCCCGGAGGACGCCTGTATGCCGCCGTAGCTATCGAGAGTTACGGCTTCCGTGATACGTGGCTCGGGACCGGGGGGGAGGAAGGGCCGGTTGTTGTGGGCAAGGGGCACGGGGGATTTGTACGTTTAATTTCTCTTTTACTTGCTTGGGGAGGAAGCGGGCGCACAACTAAGACACTGTCAGCCTTGGCTCACCGCGACCACATTGCTCTGCAGAATTAGGAAGTACAAGCTTATTTAGACTCGTGAACCTGAAGTAAGGGACAAGCCTGTTCCTTTTTTTCTTTTCTTTAAACACTTCCCCGCCTTTCAACCCCTACCTTCTAGACAGCCCTTAGTTAGGGTGCACCCGGTGTTTCCACCTACTCTGGTGAAGGTTCTCTTGCAGACATAAGACCCTGTGACAGCTTACTTACCGCCTCTTATTTCTTTTCTCTACGGTACCCGGGGAACGTCATCACCACCCACCTGGAGAAGAAGAAACTGACGGAGACGCTCCAAACACCACCCAAAGCTAACCATTACGGAGTCTGCTCTACATTTTTTTTCCTTTGTGCATTGTATATTGAATAAAAACACCAACATAGATCCACGTTTAAGACCTCCTAGCTTCTTTTTCCGCCCATCCCTCTCACACTTGGTTATTGAATGAAATATGGCAGTAGTGACTTTGGGGTAATCTTTATTAGGTTTGGGGAGTGAAATAATCAAAGCTTCAGTAAAAGATTCTGGAACCATTCCAACAGTACTAAATTCAGTAAATAGCGGATTTAAGTAAGGGCCAAGGCCAAGACAAAATGCTTTATAGAATTATTCTGGAGTACCATCTGAGCCCAGAGATTTCCCTGATTGTAATGTCTTCATTGATATCTGAATTTCATATTTGGAAAAGGAAAATCTAATTTAGACCCGTAATCTTGGGATATAATTTGAAGTTGTCAACACTCTAAAAAGTCATCAATGCAATGGTTTCCTACTGATGGAGGTTTACTATACAATGAAGAATGAAAATGCAAAGATAGTTGACAATGTCCTTAGCAAAAAGTGCTATTTTCCTATTAGCATTGTGAACTGCATGAATTTGAGATTTATCTTTTCTGATACACACATAAGTAGCAAGTAATTTTCCAGATCTGTTAGCATTGAAATAGTGTTTAGTCTTAATATTTGAAATCTGTATACGAGTTTGTTATGCATAAAAGAAATTTATATTCACAACAAAGCATTTTTAGTGGAGTTCTATAGCTACTGACATTAGAAGTGATAAACAAATGCTCAAATGTAGCTACATGTTTTTCTAAATCAGAAGGTTTAGTCAAAAATAATGTATATTCATGTGCCACTAATGATATTGCTTAACCCCTAAAATATGCTTTAAATGTGTCCCAATGAACAGGATTAGATTTTGCACCTTCCATATGGTAGAGGAAGTAATAGTCTATAGCTGAAATTATTTTAAACCAATTGGTTTAATTTAGAATATTATCAACATTCATATGCCATGGGAATTAAGAGGTATGTAGTGAAGCTAGTTGTAAATAGATGAACCACATTGCATGAACTGAAACATCCTTGTTTCCAATGATAGGGTCAGATAGTGAGTAGATTACAATTGGTGAGAACAAAAAAGTAATCAGTTCTTGAATATGAATTATAAAGAGGAGAGAAAGAAAATGCTTTATGCGCAGTAAAGTGTAAGCCTCAAATGTCCACACGTTTCGTAGTTTTAAATAAAGGTTTGAGCTTATGAAAAGCCTCAGAGGAGGGCCTGAATTCAGGTGAAGATATTCTGTCTTATAAAGGGTCAAGTATTAGGTTAAATATACCTTCAACTTAAATGAAACTTCACCAAACCTGACAACTTTAGAAATTATATTGTTATAAGAAGTTGGACCATTGGCTGTAGGACCATAAATAATGAACACATTTAAAAATGTATTATTCTATTTAATTGTAATCATTAACAACCTGCTAATGGTATCTGAACATTTGTCAAGTATCATAAAAATATATTTAAATATATTTTTTATAAAACAGAAATGCTACTCTGCTCTTTTTCCCTATAGCTGAGGAGGAAAGAATAGACCAACCCTCTTTGTATTCATATATGATAAAAATACAATCTTCTACACGTGTTTCATGAAGCAAACATATATCTGCCTTTTGTCTAGGCAGATAGTGTACATTTTTTTTAACTTTAGCTAGATTAATTAAACCTTAACTTTAAGAGAAACAATTGTAATGTTAATTCATTATGCCTTAATTGTGAACAATTTAAGGAACAATAGACAGAACAACCATTGCTCAATGAGAATTAAACTGATAGAAAAAAACAGACAGAGGAGAAAAAGTAAGTATGTGGATAAACAGAAAATAGATTACAGAAAAACATAAATAAAAGTTTGGAATCGCTCACACACATTCGCAAGAACAGTCAAGCAAAAGGAGTGACGTAAGCCATAGTTAGCACAAAGGGGTTACAATAGAATCATCAATTTAAAGACTCATTATTATCCATGGATAATGGGAAATTATTGTTTTTTCAAATAAGTTGGGAGATCATCAGAGCCATGAAAGGATTTTGAGATGCCACCTTAAAATAGTGAATAGCAGAAGGGTTCTTAAAGGTCATACCAGAACTGCATAGTCCCGGTTTACTGCACTAAATGTTCATATTAGTTAACTGTTTCCTTGAAAACTTCTTGATGAATAAAGATTCTATGGTCATCAACAACAAGAGAATTAATCTCTCTTGCTGCCTTCCTAATCATGATCATGTGACTATGTCCCAACATTTGACAAGGTTTACTTTGATGAGGTTTGAGGTGTGATGGAATCCTCTGAGCTTTATCAATTTCAAACATTTCTGTGAACTTAAGATGCAGAAGGTTAGGTAATACATTTGTTCAATATATCCTGCAGTCTTTAACTTCAATAACTTAAAGTAAATTAAAAGTCTGTAAACTACCTGATCTATTGGATTTTCCAAGCACAGTAAATGTTTATTCAAAGTTGGAGTTTGGACAACTGCAGGCAGTAATTGGTCAAGATTAGATTTATTATCTTGAATTGTGATTGTGTTATCTGAAACTCTCATAGATAACCCAGCCATACCTTAAAGGACATTTTTAATTTGTGAGGCAATATTATCAATATTGGCTCTGACAGCTTGCAATTCTCATAATATTGTAAATAAGGATGGATCAGCTGAATCTACAATTTTTGACTTGTGGGGTGTTTGAGAAATTTCTTGTTTACGCTCATTGCTGTATTTTTTCCTTCCATAACTATAAAGAATCATTAACTGACCTTCAAATTTAGAATATATAAATGATAAAGCTCAGTATGAAAACACCCACTAGTGAAAGTGGGGTAGGAGGACCTTGCGTATTTTCAGTCCCCTACAACCTGAAGGTTTACATGAAAACTCAATGAGGGAGTTTTGCAAATGGACAGACATCTTCACATCTCGGTGTTCACCATGACTTTTAGTGCTGGGATCTTGTCCGCGCTGCAAAGATAGCATGACCGGCTCCACGCACTTTACCAGAGGGCTCTGCTTCTCTGCTGCCACTCGAGTCGATTTCTACCGATGTGGCACCTTTCTTATTGTGAGCGGTCGCGAGAGCCTGTGTTGAAAACATCTCACCGGATGCCCTCCTAGTGCTTGAAAATTGTGCTAGAGGATGCCAATTCTTGCTCACGCTCACCAACTTACTGTTGGCAAGCCACGTGTGATAGAAAGCCTCCACCACACAGCAGCTGGCAGAGTTTGGCCGTAACTTCGCAGTAAAAGTGTAACAGGGAGTGACGAAAATTCTGTGACCTCTGCCAGCGAAGCTGGATTTGTCACCCACCCCTAGTATACAGGTGCAGCAGCTAAATCGAGCTGTAGGAGTTCTCTAGGCCCAAGCCTTGCCTTATGAATGCAGCAGCGATGTAGTGAAGGAGCATATGTTGCTGCAGGCAGACCAGCAGGCTTCAAATGTGGAAGAAATGCATGCAAAAACATCCAAGAAGGTTGTTCAGGCATTAAAACTAAAAAGCACAAAGAGGTGAGCCTTTAATAAACACGTTGCCATTGAATCCAGGCATGACGGGAGCTAGCAGGGAGCATCCATCTTATCTCAAGCGAATGGTGCTTTGATGGGGTTTTGTAGAAGGTCTGGAAGTTATTATGTTATGTTAATATGTATTTATAAAGCGCCAAATCACCAACGTTCTCTAAGCGCTAACACATTGACCCAGAATCCAGACGTCCCCTACTGCCAGCTGATCAAACAAAGGTGGGGAAGCTTATCCAAATGCCTCAGTAAACAATACGCTGTGATTGTGTTTTTAAGAGGAAATGCTGTGACAAGAATAGTTATTGTACTGTGGATCTGGAAAAGACTTTCCAGATTGGCTGACAAGGACAGTGAAGAGGAGGTTTTTGAGTTTTAGTTCCAGTCATGCCTCCAATCTTCTTAATCTACTATTATACAGACATCAGCTACTGAGGTAGGCATGGATATAGGCAGATGATCTAAATTGTCAACATGCTGGCTCTATTCTTATTCCAAAAAATTCACAGTCAGTGTTTGCCCTTTCGCCTGACCTTACCTTCGGTTTCACATGGACTCTGAAACGGACCTAGCCCTGGTCCTAGCTCTCAGTAAAGAACTTATGCCATACTCTGATGTCACAAGCCCAGGTACTAGATAAACACATTTCCAGACCTTGAATGAAAAAGAATGAGGACAAATGAATCAATCTAAATGTGAATTGAGGGGTGTAAAAGCATTGCTGGACCCAGAAAAGCAGGTTGATAAAACTGGACAGATCATAGTTGCTGTGGGTGGTATCCCACTAACCCCACCCACGCTCATGTGCGGGGTACCACCTTTGGCAACTTGTAATTAGGGCCTAGCAGTGGAAAGGTTAAACACACCCAATCCAACCTCTGTGTGTGTGTTCACTACCCCTCTGGGGTCCAGTCCCAAATCCTGCCCTAATTCTGCCTGAGCTTCTCTGTGCATGGAACCCACTTCCTGTGAATCAGTCTGTGAATTGAACCTTTGTGAATGGGCCATGAGCCTTAGCATTCAAGGTCATTCTTAGATGATGCAATCATTTCTAGACTCTCTTCTGTTCCAATGGTTTTTTATTTCATCTCAAAAACAGACTTGAGCAATAACATGTGCACAGAAGGGTTAAAAGAGGGTAAAGTGTGCGCCGGTGCAACAAAGGAGGATGGGCCCTTCATCCCTGGTCAGGAAGTGGAGGACCAGTGGCGGCTCCTCCGCAAGGGTGGAGAAGCGTCACCCTTCCACCAGGGTCAGAGGCAGCAAAGGTTAAATAAAACAATGTGCTTGCCTCATTTTTTTTGCATTTGCTGGCTCTGAGCCAGCACTGCTGGGAGGGACGCAGTGAGGCATGGGGGGGGAGTGCTACATACACTCCACTCTCTAAGTGCGCATGTGTGTTTGGCCGGCCATCTCGGGCCGACCGAAACATGCATGCACACTTAGGTTTTCTCCAGCCTGGCTGCATTGAGCAGTAGGGCTGGAGAAACCCCCACAGACTTCCTGGTCTGAGCAGGGTGTCTTCTCAGCCAACTCAGACCAATCCCTGTGTTGCTAAGCAGCACAGGGATTGGCTGGAAGTTTGTACCAAGGGGCTGCTGGGACCCAGCAAGAGGAGAGGCGGCAAACGCGACGCAGGATGCTGCCGGCAGTAAAGGTCGGTTTTATTTTTTATGTATTTATTATTTACATCCTCACCACCCACAAGCACGACCCCCACGCACTCCCCCTCCCACCCCACCACCCTTAATTTTTGGCACCCTCCACAGTGGACTATAACTATTCTAATTCTAAGGTTCCTTGGCTCCATAACCCACAGGGCCCCGGTGCCTCTGCACCAGCTGCACCACTGACAGCTCCACCCCGACCACAGGCACCATGAATATAGGATATACAGGGGCATACATACAGGAGAATGAATACAAAGCATACAGGGGCATGCATAAAAGGCATACAGGGGCATGCATAAAAGGCATACAGGGGCATGCATATTGGGCAGACAGGGGCAATGCGTACAGGGGAATGCATAAAGGGGCATTAATGCAGGACATACAGGGTCATGCATGCAGGGCATACAGGGGCATTGATACAGGGGATATAGAGGCATGCATACAGTGCATATAGGGGCATGCATACAGGACATACATACAGGGACATGCATAAAGGAGCATTATTGTAGGACATACAGGGCCATGCATGCAGGGCATTCAGGGACATGTATACAAGGCATACAGCGGCATGCATACAGGGCATATAGGGCATGCACACAGGGCATAACGGGCATACATACAGGTCATACAGGGGCATGCATACAGGGGCATACATACAGGGGCATGCATGCAGGGCATAAATAATAAATACATTCAGTCTGTTATCCATAAAAATCCTCGTAAGGGACTTGCCTGTACCTCAGAATCATACCACAGGGCGTGTAGACCTATTTTGGCAAGCTCCTGTTTGATAAAAACAAACCAGGGAATTTTTGCTGCACCATTATAACTTAACACTTCCTTAAGCTCTAGCCTATAGTTCAGCAGTTCTGGCATTGTCCAGGGCCTGCGCCAGAACCTAAGGGGTTTTAGTGCTAGCTCATCCTTTATGGTACTCAATCCGAGGACTAGCCTCAGCGGAAGAAGCAGTGTGCTTTGGGGGAGAGCCAGTAGCTGTCAAATTAATTTGTTTTCAGTTTTTAAAGTTTCGGACCTACATGAGTGCCCCCAGAGCTCCCCACCATAAAGTACCGCTGCCCTCGCCTGGGTTTTATAAATCTGCAGCGCGGGGCTCACCGGTTTAAATGATGATGTATTGGACAGTTTAAAAATTCCCCCCACCAATTGGGACAACTTCAGTTGGGATTTGACTTGTTGGGGGCCCCAGGGCAAGTTTTCATTTATTGTGACCCCCAAATACAGGAACGTCTGAACCCTTTCCAACCTTACCGATCAAAAAAATGGCGTTGTGTGGGTAGATATCGGCGGATTAAAAATCATAAATTTTGTCTTGTCTGCATTGATCTCCAATCCCCGGCATTGACAAAAATCCACGAACCCATCAAATACACGTTGGATCCCCATTGGAGACTTGGAAAGCAGGAGCGTGTCGTCTGCAAACATATTCGCCGGCACCCTCCTGCCAGCCAGCCTAGGTGCATTGTTATTGGGGACCGCATCCAGATGCGATATTACACCATTAACGTAGAGGCAAAACAGGGTCGGTGCCAGTACACACCCCTGCCTCACCCCCTCGTAACTGGAAATCTGTAAGACAGCGCACCATTCCTCCCGCATCTGACCTGGGCATAATTCCCTTCATGCAGCCTCATCAATACCCTCAGGTATTTATGCGGGACACCCAACTCCTGGAGCACCGCCCAAAGTTTCCCCCTAGGCACTAAATCAAAGGTGGACTGGAGGTCCACAAACACCATGTAGAGGCTGCCACCCTCTATTTCCGCCGTTTTCCAATAAAGTAAAATGAGGCGAAAGATCTGATCCATGGTGGATGTGTTCCTCCTAAACCCAGCCTGGAGCGGACTGAGGACATCATGTTCCTCCATCCACTCCTGCAGACGATCCAAAATAAGCAGTGAGAAGATTTTCTGAGAAACATCGATGAGGCTGATGGGCCTGTAGTTGGCTGGGAGGAGAGGAGAGCGCTTCTTATAAATAGGGACTATCTCTGCTCCCAGCCAAGTACAGGGTACTTCCATACCTCTTAGGACTGCATTAAAAAGAATACAAAAATAGGGACCCCAAATCCTAGGTTTATTCATAAAAAGGTCACCAGGGAGTTGGTGAAGGCCAGGTGCTTTTCCCAGGGCAAGTTTCCCTATGGCATGACAAACCTCCTCTACGGTGAATTCCAGCTCATCTAGCTGGGCAGTTAAAATTACAGGTGCCAACAAAGTTTCCAAGCCCCGTACTGCTGAGTATAGGGCCTTAAAGTGATCCTCCCAAACCCCAGATGCAATGTTAGGTTCTATAGCAGATTTTGGTTCTCCAGACCCTGTGCTGACTATTGCCCAAAATCTCCGTGCATCCCTGGATTCCAAGGCGGACATTAAATTTGTCCACCTAACCATGTCCCACTCTTTCTTAGCGTTATTCGTTATTTCCTTATAAAATGATCTCAGAGTGTGGATTTTATTTTTGTCACTCCCTTCCTTCTTAGCCGTAAGCAGCTCAATTTTGGCCTTCCTGCAGGAGGCATTGTACCAAGAAGATACAGGTGTCTTTTTCCTCTTGCTAGTGACCTGATGATTGAAAACATCAGCTAGGCAGACTACCATTTCCTGATGCAGGGATTGTAATTTATCATTGAAATCTAGAACCGATGGTTGAATAGTTAGCACGTCTAGCTTCATAAGCAAGGGTAAAATTGTGTTATATAACTTAGGTAATTCATCTGGCGATTCCACAATTTTCCCCCACTCAACCCTGCGTCTGTTATTGGATAAGATCTTCCCATCTCCTAGATCTAGCAGGTCTTTACTTTCAATAGCATCAGGGCCCAAAAAATCCATCCTCTGACTAAGTGCATTATGATCGCTGTCGGCCCTACTAATTACCTCAAAATCGATGACCTTGGACCACAGCCGTTGTCTCCATCATAATATAATCGAGCCGTGATTGCTGGCCCCTTTTGTTAAAAGTACACTTTGACGGGATGTCGGAAGGGGTCCGGCCATTACAGGCCCTGATCAAGTTATTTAAAGTAAGGGCCATAATCTGAATCGCCAAAGGTGACCATGACTTAGCACAGGGCGACTTACATGGCGGAATTGCCCAATAAATACATTCATAAGAGGCAGACAGGACACTGTCTAGCGAGCTAATGAGATCCGAATTATGTACTGCAAACCATGTCTCTGTTTTCATTGCTTGTCAAAATACTATGTTAATGAGTGTTGCATTGAGTGACTAATAGAACAAATGTAACTTACAATATGCCTGGACGAAGTTTATGTGTGATGTGTCAAACATAAAGGGTAAATACCCAGCGCCCAGGACCCTCCAGCGCCTTCCTGTTTAACATGCCGTCCCTCTGGGCGCCCCTGGCTCATGCATAAAGATGGCGCCAAGCAGGCATACACTCACCTGTTACCCTTCTTGTTGTTGCTCCTGGGTTTTCTATCGGCATCCGTGAGCGTCTGCACCCACAGTACCACCTGAACACAGTTCACAATATACTCTGCTTTTTGAAAAATGCAAAGAAACAATGAAAATGCACCTGTGAAAGGCACATTTCTAATATTTTCTTTCTGTTTAAAAAAAAAAATGCAGTCAAAAACCAAATCTGGCATTGAGTATGTCTGACCAAAACCATAACTGTGTATACAATGTTTTTTTTCAAGTGGATAAAAAAGGTAATATGTTGCCCCTGACGACAGTTGTAACCAAGGTGATGAAGGGACCCAGTACCTTTAGCGATTCCTAATGTCACGCTCTCTTATCATGCACGGAAGGGTCAGGCAGTCTGTTTTTTCTGTTCACACACATAAGGGGCCTAATTTATGAAAAGGTATGCATCACTGCGTGAAAACAGCGATGCATCACTTTTCACTGCGCCCTCCCTGCGACACCAATGATGCGTCATATTTACTGTATGACGCATCATGTCACAAGGAGTTACAGATACCTCAGTATATTTCACGTAGCTGTACGCGCTAAAATTACTCATTGCTGGAGTGTGACGCAAAAGTTTCGCACCTCAATCAGTGGGTCATTACACATGGGTAAGTCCCTTGTTGATAGTGCCTGCATCGGTCTTACGCCTGCCATGAGGCAGGCGTAAAATATTGATGCATTAGTGTCCAAGAAATTACGCAGTGAAATCTTATAGATTTCACTACGTCACTTCTACGACCCTTTCTTGCATCAATACGCCCCCCTTGTATTCATTATACCTGGCGCAGGTATAATGTGGTGTAGAGGTTTACAAAGTGACGCATCTACCTGGATGCAACACTTTGTAACTATGGCGCAACAAGGCAAATGTTTTATGACGCACCAGAGGTACAAAAGAAACACAAGGGCTCTTAAATAAGCCCCAAGGTGTGTGGCTCTGGGCCAGAACAAGGTCAGCCTCGGCTAAAGCACAAGACCTTCTCCAGAGTTATGGCAGCAGGCCTGGCTGGGTCATCTCAGGCCACCCTGCACTGATATCAGCCCCTGGGACAGTGGCACACCTGAAGAATGCCAGGGGGTCCTGGCTGGCTCATCTCAGCCCACCCTGCTCTGATATCAGCCCCTATGCCAGCAGCACACCTGAAGAATGCCAGAGTGGCACTGGTGGGTCTTCAGTGGGGTGAGCAGTCCACATGTCCAGAGACACAACACGAGCTGTGCTGATAGCTGCATTTCAAGTCAGAGGCACCGATACAAGGGCAGTGACGATGTGTTCAGGCGGCTCCAACAATACAATAAGGCAGATCTGTGCTGTGAATCATATATGGGATAAAGTACCCCCTGCCACACTTTGTAAGGTGATTGCACGCCCTGGAGGAGTTGGTGACAGTACTTTTCAGTGACTTTCAGTGACTTTATGTACAATACATGGTGTGAGAATTTGAGTTAATGATTAAAGGCATTGTTAACCCTTTTCAATCAATGAACCAAAGAAGTTCTGAATTAACCTAACTTAACCCTCTGGAATCTTGGTAAAAAAGCATCCAGGCTTTGCTTCTAATTAGAACAGTGAGCAGTGGCTCTTGTCTTCGTGGTTTAGAACAGTGAGCTCTGGCTCTTGTCTCCCTGGTTTAGAACAGTGAGCTCTGGCTCTTGTCTCCCTGGTTTAGAACAGTGAGCTGTGGCTCTTGTCTCCCCTGGTTTAGAACAGTGAGCTGTGGCTCTTGTCTCCCCCTGGTTTAGAACAGTGAGCTGTGGCTCTCTGCTGCCCTGATGTAGAACAGTGAGCTGTGTCTCTTGTCTCCCCCTGGTTTAGAACAGGGAGCTCTGGCTCTTGTCTCCCCCTGGTTTAGAACAGGGAGCTCTGGCTCTTGTCTCCCCCTGGTTTAGAACAGTGAGCTGTGGCTCTTGTCTCCCTAGTTTAGAACAGTGAGCGGTGGCTCTTGTCTCCCCCTGGTTTAGAACAGTGAGCTGTGGCTCTTTGATCCCCCTGGTTTAGAACAGTGAGCTGTGGCTCTTGTCTCCCCTGGTTTAGAACAGTGAGCTGTGGCTCTTGTCTCCCCTGCTTTAGAACAGTGAGATCTGGCTCTTTGCTCCCCCTGGTTTAGAATAGTGAGCAGTGGCTCTTGTCTTCGTGGTTTAGAACAGTGAGCTCTGGCTCTTGTCTTCCTGGGTTTAGAACAGTGAGCTGTGGCTCTTGTCTCCCTAGTTTAGAACAGTGAGCTGTGGTTCGTGTCTCCCTTGTTTAGAACAGTGAACTGTGGCTCTTTGTTCCCCCTGGTAAGAACAGTGAGCTGTGGCTCTTGTCTCCCTGGTTTAGAACAGTGAGCTGTGGCTCTTGTCTCCCTGGTTTAGAACAGTGAGCTGTGGCTCTTTGTTCCCCCTGGTAAGAACAGTGAGCTGTGGCTCTTTGTTCCCCCTGGTAAGAACAGTGAACTGTGGCTCTTTGTTCCCCCTGGTTTACAACAGTGAGCTGTGTCTCTTGTCTCCCTGGTTTAGAACAGTGAGCTGTGGCTCTTGATTCCCTGGTTAAGAACAGTGAGCTGTGGCTCTTGTCCCCCCTGGTTTAGAACAGTGAGCTGTGGCTCTTGTCTCCCCCTGGTTTAGAATAGTGAGCAGTGGCTCTTGTCTCCCCTGGCTTAGAACAGTGAGCTGTGGCTCTTGTCTCCCCCTGGTTTAGAATAGTTAGCTGTGTCTCTTGTCTCCCTGGTTTAGAACAGTGAGCAGTGGCTCTTGTCTTCGTGGTTTAGAACAGTGAGCTCTGGCTCTTGTCTTCCTGGGTTTAGAACAGTGAGCTGTGGCTCTTGTCTCCCTAGTTTAGAACAGTGAGCTGTGGTTCTTGTCTCCCTTGTTTAGAACAGTGAACTGTGGCTCTTTGTTCCCCCTGGTAAGAACAGTGAGCTGTGGCTCTTGTCTCCCTGGTTTAGAACAGTGAGCTGTGGCTCTTGTCTCCCTGGTTTAGAACAGTGAGCTGTGGCTCTTGTCTCCCTGGTTTAGAACAGTGAGCTGTGGCTCTTTGTTCCCCCTGGTAAGAACAGTGAGCTGTGGCTCTTTGTTCCCCCTGGTAAGAACAGTGAACTGTGGCTCTTTGTTCCCCCTGGTTTACAACAGTGAGCTGTGTCTCTTGTCTCCCTGGTTTAGAACAGTGAGCTGTGGCTCTTGATTCCCTGGTTAAGAACAGTGAGCTGTGGCTCTTGTCCCCCCTGGTTTAGAACAGTGAGCTGTGGCTCTTGTCTCCCCCTGGTTTAGAATAGTGAGCAGTGGCTCTTGTCTCCCCTGGCTTAGAACAGTGAGCTGTGGCTCTTGTCTCCCCCTGGTTTAGAATAGTGAGCTGTGTCTCTTGTCTCCCTGGTTTAGAACAGTGAGCAGTGGCTCTTGTCTTCGTGGTTTAGAACAGTGAGCTCTGGCTCTTGTCTTCCTGGGTTTAGAACAGTGAGCTGTGGCTCTTGTCTCCCCAGTTTAGAACAGTGAGCTGTGGTTCTTGTCTCCCTTGTTTAGAACAGTGAACTGTGGCTCTTTGTTCCCCCTGGTAAGAACAGTGAGCTGTGGCTCTTGTCTCCCTGGTTTAGAACAGTGAGCTGTGGCTCTTGTCTCCCTGGTTTAGAACAGTGAGCTGTGGCTCTTTGTTCCCCCTTGTAAGAACAGTGAGCTGTGGCTCTTTGTTCCCCCTGGTAAGAACAGTGAACTGTGGCTATTTGTTCCCCCTGGTTTACAACAGTGAGCTGTGTCTCTTGTCTCCCTGGTTTAGAACAGTGAGCTGTGGCTCTTGATTCCCTGGTTAAGAACAGTGAGCTGTGGCTCTTGTCCCCCCTGGTTTAGAACAGTGAGCTGTGGCTCTTGTCTCCCCCTGGTTTAGAATAGTGAGCAGTGGTTCTTGTCTCCCCTGGTTTAGAACAGTGAGCTGTGGCTCTTGTCTCCCCCTGGTTTAGAATAGTGAGCTGTGTCTCTTGTCTCCCTGGTTTAGAACAGTGAGCTGTGGCTCTTGTCTCCCCTGGTTTAGAACAGTGAGCTGTGGCTCTTCTCTCTCCCTGGTTTAGAACAGGGAGCTGTGACTCTTGTCTCCCCTGGTTTAGACCAGTGAGTTGTGGCTCTCTGCTCTCCCTGGTTTAGAACAGTCAGCTGTGGCTATTGTCTCCCCCTGGTGTAGAACAGTGAGCTCTGGCTCTTGTCTCCCCCTTGTTTAGAACAGTGAGCTGTGGCTCTCTGCTCTCCCTGGTTTAGAACAGTGAGCTGTGGCTCTTGTCTCCCCTGGTTTAGAACAGTGAGCTGTGGCTCTTGTCTCCCTGGTTTAGAACAGTGAGCTGTGGCTCTTGTCTCCCCCTGGTTTAGAACAGTGAGCTGTGGCTCTTGTCTCCCTGGTTTAGAACAGTGAGCTGTTGCTCTTGTCTCCCTGGTTTAGAACAGTGAGCTGTGGCTCTTTGCTCCCCCTGGTTTAGAACAGTGAGCTCTGGCTCTTGTTTCCCCTGGTTTATAACAGTGAGCTGTGGCTCTTCTCTCCCCCTGGTTTAGAACAGTGAGTTCTGGCTCTTGTCTCCCCTGGTTTAGAACAGTGAGCTGTGGCTCTTGTCCCCCCTAGTTTAGAACAGTGAGCTGTGGCTCTCTGATCCCCCTGGTTTAGAACAGTGAGCTGTGGCTCTTGTCTCCCCTGGTTTAGAACAGTGAGCTGTGGCTCTTGTCCCCCCTGGTTTAGAGCAGTGAGCTCTGGCTCTTGTCTCCCCTGGTTTAGAACAGTGAGCTGCGGCTCTTGTCCCCCCTGGTTTAGAACAGTTAGCTCTGGCTCTTGTCTCCCCTGGTTTAGAACAGTGAGCTCTGGCTCTTGTCTCCCCCTGGTTTAGAACAGTGAACTGTGGCTCTTGTCTCCCCTGGGTTAGAGCAGTGAGCTGTGGCTCTTGTCTCTCCTGGTTTAGGACAGTGAGCTGTGGCTCTTTGCTCCCCCTGGTTTAGAACAGTGAGATCTGGCTCTTGTCTCCCCTGGGTTGGAACAGTGAGCTGTGGCTCTTGTCTCCCCTGGTTTAGAACAGTGAGCTGTGGCTCTTGTCCCCCCTGGTTTAGAACAGTGAGCTCTGCTCTTGTCTCCCCCTTGTTTGTAACAGTGAGCTGTGGCTCTTGTCTCCCCTGGTTTAGAACAGTGAGCTGTGGCTCTTGTCTCCCCTGGTTTAGAACAGTGAGCTCTGGCTCTTGTCTCCCCTGGTTTAGAACAGTGAGCTCTGGCTCTTGTCTCCCCCTGGTTTAGAACAGGCAGCTGTGGCTCTTGTCACCCCCTGGTTTAGAACAGGCAGCTGTGGCTCTTGTTTCCCCTGCTTTAGAACAGTGGGCTGTGGCTCTTGTCTCCCCCTGGTTTAGAACAGTGAGATCTGGCGCTTGTCTCCCCTGGGTTGGAACAGTGAGCTGTGGCTCTTGTCTCTCCTGGTTTAGGACAGTGAGCTGTGGCTCTTTGCTCCCCCTGGTTTAGAACAGTGAGATCTGGCTCTTGTCTCCCCTGGGTTGGAACAGTGAGCTGTGGCTCTTGTCTCCCCTGGTTTAGAACAGTGAGCTGTGGCTCTTGTCCCCCCTGGTTTAGAACAGTTAGCTCTGGCTCTTGTCTCCCCTGGTTTAGAACAGTGAGCTCTGGCTCTTGTCTCCCCCTGGTTTAGAACAGGCAGCTGTGGCTCTTGTCACCCCCTGGTTTAGAACAGGCAGCTGTGGCTCTTGTTTCCCCTGCTTTAGAACAGTGAGCTGTGGCTCTTGTCTCCCTAGTTTAGAACAGTGAGCTCTGGCTCTTTGCTCCCCCTGGTTTAGAACAGTGAGCTGTGGCTCTTGTCTCCTCTGGTTTAGAATAGTGAGCAGTGGCTCTTGTCTCCCCCTGGTTTAGAACAGTGAGCTCTGGCTCTTGTCTCCCCCTGGTTTAGAACAGTGGGCTGTGGCTCTTGTCTCCCCCTGGTTTAGAACAGTGAGCTGTGGCTCTTGTCTCCTCTGGTTTGGAACAGTGAGCTGTGGCTCTTGTCTCCCCTGGTTTGGAACAGTGAGCTGTGGCTCTTGTCTCCCCCTGGTTTAGAATAGTGAGCAGTGGCTCTTGTCGCCCCTGGTTTAGAACAGTGAGCTCTGGCTCTTGTCTCCTCCTGGTTTAGAACAGTGAGCTCTGGCTCTTGTCTCCCCCTGGTTTAGAACAGTGAGCTGTGGCTCTCTACTCTCCCTGGTTTAGAACAGTGAGCCCTGGCTCTTGTCTCCCCCTGGTTTAGAACAGTGATCTGTGGCTCGTGGCTCCCCCTGGTTTAGAACAGTGAGCTGTGGCTCTTGTCTCCCCTGGTTTAGAACAGTGAGCTCTGGCTCTTGTCTCCCCTGGTTTAGAACAGTGAGCTGTGGCTCTTGTCTCCTCATGGTTTAGAACAGTGAGCTGTGGCTCTTGTCTCCCCTGGTTTAGAACAGAGAGCTGTGGTTCTTTAATCCCCCTGGTTTGGAACAGTGAGCTGTGGCTCTCTGCTCCCCCTGGTTTAGAACAGTGAGCTCTGGATCTTTAATCCCCCTAGTTTGGAACAGTGAGCTGTTGTTCTTGTCTCCCCTGGTTTGGAACAGTGAGCTGTGGCTCTTGTCTCCCCTGGTTTTGAACAGTGAGCTGTGGCTCTTGTCTCCCCTGGTTTTGAACAGTGAGCTCTGGCTGTTGTCTCCCTGGTTTAAAACAGTGAGCTGTGGCTCTTTGCTCCCCCTGGTTTAGAAAAGTGAGCTCTGGCTCTTGTCTCCCTAGTTTAGAACAGTGAGCTCTGGCTCTTTGCTCCCCCTGGTTTAGAACAGTGAGCTGTGGCTCTTGTCTCCCTGGTTTAGAACAGTGAGCTGTGGCTCTTGTCTCCCTGGTTTAGAACAGTGAGCTGTGGCTCTTGTCTCCCCTGGTTTAGAACAGTGAACTGTGGCTCTTGTCTCCCCTGGAAAGAACAGTGAGCTGTGGCTCTTGTCTCCCCCTGGTTTAGAACAGTGAGCTTTGGCTCTTTGATCCCCCTGGTTTAGAACAGTGAGCTCTGGCTCTTGTCCCCCCTGGTTTAGAACAGTGAGCTCTGGCTCTTGTCTCCCCTGGTTTAGAACAGTGAGCTCTGGCTCTTGTCTCCCCTGGTTTAGAACAGTGAGCTCTGGCTCTTGTCTCCCCTGGTTTAGAACAGTGAGCTGCGGCTCTTTGCTCCCCCTGGTAAGAACAGTGAGCTCTGGCTCTTGTCTCCCCTGGTTTAGAACAGTGAGCTGCGGCTCTTTGCTCCCCCTGGTAAGAACAGTGAGCTGTGGCTCTTGTCTCCCCCTGATTTAGAACAGTGAGCTGTGGCTCTCTGCTCGCCCTGTTTTAGAACAGTTAGCTGTGGCTCTCTGATCCCCCTGGTTTAGAACAGTGAGCTGTGGTTCTTGTCTCCCCTGGCTTAGAACAGTGAGCTGTGGCTCTTGTCTCCTCTGGTTTAGAATAGTGAGCAGTGGCTCTTGTCTCCCCCTGGTTTAGAACAGTGAGCTCTGGCTCTTGTCTCCCCCTGGTTTAGAACAGTGGGCTGTGGCTCTTGTCTCCCCCTGGTTTAGAACAGTGAGCTGTGGCTCTTGTCTCCTCTGGTTTGGAACAGTGAGCTGTGGCTCTTGTCTCCCCTGGTTTGGAACAGTGAGCTGTGGCTCTTGTCTCCCCCTGGTTTAGAATAGTGAGCAGTGGCTCTTGTCGCCCCTGGTTTAGAACAGTGAGCTCTGGCTCTTGTCTCCTCCTGGTTTAGAACAGTGAGCTCTGGCTCTTGTCTCCCCCTGGTTTAGAACAGTGAGCTGTGGCTCTCTACTCTCCCTGGTTTAGAACAGTGAGCCCTGGCTCTTGTCTCCCCCTGGTTTAGAACAGTGATCTGTGGCTCGTGGCTCCCCCTGGTTTAGAACAGTGAGCTGTGGCTCTTGTCTCCCCTGGTTTAGAACAGTGAGCTCTGGCTCTTGTCTCCCCTGGTTTAGAACAGTGAGCTGTGGCTCTTGTCTCCTCATGGTTTAGAACAGTGAGCTGTGGCTCTTGTCTCCCCTGGT
This sequence comes from Lissotriton vulgaris, assembly GCF_964263255.1. Taxonomy (NCBI): domain Eukaryota; kingdom Metazoa; phylum Chordata; class Amphibia; order Caudata; family Salamandridae; genus Lissotriton; species Lissotriton vulgaris. The sequence continues at coordinate 2,139,077,953 of NC_141691.1, read as the reverse complement.
TTAGAACAGAGAGCTGTGGTTCTTTAATCCCCCTGGTTTGGAACAGTGAGCTGTGGCTCTCTGCTCCCCCTGGTTTAGAACAGTGAGCTCTGGATCTTTAATCCCCCTAGTTTGGAACAGTGAGCTGTTGTTCTTGTCTCCCCTGGTTTGGAACAGTGAGCTGTGGCTCTTGTCTCCCCTGGTTTTGAACAGTGAGCTGTGGCTCTTGTCTCCCCTGGTTTTGAACAGTGAGCTCTGGCTGTTGTCTCCCTGGTTTAAAACAGTGAGCTGTGGCTCTTTGCTCCCCCTGGTTTAGAAAAGTGAGCTCTGGCTCTTGTCTCCCTAGTTTAGAACAGTGAGCTCTGGCTCTTTGCTCCCCCTGGTTTAGAACAGTGAGCTGTGGCTCTTGTCTCCCTGGTTTAGAACAGTGAGCTGTGGCTCTTGTCTCCCTGGTTTAGAACAGTGAGCTGTGGCTCTTGTCTCCCCTGGTTTAGAACAGTGAACTGTGGCTCTTGTCTCCCCTGGAAAGAACAGTGAGCTGTGGCTCTTGTCTCCCCCTGGTTTAGAACAGTGAGCTTTGGCTCTTTGATCCCCCTGGTTTAGAACAGTGAGCTCTGGCTCTTGTCCCCCCTGGTTTAGAACAGTGAGCTCTGGCTCTTGTCTCCCCTGGTTTAGAACAGTGAGCTCTGGCTCTTGTCTCCCCTGGTTTAGAACAGTGAGCTCTGGCTCTTGTCTCCCCTGGTTTAGAACAGTGAGCTGCGGCTCTTTGCTCCCCCTGGTAAGAACAGTGAGCTCTGGCTCTTGTCTCCCCTGGTTTAGAACAGTGAGCTGCGGCTCTTTGCTCCCCCTGGTAAGAACAGTGAGCTGTGGCTCTTGTCTCCCCCTGATTTAGAACAGTGAGCTGTGGCTCTCTGCTCGCCCTGTTTTAGAACAGTTAGCTGTGGCTCTCTGATCCCCCTGGTTTAGAACAGTGAGCTGTGGTTCTTGTCTCCCCTGGCTTAGAACAGTGAGCTGTGGCTATCTGCTCCCCCTGGTTTAGAACAGTTAGCTGTGGCTCTCTGATCCCCCTGGTTTAGAACAATGAGCTGTGGCTCTTGTCTCCCTGGTTCAGACCAGTGAGCTCTGGCTCTTGTCTCCCCCTGGTTTAGAACAGTCAGCTGTGGCTCTTGTCTCCCCGGCTTAGAACAGTGTGTTCTGGCTCTTTGCTCCCCCTGGTTTAGAACAGTGAGCTGTGGCTCTTGTCTCCCCCTGGTTTAGAACAGTGAGCTCTGGCTCTTTGCTCCCCCTGGTTTAGAATAGTGAGCTGTGGCTCTTGTCTCTCCTGGTTTAGAACAGTGAGCTGTGGTTCTCAGCTCCCCCTGGTTTAGAACAGTGAGCTCTGGCTCTCTGCTCCCCCTGGTTTAGAACAGTGAGCTGTGGCTCTTGTCTCCCCTGGTTTAGAACAGTGAGCTCTGGCTCTTGTCTCCCCTGGTTTAGAACAGTGAGCTCTGGCTCTTTTCTCCCCCTGGTGTGGAACAGTGAGCTGTGGCTCTTTGCTCCCCTGGTTTAGAACAGTGAGCTCTGGCTCTTTCCTCCTCCTGGTGTGGAACAGTGACCTGTGGCTCTTTGCTCCCCTGGTTTAGAACAGTGAGCTGTGGCTCTTCTCTCCCCTGGTTTAGAACAATGAGCTGTGCCTCTTGTCTCCCTGGTTCAGAACAGTGAGCTGTGGCTCTTGTCTCCTGTGGTTTAGAACAGTGAGCTGTGGCTCTTTGCTCCCCCCGGTTTAGAACAGTGAGCTGTGGCTCTTTGCTCCCCCTGGTTTAGAACAGTGAGCTGTGGCTCTTGTCTCCCTGGTTTAGACCAGTGAGCTCTGGCTCTTGTCTCTCCTGGTTTAGAACAGTGAGCTCTGGCTCTTGTCTCCCTGGTTTAGAACAGTGAGCTCTGGCTCTTGTCTCCCCTGGTTTAGAACAGTGAGTTGTGGCTCTTGTCTCCCCTGGTTTAGAACAGTGAGCTGTGGATTTGTCTTCCCTGGTTTAGAACAGTGAGCTGTGGCTCTTGTCTCCCCTGGTTTAGAACAGTGAGCTGTGGCTCTTGTCTCCCCTGGTTTAGAACAGTGAGCTGTGGCTCTTGTCTCCCCTGGTTTAGAGCAGTGAGCTGTGGATTTGTCTCCTCTGGTTTAGAACAGTGAGCTGTGGCTCTTTGCTCCCCCTGGTTTAGAACAGTGGGCTGTGGCTCTTGTCTCCCCTGGTTTAGAACAGTGAGCTCTGGCTCTTGTCTCCCCTGGTTTAGAACAGTGAGATCTGGCTCTTGTCTCCCCTGGTTTAGAACAGTGAGTTGTGGCTCTTGTCTCCCCCTGGTTTACAACAGTGAGCCGTGGCTCTTTGCTCCCCCTGGAAAGAACAGTGAGCTGTGGCTCTCTGCTCCTCTTGGAAAGAACAGTGAGCTGTGGCTCGTTGCTCCCCCTGTTTTAGAACAGTGAGCTTTGGTATTAAAAGTATGAAGCTCAATTTATACAAAAGTCCAAGAGTTTATTTATAGGTCAGTAGAAGGAGCACATCATGCTGTGGCTCTCTAATCCCCCTGGTTTAGAACAGTGAGCTGTGGCTCTTGTCTCCCCTGGTTTATAATAGTGGGCTGTGGCTCTCTGCTCCCCTGGTTTAGAACAGTGAGCTGTGGCTCTTGTCTCCCCCTGGTTTAGAACAGGGAGCTGTGGCTCTTGTCTCCCCTGGTTTAGAACAGTGAGCTCTGTCTCTTGTCTCACCTGGTTTAGAACAGTGAGCTGTGGCTCTTGTCTCACTGGTTTAGGACAGTGAGCTCTGGCTCTTGTCTCCCTTGTTTAGAACAGTGAGCTGTGGCTCTTGTCTCCCCCTGGTTTAGAACAGTGAGCTGCTGCTCTTGTCTCCCCCTGGTTTAGAACAGTGAGCTGTGGCTCTTGTCTCCCCTGGTTTAGAACAGTGAGCTGTGTCTCTTGTCTCCTCTAGTTTAGAACAGTGAGCTGTGGCTCTTGTCGTCCCTGGTTTAGAACAGTGAGCTCTGGCTCTCTGCTCCCCCTGGGTTAGAACAGTGAGCTGTGGCTCTTGTCTCCCCCTGGTTTAGAACAATGATCTGTGGTTCTTGTCTCCCCTGGTTTAGAACAGTGAGCTGTGGATTTGTCTCCCCTGGTTTACAACAGTGAGCCGTGGCTCTTTGCTCCCCCTGGAAAGAACAGTGAGATGTGGCTCTCTGTTCCCCCTGGTAAGAACAGTGAGCTGTGGCTCGTTGCTCCCCCTGTTTTAGAACAGTGAGCTTTGGTATTAAAAGTATGAAGCTCAATTTATACAAAAGTCCAAGAGATTATTAATAGGTCAGTGGAAGGAGCACATCATGTCTGTTACACAGCGGACCCTGGATCAAAACAGTTGAATACAGAATCTGGAACCCAGCATGTAAAATGCAGGCACGCATCATACATTCCAGGCTCCAGCAACCAGAAGGAAAGAGTAGACATAGAAAAGATAGCTTAAATAATTAAAGAATACAACACATCTTATCCCTAAACAAAAGATATTAATACAAAGACCTACTAGGCATTCTTTTGGGTCTAACATCAGCTTTAAGGCCTTTGCCCGGGAAGGAAGCTGATCCTTTGCGTGATGCGGTACTAGGAGGATGTAGGGATTCCTACACTTTATCAAGAGTCATCCCTGAAGAAACACTTATCCTTCAATCCATCATCCTCTGATCTCTTTCCTATATTATAATTAGAGAGGATCCCCGCAAAATCTTGAAATTATTTTTTGAAGATGATATACACTGGGACTCTCTATCTGCACATATAAATGACTCATTGACTTCTCAATTCTGCCTATTCAATAATCAGTTGGATACGCCCACTGGCAAAGAAACTCCGCATCGTTTTCGGATAAATTTCAAAGTTCTTGCCCTGAAGAAGTCCCTTGAGGACGAAACGCGTCGGCTGCAAGCACCCGTATTTTGACTGTTTACCGTCTTGTTTGGAATAAAGAAAATCACAATGAAGAGAAACCTACGTCTGTGATTATTGACATTATATTTCTGGATATATGTGGTGCAACTGTGCTCTTATGTATTAATTTACTGAGTTCTTGGATGAACTATCATTGTGACAGTGGGTGTTAACCAGTGTGCACACATCATGCCCAAACAAACTATCTAGGGCTTGTTTTGAAAATTTTGGGGTGATTTGGGTTAGGTGCTGTAATCAGGAAGTCTCCACTGTCTCCTCAGTTTTTAGAAATTTTTAACCCTAGAGGCAATCGACAAATCATTAAGAGGTGAATATTGAGGACACTTATTAACATTGCGTATCAACATGCCCAGATTATCATCAGGACAAGACATTTGAGAACAATGTGGCTTATAAGAATCAGGACATTTGGCCACTCTTCGAACATTCCAAACTCTTCCATCTTGAGTGACAACGCTGTTTTTAAAAACTTTAACCACTTTGATGGGAGGAAAGAATTTTGAAAACCCTTTAATAAGAAAACCAGGTTTTTTAATCCTCACCCATTCTCATACCACAAAATCATGAACCTTGACATTCATTTTTGAATCAAACAAGACCTTCATTCTGTGTTGCTTATCTTCAACACGTTTTGCAATGCCCTCAAGATCAACCTTAGAATCATTTTTGTTAAATTTTTTAATCCACCAGGGACAAATAACAGAAGAAGGTTCCCTTCCTTTCAGAAGTTTGAAAAGGACTCACACCAGTGACAGAGTGTGGTGTGATGCGATATGTCCATAGCCTTTTCCTGACAACATCCAACCAATCATCCTCAGAAGAATTTACACCACTAATACAATCCTTAAGAACTCCGTTGAAACGTTCAACCTGACCATTTTCCCTTGGCTCATATAAGGAAACAGTATGATGTTTGATAACAAAACTCTTAAGGAAATCTTCAATATCAGAAGAAACAAGTTGCGTACCATTATCAGTGATAAATGTCGCTGGGAAACCTTCCCTAGCAAAAATCTCCTTCAAGAAAACCATAATAACTAGTGAAGAGGCATTACCAACAAACTTTACTTCGGGCCATTTCGAATGGTAATCAACCAAAACCAAAGCATATCGAGCATTTAATGGCAAATGTCTGAAAGGACCAGAGATATCAAAAGCCACCTTCTGCCAAGGAAAATTAGGCCAACTCACAGGCTTAAGGGGAGCAGAAGATAGATGAAGCATTTCATCACTACTAATACATTGTGAACAGTCCCTCACCATTCTGTCAACCATCCTATCAATGCCAGGCCACCAAAATTTTTCCCTAACCAGGCGTTTCATAGATGACATACCAATATGACCTTGGTGAGCAAGCAACAAAATTTTCCCCTGTAAAGAAGAAGGAGGAATTATCTTACCAGCCTTAAACAAAAAAACATCAAACTCTTCAATTTCAGAAGCAACCTGACAAAAAGGGGCTAACTCTGCAGAAATGCACTTACTATTTGGCCATCCTACTCTTACATAGTCAAAAATCTGGTGGCACACAGAATCCTTATTCAATTCCTCAAACCACTCTTCTTCACTTAAAGTTAAAAACTCTTGAGAAATGCAATCACCAATAGAAGCAACAACATCAACATCCAGATCTATAGTTGAAACCTTTTCATCACTACAGGGTAATCTCGAGAGAAAATCCGCTGTAACATTGCTCTTTCCCGGTACATAAACAATTTCAAAATCATATTCCTGAAGATGTGAAGATAAGCGGGCTATCCGTGCTGTAGAGTTCCATCCACCACCAGGAGACAAAATCCCTACCAACGGTTTGTGGTCTGTTCTCAAAATGAACCTTTTTCCCCCACACATAATTTCTAAAATGTTCCACAGCCCAAATACAAGCAAGCAGCTCTTTTTCAATAACCGAGTACCTTCTTTCTGTGGAAGATAAAGTCTTTGATGCAAATGCCACACACCACTCATCTTTACCCGAACACTGACTCAGAACTCCTCCCATCCCATATAGGCTGGCATCCAACAATGCATTTCTTATTAATGCAGAACGATTTTAATGTGGGAGCATTGACAATTTCATTCTTAATTTGCTTAAAAGCAAGATCTTGTTTGTCCGTCCAAATAAATTTAGCAGAATTCCTGGTCAACTCTATAAGCGGTTCCATCTTGTTAGCAAAATTTTGAATACATTTGCTATAATACTCAAATAACCCTGCAAATGAGAGTAATTTTTCCTTATTATCAGGAGCTGGCGCTTTTATAATAGCATTCACAAGATTTTTCTTTGTTACAACCCCTTCTCCGGAAAGAGTATGTCCCAAATACTCAACAGATTTACAGAAAAATTTACATTTGCTAGCCTTAATCGTTAGACCATATTGTTCTAACTTAAAACATACCTCTTTAAGGTGAGAATGGTGTTCAGAATCATTCTTAGAAAAAACAAGTATATCGTCCTGAAAACACTTGACGAATGACCCTAGATCTTTAAAGATGTGATACATGGCCCTTTGAAAGACTGAAGTAGCCAAAGCCAAACCAAATGGCATTCTCTTGAACTGAAATAAACCATGGGGGGTGATAAATGCTGTAAATTGTTTTGAGTCTTCCGTGAGCTTGATCTGGTGATACACAGATTTAAGATCTAACGTCGAAAACACACATGTACCATCCAACATACAAAGCATTTCATTAATGTTGGAAAGTGGGTGACAGTCAGTAACTAAACTCTTATTAAGCGCTCTTAAATCCACACATAACCTAATACTTTTGTCAGGTTTAATGGCTAAAACAATGGGAGAAACCCACTCTGATGATTCCACTTCTTCAATTATGTTTTCCTTCACCATAGTATCTAACATATCTCTAAGCTCATTCCTAATACTAATAGGAAAACCTCTTAGCTTTTGTTTAACCGGAACTGAATTGGGCTTAACCGTGATCCTGTGACTGAAACCATTCAATTTACCTAATTTATTAGAAAACACATTAGGAAAAGAACGGGCAATTTCGGTGAACTCAGGTAAATCACAAGATTCCCCATCAGATATAGTAAGAACTGACACAGGGTCCTTTAACCTAGGATTCAAAGTAACTCCTAATTTTGCTTGATCTCTCCATCCCAAGACATTCACTCCTTTCCATGCAACATACAATTTGATAACAGCAGAACTACTTTTGATAGTAAGTAGAACTTGCTTAAAACCAATAAAATTGATTTTAGATCCATCAAAGTTGTAAGCACAGATATCAGTTTTAGACAATGCATTGACATCTACTAGATTTCCAAATGATTCTATACAATATTCCTGAGTGATAATAGTCCATGGAGAACATGAATCCACCAGAAGTTCTAATACCTTCCCTGAAATATTAACACAAGTTTTAGGAGATGATAAAGAGTCTGTTTGTGAAATATCAAATGACTCTTGTACAGAAATAACAATAACGAATTCCTTAATGTCTGGATCATTACTCCCTTCATCATTAACATATGAGACATTACCACCAGGATGTTTACGGGAAGAAAACGAAGATTTTTTAGTGTCTTGGAAAGACTTTGTAGGAATTTTACACATTTTCGAAAAATGCCAAGAACGTCCACATTTATTGCATTGTCTATTAATAGCAGGACACTGCGGAAAGGAAGCAATATGGTCAGGATTGCCACATCTGAAACAAAAAAACTGTTTAGTCTTACCATCATTCCTATTGGAATAATAATTAGTCTTCGACTCATGAGGTTTAACCACACTGACCTCATTACTAGAAATAGACGGACTTGAAGTGGATGCTTTATCTAAAGATTTTATCCACTTATCTGGCTGCTCAAGAGCTTTTGCAGTACTGATAGCTGTTTCCAAGCTAGGATCACCTAAAATCCATAACTGTTCTTGAACTTTCTTACTCTTTACGTGCACAATGATCTGATCCCTGATCATTTCATCCGTCATAAGACCAAAGTTGCAATGTAATGATAATGCCCGTAAAGCAGTAAGAAAATCATCAAAACATTCTTTATCATCCTGATCTCTAGTATAAAATTTGAATCTATTAAGTGCTACACACTCAAATAACCCTGCAAATGAGAGTAATTTTTCCTTATTATCAGGAGCTGGCGCTTTTATAATAGCATTCACAAGATTTTTCTTTGTTACAACCCCTTCTCCGGAAAGAGTATGTCCCAAATACTCAACAGATTTACAGAAAAATTTACATTTGCTAGCCTTAATCGTTAGACCATATTGTTCTAACTTAAAACATACCTCTTTAAGGTGAGAATGGTGTTCAGAATCATTCTTAGAAAAAACAAGTATATCGTCCTGAAAACACTTGACGAATGACCCTAGATCTTTAAAGATGTGATACATGGCCCTTTGAAAGACTGAAGTAGCCAAAGCCAAACCAAATGGCATTCTCTTGAACTGAAATAAACCATGGGGGGTGATAAATGCTGTAAATTGTTTTGAGTCTTCCGTGAGCTCGATCTGGTGATACACAGATTTAAGATCTAACGTCGAAAACACACATGTACCATCCAACATACAAAGCATTTCATTAATGTTGGAAAGTGGGTGACAGTCAGTAACTAAACTCTTATTAAGCGCTCTTAAATCCACACATAACCTAATACTTTTGTCAGGTTTAATGGCTAAAACAATGGGAGAAACCCACTCTGATGATTCCACTTCTTCAATTATGTTTTCCTTCACCATAGTATCTAACATATCTCTAAGCTCATTCCTAATACTAATAGGAAAACCTCTTAGCTTTTGTTTAACCGGAACTGAATTGGGCTTAACCGTGATCCTGTGACTGAAACCATTCAATTTACCTAATTTATTAGAAAACACATTAGGAAAAGAACGGGCAATTTCGGTGAACTCAGGTAAATCACAAGATTCCCCATCAGATATAGTAAGAACTGACACAGGGTCCTTTAACCTAGGATTCAAAGTAACTCCTAATTTTGCTTGATCTCTCCATCCCAAGACATTCACTCCTTTCCATGCAACATACAATTTGATAACAGCAGAACTACTTTTGATAGTAAGTAGAACTTGCTTAAAACCAATAAAATTGATTTTAGATCCATCAAAGTTGTAAGCACAGATATCAGTTTTAGACAATGCATTGACATCTACTAGATTTCCAAATGATTCTATACAATATTCCTGAGTGATAATAGTCCATGGAGAACATGAATCCACCAGAAGTTCTAATACCTTCCCTGAAATATTAACACAAGTTTTAGGAGATGATAAAGAGTCTGTTTGTGAAATATCAAATGACTCTTGTACAGAAATAACAATAACGAATTCCTTAATGTCTGGATCATTACTCCCTTCATCATTAACATATGAGACATTACCACCAGGATGTTTACGGGAAGAAAACGAAGATTTTTTAGTGTCTTGGAAAGACTTTGTAGGAATTTTACACATTTTCGAAAAATGCCAAGAACGTCCACATTTATTGCATTGTCTATTAATAGCAGGACACTGCGGAAAGGAAGCAATATGGTCAGGATTGCCACATCTGAAACAAAAAAACTGTTTAGTCTTACCATCATTCCTATTGGAATAATAATTAGTCTTCGACTCATGAGGTTTAACCACACTGACCTCATTACTAGAAATAGACGGACCTGAAGTGGATGCTTTATCTAAAGATTTTATCCACTTATCTGGCTGCTCAAGAGCTTTTGCAGTACTGATAGCTGTTTCCAAGCTAGGATCACCTAAAATCCATAACTGTTCTTGAACTTTCTTACTCTTTACGTGCACAATGATCTGATCCCTGATCATTTCATCCGTCATAAGACCAAAGTTGCAATGTAATGATAATGCCCGTAAAGCAGTAAGAAAATCATCAAAACATTCTTTATCATCCTGATCTCTAGTATAAAATTTGAATCTATTAAGTGCTACACTAGTAGTAGGTTTAAATCTCCCTTCAATCCTTGAAACAGCTTCATCATACACATTACTATCACCACCAGACCTAACAGGAGGCAATGTTCTAAATACTAACTGTCCTTCTGAACCAAGACAATGTAAAAAAATGTTATTTTTCCTCTCTGTGGACATCCGTTCTCCGTCCATTGCTTTGAGATAAGTAAAAAATTCTTCTTTCCATCTTGTCCATGGAATAGGTGGATCACCTTTGGACTGCAAAAATGTTGATGGAGGATCAAATTGCATCTTAAATGATATATTAAATCCCAAATGTAAAATAAACAGTTAAATAAGTACAGTGGCTCATGAAAAAATTCATAAAATTGCGAAAAGAAGAAAGAAAAAAAATAATATCACCATAGACTGTTTAAAATGAACATTAAATGAAATGCAGGTAAGAAAAATGTTTTTCTAAAAAATATCCAGTAGGTGGCAGTCTTGAATTAAAATCAAATGAATTCCTTTTCAAGTCTTCACTGTATCAAAAACACGCAAAGAATTCCAGAGCGTGTAAAAGCTGAGTATTATAGACTTCGTTTTATAACAGTTTTCTTTTTTTTTAATTCATGTAAAACTTGTCGTTTAATAAGTATTTGCAGTTTTTCAGTTTAATTCCCAGTAAGTTTATTGCCAAAATGAATAAAAGATACCTTCAGAAATACTGCTTGATTTAAAGATAATAATCGGCTGCATTTGGTTTCCTCGTCCGGTTCGTTTCCTCGTCCGGTAACTGTACCTCAAAATGTTACCATGGAAACAAATATGGCAGGTAGGCGTACAGCGTAATGATGTCAAGACGTGAGATGATGCGTCACACTCCAAGCCTCACGAAGTGACGTTGACAACAAACTTCCGTTGTTAGCTCGAGCGCATCACCTCCAAAATCACCAAAATCTTCAAAAATCCGCAAACACCGATCCAAACAGCTTGAAACCGCCAAACCAAAACGGAAATGAAGAGAAAATCAGCCTGGAATAGATCTCATGCAACAAGTAACTTTCCGAGGTTTTCTTCGTGGGTAAGAAGATTTTCTGCTTCTGTGCTCTTCATAAACGTATTTAACAACAAGGGGTGGTGATGGACACAGTTTCTGAATTAAGCAGAATACTCTCACCCAGTCAAGAGATCAGGGCTAGATCCAACACCGTTTTTTAGCTCACTGCACCATCCCAGCTCAGAACCTGGCTATATGCAAATTAGTCTGTTCCTGTCCCAGTGCATGATGGGAACAGGGCAAACCAAACTACCAAGCCAATTCTTACACTGGGAAGGAAACAAGCTTCCGGGGACCGGTTTCTGGCATTTCAGCCGTCGTCGGCCTTGCTTGCTTGAATCCTGATGGTGCAATGAGCAAGGGACTCACATCTGAGTATACCCTTCCACGCTTAGGGTGGACAAAATATTTAACAACAAGGGGTGGTGATGGACACAGTTTCTGAATTAAGCAGAATACTCTCACCCAGTCAAGAGATCAGGGCTAGATCCAACACCGTTTTTTAGCTCACTGCACCATCCCAGCTCAGAACCTGGCTATATGCAAATTAGTCTGTTCCTGTCCCAGTGCATGATGGGAACAGGGCAAACCAAACTACCAAGCCAATTCTTACACTGGGAAGGAAACAAGCTTCCGGGGACCGGTTTCTGGCATTTCAGCCGTCGTCGGCCTGGCTTGCTTGAATCCTGATGGTGCAATGAGCAAGGGACTCACATCTGAGTATACCCTTCCACGCTTAGGGTGGACAAAATATTTAACAACAAGGGGTGGTGATAGACACAGTTTCTGAATTAAGCAGAATACTCTCACCCAGTCAAGAGATCAGGGCTAGATCCAACACCGTTTTTTAGCTCACTGCACCATCCCAGCTCAGAACCTGGCTATATGCAAATTAGTCTGTTCCTGTCCCAGTGCATGATGGGAACAGGGCAAACCAAACTACCAAGCCAATTCTTACACTGGGAAGGAAACAAGCTTCCGGGGACCGGTTTCTGGCATTTCAGCCGTCGTCGGCCTGGCTTGCTTGAATCCTGATGGTGCAATGAGCAAGGGACTCACATCTGAGTATACCCTTCCACGCTTAGGGTGGACAAAATATTTAACAACAAGGGGTGGTGATGGACACAGTTTCTGAATTAAGCAGAATACTCTCACCCAGTCAAGAGATCAGGGCTAGATCCAACACCGTTTTTTAGCTCACTGCACCATCCCAGCTCAGAACCTGGCTATATGCAAATTAGTCTGTTCCTGTCCCAGTGCATGATGGGAACAGGGCAAACCAAACTACCAAGCCAATTCTTACACTGGGAAGGAAACAAGCTTCCGGGGACCGGTTTCTGGCATTTCAGCCGTCGTCGGCCTGGCTTGCTTGAATCCTGATGGTGCAATGAGCAAGGGACTCACATCTGAGTATACCCTTCCACGCTTAGGGTGGACAAAATATTTAACAACAAGGGGTGGTGATGGACACAGTTTCTGAATTAAGCAGAATACTCTCACCCAGTCAAGAGATCAAGGCTAGATCCAACACCGTTTTTTAGCTCACTGCACCATCCCAGCTCAGAACCTGGCTATATGCAAATTAGTCTGTTCCTGTCCCAGTGCATGATGGGAACAGGGCAAACCAAACTACCAAGCCAATTCTTACACTGGGAAGGAAACAAGCTTCCGGGGACCGGTTTCTGGCATTTCAGCCGTCGTCGGCCTGGCTTGCTTGAATCCTGATGGTGCAATGAGCAAGGGACTCACATCTGAGTATACCCTTCCACGCTTAGGGTGGACAAAATATTTAACAACAAGGGGTGGTGATGGACACAGTTTCTGAATTAAGCAGAATACTCTCAACCAGTCTAGAGATCAGGGCTAGATCCAACACCGTTTTTTAGCTCACTGCACCATCCCAGCTCAGAACCTGGCTATATGCAAATTAGTCTGTTCCTGTCCCAGTGCATGATGGGAACAGGGCAAACCAAACTACCAAGCCAATTCTTACACTGGGAAGGAAACAAGCTTCCGGGGACCGGTTTCTGGCATTTCAGCCGTCGTCGGCCTGGCTTGCTTGAATCCTGATGGTGCAATGAGCAAGGGACTCACATCTGAGTATACCCTTCCACGCTTAGGGTGGACAAAATATTTAACAACAAGGGGTGGTGATGGACACAGTTTCTGAATTAAGCAGAATACTCTCACCCAGTCAAGAGATCAGGGCTAGATCCAACACCGTTTTTTAGCTCACTGCACCATCCCAGCTCAGAACCTGGCTATATGCAAATTAGTCTGTTCCTGTCCCAGTGCATGATGGGAACAGGGCAAACCAAACTACCAAGCCAATTCTTACACTGGGAAGGAAACAAGCTTCCGGGGACCGGTTTCTGGCATTTCAGCCGTCGTCGGCCTGGCTTGCTTGAATCCTGATGGTGCAATGAGCAAGGGACTCACATCTGAGTATACCCTTCCACGCTTAGGGTGGACAAAATATTTAACAACAAGGGGTGGTGATGGACACAGTTTCTGAATTAAGCAGAATACTCTCACCCAGTCAAGAGATCAGGGCTAGATCCAACACCGTTTTTTAGCTCACTGCACCATCCCAGCTCAGAACCTGGCTATATGCAAATTAGTCTGTTCCTGTCCCAGTGCATGATGGGAACAGGGCAAACCAAACTACCAAGCCAATTCTTACACTGGGAAGGAAACAAGCTTCCGGGGACCGGTTTCTGGCATTTCAGCCGTCGTCGGCCTGGCTTGCTTGAATCCTGATGGTGCAATGAGCAAGGGACTCACATCTGAGTATACCCTTCCACGCTTAGGGTGGACAAAATATTTAACAACAAGGGGTGGTGATGGACACAGTTTCTGAATTAAGCAGAATACTCTCACCCAGTCAAGAGATCAGGGCTAGATGTGGCAGGGTATACTCAGACATGAGTCCCTTTCTCACTGCTCCATCAGGATTCAAGCAAGCCGGGCCGAAGAGGCTGAAATGCCAGAAACCGGTCCCCGGTAGCTTGTCTCCTTTCTGGTAAAGAATTGGCTTGGTAGTTTAGTCTGCCCTGTTCCCATGATGCACTGGGCCAGGGACAGACTGATTTGCATATAGCCAGGTTCTGAGCTGGGATGGGGCAGTGAGATAAATAACGGTGATGGATCAAGCCCTGATCTTTGGACTGGGTAAGAGTGGTCTGCTCAATTCAGACACTCTGTTCATCACCACCCCCTTTTGTAAATCGATTTTGGCCACTATAGGTGTGGCAGGGTATACTCAGACATGAGTCCCTTTCTCACTGCTCCATCAGGATTCAAGCAAGCCGGGCCGAAGAGGCTGAAATGCCAGAAACCGGTCCCCGGTAGCTTGTCTCCTTTCTGGTAAAGAATTGGCTTGGTAGTTTAGTCTGCCCTGTTCCCATGATGCACTGGGCCAGGGACAGACTGATTTGCATATAGCCAGGTTCTGAGCTGGGATGGGGCAGTGAGATAAATAACGGTGATGGATCAAGCCCTGATCTTTGGACTGGGTAAGAGTGGTCTGCTCAATTCAGACACTCTGTTCATCACCACCCCCTTTTGTAAATCGATTTTGGCCACTATAGGTGTGGCAGGGTATACTCAGACATGAGTCCCTTTCTCACTGCTCCATCAGGATTCAAGCAATCCGGGCCGAAGAGGCTGAAATGCCAGAAACCGGTCCCCGGTAGCTTGTCTCCTTTCTGGTAAAGAATTGGCTTGGTAGTTTAGTCTGCCCTGTTCCCATGATGCACTGGGCCAGGGACAGACTGATTTGCATATAGCCAGGTTCTGAGCTGGGATGGGGCAGTGAGATAAATAACGGTGATGGATCAAGCCCTGATCTTTGGACTGGGTAAGAGTGGTCTGCTCAATTCAGGCACTCTGTTCATCACCACCCCCTTTTGTAAATCGATTTTGGCCACTATAGGTGTGGCAGGGTATACTCAGACATGAGTCCCTTTCTCACTGCTCCATCAGGATTCAAGCAAGCCGGGCCGAAGAGGCTGAAATGCCAGAAACCGGTCCCCGGTAGCTTGTCTCCTTTCTGGTAAAGAATTGGCTTGGTAGTTTAGTCTGCCCTGTTCCCATGATGCACTGGGCCAGGGACAGACTGATTTGCATATAGCCAAGGTTCTGAGCTGGGATGGGGCAGTGAGATAAATAACGGTGATGGATCAAGCCCTGATCTTTGGACTGGGTAAGAGTGGTCTGCTCAATTCAGACACTCTGTTCATCACCACCCCCTTTTGTAAATCTCTTCATAAACGTGGCAGAAATGTAAGACAGGTCCCTCGTTGCCAATATTAAAAGTATGAAGCTCAATTTATACAAAAGTTCAAGAGTTTATTTATAGGTCAGTAGAAGGAGCACAGCATGTCTGTTACACAGCAGACCCTGCATCAAAACAGTTGAATACAGAATCTGGAACCCAGCATGTAAAATGCAGGCACGCATCATACATTCCAGGCTCCAGCAACTAGAAGGAAAGAGTAGACTTAGAAAAGATAGCTTAAATAATTAAAGAATGCAACATGTGGCTCTCTGCTCCCCCTGGTAAGAACAGCGAGCTGTGGCTCTCTGCTCCCCCTGGTTTAGAACAGTGAGCTCTGGCTCTTGTCTCTCCTGGTTTAGAACAGTGAGCTGTGGCTCTTGTCTCCCTCTGGTTCAGAACAGTGAGCTGTGGCTCTCGCTCACCCTGATTTAGAACAGTGAGCTGTGGCTCTTGTCTCCCCCTGGTTCAGAACAGTGTGCTGTGGCTCTCGCTCACCCTGATTTAGAACAGTGAGCTGTGGCTTTCTGCTCCCCTGGTTTAGAACAGTGAGCTCTGGCTCTTGTCTCTCCTGGTTTAGAACAGTGAGCTGTGGCTCTTGTCTCCCTCTGGTTCAGAACAGTGTGCTGTGGCTCTCGCTCACCCTGATTTAGAACAGTGAGCTGTGGATCTTGTCTACCCCTGGTTTAGAACAGTGAGCTGTGGCTCTTGTCTCCCCTGGATTAGAATAGTGAGCTGCGGCTCTGGTCTCCCCCTCATTCAGTACAGTGAGCTGTGGCTCTCCCTCACCCTGATTTAGAACAGTGAGCTGTGGCTCTTGTCTCCCCCTGGTTCAGAACAGTGAGCTGTGGCTCTCGCTCACCCTGATTTAGAACAGTGAGCTGTGGCTTTCTGCTCCCCTGGTTTAGAACAGTGAGCTGTGGCTCTTGTCACCCCTGGTTTAGAACAGTGAGCTGAGGCTCTTGTCTCCCCTGGTTTAGAACAGTGAGCTGTGGCTCTTTGCTCTCCCTGTTTTAGAACAGTGAGCTCTGGCTCTTGTCTGCTTGGTTTACAACAGTGAGCTGTGGCTCTTGTCTCCCCTGGTTTGGAACAGTGAGCTGCTGTGGTTCTTTGCTCCCCCTGGTAAGAACAGTGAGCTGTGGCTCGTTGCTCCCCTGATTTAGAACAGTGAGCTGGGGCTCTTTGCCCCCTTGGTTTAGAACAGTGAGCTGTGGCTCTCTGCTCCCCTTGGTTTAGAACAGTGAGCTGTGGCTCTTGTCTCCCCCTGGTTTAGAACAGTGAGCTGTGGCTCTTGTCTCCCCTGGTTTAGAACAGTGAGCTGTGGTTCTTGTCTCCCCTGGTTTGGAACAGTGAGCTGTGGCTCTTGTCTTTCCTGGTCTAGAACAGTGAGCTGTGGCTCTTGTCTCCCCTGGTTTAGAACAGTGAGCTGTGGCTCTTTGCCCCCCTGGTAAGAACAGTGATCTCTGGCTCTTGTCTCCCTGATTTAGAACAGGGAGCTGTGGATCTTGTCTCCCCCTGGTTTAGAACAGCGAGCTCTGGCTCTTGTCTCCCCAGGTTTAGAACAGTGAGCTCTGGCTCTTGTCTCCCCTGGTTTAGAACAGTGAGTTGTGGCTCTTGTCTCCCCTGGTTTAGAACAGTGAGCTGTAGCTCTTGTCTCCCTGTTTTAGAGCAGTGAGCTGTGGCTCTCTGCTCCCCCTAGTTTATAACAGTGAGCTGTGGCTCTCTGCTCCCCCTGGTTTAGAACAGTGAGCTGTGGCTCTCTGCTCCCCCTGGTTTAGAACAGTGAGCTGTGGCTCTTGTTTTCCCCTGGTTTAGAATATTGAGTAGTGGCTCTTGTCTCCCTGGTTTAGAACAGTGAGCTGTGGCTCTTGTCTCCCTGGTTTAGAACAGTGAGCTCTGGCTCTTGTCTCCCCCTGGATTAGAACAGTGAGCTGTGGCTCTTGTCTCCCCTGGTTTAGAACAGTGAGCTGTGGCTCTTGTCTCCTCATAGTTTAGAACAGTGAGCTGTGGCTCTCTGCTCCCCTGATTTAGAAAAGTGAACTGTGGCTCTTGTCTCCCCTGGTTTAGAACAGTGAGCTGTGGCTCTTTGCTCCCCCTGGTTTGGTTGGAACAGTGAGCTGTGGCTCTTGTCTCCACTGATTTAGAACAGTGAGCTTTGGCTCTTGTCTCCCCTGGTTTAGAACAGTGAGCTGTGGATCTTTGCTCCCCCTGGTTTAGAACAGTGAGCTGTGGCTCTTTGCTCCCCCTGGTTTAGAACAGTGTGCTCTGGCTCTTGTCTCCCCTGGTTAAGAACACTGAGCTTTGGCTCTTGTCTCCTCCTGGTTTAGAACATTGAGCTGTGGCACTCTGCTCCCCTGATTTAGAAAAGTGAACTGTGGCTCTTGTCTCCCCTGGTTTAGAACAGTGAGCTGTGGCTCATTGCTCCCCCTGGTTTGGTTGGAACAGTGAGCTGTGGCTCTTGTCTCCCTTGATGTAGAACAGTGAGCTGTGGCTCTTGTCTCCCCTGGTTTAGAACAGTGAGCTGTGGCTCTTTGCTCCCCCTCGTTTAGAACAGTGATCTCTGGCTCTTGTCTCCCCTGGTTTAGAACAGTGAGCTGTGGCTCTCTGCTCCCCCTGGTTTAGAACAGTGAGCTGTGGCTCTTGTCTCCCCTGGTTTAGAACAGTGAGCTCTGGCTCTTGTCTCCCCTGGTTTAGAACAGTGAGCTGTAGCTCTTGTCTACCCTGGTTCAGAACAGTGAGCTGTGGCTCTTTGCTCCCCTGGTAAGAACAGTGAACTGTGGCTTTTTGCTCCCCCTGGTAAGAACAGTGAGCTGTGGCTCTTGTCTCCCCTGGTTTAGAACAGTGAGCTGTAGCTCTTGTCTCCCTGGCTTAGAACAGTGAGCTGTGGCTCTCTGCTCCCCCTGGTTTGGTTTAGAACAGTAAGCTGTGGCTCTTTGCTCCCCCTAGTTTAGAACAGTGAGCTGTGGCTCTCTGCTCCCCCTGGTTTAGAACAGTGAGCTGTGGCTCTTGTCTCCCCTGGTTTAGAACAGTGAGCTGTGGCTCTTGTCTACCCTGGTTCAGAACAGTGAGCTGTGGCTCTTTGCTCCCCTGGTTTAGAATAGTGAGCTGTGGCTCTTGTCTCCCCCTGATTTAGAACAGTGAGCTGTGGCTCTTGTCTCCCGTGGTTTGGAACAGTGAGCTGTGGCTCTTTGCTCCCCCTGGTTTAGAACAGTGAGCTGTGGCTCTTGTCTCCCCCTGATTTAGAACAGTGAGCTGTGGCTCTTGTCTCCCGTGGTTTGGAACAGTGAGCTGTGGCTCTTTGCTCCCCCTGGTTTAGAACAGTGAGCTGTGGCTCTCTGCTCTGGCTCTTGTCTTCCTGGTTTAGAACAGTGAGCTCTGGCTCTTGTCTTCCTGGTTTAGAACAGTGAGCTCTGGCTCTTGTCTCCCCCTGGTTTAGAACAGTGAGCTGTGGCTCTCTGCTCTCCCTGGTTTAGAACAGTGAACTCTGGCTCTTGTCTTCCTGGTTTAGAACAGTGAGCTGTGGCTCTTGTCTTCCTGGTTTAGAACAGTGAGCTGTGGCTCTTGTCTTCCTGGTTTTGAACAGTGAGCTCTGGCTCTTGTCTCCCCCTGGTTTAGAACAGTGAGCTGTGGCTCTATTCTCTCCCTGGTTTAGAACAGTGAGCTCTGGCTCTTGTCTTCCTGGTTTAGAACAGTGAGCTCTGGTTCTTGTCTTCCTGATTTTGAACAGTGAACTCTGGCTCTTGTCTACCCCTGGTTTAGAACAGTGAGCTGTGGCTCTTGTCTCCCCTGGTTTAGAACAGTGAGCTGTGGCTCTTGTCTCCCCCTGGTTTGGAACAGTGAGCTCTGGCTCTTGTCTCCCCTGATTTAGAACAGTGAGCTCTGGCTCTTCTCTCCCCTGGTTTAGAACAGTGAGCTGTGGCTCTTTGCTCCCCCCTGGTTTAGAACAGGGAGCTTTGGCTCTTGTCTTCCTGGTTTAGAAGAGTGAGCTGTGGCTCTCTGCTCTCCCTGGTTTAGAACAGTGAGCTGTGGCTCTCGCTCACCCTGATTTAGAACAGTGAGATGTGGCTCTTTGCTCCCCTGGTAAGAACAGTGAGCTGTGGCTCTTTGCTCCCCCTGGTAAGAACAGTGAGCTGTGGCTCTTGTCTCCCCTGGTTTATAACAGTGAGCTGTGGCTCTTGTC
This sequence comes from Lissotriton vulgaris, assembly GCF_964263255.1. Lineage (NCBI taxonomy): Eukaryota > Metazoa > Chordata > Amphibia > Caudata > Salamandridae > Lissotriton > Lissotriton vulgaris. Next base: position 2,139,058,606 of record NC_141691.1, on the reverse strand, counting down.
TCCCCCTGGTTTGGAACAGTGAGCTGTGGCTCTCTGCTCCCCCTGGTTTAGAACAGTGAGCTGTGGCTCTCTGCTCCCCCTGGTAAGAACAGTGAGCTGTGGATCTCTGCTCCCCCTGGTTTAGAACAGTGAGCTGTGGCTCTCGCTCACCCTGATTTAAAACAGTGAGCTGTGGCTCTTTGCTCCCCTGGTAAGAACAGTGAACTGTGGCTTTTTGCTCCCCCTGGTAAGAACAGTGAGCTGTGGCTCTTGTCTCCCCTGGTTTAGAACAGTGAGCTGTAGCTCTTGTCTCCCTGGCTTAGAACAGTGAGCTGTGGCTCTCTGCTCTCCCTGGTTTGGTTTAGAACAGTAAGCTGTGGCTCTTTGCTCCCCCTAGTTTAGAACAGTGAGCTGTGGCTCTCTGCTCCCCTTGGTTTAAAACAGTGAGCTGTGGCTCTTGTCTCCCCCTGGTTAGAACAGTGAGCTGTGGCTCTTGTCTCCCTGGTTTAGAACAGTGAGCTGTGGCTCTTGTCTCCCCCTGGTTTAGAACAGGGAGCTGCGGCTCTTGTCTCCCCTGGTTTAGAACAGTGAGTTGTGGCTCTTTGCTCCCCCTGGTTTAGAACAGTGAACTGTGGCTCTTTGCTCCCCCTGGTTAAGAACAGTGAGCTGTGGCTCTTGTCTCCCTGGTTTAGAACAGTGAGCTGTGGCTCTCTGCTCCCCCTGGTAAGAACAGTGAGCTGTGGCTCTTGTGTCCCTGGTTTAGAACAGTGAGCTGTGGCTCTTTGCTCTCCCTGGTTAAGAACAGTGAGCTGTGGCTCTTGTCTCCCTGGTTTGGAACAGTGAGCTGTGGCTCTCTGCTCCCCCTGGTAAGAACAGTGAGCTGTGGCTCTTGTCTCCCCTGGTTTAGAACAGTGAGCTGTGGCTCTTCTCTCCCTGGTTTAGAACAGTGAGCTGTGGCTCTTGTCTCCCCTTGGTAAGAACAGTGAGCTGTGGCTCTTCTCTCCCCTGGTTTAGAACAGTGAGCTGTGGCTCTTGTCTCCCTGGTTTAGAACAGTGAGCTGCGGCTCTTGTCTCCCCTGGTTTAGAACAGTGATTTGTGGCTCTTTGATCCCCCTGGTTTAGAACAGTGAGCTGTGGCTCTTGTCTCCCCTGGTTTAGAACAGTGAGCTGTGGCTCTTGTCTCCCCTGGCTAAGAACAGTGAGCTCTGGCTCTTGTCTCCCCTGGTTTAGAACAGTGAGCTCTGGTTCTTGTCTCCACTGGTTTAGAACAGTGAGCTGTGGCTCTTGTCTCCCCATGGTTTAGAACAGTGAGCTGTGGCTCTTTAATCCCCCTGGTTTAGTACAGTGAGCTGTGGCTCTTGTCTCCCCTGGTTTAGAACAGTGAGCTGTGGCTCTTGTCTCCCCTGCTTTAGAACAGTGAGCTGTGGTTCTTGTCTCCCCTGGTTTGGAACAGTGAGCTGTGGCTCTTGTCTTTCCTGGTCTAGAACAGTGAGCTGTGGCTCTTGTCTCCCCTGGTTTAGAACAGTGAGCTGTGGCTCTTTGCCCCCCTGGTAAGAACAGTGATCTCTGGCTCTTGTCTCCCTGATTTAGAACAGGGAGCTGTGGATCTTGTCTCCCCCTGGTTTAGAACAGCGAGCTCTGGCTCTTGTCTCCCCAGGTTTAGAACAGTGAGCTCTGGCTCTTGTCTCCCCTGGTTTAGAACAGTGAGTTGTGGCTCTTGTCTCCCCTGGTTTAGAACAGTGAGCTGTAACTCTTGTCTCCCTGTTTTAGAGCAGTGAGCTGTGGCTCTCTGCTCCCCCTAGTTTATAACAGTGAGCTGTGGCTCTCTGCTCCCCCTGGTTTAGAACAGTGAGCTGTGGCTCTTGTCTCCCCCTGGTTTAGAACAGTGAGCTGTGGCTCTTGTCTCCCCCTGGTTTAGAACAGTGAGCTGTGGCTCTTGTCTCCCCCTGGTTTAGAACAGTGAGCTGTGGCTCTTTGCTCCCCCTGGTTTAGAACAGTGAGCTGTGGCTCTTGTTTTCCCCTGGTTTAGAATATTGAGTAGTGGCTCTTGTCTCCCTGGTTTAGAACAGTGAGCTGTGGCTCTTGTCTCCCTGGTTTAGAACAGTGAGCTCTGGCTCTTGTCTCCCCCTGGATTAGAACAGTGAGCTGTGGCTCTCGTCTCCCCTGGTTTAGAACAGTGAGCTGTGGCTCTTGTCTCCTCATAGTTTAGAACAGTGAGCTGTGGCTCTCTGCTCCCCTGATTTAGAAAAGTGAACTGTGGCTCTTGTCTCCCCTGGTTTAGAACAGTGAGCTGTGGCTCTTTGCTCCCCCTGGTTTGGTTGGAACAGTCAGCTGTGGCTCTTGTCTCCCCTGATTTAGAACAGTGAGCTGCGGCTCTTGTCTCCCCTGGTTTAGAACAGTGAGTTGTGGCTCTTTGATCCCCCTGGTTTAGAACAGTGAGCTGTGGCTCTTGTCTCCCCTGGTTTAGAACAGTGAGCTGTGGCTCTTGTCTCCCCTGGCTAAGAACAGTGAGCTCTGGCTCTTGTCTCCCCTGGTTTAGAACAGTGAGCTCTGGTTCTTGTCTCCACTGGTTTAGAACAGTGAGCTGTGGCTCTTGTCTCCCCATGGTTTAGAACAGTGAGCTGTGGCTCTTTAATCCCCCTGGTTTAGTACAGTGAGCTGTGGCTCTTGTCTCCCCTGGTTTAGAACAGTGAGCTGTGGCTCTTGTCTCCCCTGCTTTAGAACAGTGAGCTGTGGTTCTTGTCTCCCCTGGTTTGGAACAGTGAGCTGTGGCTCTTGTCTTTCCTGGTCTAGAACAGTGAGCTGTGGCTCTTGTCTCCCCTGGTTTAGAACAGTGAGCTGTGGCTCTTTGCCCCCCTGGTAAGAACAGTGATCTCTGGCTCTTGTCTCCCTGATTTAGAACAGGGAGCTGTGGATCTTGTCTCCCCCTGGTTTAGAACAGCGAGCTCTGGCTCTTGTCTCCCCAGGTTTAGAACAGTGAGCTCTGGCTCTTGTCTCCCCTGGTTTAGAACAGTGAGTTGTGGCTCTTGTCTCCCCTGGTTTAGAACAGTGAGCTGTAACTCTTGTCTCCCTGTTTTAGAGCAGTGAGCTGTGGCTCTCTGCTCCCCCTAGTTTATAACAGTGAGCTGTGGCTCTCTGCTCCCCCTGGTTTAGAACAGTGAGCTGTGGCTCTTGTCTCCCCCTGGTTTAGAACAGTGAGCTGTGGCTCTTGTCTCCCCCTGGTTTAGAACAGTGAGCTGTGGCTCTTGTCTCCCCCTGGTTTAGAACAGTGAGCTGTGGCTCTTTGCTCCCCCTGGTTTAGAACAGTGAGCTGTGGCTCTTGTTTTCCCCTGGTTTAGAATATTGAGTAGTGGCTCTTGTCTCCCTGGTTTAGAACAGTGAGCTGTGGCTCTTGTCTCCCTGGTTTAGAACAGTGAGCTCTGGCTCTTGTCTCCCCCTGGATTAGAACAGTGAGCTGTGGCTCTCGTCTCCCCTGGTTTAGAACAGTGAGCTGTGGCTCTTGTCTCCTCATAGTTTAGAATAGTGAGCTGTGGCTCTCTGCTCCCCTGATTTAGAAAAGTGAACTGTGGCTCTTGTCTCCCCTGGTTTAGAACAGTGAGCTGTGGCTCTTTGCTCCCCCTGGTTTGGTTGGAACAGTCAGCTGTGGATCTTGTCTCCCCTGATTTAGAACAGTGAGCTTTGGCTCTTGTCTCCCCTGGTTTAGAACAGTGAGCTGTGGCTCTTTGCTCCCCCTGGATTAGAACAGTGAGCTCTGGCTCTTGTCTCCCCTGGTTAAGAACACTGAGCTTTGGCTCTTGTCTCCTCCTGGTTTAGAACAGTGAGCTGTGGCTCTTGTCTCCCCTGGTTTAGAACAGTGAGCTGTGGCTCTTTGCTCCTCCTGGTTTGGTTGGAACAGTGAGCTGTGGCTCTTGTCTCCCTTGATGTAGAACAGTGAGCTGTGGCTCTTGTCTCCCCTGGTTTAGAACAGTGAGCTGTGGCTCTTTGCTCCCCCTCGTTTAGAACAGTGATCTCTGGCTCTTGTCTCCCCTGGTTTAGAACAGTGAGCTGTGGCTCTCTGCTCCCCCTGGTTTAGAACAGTGAGCTGTGGCTCTTGTCTCCCCTGGTTTAGAACAGTGAGCTCTGGCTCTTGTCTCCCCTGGTTTAGAACAGTGAGCTGTGGCTCTCTGCTCCCCCTGGTTTAGAACAGTGAGCTGTGGCTCTTGTCTCCCCTGGTTTAGAACAGTGAGCTGTGGCTCTTGTCTACCCTGGTTCAGAACAGTGAGCTGTGGCTCTTTGCTCCCCTGGTTTAGAATAGTGAGCTGTGGCTCTTGTCTCCCCCTGATTTAGAACAGTGAGCTGTGGCTCTTGTCTCCCGTGGTTTGGAACAGTGAGCTGTGGCTCTTTGCTCCCCCTGGTTTAGAACAGTGAGCTGTGGCTCTTGTCTCCCCCTGATTTAGAACAGTGAGCTGTGGCTCTTGTCTCCCGTGGTTTGGAACAGTGAGCTGTGGCTCTTTGCTCCCCCTGGTTTAGAACAGTGAGCTGTGGCTCTCTGCTCTGGCTCCTATCTTCCTGGTTTAGAACAGTGAGCTCTGGCTCTTGTCTTCCTGGTTTAGAACAGTGAGCTCTGGCTCTTGTCTCCCCCTGGTTTAGAACAGTGAGCTGTGGCTCTGTGCTCTCCCTGGTTTAGAACAGTGAACTCTGGCTCTTGTCTTCCTGGTTTAGAACAGTGAGCTGTGGCTCTTGTCTTCCTGGTTTAGAACAGTGAGCTGTGGCTCTTGTCTTCCTGGTTTTGAACAGTGAGCTCTGGCTCTTGTCTCCCCCTGGTTTAGAACAGTGAGCTGTGGCTCTCTTCTCTCCCTGGTTTAGAACAGTGAGCTCTGGCTCTTGTCTTCCTGGTTTAGAACAGTGAGCTCTGGCTCTTGTCTTCCTGATTTTGAACAGTGAACTCTGGCTCTTGTCTACCCCTGGTTTAGAACAGTGAGCTGTGGCTCTTGTCTCCCCTGGTTTAGAACAGTGAGCTGTGGCTCTTGTCTCCCCCTGGTGTGGAACAGTGAGCTCTGGCTCTTGTCTCCCCTGATTTAGAACAGTGAGCTCTGGCTCTTCTCTCCCCTGGTTTAGAACAGTGAGCTGTGGCTCTTTGCTCCCCCCTGGTTTAGAACAGGGAGCTTTGGCTCTTGTCTTCCTGGTTTAGAAGAGTGAGCTGTGGCTCTCTGCTCTCCCTCGTTTAGAACAGTGAGCTGTGGCTCTCGCTCACCCTGATTTAGAACAGTGAGATGTGGCTCTTTGCTCCCCTGGTAAGAACAGTGAGCTGTGGCTCTTTGCTCCCCCTTATAAGAACAGTGAGCTGTGGCTCTTGTCTCCCCTGGTTTAGAACAGTGAGCTGTGGCTCTTGTCTCCCCCTGGTTTGGAACAGTGAGCTGTGGCTCTCTGCTCCCCCTGGTTTAGAACAGTGAGCTGTGGCTCTCGCTCACCCTGATTTAAAACAGTGAGCTGTGGCTCTTTGCTCCCCTGGTAAGAACAGTGAGCTGTGGCTCTTGTCTCCCCCTGGTAAGAACAGTGAGCTGTGGATCTCTGCTCCCCCTGGTTTAGAACAGTGAGCTGTGGCTCTCGCTCACCCTGATTTAAAACAGTGAGCTGTGGCTCTTTGCTCCCCTGGTAAGAACAGTGAACTGTGGCTTTTTGCTCCCCCTGGTAAGAACAGTGAGCTGTGGCTCTTGTCTCCCCTGGTTTAGAACAGTGAGCTGTAGCTCTTGTCTCCCTGGCTTAGAACAGTGAGCTGTGGCTCTCTGCTCCCCCTGGTTTGGTTTAGAACAGTAAGCTGTGGCTCTTTGCTCCCCCTAGTTTAGAACAGTGAGCTGTGGCTCTCTGCTCCCCTTGGTTTAGAACAGTGAGCTGTGGCTCTTGTCTCCCCCTGGTTAGAACAGTGAGCTGTGGCTCTTGTCTCCCTGGTTTAGAACAGTGAGCTGTGGCTCTTTGCTCCCCTGGTAAGAACAGTGAACTGTGGCTTTTTGCTCCCCCTGGTAAGAACAGTGAGCTGTGGCTCTTGTCTCCCCTGGTTTAGAACAGTGAGCTGTAGCTCTTGTCTCCCTGGCTTAGAACAGTGAGCTGTGGCTCTCTGCTCCCCCTGGTTTGGTTTAGAACAGTAAGCTGTGGCTCTTTGCTCCCCCTAGTTTAGAACAGTGAGCTGTGGCTCTCTGCTCCACTTGGTTTAGAACAGTGAGCTGTGGCTCTTGTCTCCCGCTGGTTAGAACAGTGAGCTGTGGCTCTTGTCTCCCTGGTTTAGAACAGTGAGCTGTGGCTCTTGTCTCCCCCTGGTTTAGAACAGGGAGCTGCGGCTCTTGTCTCCCCTGGTTTAGAACAGTGAGTTGTGGCTCTTTGCTCCCCCTGGTTTAGAACAGTGAACTGTGGCTCTTTGCGCCCCCTGGTTAAGAACAGTGAGCTGTGGCTCTTGTCTCCCTGGTTTTGAACAGTGAGCTGTGGCTCTCTGCTCCCCCTGGTAAGAACAGTGAGCTGTGGCTCTTGTGTCCCTGGTTTAGAACAGTGAGCTGTGGCTCTTTGCTCTCCCTGGTTAAGAACAGTGAGCTGTGGCTCTTGTCTCCCTGGTTTGGAACAGTGAGCTGTGGCTCTCTGCTCCCCCTGGTAAGAACAGTGAGCTGTGGCTCTTGTCTCCCCTGGTTTAGAACAGTGAGCTGTGGCTCTTCTCTCCCTGGTTTAGAACAGTGAGCTGTGGCTCTTGTCTCCCCTTGGTAAGAACAGTGAGCTGTGGCTCTTGTCTCCCCTGGTTTAGAACAGTGAGCTGTGGCTCTTGTCTCCCTGGTTTAGAACAGTGAGCTGCGGCTCTTGTCTCCCCTGGTTTAGAACAGTGAGTTGTGGCTCTTTGATCCCCCTGGTTTAGAACAGTGAGCTGTGGCTCTTGTCTCCCCTGGTTTAGAACAGTGAGCTGTGGCTCTTGTCTCCCCTGGCTAAGAACAGTGAGCTCTGGCTCTTGTCTCCCCTGGTTTAGAACAGTGAGCTCTGGTTCTTGTCTCCACTGGTTTAGAACAGTGAGCTGTGGCTCTTGTCTCCCCATGGTTTAGAACAGTGAGCTGTGGCTCTTTAATCCCCCTGGTTTAGTACAGTGAGCTGTGGCTCTTGTCTCCCCTGGTTTAGAACAGTGAGCTGTGGCTCTTGTCTCCCCTGCTTTAGAACAGTGAGCTGTGGTTCTTGTCTCCCCTGGTTTGGAACAGTGAGCTGTGGCTCTTGTCTTTCCTGGTCTAGAACAGTGAGCTGTGGCTCTTGTCTCCCCTGGTTAAGAACAGTGAGCTGTGGCTCTTTGCCCCCCTGGTAAGAACAGTGATCTCTGGCTCTTGTCTCCCTGATTTAGAACAGGGAGCTGTGGATCTTGTCTCCCCCTGGTTTAGAACAGCGAGCTCTGGCTCTTGTCTCCCCAGGTTTAGAACAGTGAGCTCTGGCTCTTGTCTCCCCTGGTTTAGAACAGTGAGTTGTGGCTCTTGTCTCCCCTGGTTTAGAACAGTGAGCTGTAACTCTTGTCTCCCTGTTTTAGAGCAGTGAGCTGTGGCTCTCTGCTCCCCCTAGTTTATAACAGTGAACTGTGGCTCTCTGCTCCCCCTGGTTTAGAACAGTGAGCTGTGGCTCTCTGCTCCCCCTGGTTTAGAACAGTGAGCTGTGGCTCTTGTTTTCCCCTGGTTTAGAATATTGAGTAGTGGCTCTTGTCTCCCTGGTTTAGAACAGTGAGCTGTGGCTCTTGTCTCCCTGGTTTAGAACAGTGAGCTCTGGCTCTTGTCTCCCCCTGGATTAGAACAGTGAGCTGTGGCTCTCGTCTCCCCTGGTTTAGAACAGTGAGCTGTGGCTCTTGTCTCCTCATAGTTTAGAACAGTGAGCTGTGGCTCTCTGCTCCCCCTGGTTTAGAACAGTGAGCTGTGGCTCTTGTTTTCCCCTGGTTTAGAATATTGAGTAGTGGCTCTTGTCTCCCTGGTTTAGAACAGTGAGCTGTGGCTCTTGTCTCCCTGGTTTAGAACAGTGAGCTCTGGCTCTTGTCTCCCCCTGGATTAGAACAGTGAGCTGTGGCTCTCTGCTCCCCTGATTTAGAAAAGTGAACTGTGGCTCTTGTCTCCCCTGGTTTAGAACAGTGAGCTGTGGCTCTTTGCTCCCCCTGGTTTGGTTGGAACAGTCAGCTGTGGCTCTTGTCTCCCCTGATTTAGAACAGTGAGCTTTGGCTCTTGTCTCCCCTGGTTTAGACCAGTGAGCTGTGGATCTTTGCTCCCCCTGGTTTAGAACAGTGAGCTCTGGATCTTGTCTCCCCTGATTAAGAACAGTGAGCTGTGGCTCTTTGCTCCCCCTGGATTAGAACAGTGAGCTCTGGCTCTTGTCTCCCCTGGTTAAGAACACTGAGCTTTGGCTCTTGTCTCCTCCTGGTTTAGAACAGTGAGCTGTGGCTCTTGTCTCCCCTGGTTTAGAACAGTGAGCTGTGGCTCTTTGCTCCCCCTGGTTTGGTTGGAACAGTGAGCTGTGGCTCTTGTCTCCCTCGATGTAGAACAGTGAGCTGTGGCTCTTGTCTCCCCTGGTTTAGAACAGTGAGCTGTGGCTCTTTGCTCCCCCTCGTTTAGAACAGTGATCTCTGGCTCTTGTCTACCCTGGTTTAGAACAGTAAGCTGTGGCTCTCTGCTCCCCCTGGTTTAGAACAGTGAGCTGTGGCTCTTGTCTCCCCTGGTTTAGAACAGTGAGCTCTGGCTCTTGTCTCCCCTGGTTTAGAACAGTGAGCTGTGGCTCTCTGCTCCCCCTGGTTTAGAACAGTGAGCTGTGGCTCTTGTCTCCCCTGGTTTAGAACAGTGAGCTGTGGCTCTTGTCTACCCTGGTTCAGAACAGTGAGCTGTGGCTCTTTGCTCCCCTGGTTTAGAATAGTGAGCTGTGGCTCTTGTCTCCCCCTGATTTAGAACAGTGAGCTGTGGCTCTTGTCTCCCGTGGTTTGGAACAGTGAGCTGTGGCTCTTTGCTCCCCCTGGTTTAGAACAGTGAGCTGTGGCTCTTGTCTCCCCCTGATTTAGAACAGTGAGCTGTGGCTCTTGTCTCCCGTGGTTTGGAACAGTGAGCTGTGGCTCTTTGCTCCCCCTGGTTTAGAACAGTGAGCTGTGGCTCTCTGCTCTGGCTCCTATCTTCCTGGTTTAGAACAGTGAGCTCTGGCTCTTGTCTTCCTGGTTTAGAACAGTGAGCTCTGGCTCTTGTCTCCCCCTGGTTTAGAACAGTGAGCTGTGGCTCTCTGCTCTCCCTGGTTTAGAACAGTGAACTCTGGCTCTTGTCTTCCTGGTTTAGAACAGTGAGCTGTGGCTCTTGTCTTCCTGGTTTAGAACAGTGAGCTGTGGCTCTTGTCTTCCTGGTTTTGAACAGTGAGCTCTGGCTCTTGTCTCCCCCTGGTTTAGAACAGTGAGCTGTGGCTCTCTTCTCTCCCTGGTTTAGAACAGTGAGTTCTGGCTCTTGTCTTCCTGGTTTAGAACAGTGAGCTCTGGCTCTTGTCTTCCTGATTTTGAACAGTGAACTCTGGCTCTTGTCTACCCCTGGTTTAGAACAGTGAGCTGTGGTTCTTGTCTCCCCTGGTTTAGAACAGTGAGCTGTGGCTCTTGTCTCCCCCTGGTTTGGAACAGTGAGCTCTGGCTCTTGTCTCCCCTGATTTAGAACAGTGAGCTCTGGCTCTTCTCTCCCCTGGTTTAGAACAGTGAGCTGTGGCTCTTTGCTCCCCCCTGGTTTAGAACAGGGAGCTTTGGCTCTTGTCTTCCTGGTTTAGAAGAGTGAGCTGTGGCTCTCTGCTCTCCCTCGTTTAGAACAGTGAGCTGTGGCTCTCGCTCACCCTGATTTAGAACAGTGAGATGTGGCTCTTTGCTCCCCTGGTAAGAACAGTGAGCTGTGGCTCTTTGCTCCCCCTTATAAGAACAGTGAGCTGTGGCTCTTGTCTCCCCTGGTTTAGAACAGTGAGCTGTGGCTCTTGTCTCCCCCTGGTTTGGAACAGTGAGCTGTGGCTCTCTGCTCCCCCTGGTTTAGAACAGTGAGCTGTGGCTCTCTGCTCCCCCTGGTAAGAACAGTGAGCTGTGGATCTCTGCTCCCCCTGGTTTAGAACAGTGAGCTGTGGCTCTCGCTCACCCTGATTTAAAACAATGAGCTGTGGCTCTTTGCTCCCCTGGTAAGAACAGTGAACTGTGGCTTTTTGCTCCCCCTGGTAAGAACAGTGAGCTGTGGCTCTTGTCTCCCCTGGTTTAGAACAGTGAGCTGTAGCTCTTGTCTCCCTGGCTTAGAACAGTGAGCTGTGGCTCTCTGCTCCCCCTGGTTTGGTTTAGAACAGTAAGCTGTGGCTCTTTGCTCCCCCTAGTTTAGAACAGTGAGCTGTGGCTCTCTGCTCCCCTTGGTTTAGAACAGTGAGCTGTGGCTCTTGTCTCCCCCTGGTTAGAACAGTGAGCTGTGGCTCTTGTCTCCCTGGTTTAGAACAGTGAGCTGTGGCTCTTGTCTCCCCCTGGTTTAGAACAGGGAGCTGCGGCTCTTGTCTCCCCTGGTTTAGAACAGTGAGTTGTGGCTCTTTGCTCCCCCTGGTTTAGAACAGTGAACTGTGGCTCTTTGCTCCCCCTGGTTAAGAACAGTGAGCTGTGGCTCTTGTCTCCCTGGTTTAGAACAGTGAGCTGTGGCTCTCTGCTCCCCCTGGTAAGAACAGTGAGCTGTGGCTCTTGTGTCCCTGGTTTAGAACAGTGAGCTGTGGCTCTTTGCTCTCCCTGGTTAAGAACAGTGAGCTGTGGCTCTTGTCTCCCTGGTTTGGAACAGTGAGCCGTGGCTCTCTGCTCCCCCTGGTAAGAACAGGGAGCTGTGGCTCTTGTCTCCCCTGGTTTAGAACAGTGAGCTGTGGCTCTTCTCTCCCTGGTTTAGAACAGTGAGCTGTGGCTCTTGTCTCCCCCTGGTAAGAACAGTGAGCTGTGGCTCTTGTCTCCCCTGGTTTAGAACAGTGAGCTGTGGCTCTTGTCTCCCTGGTTTAGAACAGTGAGCTGCGGCTCTTGTCTCCCCTGGTTTAGAACAGTGAGTTGTGGCTCTTTGATCCCCCTGGTTTAGAACAGTGAGCTGTGGCTCTTGTCTCCCCTGGTTTAGAACAGTGAGCTGTGGCTCTTGTCTCCCCTGGCTAAGAACAGTGAGCTCTGGCTCTTGTCTCCCCTGGTTTAGAACAGTGAGCTCTGGTTCTTGTCTCCACTGGTTTAGAACAGTGAGCTGTGGCTCTTGTCTCCCCATGGTTTAGAACAGTGAGCTGTGGCTCTTTAATCCCCCTGGTTTAGTACAGTGAGCTGTGGCTCTTGTCTCCCCTGGTTTAGAACAGTGAGCTGTGGCTCTTGTCTCCCCTGCTTTAGAACAGTGAGCTGTGGCTCTTGTCTCCCCTGGTTTAGAACAGTGAGCTGTGGCTCTTTGCTCCCCCTGGTTTAGAACAGTGAGCTGTGGCTCTTTGCTCCCCCTGGAAAGAACAGTGAGCTGTGGCTCTTTGCTCCCCCTGGTAAGAACAGTGAGCTGTGGCTCTTTGCTCCCCCTGGTAAGAACAGTGAGCTGTGGCTCTTTGCTCCCCCTGGAAAGAACAGTGAGCTGTGGCTCTCTGCTCCCCCTGGTAAGAACAGTGTGCTGTGGCTCTCTGCTCCCCTTGGTTTAGAACATTAAGCTTTGGCTCTTTGTCTCCCCTGGTTTAGAACAGTGACCTGTGGCTCTTTGATCCACCTGGTTTAGAACAGTGAGCTGTGGCTCTTGTCTCCCCTGGTTTAGAACAGTGAGCTGTGGCTCTTGTCTCCCCCTGGTTTAGAACAGTGAGCTGTGGCTTTTTGTTCCCCCTGGTTTAGAACAGTGAGCTGTGGCTCTTGTCTCCCCCTGGTTTAGAACAGTGAGCTTTGGCTCTTGTCTCCCCTGGTTTATAACAGTGAGCTGTGGCTCTTGTTTCCCCTGGTTTAGAACAGTGAGCTGTGGCACTTGTCTCCCCTGCTTTAGAACAGTGATCTGTGGCTTTCTGCTCCCCTGGTTTAGAACAGTGAGCTGTGGCTCTCTGCTCCCCCTGGTAAGAGCAGTGAGTTGTGGCTCTCTGATCCCCTTGGTTTAGAACATTAAGCTCTGGCTCTTGTCTCCCCTGGTTTAGAACAGTGAGCTGTGGCTTTCTGCTGCCCCTGGTTTAGAACATGGAGCTGTGGCTCTTTGCTCCCCCTGGAAAGAACAGTGAGCTGTGGTTCTCTGCTCTCCCTGGTTTAGAACAGTGAGCTGTGGCTCTCGCTCACCCTGATTTAGAACAGTGAGCTATGGCTCTTTGCTCCCCTGGTAAGAACAGTGAGCTGCGGCTCTTTGATCCCCCTGGTTTAGAACAGTGAGCTGTGGCTCTTGTCTCCCCCTGGTTTAGAACAGTGAGCTGTGGCTCTCTGCTCCCCCTGGTAAGAACAGTGAGCTGTGGCTCTTTGCTCCCCCTGGAAAGAACAGTGATCTATGGCTCTCTGCTCCCCCTGGTAAGAACAGTGAGCTGTGGCTCTCTGCTACCCCTGGTTTAGAACAGTGAGCTGTGGCTCTTTGTCTCCCCTGGAAAGAACAATGAGCTGTGGCTCTCTGTTGCCCCTGGTAAGAACAGTGAGCTGTGGCTCTCTGCTCCCCTTGGTTTAGAACATTAAGCTTTCGCTCTTGTCTCCCCTGGTTTAGAACAGTGAACTGTGGCTTTTGTCTCCCCTGCTTTAGAAAAGTGAGCTGTGGCTCTCTGCTGCCCCCTGGTTTAGAACAGTGAGCTGTGGCTCTTGTCTCCCCTGGTTTAGAACAGTGAGCTCTGGCTCTTGTCTTCCCCTGGTTTAGAACAGTGAGGTGTGGCTCTCTGCTGCCCTGATTTAGAACAGTGAGCTGTGTCTCTTTGCTCCCCTGTTAAGAAAAGTGAGCTGTGGCTCTTTGCTCCCCTGTTAAGAACAGTTAGCTGTGGCTCTTGTCTCCCCCTGATTTAGAACAGTGAGCCGTGGCTCCTGTCTCCCCTGCTTTAGAACAGTGAGCTGTGGCTCTCTGCTCCTCCTGGTTTAGAACAGTGAGCTGTGGCTCTTGTCTCCCCTGCTTTAGAACAGTGAGCTGTGGCTCTCTGCTCCCCCTGGTTTAGAACAGTGAGCTGTGGCTCTTGTCTCCCCTGGTTTAGAACAGTGAGCTCTGGCTCTTGTCTTCCCCTGGTTTAGAACAGTGAGGTGTGGCTCTCTGCTGCCCTGATTTAGAACAGTGAGCTGTGTCTCTTTGCTCCCCTGTTAAGAAAAGTGAGCTGTGGCTCTTTGCTCCCCTGGTAAGAACAGTTAGCTGTGGCTCTTGTCTCTCCCTGATTTAGAACAGTGAGCCGTGGCTCCTGTCTCCCCTAGTTTAGAACAGTGAGCTGTGGCTCTTGTCTCCCCTGGTTTAGGACAGTGAGCTGTGGCTCTTTGCTACCCCTGGTTTAGAACAGGAAGCTTTTTATCTTGTCTCTCCTGGTTTCGAACAGTGAGCTGTGTCTCTTGTCTCCCCTGGTTTGGAAGAGTGAGCTGTGGCTCTTTGCTCCCCCTGGTAAGAACAGTGAGCTGTGGCTCTTGTCTCCCCTGCTTTAGAACAGTGATCTGTGGCTTTCTGCTCCCCTGGTTTAGAACAGTGAGCTGTGGCTCTCTGCTCCCCCTGGTAAGAGCAGTGAGTTGTGGCTCTCTGATCCCCTTGGTTTAGAACATTAAGCTCTGGCTCTTGTCTCCCCTGGTTTAGAACAGTGAGCTGTGGCTTTCTGCTGCCCCTGGTTTAGAACATGGAGCTGTGGCTCTTTGCTCCCCCTGGAAAGAACAGTGAGCTGTGGTTCTCTGCTCTCCCTGGTTTAGAACAGTGAGCTGTGGCTCTCGCTCACCCTGATTTAGAACAGTGAGCTATGGCTCTTTGCTCCCCTGGTAAGAACAGTGAGCTGCGGCTCTTTGATCCCCCTGGTTTAGAACAGTGAGCTGTGGCTCTTGTCTCCCCCTGGTTTAGAACAGTGAGCTGTGGCTCTCTGCTCCCCCTGGTAAGAACAGTGAGCTGTGGCTCTTTGCTCCCCCTGGAAAGAACAGTGATCTATGGCTCTCTGCTCCCCCTGGTAAGAACAGTGAGCTGTGGCTCTCTGCTACCCCTGGTTTAGAACAGTGAGCTGTGGCTCTTTGTCTCCCCTGGAAAGAACAATGAGCTGTGGCTCTCTGTTGCCCCTGGTAAGAACAGTGAGCTGTGGCTCTCTGCTCCCCTTGGTTTAGAACATTAAGCTTTCGCTCTTGTCTCCCCTGGTTTAGAACAGTGAACTGTGGCTTTTGTCTCCCCTGCTTTAGAAAAGTGAGCTGTGGCTCTCTGCTCCCCCTGGTTTAGAACAGTGAGCTGTGGCTCTTGTCTCCCCTGGTTTAGAACAGTGAGCTCTGGCTCTTGTCTTCCCCTGGTTTAGAACAGTGAGGTGTGGCTCTCTGCTGCCCTGATTTAGAACAGTGAGCTGTGTCTCTTTGCTCCCCTGTTAAGAAAAGTGAGCTGTGGCTCTTTGCTCCCCTGTTAAGAACAGTTAGCTGTGGCTCTTGTGTCCCCCTGATTTAGAACAGTGAGCCGTGGCTCCTGTCTCCCCTGCTTTAGAACAGTGAGCTGTGGCTCTCTGCTCCCCCTGGTTTAGAACAGTGAGCTGTGGCTCTTGTCTCCCCTGGTTTAGAACAGTGAGCTCTGGCTCTTGTCTTCCCCTGGTTTAGAACAGTGAGGTGTGGCTCTCTGCTGCCCTGATTTAGAACAGTGAGCTGTGACTCTTTACTCCCCTGTTAAGAAAAGTGAGCTGTGGCTCTTTGCTCCCCTGGTAAGAACAGTTAGCTGTGGCTCTTGTCTCTCCCTGATTTAGAACAGTGAGCCGTGGCTCCTGTCTCCCCTAGTTTAGAACAGTGAGCTGTGGCTCTTGTCTCCCCTGGTTTAGGACAGTGAGCTGTGGCTCTTTGCTACCCCTGGTTTAGAACAGGAAGCTTTTTATCTTGTCTCTCCTGGTTTCGAACAGTGAGCTGTGGCTCTTGTCTCCCCTGGTTTGGAAGAGTGAGCTGTGGCTCTTTGCTCCCCCTGGTAAGAACAGTGAGCTGTGGCTCTTTGCTCCCCCTGGAAGGAACAGTGAGCTGTGGCTCTCTGCTCTCCCTGGTTTAGAACAGTGAGCTGTGGCTCTCGCTCACCCTGATTTAGAACAGTGAGCTATGGCTCTTTGCTCCCCTGGTAAGAACAGTGAGCTGCGGCTCTGTCTCCCCCTGATTTAGAACAGTGAGCTGTGGCTCTTTGCTCCCCCTGGAAAGAACAGTGATCTATGGCTCTCTGCTCCCCCTGGTAAGAACAGTGAGCTGTGGCTCTCTGCTACCCCTGGTTTAAAACAGTGAGCTGTGGCTCTTTGCCCCCCCTGGAAAGAACAGTGAGCTGTGGCTCTCTGCTCCCCCTGGTAAGAACAGTGAGTTGTGGCTCTCTGCTCCCCTTGGTTTAGAACATTCAGCTTTCGCTCTTGTCTCCCCTGGTTTAGAACAGTGACCTGTGGCTCTTTGTTCCCCCTGGTTTAGAACAGTGATCTCTGGCTCTTGTCTCCCTGGTTTACAACAGTGAGTAGTGGCTCTCGTCTCCCCTGGTTTAGAACAGTGAGCTGTGTCTCTTTACTCCCCTGGTTTAGAACAGTGAGCTGTGACTCTTGTCTCCCCTGTTTTAGGACAGTGAGCTGTGGCTCTTTGCTCCCCCTGGTTTAGAACAGTGAGATCTGGCTCTTGTCTCTCCCTGATTTAGAACAGTGAGCTGTGGCTCTTGTCTCCCCCAGGTAAGAACAGTGAGCTGTGGCTCTTGCTCACCCTGATTTAGAACAGTGAGCTATGGCTCTTTGCTCCCCTGGTTTAGAACAGTGAGCTGTGGCTCTTGTCTCCCCTGGTTTAGAACAGTGAGCTGTGGCTCTTGTCTCCCCTGCTTTAGAACAGTGAGCTGTGGCTCTCTGCTCCCCCTGGTTTAGAACAGTGAGCTGTGGCTCTTGTCTCCCCCTGGTTTAGAACAGTGAGCTGTGGCTATTGTCTCCCTGGTTTAGAATATTGAGTAGTGGCTCTCTGCTCCCCCTGGTTTAGAACAGTGAGCTCTGGCTCTTGTCTCCCATGGTTTAGAACAGTGAGCTGTGGCTCTCTGCTCCCCCTGGTTTAGAACAGTGAGCTGTGGCTCTTGTCTCCCCTGGTTTAGAACAGTGAGCAGTGGCTCTTGTCTCCCCCTGATTTAGAACAGTGAGCTGTGGCTCTTTGCTCTCCCTGGTTTAGAACAGTGAGCTGTGGCTCTTGTCTCCCCCTGGTTTAGAACAGTGAGCTGTGGCTCTTGTCTCCCCCTGGTAAGAACAGTGAGCTGTGGCTCTTGTCTCCCCTGCTTTAGAACAGTGAGCTGTGGCTCTCTGCTCCCCCTGGTTTAGAACACTGAGCTGTGGCTCTTGTCTCCCTGGTTTAGAACAGTGAGTTGTGGCTCTTGTCTCCCCTGGTTTAGAACAGTGAGCTCTGGCTCTTGTCTTCCCCTGGTTTAGAACAGTGAGGTGTGGCTCTCTGCTGCCCTGATTTAGAACAGTGAGCTGTGTCTCTTTGCTCCCCTGTTAAGAAAAGTGAGCTGTGGCTCTTTGCTCCCCTGGTAAGAACAGTTAGCTGTGGCTCTTGTCTCCCCCTGATTTAGAACAGTGAGCCGTGGCTCCTGTCTCCCCTAGTTTAGAACAGTGAGCTGTGGCTCTTGTCTCCCCTGGTTTAGGACAGTGAGCTGTGGCTCTTTGCTACCCCTGGTTTAGAACAGGAAGCTTTTTATCTTGTCTCCCCTGGTTTGGAAGAGTGAGCTGTGGCTCTTTGCTCCCCCTGGTAAGAACAGTGAGCTGTGGCTCTTTGCTCCCCCTGGAAAGAACAGTGAGCTGTATCTCTTGTCTCCCCCTGGTTTAGAACAGTGAGCTGTGGTTCTTTGATCCCCCTGGTTTAGAACACTGAGCTGTGGCTCTTGTCTCCCTGGTTTAGAACAGTGAGCTGTGGCTCTTGTCTCCCCTGCTTTAGAACAGTGAGCTGTGGCTCTTGTCTCCCCTGCTTTAGAACAGTGAGCTGTGGCTCTTGTCTCCCCTGCTTTAGAACAGTGAGCTGTGGCTCTTGTCTCCCCTGGTTTAGAACAGTGAGCAGTGGCTCTTTGATCCCCTGGTTTAGAACAGTGAGCTGTGGCTCTTGTCTCCCCTGGTTTAGAACAGGGAGCTGTGGCTCTCTGCTCCCCTGGTTTAGAACACTGAGCTGTGGCTCTTGTCTCCCTGGTTTAGAACAGTGAGCTGTGGCTCTTGTCTCCCCTGCTTTAGAACAGTGAGCTGTGGCTCTTGTCTCCCCTGGTTTAGAACAGTGAGCAGTGGCTCTTTGATCCCCCTGGTTTAGAACAGTGAGCTGTGGCTCTTGTCTCCCCCTGGTTTAGAACAGTGAGCTATGGCTCTCTGCTCCCCCTGGTTTAGAACAGTGAGCTGTGGCTCTCTGCTCCCTCTGGTTTAGAACAGTGAGCTGTGGCTCTTGTCTCCCCCTGGTTTAGAACACTGAGCTGTGGCTCTTGTCTCCCTGGTTTAGAACAGTAAGCTGTGGCTCTTGTCTCCCCTGGTTTAGAACAGTGAGCTGTGGCTCTCTGCTCCCCCTGGTTTAGAACAGTGAGCTGTGGCTCTCTGCTCCCCCTGGTTTAGAACAGTGAGTTGTGGCTCTCTGATCCCCTTGGTTTAGAACATTAAGCTCTGGCTCTTGTCTCCCCTGGTTTAGAACTGTGAACTCTGGCTCTTGTTTCCCCTGGTTTAGAACAGTGAGCCTTGGCTCTTGTCTCCCCTGGTTTAGAACAGTGAGCTGTGGCTCTTGTCTCCCCTGGTTTAGAACAGTGAGCTGTGGCTCTTGTCTCCCCCTGGCTTAGAACAGTGAGCTCTGGCTCTTTGCTCCCCCTGGTTTATGAACAGTGAGCTCTGGCTCTTGTCTCCCCTGGCTAAGAACAGTGAGCTCTGGCTCTTGTCTCCCCTGGCTAAGAACAGTGAGCTCTGGCTCTTGTCTCCCCTGGTTTAGAGCAGTGAGCTGTGGCTCTCTGCTCCCCCTAGTTTATAACTGTGAGCTCTGGCTCTTGTTTCCCCTGGTTTAGAACAGTGAGCCTTGGCTCTTGTCTCCCCTGGTTTAGAACAGTGAGCTGTGGCTCTTGTCTCCCCCTGGCTTAGAACAGTGAGCTCTGGCTCTTTGCTCCCCCTGGTTTATGAACAGTGAGCTCTGGCTCTTGTTTCCCCTGGTTTAGAACAGTGAGCCTTGGCTCTTGTCTCCCCTGGTTTAGAACAGTGAGCTGTGGCTCTTGTCTCCCCTGGTTTAGAACAGTGAGCTGTGGCTCTTTGATCCCCCTGGTTTAGAACAGTGAGCTGTGGCTCTTGTCTCCCCTGGCTAAGAACAGTGAGCTCTGGCTCTTGTCTCCCCTGGTTGAGAGCAGTGAGCTGTGGCTCTCTGCTCCCCCTAGTTTATAACAGTGAGCTCTGGCTCTTGTTTCCCCTGGTTTAGAACAGTGAGCTGTGGCTCTCTGCTCTCCCTGGTTTAGAACACTGATCTGTGGTTCTTGTCTCCCCTGGTTTAGAACAGTCAGCTCTGGCTCTTTGCTCCCCCTGGTTTATGAACAGTGAGCTCTGGCTCTTGTCTCCCCTGGTTTAGAGCAGGCCAACTTCTGGGGCAGTGAAGGTAGGGCTGGGGTCAGCTCACTCACACAGTGGTGGGCCCCAGACATGTAATTTGTAACAATAAAATCACAGGAGCAGACATGACACTGTTTATAGAAGATCAAATGTTAGTTCTGTAAACAATGTCTCTGTTTGCAGTGCTTCTCATGACACAAAAATACGTGTAGAATTGAGTTACTTCTGCAATAAAGGTAACTTATGATGAGACAGAACAAATGTTTATTAATGATGAGGTAATGTCTTCAGCCTCCTCTGCTCATGCATAAACATTGCACCAACACACCTGGCAGACTCCGGTATCCTGGTTCTTCATCATGGGTTCTGAATCCGTGAGCAGTAAAACTTCTCTCTGCTCCCCCAGGCTCCCAGAACACAATCTTTTGAAAGAAATAGTAAAACAAAGGTCTTTCGTAAGGTGCCAAACTGACCCTGTACCTTGGGGTATCCTTAAAGCTGCACCTTCCTATCATGAAAGTAAGGGTCAGACGGTTTATTTTTTGTGTTAACTACAATGTAATGTGTTGTGCTCTGTGTCAGAAGAAAAAAAAACAAAGTCAGCCCTGGCAACAAGGTTCAAACCAGGCACACAATGCAAAAGACGTCTCTGAAGTGAGGCCAGAGGGGCCTGGGGGGAGTCATCTCATCCCACCCAGCTCTGATATCCGCCTCCATGCCAGAAGCACACCTAAAGATTGCTGGAGTGGCAGAGAGGATAGTCCCGCCATGGTTGGGGCTTCAGTTGAGGAATGTGCATATAGTGGAGGGAGCAGTCAACGACCCTCATTTATGGGGATTTTGCGTCGGCCGGCCCTGCAAGTCATCTTCCTGTGCCCTTTGTCAAAGTGAAAGGGAAGGAATGCATCATATTTATCCTGTATGTAATCACAAAGGTTTCCTTTGGACAGCATTATGCAACCAGCAATGTTTGTAACCTGACCGGAAATTCCAACTTCATCACTCAATCACAATCACTCCACTCAGATTGGGAAAATATATCTGTACACACAAGGCTACTGCTATGGACAAGACTAATTACAAAAGGTTAAAATTATTTTATTCGTCGTAGGACACATAATCAAAAAGACAAATATACACAATAAAAGAAAAGTACAAATTTCATTAATTCCTTCAGAAAACACAATAGAAAATATTGAGCGACAAAAGGTAAAAAATACAAGAGAGTGCAAATAATAGACCAAAAGCTTAGTCTTAAACTGATCACATCTGTGATAATTGTTCCTCAATGGCTGAGACTGGGTGCTATTCTCCATGGGCACTCAAAAGTCTCAGTGAGAGTATGGATTGTATTCCTAACAACTCAGGGGTCGATGCGTTTCGATGGGAGAATGTATATTGCCATCTTTATCAAGACCAATTTTTCGTGACTCGCACTGGCTGATAAAAAAGGGATATTTACAACAAGGGGTGGTGAGGGACAGAGTCTCTGAATTAAGCAGAAAGCTCTCACCCAGTCAAGAGATCAGGGCTAGATCCAACACCGTTTTTTAGCTCACTGCACCATCCCAGTTTCAGAACCTGGCTGTATGCAAATTAGTCTGTTCCTGTCCCAGTGCATGATGGGAACAGGGCAAACCAAACTACAAAAGCCAATTCTTACACTGGGAAGGAAACAAGCTCCCGGGGACCGGTTTCTGGCATTACAGCCGCCTTCGGCCCGGTTTGCTTGAATCCTGATGGTGCAATGAGCAAGGGTCTCACATCTGAGAATACCCTTCTGTAGGAGAGTAGGGTCTGCAATCCTATGATCACCCAGATTTTTTTGCTTTTGTTTCACTGGTTTACGACTTTCTCTGGCTGTGGGCCTGCCAATCAGACCCACAGCCTGGCTGTTCTCTGTCTAAATTACGATATGTACCCTAGGTACATTTACCAATTGGTGCTGGGCCACCTTATCAGAGCCTGTAACTCAGGGCATAGGTGTACCCAGGGCCGCCAGGGGCTGCAGCATGTATTATGCCACCCCTGACTGGCCTCCTAAATTTGACACAACTGGCTGCATGACAGCTGGGGCAAAGTCGTGTACTCACCCTTTGCTTTAGGTATAGTAGCTCTATATCTAACCATACAATGGGCACCCGAGCTCCTATCAGTCACTCCTATGGCAGGCCTTGACAATCCTGAAGGCAGAGTGCGTGGGCTCGTGTGAACTGTGTTCTGGCCCGAGCCGAGCCCGGTTGCAGCTTGCGGAATCAAGACCCAATGGCTGTTCCATGATAACGCGTACCATATCGGTAACTTCGGTATCGCGTTATCAAGACATGTCGAGTAAGGTGTCATACGAATCGGGATGCGGCCCTCTCACCAATTCTGGCGACGAGGTTAGCATTCCGCCCTTCTAGAGGGACACGACATGTACGTAACTGTGAACCCCGGTTAAAGTTAACTGAAGCCTCAGCTCCACAAAATGGATGCTGCCACCACAGACACGAGTCTGACCTCCTGCTGCTGGGAGTCCTTCCAGCGAGGAGCGCTTGGACAAAGGGTTTCCTGTCGAGGGCGGTGTTCGCACCGTCCCAGACAGGGTTTGTGTATTCTGGGTAGGTAGGGCTTTTGCGAGAAGGTGACTGCGGAGTGGCACCCCGGTGCTCACTACGCATCCGCCGGTCAGAACCAGTTCCAGGGGCGCCAGCCCTGGCCTGGGGAAAGTCCGGCAGGGGAGAGGGGTGTAACTACCCCCCTTCCTGGTCCCACCCTTAGGGCAGGACCTAGTCATGTACCCACCCCTTTCTTTAGGATAAAGGCCGGAGCGGGGACCCTTCCAAATTGGATCATCTTTGAATCAAGAACTACTTTCCACGAAAGGACATTCAAGACTCTTCTCAAGATTTCTCCCTTGTGACTAAGGAGTAGTCACCCTGCATCAGCGGGCACCATCTAAGAACTCTGCGGTTTGCTGCAAGTCCTTCCTCAAGGATCCGACGGCCCAGCTCGACGAGAACCGGCTTCCCTGGCACCTCTGACCTCTACCCACGTCATCAGCTCAGCTGTGATCTGTGGGTGCGACAAAACCTCGAGGGACCGGCCATCATCAAAACCTGCACGCTTTCTTAAACCAGCACGACCATCGAAGTAATTCTCTGGTGAGTGCTCTGGGGTCCGAGAAGCCCCCGACCCTGAGCCGCTCCAGCACCGAAGTGCAGTCTCCCAGCATCTCCACGATCTGCGTGGGGCCCTTCTGCTCGCTGCTCAGCACGTTGTCTGGTCACTAGCCACTGGCTTGTGCCCTCCTGTGACGACATCCGACAATCAACGCCGCTGGTCTGGTTGCTCCAGACCGGCCCTTGCTCCCCTTTGATGAAAGGAGCACCCCGGACCCTCCTGGTCCATTCAAGACGCCATCTTAGGCCTACCACGTGGCCCTGAGATCTGCCAAGGCTTGTTGCCCCAATCCTGGGCCCAGCGACGCCGACAGCATCATCCTTCGTGGGACAGCTCGCACCTCCATCCTGGTCGCCGACAACGCCTCCTGGTCCGTGAGACTGCAGAGCCTAGCGTCGCCCACTCACCTGGTCGAGGTGACGGCCAACCGGTGCCTTCCTGGTACCCTCTGACTACTGGCTAGTAGTACGAACTTGGTCCCCTCTGCTTTCAGGTATCATCGATCTCTGATCCAGGCTTGGATCTCTACGAACTAATCATCACTGGTCGCCGGCCAGCAACTCCTTTTCTTCCGGCTCCTGGCTCGTCAGCGAAGACCCCGACGCCTGTAAGACTTGTGCAGCCGCAGCCCTCGTGGCTAGGTAACTCGGCATTTCGGTGCCTGCATAGCCTCTTTACTCTAGGGCCCCGAGCCCTTCGCTTCCGACTTGCCTTATCGGGTCCGCCCGAGACCACTAAACTTTCCGTGTCCTCGGACACTTGTTTAATTGTGCACTTGAAGTATTTTCCTAAGAGATTTGGTTTGTGCTTAGTACCCTGTCCTCATAAAGAGTACAGGGCTGTTGTGAATCTTAATAAATATCCTGTTTATTTTCATAACACTTGTGTGGTGTCCTTTCACTTGGTATTCAAGGGGTACATGTGTGGTAAACAGCTGGCTTAACACGCCCTCTCGAGTCTTTAGCCTTAGACTGCTCGTATCCACGCTACTAGGATAGCTGGTCTATAGGTTGACTTACAACCAATCACCATAAGGGTCGTTTGGAACGATACATAGCGGTCGCTAGAATAGCGAACGCTGCATATCGGGCCAACTTCTCACACCTTCCACGCTTAGGGTGGACAAAAATATTTACAACAAGGGGTGGTGAGGGACAGAGTCTCTGAATTAAGCAGAAAGCTCTCACCCAGTCAAGAGATCAGGGCTAGATCCAACACCGTTTTTTAGCTCACTGCACCATCCCATTTTCAGAACCTGGCTGTATGCAAATTAGTCTGTTCCTGTCCCAGTGCATGATGGGAACAGGGCAAACCAAACTACAAAAGCCAATTCTTACACTGGGAAGGAAACAAGCTCCCGGGGACCGATTTCTGGCATTACAGCCGTCTTCGGCCCGGTTTGCTTGAATCCTGATCGTGCAATGAGCAAGGGTCTCACATCTGAGAATACCCTTCCACGCTTAGGGTGGACAAAAATATTTACAACAAGGGGTGGTGAGGGACAGAGTCTCTGAATTAAGCAGAAAGCTCTCACCCATAAAAAAGGGAGCAGTTAAAATCCCCTCATTTACAATAGAGGTTTGAGGGAATATACATATAGGGAATATATATCTATATATATTGAACACCGGAATATTGTTATCACAGAATTAATATTTTATTGATAGACGGTCAACTAAGAGGACAACCTATGCAGAACATTTATACTACAAAAGTGAGAAGTATTTCTTCTGCTACCGACAGGACCTCCATATTATTCAGCCCCAGATTTTATCTTTATGCCTTGGGGACATTGGAGATCTGAGAAAGATATGTCCTATGGTCTACTTGCGGATCTGCAACATTGAGAATAGTAGGTCTTTGCCTCTGAAGCACAGTGATAGCAATAATCCGGGGCTCAAATTATGTACATATATTTTCTCTCAAACCTCTTTTGTAAATGAGGTGAACTGCTCTCGTTTTTATCAGCCCGAGAATGTCATATAACATTAATCTTGATAAAGATGGCCTTATTGATTCTCCCATACTAACAGCTCCAACCTGGGGACGATTTTATCCTCCAGAAACAAGAAAATCTCAGTCAAAAAGTCCTTTATTAAAACTTTTTTTTCCAACAGGAAAGTAGTGCCCCAGAGTCTCCAACTTCCTGTTCCTGTCCAGATGGCTGTTCCCAGTGCTTTGGCCCGAGCATTTTTTGTTTGGATTTGGACCTGGAAGGATCACCCAATTTGCCTGCTGCATTTATACCATTGGATTTAAAGACTTTATATTTTAGATTGCACAAGCAAGTTCAAAAACTGTTCTTTAAGGATTTTGTTTGTTTGATAGAGGGCATGCACCAGGATGTATTGTCCTTAGATTTGACTTTTTTTTTAAATGTATTGTGGTGGAGGTGGCCTGCAGTTTCAGTAGGGGCCTAATTATTTTTTTTTGCATGTACTTGTTCTTCTTTTGTGAAAGAAAAATGTTGCACAGCTTATTACATTTTCTACATGTTCTCTAATAAAATATTGCAATATTCTTTTACTTCGCTAGGTGGCCTAGTCTGCCAATGGGCCCTCCAGCCAGTAGTCCCAGTACTAGTCATGGGTGCATGAAACAACTGTTTCTGTGGTGTCTGTTGAATTGAGACATCATTGAAGCCATGGATGGGATTGGAATAAAATACAAAATGATTTTTTTGAGTGGTATTCCCATTTTTTCTGCAGTGGGTAGGTGGGGGTAATGCCTTTGGAGAATGTGCGTTGTAAAAAAAAATGAACCCTGTGGATTTTCGTTTTTGGAATTAATGCTGTGTTCTCTGTGTTACCAAGCCTCCTTTGTCTGGCTATTGTATGAATGTGTTTGCTGTAGGCCAATATTTGTCCGTGTCACCCATGGGGCTATTTTGTATAGTAAGTGTCCATTGGCCTGCATGCAAACTTTGCTTTCCATACTTGTTTGACCATGTGGCTGACTGCCATTTTGTGTAGGGAACCAGTGTATTCTTGCCATAGGCCTACATGTGTTTTTTGTTTTATAGGCCCCCTGCATGTTGTTGTGACCATGTGGCTGGTGGCAGTATTGCGTAGGCAGCCAGTGTGCTTTTGCCATAGGCCTGCATGTGTTCTTTGTGTTCCAAGCCTCCTGCTTGTTTTTTTGACCATGTGGCTAGTTGCCATTTTGGGTAGCCCAGCCAGTGGCTTTTGCCATAGGCCTGCAGGTGTTCTTTGTGTTTCAGTCCTCCTGCTTGTTGTTTTGACTGTGTGGTTTGTGGCCATTTTGTATGTTATACCCGAGGCCTAGTAGCTCAATGCTCATACTATTGTGTTGTATGAACAGTTGTTTTATATATTATTACATACCTTTTTCAGGATTTTTCATCTGTACCACTCCTTGCCTCCCATATCCCAGTAATTTGCAAATTCTCATGGTAGTGAGTAGTAGTTCTCTACATCAGCAATTGAATTATATTTTTTGTAAAAATAATTCTTGATAGTTTCTTCACACATTTCATTTAATTTTAATTTAAGAATTTGTTTTGCATTTCTTGTAAAAGTTTTCATTTTTTACCATTTTCTTCATGTAATTTTTTCTTTCATTTATTTTTATTTTTCAAAATGTAAAAGACTTTTACAATTAAAAAAAGACAAATAATTGTAACTTGTTTTTGCTCTAATTTAATTTTTTCAATTTTCTTAACATTTGGCATCAGCCCCATGTGCTATCAGACATGCCCAGCCTCACAACAGCATTAATTTTCTATGAATTATTCCATGGTCAGTTTTCTTTTGTCACCTGCACCTCTCTGACTGCCACATTTCTTTGCCGACTTGATGCACACACTAAGCAAACAGTTACATCTGTGTGGTGGTGTTGTTCTTTCTTATCCTTCCTGAGTGTTCATGAAAGGTTATGTTGGTGTGGTTTTAAGAATGGATATTGGATAGACCAATTGTTAATTATTTATAACTTAAGTACCCCTACTAAATTATACTACTAATATAACTGAAACAAAGGCAAGTTTCACTGATGTCCTTCTTGCTTGTCCGCTTTTTTCGGTGCACAAGAGACAATATCACCCAGAGTACAGCCAGAGAGCCTGTGCACGACGTGGCGCATGACCACACAACATGGATATTCTTTCAGCTTGTGAAGTTAAGTGCCACTGCCAATTGACAGGTTCAAGATGACCCCAAAGAAAGGTGTTGGACATATTACTTCTTATGTGAACCAGGGAGACTGAAAAACATATCCAAACACAGTGCACACAAGCAATATTCAATGACTCTCATTTGTGGGGGAGTACAGAGTGTCTACACACATTTTCACAGAACCAAACTTTCATACGACGTCCCTTTAGACATCTTCCTGACACCAATTTATTATAGCTGTTACAGTTCTACTATGGATCCTATAAAAGACCACCTAGTTTGAGTGGGACAGTGTTACCACGCAACTCTTTACACCACAATCAAGCACCGGCTGGTGATGGTGTGATAGCCCTGATGAAGCCCTGTTTAGGGAGAAACACCTTGGCTGCCTGTTTGTATTGTCAAAGCAAATAAAGAAGATTTTGAAACTTAATTTGAAGAATCAAGATTTTGTGTTCTTGCTATTAGAATAGAAAATGTGTTGCCTCTATGTTGTATTTCCTTGTAGTATTGTAAGCAGCGGACTTTAATAAAGGTGGGCAACAGTTTCTTACATTATTTCTGCAATTATCCATTTGAGTGACATTCTGGGCTGTACCGTCTTAATTATCCCTTGCTGCTTAGTGTGGTTGGAAGAACTGCCTAGAAAATGGCAACTGAGGAGAAGAAGCCAATTTCCTCCACTGGCGTGCCAGTAAGGACTCTTTCGGCATGTGTGCCTGCCGCATCAGCCTCTGGGGAGGAAGCTGGGAGCAGCACCCCCACATCAATGTATCAATCTCAACCTTGGCCCAACCTATGTCTGACACGGAGGCAGCCACTCTAATCATGTCAACACCGATGAACAGAGACATTGAAATCGAGGTATCTCTTTTGTAAAGTAGTACCCAATATTTACAGGATTCTCAGATAAGTGGACAACAACAGCTGCAGCCAACAATGGTAGTTCCTCTCAATCAATTAGGGGAATTGCAAGCTTGCTACTCACCCGTGAGGGTCTCAAGACGCTGAGGAGGGGGTCAGCAGGTCTGTTTAGCCGAAGAGCCAGGTCTTGAGAGTGTTCCTGAAGGTGTTCAGGGTGGGGCCTGTCTGATGTCAGCCAGTAGCTCGTTCCAGGTCTTGGCTGCAATGTGAGAGAAGTATATTAAACCTGTTATGGCTCTGTGGATGTACAGGGTTTCGGCCAGTGCAAGGTTGGAAAATTGGAGGTTTCTTTTTGGTATGTGGAAGTTGATTCTGTTGTTGAGGTATTTGGGTCCGTTGTTGTCTAGGCATTTGTAGGCGTGAGGCTTTTGAAGGTGACTCTTTTCTCTATGGGAAGCCAGTGGAGTCTTCGTAGGTGTCGGCTGATGTGTTCTTGCCGGGGGATGCCGAGGACGAGTCTGGCCTTGGTGTTCTGTATGGTTTGGAGTTTGCAGAGTAGGGACTTGTTGATGCCGGCGTAGAGTGTGTTACCATAGTCCAGTCTGCTTGACTCATGGGGGATCCATTGGAAGGTCTTGAGAAGTATGCAGAGGGTGTTGAAACAGCTGGATATTACGGCATTGACCTGCCAGTTCATTGTGAGTGAAGAGTCGAGTATGATGCCCTGGTTCTTGGCGTGGTCTGAGGGTTAGGAGGGCTTCTGAGGGCGGTCAGCCACCAGGTGTTGTCCCATGCTGCTGGGATGGTTCCATGGACAAGGACTTCTGTCTTCTCGTGTTGGGCTTCAGACAGCTGTTGGTCATCCAGACAGCAACGTCTTGCATTCCTTTCTGGAAGTTGAGTTTGGCAGTGGTGGGGTCTCAGGTGAAGGAGAGGATAAGCTGGGTATCGTCGGTGTAAGATACGATGTTGAGGCCATGTTGTTGAGCAATGGCTGTGAGGGGGGCCTTGTAGATGTTGTAGAGGGTGGGGTTCAGTGATGAACACTGTGGGACTCCGCAGGTAATTTCGTGGGATCGAAGAGGAAGGGAGCTAGTTGGATTCTCTGGCTTTTTCCAGTGAGGAACAATCGGATCCAGTCCAGGGCTGTTCCTTGTATGCCTGCATTGTGCAGTGAAAAACGGTGTCCAAGGATGCTGACATATGGAGTAGGATGAGGGTTATAGAGTGGCCCTGGTCCAGGAGGGTACAGAAGTCGTGAGTGGAGGCGAGTAGGGCAGTCTCGGTGCTGTGGTTTCTTCAGAATCCTGATTGAGACGGGTCAAGGTTGGTGTTCACTTGGATGAAAAATGTCGAGGCGGTGTCTTCGGTTGTGATCGGTATCCAGTTGGAGATGGTGGGTTGGCTTGTGTCCTTGGGGTCAGGGGGCTACTGTGACATCTGGAGGATGGTCCTCTCAAAGTAGGAGTAGTTCATGAGATTGAGCTTCATGCTGAGGAAGTAGAAGAAGCCACTCTTCCAAAAGATTCATTGTCTTCCAAATTTCCAGCAAGAAAACGGATGGTTACTCCACCATCTTTTTCTCCAAGCCCCCCTTATGAATCCACTTGGAACCCACTTCAGTCTGATAACTGCCAGGAGAAGCTAGGAAAAAGGAAGGTTCCTGAATGCCGTAGAGTTACCTATAAAGAAGAGGAGGATGATGACGAGCCAGTCATCATGAATGTGAGCCCAGCCCCAGTGGAGACCGATATTACACTAACTCAACCTAGTTTGAGGGATGTTTCATAGATACCACCAACACCAGCTGCCATATCTACATGGCCCCTGCAGCGACCTATATCCGTAACCACATCAGTAGAAGTAGGCACTGCAGCAAAGCAAATGTCAAAAGACCCACCTACCACTACTACTTCTGCCATTGGCAGTGGAACCATTGTCCACAAGTTGACCTCCCCAGTTCGGGACTAATTTACGGTTAGCAAGAAGGAGCCAAACATTGCTGAAATGCTCCATGTGCAGCACAAGTATTAGTCAAGGTAATTTTGGTACAAACTATGGTACCAGAGGCCGAACAAACCATTTCAGAAAACACCACACAGTCCACCGGGAGGAGTACCTTAGCCAAATAATTGCAAGTAGTATTGGTAAAGGTGGTAAGAGCATGACATCTGAATCTGCTCCTACCACAGTAGAAGGTGAAGGTGAAGAACAGTATGACATTTTCGTTATGAAAATCAGCCCTGTCCCCAGCAGTGCCAGAGTGTCATCAGCAACATCACAATGGCATTAGAGTCAGAACGAGACACCAAGACAAGGGCATACAGTCACTATCCTGCTAAAACGCACATTGACCCTACCACATTTTGCTCTTATTCTCAAGAGGAAATCAACTAAAATCCAGGATCCTATTGCTTGCACGTTTAAGCCGGAGATGCAGTACGAACGCAATCATCCAATGGCATGTTTGTACAATGCAAAGCTGGCTAAAATGTTACCACTGGACCTCCCCCCCTATTTTATTGTGGAAGGAGTGGGTTTTCTAGAATTTGTGGCTGCCACCTGCCCATCATGGAAGGTTCCCAGCAGGACCTATTTTGCCAGAGTTTCTGTTCCAGTGCTACATCACAATGTGCTGTAATTGGTTGGACAAGTTTTGCAGCAGAGTGCTGTTCACACTATCCCCTCAACAACAGCATGTGGAACAGTTGCCAAGCCACTGGTTTAACTCTGGGCAGTAAACTCCGCTCCACTTGCTGAGTTTACGGAATTCTGGCACTCCGCTCTCCAGGGAGAAACGCAGAATTCTTGCATTCAGGAGCGAAGCAGAGTTTTTCTCCATTTCCTCTCTCGAGTTTTGTTTTGGCGACGAGACTCTCAAGCCACTTGCATGTGCGTGCGAAACTTCTTGCACCGCTAGATAGCTCATGCATGACATCTCGCTCCCTCGCATGGCTTCCGGCCACAATGGCACCAATGTTGCATTATTATAGCAGATCACTATCGCAAACAGAGCGGTTGAGCAGATTTCCTGCTTGTGAATGCATCTGAGATGCATTTGGGGGGAATTTCCTTCTTAAACTGGCCGTTGAAGTTGTTTTTTTTGTGCAAGTAGCCATTTATTTTAAATTTTTTTTAAAAACCAGAATGAAGTGCCCCTGAAACTCCAACTTCCTGTTCTGTCTAGCAGGCTCCTTCCAGTGCTTTGCCTCTCTCCTGGCCATTTTTCATTGGGATTTGGAGCTGGAAGGCTCAATCTCCTTTTCTGCTGCATATATACCATTGGATTTAAGGAATTTGTTTTTTGGATATCACAAGTAAGTTGAAAAACTGGTGTATAAGGGTGTTTTTTGTTTGACTGGGGGCATGCACCCGGCCTAATTTGTACTTTTGTTCGATTTTTTAAATGTATTGTGGTGGGTGGCCTGCAGTTTTAGTAGGGGCCAAGTTTTTTGGTGCATGAAATTTATCTTTTGTGTAAAGGAAAAATGTTGTACAGTTCAGTAATTTTTTTCCCATGTTTTTTAAAAAGTTTGCAATATTGATTGATTTCAATAATTCACTATGTGGCCTAGTTTGGGAATGTGCCTTCCAGCCAGTAGGCCCTTTATTATTCATGTGTGCATGAAAGAACTATTTTGCTGGTATCTGTAGATTTGAAACAACATTTAGGCCATGAATGTCATTGGATTAAAATACAAAATGTAATTTTTGTGTATTTTGATGTTTTTTTTCACGCAAAGGGTCACATTAGGATGGCGGGTGGACAAATCATATTGCGAAATGGGACCGCCCGCCATAAGGGTGGGGGTCCCGTGGGGGCCATTAGGATACACCCGCCACAGTGGCGGGCGCATCCTGCATTCCTGACATTGTGGCGGGTAGTGCACTCAGCACCGCCTGCCACAAAGCCAGAAAGGAATGTAGTGCAGTTCCATGCACAATATGGCAGGCACCGGACGGAGCCTGCTATGTTGTACATGGAGCTGCCAGGGGGGTACCAAGGTACCCCCCAGAATCCCTGGGGGCCCGCTACGGGTCCCCAATGTCAAAAACCGCCTGTCTTTCCATGGCCCCATGGAAAGGCATGTTCCCGCCTGCATACAAATATGGATGGCAGTGTCTACCAGACAACGCCACCATATTAACTGCTTTTCCACCCGGTAGGCAATCGGGCGGATTGCCTACCAATGGTAAACCGGCGGACGGTCTTCCCGTCCACCGGGGTCCACCCGCCATGGTAATGTGGAGGGGGAAATTAGAATCGGGCGGTGGTTTTTGGGGGGCGGATCGCCACCGCCCGTATGATAATGGGCCCCAAAGTGTTTAGGTGGGGTAATGCCTTTGGAGGATGTATGTTGTTGTGAACATTCTGTGCCCTGTTAATTTTCGTTTTTGGCATTTCTGAATTAAGGCTGTGTTCTCTGTGTTACTAAGCCTCTTTTGTCTGGCCACTGTGAGTGTGTGTGTGCGTGTGTGTTTGGCATAAACCACCATTCGGACCAAGCAAGGGGACAAGCATGTTAAAAGGAGTTCCTGGTTCTGGACTCCTCTTTTCTACAGAGAATATGACTTCCAGATCACTTGCTGCGGACCAGTTATAAATAATGAAAAAAAGATAAGCGTGTCACAAGGCTGCTGCAGCAGACGGTGTCAAATGTAAATGGGAAAATGGGTTTAAGCTGACATGATTTGCATATGTAAACAGAGGAGCTTCTTTTTTAAAAGCCTTGTGCGCTGCTGATGAGTCACTTTTTCCCATAATAAAATGTTAGGCGCCGGCGGTGCAAGGGACTTGTAAATATGCAGAGTTCCTTGTGTTTGAAGATCATTTCAAGTGGAAGCTGCTTCCTATATAAGCACGAGTGCAGGTGCCGCTGCAGCACATCAAAGAACACAGCGCTAGCAGAAATGGCGACTACTACTAACCGCAAGGCGTTCTATGACAAGCATTTTAGCCCAAAACAACTGATGAAGCTGTTTCTTTCTCCAACGTCTGTTTTCCACGCAGATTCTTTTATTCAAGCAATTCCTTTTATTCAAAAGTTCTTCTTATCAGGTATATACTGAACACTTTTCACTACTACATTGTTGTGATACTTTGCCTCTACGTCGTGGAGCTGTTTTCACCTGTACGGTCAGACTTCTTGCACAAATAGCTATTTTTACAACTCTTAAGTAATCTTTGAGGTGCAGGTGTAAAAAAGCAAAGGGCCATATTTATGGCCCCAATTGGATCACACGTGCAACGTGGTGCGTGCACAGCACAACTCTTAATCTGGAGGAACGCAACGCAGCCCAGCGCAGAGCAAGCCACTGCATTGCATTGCTCTGCGCTGGAAGGCATTCCATGGGCGTTGCGTGGACGTTGCGTGGGTGTTCCCACGCAGCTCCCATGGACTTTGATGCACTCCCAGATGTACCCGAACTGGTAATCCAGGGAATGTGCCAAGGGGGGCAGTAACAATGTGAAATATTTGTATTTCTCCCCAGTTTTCCCTCTTTCCATATGTTCTGCCTCTCAGGATTGTTTTTCTGCAATCCTGCCGACAACGCCACACGAGTGCCAGCATTGGCGCTAGGCTGCTGAAAAGGCTCCATCACAGGGGGACAGGACAGCAGTGCCTCGGCTTGCATAAATGCGCTGCATTCCTGCGCTTCCACTTTGGCGCAGGGCAGCGCACCAAGATTTTACGTGCTGCCCGAAGCCAATCCCCCATAAATGAGTTTGCATGCTTCGGTTAGGAAATTAATGGAATGTTGCCTAATCTCTGGATTGGGTTTTCCTTTTTAATCAAAACTTTTTTCCGTGATTGTCAGCCAACCTGTGCCCGTTCTGTGATTTCCACACATTGTACTGCATTACAAGCAAGCACACTTCGGCCGTACCACAATGAGTTAGCACCGAGGGTCAGATTCAAAAAACAGTTTTTATTGGTGATGTTTAATGCAGTTCTTGGGGAAAACACCTTTTACCACCATATTATGAAAACAGGATTCTGAAGGTGATAATGTGTGCAGCTTTGTTGTCTCCCATTATGCTGTGATAAGTTCTGTTTTTTGTGCTGCTGTTTTTGGTTTTTTTATTGCAGTATTTCTTCTTGCGCTGCGCTGCTGTTGTGCTGCGTTCTGTTTTGACTGCTGTGTTGTCTTTGCCTCACTGTGTTTGAATTGTGTTATTATGTTGGTTTGTTTATGTTATTGTATTATGGTCAGTTGCTTGCTTTGGATATTTCAA
The DNA here is from genome assembly GCF_964263255.1 of Lissotriton vulgaris. Classification (NCBI taxonomy): domain Eukaryota; kingdom Metazoa; phylum Chordata; class Amphibia; order Caudata; family Salamandridae; genus Lissotriton; species Lissotriton vulgaris. Next base: position 2,139,025,603 of record NC_141691.1, on the reverse strand, counting down.
CAGATACTGCTTTATTTCCAGCTAAAAACAGCACCTGAGACAAGCAACATTTTACCAGTGTTTGTTGTAGTAAAATAGCTCTCCCGCAGCTTTTCAACCACTGAAGGCTCAAGTCAACCCCAAAACTGTGACAGAGAAACAAATATCTTCAAGATATAGAGCTGTTGAAGAAACCTTTGTTTTCTATTTGTATTGGTAGCTGTGTACTGTGGTTCAGTGGCTAGTCTTAAAATCAGGATATTTCTTGAATCTATCTTTCCTTGAGGAGTAACTGTAGACACTGACTAAATTACAGGAATTTAGTGCTGATATTGAGGGGCCTGTCCTGATGAATGCCTCTGAACCGAGGGCTGAAACATGTAAACCGGCGAGCTTGAATTCCAGAAAAAACAGTGTCCTTTGGTTTTTAATGAAGTGATAGGGAGGATTGATCATTAAAAGGAGCAAATTTGTATCCATCCTTTAGGTATTTCTATAGTTTGATCACACTCTTTGTGGTAGTTTATAAATCGAGTGAATCGAAAAAAGTCTCTCAGCAGTGGTGCAATCACACAACCTGTCAATATCTTGGTGATGTTGCTATGGTGTCAAGGACAGCTGGAAGAGGATGTAGGTTTAGGTCAATCTTAAGGAGCGCCTTAGCCGAGGGTGTAATCACCTTGGACTCTGCATTCCTGATATTGTGGTGATATTTTATTATATTCGAAGGATGTGCCACTCACAGATCTATCCTCCCATTCCCCATCCATTCTTTTTGCATTTCAGTAAGTACCTTGTCATGATCAATTACCCAGTTTTTTAAGTAAATGGGCAGAGACATGACCCCATGCATACGCTTACCACGGAGGCCAGCTCAGTGGCACCATCACTATTACTGTGTTGTGGCCAGGGCGCCAGATGTCATAGGAGCCTTAGAGGGTCTCATTTCTGACTCTGCCCACCAGTGTCAAGAGGACAGCGCTTCTCCAAGTCCATGTTGTCACCAGTACCAGAAATAGAATCAGCTGCAACATAGAAACCATGACTGATGTATGTTCAAGCACAGCTCCCTAAGACACTCTCACAACCTCTCCACATACACATGCATGCATCTGATACCATTTTCTCCCTATTGGCATGTGACAGCATGTAAGACATTGACTCTTTTTACAAGTTTAGCCCTCCATGTTTGTCTTGAACATGATGTGATTTTGAGTGAAAGTGCCCTGGTCACTGCTAACCAGGTTCCCAGTGCCAAAACTCTTTCCCAAAACTGTACCACGATTGGCAGAGCTTTAGAAACCCATGTAAGTCCCCAGTAAATGGTACTGTTGGCACCTAGGGCATTGGGACTGAAGCGGGCCAAACAGGGCCCCTCATCGAGATCAAGCAAACATCCATTGCAGGTTGCGTGTCTTGGTGCACACTAAACTGAAGAGTTGACATGGCACACATCCCTGTGCACCATGCTCACAGACACTGCATGAGATATAGGTAAGTCATCCTTATTTAAAGCCTTCCATACCTAAGGCAGGGTGCAATATATCCCATGAGGAGGAATGATCTAGCAATATCTAAGTACATTCTTGGCTATTGTAAGTGCACAGAGAAGTCATAGAGAGTACATAGGCTGGATTCATGTCATTATGGATTTCCTAGCACCACAATGGCTTCACTGTACCCAGAGAAGTTTGGTACCAAGCATCTCCTCTTAATAAACCCACACTGATGCCAGTGTGGGATTTATTAATAAATGCATACAGAGGGTCCCCTGAAAACTTACCAACTACTGGTGTGGTCTCCGACTAGTCTCAGCCAGCCTGCCACCACCACACATGTTTCCGACCTCATGGGGTGAGAGCCTTCACTTCCAGAGACCTGGGACAATGGCTGTTGTTGGGCAGAGGTGCTCCATACCTCATCGAAGCCAGGATGACATTCCAAGGTGGGAAGATTCAAAGGCAATGCCACCTTTTGAAATGTAACCCAGAGATCTCCAGCTAGTGGAGAATGCCAACCCCAGAGTCCTGTTCCACTTTTGGCAGGACAGGCAGGAAAATTAGCTAGATTAGGATGTGTGCCTACATTAAGCCAGCACCACCCCTAAGGTGGGGCAGGTGATGTGGACCCCACTTTTTCAAATTCCTCCATCTTGTGTTGGAGAGAATTAGACAACCAGGGTCAGAGTTATTCCCACTTAACAATGGAATTGGTCATATGAGGGGATAATGGCCCTAAAGGTAGGTAGTTCATTAGCTTCCACATGTCACTCCCTTTAATACCACTAAATGTAGTGTGTAGGTGGCACCCCTCAACCCTGAACTCCATATTAAATACATACAAAGAAGAGCTGCTGCTGTAGGATTTTGGCACAAAATCTTGCCTGCCACTGCACTACTCGACCATTGCAGTGAGGTGTCTTGTTTTGCCACTGTGATGACTCTTAGGAGCCTCTGAGGATGGCCAGCCCTTTGAAAATTATCCAAGAACTCCCTTGGAGTAGAGAAACTACTCCCCTACAGACCGCAGCCGCCCAACCTGCAAAGTCCAGCCATAGAACTGCAGCTCCCCAGCTTGACCGATGATGCAGTGCCACAAGAAGTGATACATGTACTCTGGGATGTCATATCTGTTTCCTCACCGAGAGTGAAGATACTAGTTCCGCCCAGAGTTATGTTGTACAATCCCTGGGTACAGGACCTCCTGCAACCAATGCCGACTGAAAGAGTCCAATCAGGACTCAAACTGCCCAGGAAGCAAGCACCCATCGAAGGATGTCAGAACCCCTAAGACACACTTTGAGAGTGACCAAGCTGTCATGAAATCATCCCTGCAACTTGCTTGTTCCTGACTATGATGATCATCGTGATACACAGAGCCTGACTGACCAACCTACTCTGCGCCCAGCGCACCCGGCCTGGGTACCGACAATCCAGTTGTGGTCAAGAGGCCCTTGTGACCAAGGATCCCATTTGGGAGCACTCTGACCCATCTACAAATCCCCCTCTGCAGCCTTTTTTTAGAGGTCCCCCTTCTCTGTAGCGCATCATCTTCCACCGCCTTCGGCCCCCAGCTCCCAGCCATTTCAGAGACTCTCCAAACGATCGGCTGGTGGAAGACTGGACCTTGGCCTGCTGCTACACTAATCCTCAAAAGTGATCCTTAGAACTGATTGTACAATTTTATCTGCATTTTTTTATTTTCTCCCATGGGAATTCCTGGTTCATATTTGCCAATAATATATTGAATTGCATTTTTTTTACTTTGCTAATTCATAAGAAAATGTATGCTTACCTGTGAGCGAAGTTTTTGGGCTGAGAAATTATTTAAAAATAAGTATTATTTTTGCAGGCTGTTCTCGGAATTATTCTTGAGTGTGTGTATCATTTACTGCCTCTGTGAGTACAACAATTGTTTAGCACTTCCTTCTGCTAAGCCTAACTATTTGCCCACACTGCCACAAATAGAGTATTAGTATTATCTACTATTGCCTCTATATATCAATCTGGGACTCACTGACTCTCTGCACAGTGTACTTCATTTTAGGACACTATATAGTGATTCAGCTTCCTACATAGCACACATGGTTCTCATGCATGAGCGCTGACCCCTCCACCGGGGTTCAACCTGCCACACAGCATGAGTGCAGCAATGCATGTTGACATTCACATGCCGCAGTGCGTTTAGGTGATACAAAAACACTGCACGATTTATCAAACTCTCATGCAGTGCACACATGAGGGCACTGCGCTGCGTGAAAGGGAAGGAATGCCCCATATTTAAATTATATGACGCATTCCTGTCCTTTCCGTGCACTGGCACCCTTTTGACTGCCTAGCACCAAAGCGACACCCTTGCGTCCTGGGGCTGCATTGTAGGTACCCATGCTCCACCCTTGTGTCCTGGGGCTGCATTGAAGGTACCCATGCTCCACCCTTGCGACCTGGGGCTGCATTGTAGGTACCCATGCTCCACCCTTGCGACCTGGGGCTGCATTGTAGGTACCCATGCTCCACCCTTGCGTCCTGGGGCTGCATTGTAGGTACCCATGCTCCACCCTTGCGTCCTGGGGCTGCATTATAGGTACCCATGCTCCACCCTTGCGTCCTGGGGCTGCATTGTAGGTACCCATGCTCCACCCTTGCATCCTGGGGCTGCATTGTAGGTACCCATGCTCCACCCTTGCGTCCTGGGGCTGCATTGTAGGTACCCATGCTCCACCCTTGCGTCCTGGGGCTGCATTGAAGGTACCCATGCTCCACCCTTGCATCCTGGGGATGCATTGAAGGTACCCATGCTCCACCCATGCGTCCTGGGGCTGCATTGTAGGTACCCATGCTTAACCCTTGCGTCCTGGGGTTGCATTGTAGGTACCCATGCTCCACCCTTGCGTCCTGGGGCTGCATTGTAGGTACCCATGCTTCACCCTTGCGTCCTGGGGCTGCATTGAAGGTACCCATGCTCCACCCTCGCGTCCTGGGGCTGCATTGAAGGTACCCATGCTTCACCCTTGCGTCCTGGCGCTGTATTGAAGGTACCCATGCTCCACCCGTCCTGGGGCTGTATTGAAGGTACCCATGCTCCACCCTTGCGTCCTTGGGCTGCATTGTAGGTACCCATGCTCCACCCTTGCGTCCTGGGGCTGCATTGTAGGTACCCATGCTCCACCCTTGCGTCCTGGGGCTGCATTGTAGGTACCCATGCTCCACCCTTGCGTCCTGGGGCTGCATTGTAGGTACCCATGCTCCACCCTTGCGTCCTGGGGCTGCATTGTAGGTACCCATGCTCCACCCTTGCATCCTGGGGCTGCATTGTAGGTACCCATGCTCCACCCTTGCATCCTGGGGCTGCATTGTAGGTACCCATGCTCCACCCTTGCGTCCTGGGGCTGCATTGTAGGTACACTTGCTCCACCCTTGCGTCCTGAGTCTGCATTGTAGGTACCCATGCTCCACCCTTGTGTCCTGGGGCTGCATTGTAGGTACCCATGCTCCACCCTTGGAACGCCTTCCCAGGGCAGAATCATGCTCGGCAGGGGCTTGTACTTGCCTTGCATTACTCCAGACTTGTGAAGCCGTGCAGTCGAAGGAGCACCTAAGACAAGCCTGTCTGCGCCCGTCAGCATCTCGGAAGGGTCCGGGCCGGCAATGCTGCCGATTTTGTTATGGAACCACCCCAGGTAGTTGCTTATGGCAGGGTTGACCTGTTAGATTTCGATAAGGGCTCGGTGTGTAGACCCAACTCAGTGATGCTGGTGAACAATTTCCCCCTGAGGTGCAAAGAGTGTGACTGGTCAGCCTGGCCTCCTCTTAGAGAGCACAAAGTCAATAGGGATATGATCACCTCGACTAGGGGACATGGTGTTCTAGATACATTTTGGAAGGCTTCTTTATTGAATGTTCGCTCCTTAAAAAAACATGAACTGGAAATCTACGACTTTTTAGCCGACTCCTCCCCCGACCTGCGGTTTCTTACTGAAACTTGGCTACCGGATACCTCAAATCCCACCATTGCCAATGCGATTCCCCAGGGCTATCAGAGTCTGAGGAAGGATCATCCTGTGGGGAGAGGCGGTGGGTTAGCCATCGTATATAGGAGCTCCTTCACTTGTACTCCTCTAGCAGCTGTGGAGATAGAAGATCCTGGGTTTTCTCCTGAAACTCTCTGCCCATCAAACTATGGCCGGAGTAGTAATCTATCGGCCACCTGGTTTTGTGAAATTATTTTGGGATTCTATTAGCCGTTCTATTTCCCCCATTGTAGCTAAATATAGCCACTGTATGGTTTTGGGTGATTTTAACATCCATATGGATGAACCTTCGGAGCCCGATTGCTTAAGATTGCATGAATCTTTTGATATTTTTAATTTGATCCCCTTCGTATGTCTTTCTACGCACGATAAAGGGCATATATTGGACCAGGTGCTTTCCTCCAATCAGATTTATATGGATGCGCCTCTAGCCTTAACTTGGTCTGACCATCATTTGCTCAATTTAAAAATTTGTACAGATGTCTCAAGGCCCCAACTACTGGATACAACCAGGGTTAGTCACTGTGCTAGGCCATTTCACCTGATGACACCTGAGGCCATCCAGTGTGCATTGCGACAACAGCCGATTCCATTTTGTGGTGTTCTGGAACAAGATGTGATGACCTTAGAGGGTTGGTTACAGCAACAAGCCACTGAACTGGCACCTACCTCTGAAAGACCTGTCAAAACCACTCGAGTTTCAGCTCCTTGGTTTTCTGAGGCCTTAGGGGATAGTAAAAGGTCCTGCAAACATCTCGAAGAGAGTGGCGGAGGAACTACCATCCCTCAGATAAACTGGCATTGGAAACCTATTAAAAAGAAAGTCTGTGAGGAAATGAAACTCTTCCTGTCAACAAAAATGATTTGGCGGCTAATAACAGTAAAACTCTGTTTAATTTTGTAAAAAGATTCTCCTCCCCGGCGGTTATAAGCCAACCGTTTAGACCTACAAGCAATTGGACTGAACGAATGGCCCTCTTTTTTCATGAAAAAATTAAATTGATTCAGGATTCTTTTGAAGTTCCATTAGTGAGTTTGGAGGATGCTGAGGGTTTCCACCTAGCTGTGGACCCCAGCCCTAGTGCCACCCTTTGGGAGTTCCCGGAGATTACTCTAGAACAATCTTTGGTGTTCATGAAAGCTTTGAAATCAGGTTCACCCACTAATCCCTGTCCAGCGAAGACTCTGTCCTCATTGGCTGATGTGATTAATCCCTGTGTGAACTCTATCCTGAACACCGCTATACGGGAAGGGATGATGCCACAATTGTCGAAACATGGTAAAATTATCCCGCTACTTAAGAAACCGTTGGCTGATCCTGAGGTAGCCAGTAATTACAGGCCTATTTCTCTCCTGCCTATCTTTTCAAAAGTCTTGGAAAAAGTTGTCAACCAGGTCCTAACAAAATATGTGGAGACTAATGCTCTGCTAAATTCTAGCCAGTCAGGCTTCAGAGCCAATTTTAGTACTGAAACGGCTCTATTGGAAGTGTCAGAAACCATTAAAGCCTCATTAGATAGAGGAAGTAATGCCGTTCTGGTGTTGCTGGACCTCTTCGCAGCTTTCAACACCGTGTTTCATTCGAGATTACTGCAAAGACTTAGCAACAGCGGTATAGGAGGCACGGTGTTGAGTTGGTTCACATCTTTTCTCACCAACCGCTCTCAAACCATCTGGACTCCTCCTTTCTCGGCAGAGATTCCTGCGTTGAATGTGGGGGTGCCTCAAAGCTCTATCTTGAGCCCCACATTATTTAACTTGTACATGGCCCCCTTGGCCCCCCTCGCTGAGAAATGTGGTGTCAAAATAGTGTCATATGCTGATGACACACAGCTGTTGTTCACCTGCGAGAAAGGAGTTGAGTTTGATGGCAACTTAATCAATATCTGCCTATCTTAAGTCTTCTCTTGGTTAAGTCATAACCATCTTAAATGTTACTCTTAGAAGTCGGAGATTATCATTTTTGGGCCTCGGCCACCCGAAACTTGGTTTGAATGGTGGCCCAGGATATGTCCCCCTGTGTCGGCCGTTTCTATGGTGAAGAATCTGGGAATTAAGCTGGGCTCAACTCTTTATATGAAGGCTCAAGTACACTCGTTAGCCGAGGTATACTTTGGGATGTTGAGAATGTTGCAAAACTTTCTCCCTTTGCTCTCCATCCCTTACACGAAGACAGTTGTTCAGGCCTTAATAATGTCTATACTGGACTACGTTAATTCCTTGTATCTCGGCCTTCCTGAATATCTTTTGGGCAGGCTACAAGTGATCCAGAACACAGCAGCCAGAGCCATTTTTCTGACAGGTTCTAGAACTCATACCACAGAGCTCCTTCACTGGCTTCCTGTGCGGAAAATAATTCAGTTTAAAGCCCTGGTTCTGGTTATTTAAGCCTTTCATAAGATTGAAGCGCCCTATCTTAGGGATAGATTTCAGCCTTATTTCCCCCAGGGCACCCTGAGATCCTCATCCCAGCTTTTGATCGTCACTCTCAGGGTGCGACTGTCTCGGACAGGAGGTAGATCTTTTCATGTAGTTGCTTCACAGCTGTGGAATAGCCTCCCTCTTCCTATTAGAAGAGCCCTGACCTCCTGAATTTCAGGAAAACTCTTAAAACGTGGGTCTTCCAGCTGTGAGCCGTTCAACAGTGGTCTGTTTTGCTCTATGTTACGTGACATATGGCTGTTTTCAGCGCCGGGACTCTCCAGGGAGTAGCCGTGCGCTTTATACATATGCGCTAACATAACATAACAATGCAAGGCGGCCTTGCGTGGCTTGATAAATCTGACTTTGTTGTTCCGTCACTCTTGTACGCCCCTTACGTGGCACAAGAACACTGAAACACAATAATAAATATGTTCACAAGTTTCTGTAAACAACATTTGTGGACACACGCCATTGAAAAATATTATGAAAAAAAGTTTGACAAGAAGGCGAAAGAATAAAAAAATGTGAATGAGGTACGATATCTCGGGTCCAGATTGTGACCTATTTCTAGAAACAACAAGTCCATCACTTGGGTCAATGATGACACAGGAATTCCAGTGGGCATGCTTCTGGGAGCACATTGGTAAGTGTGTGGGCAGGGCAGACACAGACTGCCTCTGACTGCTGTATAATGTTGATGTTTTAGTGTATATGAAGTCTGTAGTAAAACAATTGTATAAGGATAAAAAATTAGGTGTTATTTACAATATAGGGTCAGTCTTATTTTGGTAAACACTGTCCAGTGACAATGTGGTGATGTTTTTCACCCGGATGCACCAGACCTCAAACTTCCTGAATGTGACTCTTGGAAGTGTTCCCTGTGGCCCAGGCATGACAACACCATCCTATGACCCAGGATCATCGAGTGGTACTGTATAAAATGGAAACTCCCCAGTAGAGAACACAATGACCCCCTTCACTTCCATCTACACCCTTTGGACTGGGTGTGTGGATGTCACCTTGTAATACTCATGGGGAGAGGAGTTGGCCTAAAAGCCAGGGCGGTCAACCTGGAATCTGGGAAATTGGGTTTGAGTCTCGGCAATGACGCTGAACATCCTGTGATTCCGGGCAAATCACTTAATGTAACGTAACTGGTGCAATGTAAAGCGCTCTGATACCCGATTCGGGTCAAGTTCGCGCTATATAAAACTCTACTAAAAAATAAAAAATACAAGTGACCCAGGAGGTGAGCACCCAGCAGGGATTAAGCAAGTAGGGTCTCCTGCTGCACTGTGCGGGGCCCACAATGCAAGGTAGCACAGTTCATCTGTCAACATCAAGCAGCAATTATTCTGAGGGCCTCAGAGAGATTTTCTGGAAACACTTTCTACCCCAAAATGATGTGGACTTCGAAGAATAAGAGTTTCAGTCCAGGCAGCAATACCCGAACAGCCCATCTATTCATCTGTATTGTGTTTCCATAGTGCCTTCTACTGCTGCTAACAGTAGAGATTCTAACAGATAAAATTTCCTGTCTCGTGAGTTACTCAATATGGTGTTTCCTGAGTACCTTCCACTACTGCCAGGGCCTGAACAGCTCTTTCTTCGGAGTTACTCTATATGGTATTTCCTGGGTGCCTTCTAATGCCACCAGTGGGCGAGCTTCTCAGTCTCAAGAGTTACTCCATATCATGTTTTCTGAGTCCCTTCTACTGTCGGCAGGGGACAAGCTTCCCTGTCTCCTGGTTACTCCATATGGTGTTTCCTGAGTACCTTCCACTGAAGCCAGGGGGTGAGCTTCTCTCTCTCATGAGTTACTCCATATGGAATTTTCTGACTACATTCCACTGCCGGTAGGGGTGAGCTTCTCTGCCTTCTGAGTAACTCCATATAGTACTTCCTGAGTACCTTTCAGTGCCAGAAGGGATCAAGCTTCTCTGTCTACTGGTTAATACATATAGTGTTTCCTGAGTATTTTCCAATGCTGACAGGGGGTGAACGTTTCTGCCTCCTGGTTTCTCCATATGGTATTTTTTGAGTACCGTTCACTGTCACCACGAGGGGAGATTCTCTGTCTCCTGGATATAACATATGGAATTTCCTGAGCACCTTCCACTGCCACCAGCAGGTGAGCTTCTCTGTTCCCTGGTTACTCCATAAGGTATTTCCTGAGTGCTCATTAATGCCTCCAGCTGGAGAGCTTCTCTGTCTCCTGAGTTACACCATATGTTGTGACCGGAGTACCTTCCACTGCCACAGGGGCCGAGCTTCACTGTCTCCTATGGTAGTCCATATTCCACTAATGCCAGGGAGATAGCTTCTATGTTTCCTGAGTTGCTCCATACGGTGTATCCTGAGTACCTTCCACTGCTGCCATGGGTGAGGTTCCCTGTCTCCTTGTTACTCCATATAGTGTTTCCTAAGTATGTTCCACTACTGCCATGGTGACTACTTGCAGTATTTCGTGAGTACCTATCATTGCTACCTGACGGCAAGCTACTCTGTCTCCTGAGTTACTCCATATTCAGTTTTCTGAGTACCTTCCACTACCTCCAGGGGGTGAGCTTCTCCTTCCCCTAAGTTACTCAGTAATGTGTTTCCTGAGTGTATTCCACTGCCGCCAGGAGGGGCAATTCTCAGTTTTCTTGTTACTCCACGTAATATTTCTTGATTACGTTCCACTGCCAGCAGGGAGGGGGAGTTTGCTTTTCTCCTGCTTGCTCCACATGGTATTATCCTAAGTATTTTTCACCGCCGCCAGGACACGGGCAGGAGCACTGACTTATTGTCAGTGAAATTGCTCTCCCACCCTTGCAGCTCCACCATCAAGTGAGACCCTCCTGAGCCCCTGCATTCAGTGTTAGCATTAGAGGCCCTCCTCCACCCGCAGGCTATACGTGCACCTCATCCCTGGTGGTCCAGTGAACCTCTCACTCTCTCTTACTTAGTTTTTCTACTTGCTTTTTCCTTCTCCTTTCACCTTTGTTTTTTCACCCTTTTATCTATCACTTTCCATCCTCCTTTCACTTTTCACTTCTTTCGGTGCACCTCTCTTCCGTTTCTTTTCCCGCCGCTGCTGCCCCCATGGCCCCTCCCCCAGCTGTCCAGCCCTCTCCAACTTCTACTTAATGGCAGCTGCTGCACGGCCGCGCTGCAGACGCTCGCAGTGTATTTGCCGCTGGTGCGCAAAAGGCCTGCCAAATGCAAGCTCATCTGCTCCTGTCCGTGACCCGACCACGACCTGCACCAGGAACCCTGAACCTCCAAACCACCAATGCTACAACCCAGCTGCTCTCTACACACTCAATCCAGGTTGCAACAACAACTGCAAGCTAGCTTCACCAGCCGTCACCCACGGACCCTTAAGCTGTCACCACTGTTGCTACTCCTGCCGCACCGTCAAGAACACGGAACTAGCACAACCCACCGCAACAACTCAGCCCCATCAAAGTCCCTGCAATGCATCCTGCAATGCATCCTCCTCAACGCCCGATCCCTCCACAAACACACCACCAAAATCTGGGACCTCCTCAACAGCACCAGCCCGGACATCGCATTCTTCACTGAAAACTGGACCAACACCACCTCGGGAGCTGACATCGCCATCACCATTCCCCAAGGATACAAGATCTTCAAGAAGGAGTGCTCCACCCACCCTAGGGGGAATCACCATCATCCAAAAATCCACTCTTCGGCTGAGCACACTCTTCTATGAGCCCACAGATCACCTACATATCAAGATACAGGCCAGCTCTACCACCACCCTCCGGGGAACCCTCTTCTACCGCCCCCGGACCCTGCAGACTATTTACCAACTCCTTCACAGACAATATAACCCTGCAGGCCATGGCGTCCACCAACTAAACCTTGCTGGGAGACCTTAACTTCCACCTCGACAATCAACAAGATCCCAACACCACAGCCCTCCTTGACAACCTCCACAACATAAGACTCTGCCTAATTGTAACCGAGCCCACGCACTCAGCAGGACACACCCCTGACACCATCTTCACCACATGAACCTCCATCATTTTCAGCCGTACCTCCGCTCCGAGCTCCCGTGGACAGACCATCGCTGCATCCATTTCACCTTCAGAACACCCACTATCCACAGAACCCAGCATCTACTCCCATGGCAAAATTGGACTAAAATCACTGATGACCAGCTGACCACCTCACTCGGCAATTCCACCTCAACCATTGTGGACAACGACGACCCCAACACCACAGCCCGAACCTTGCACAGATGGATCTCCGACTACGCCGACACCACCTCAAGAAGAACAACAACACACACTCCAGGAAAGCCAGCTGGTTCACCACTGAACTCCGAGGGTCCAGACACACATGGTTCCACCTCCAAAAGGCCTGTAGGAACTCCAAATCTAAAGAAGCCCACAACAACTTCAGAGCCGCCACTAACGCCCACCACCAACTCATCAGAAATACAAGAAGGAAAGTGATCAAAGACAGAATCTCCATGCACGCGCACAACAGCAAAGAACTCTTCAGCATCATCAAGGAGTTCGCCCAACCCATCAGCGAGTCTAGAGACATCCTTCCCTTACAAGACCTCAGCAAAATATGCAGCACCTTCTTCCAACACAAAATCAAGAACATTTATGACAATTTCGATGAAGACAACCAACACACAGAACCCTCACCAATCATCCCCAACACCTCGAAGCCAACAATCGACAGCTGGATAGCCCTCACCACCAAAGACAGACTGAAGACGATGAAGTCAATCCACTCTGGGCCCCCCACGGGCCTCTGCCCCACCACATCTTTAACAGAGCCGCCGACACCATTGCCCCCATGCTCCACTACACCATCAATCGCTCCCTTGGAAATACCTCCTGGCCCTACAACTGGAAGCACTCTGAGATCAATCCGCTCTTGAAGAAACCCTCAGTAGACCCCACAGATCTCACACACTACAGACCCATTTCCCTGCTCCCATTCCCAGTGAAAGTCATTTAGAAAGCCATCAACAGCCAACTCGCCACCTTCATCGAAGAGCACAACATCCTTGACTCCTCCCAAATCAGGCTTCAGAAAGAACGACAGCACGGAAACCGCCCTCCTCGCCGACATCCTCACACGACATCCACTCCCTCCTGGACAGAGGTGAGAAAGTAACCCTCATCCTCCTCGAACTTTCAGCGGCCTTTGACACAGTCTCTCACCGCACCCTAATACGCAGACTTCACGATGCAGGGATCCGGGACAAGACCCTCGACTGGATCGGCTCATTCCTCTCCGGCAGAACGCTGTGGGTCAGACACTCTCCCTTCCTCTCAGACCCCACAACAATCACATGCAGAGTCCCCCAAGGATCCTGCCTCAGCCCCATGTTGTTCAACATCTTCATGGCTCTGCTCACGCCCATTGTCAGAACCCACAGACTCAACATTGTTTCATACGCAGACGACACCCAACTTATCTTCTCTCTAGGAAACTATCCCAACGCAGCCAAGCACATCTTTCAAGAAGGCATAGAAGCAGTCGCCAAATGTATGAAGAGCAGCTGTCTGGAACTCAACACGTACAAAACAGAAGTAATCATCATTGGCCCACACCCGACGCCTGGAACGACACCTGGTGGCTCACCACCCTCGGAAGCGCGCCCACTCCCATGGACCATGCAAGCAACCTCGGAAGCATCCTGGACTCAGAACTCAAAATGGACTGCCAGATCAATTCCGTCACTTCCTCCTGCTTCCACACCCTCTTCCTCTTAAGCAAGACCTTCAAATGGATCCCCCAAAAACACAGAAAGACCATTACACATGCCCTCATCACCAGCAGACTTGAGTTTTTGCAAACGCACTCCATGCTGGAATTAATGAAAACCTCACCCGCAAACTTAAAAACATCCAGAACGCCGCTGCCATACTAATCCTCAACCTGCCACAACACTGCCACATCACCCAGCACCTGCGCACAATCCAATGACTCCCCATCGAAGCAAGAATCACTTTAAAGAGTCTCACACAAACACACAAAGCCCTCCACAACACTTGACCAGCATATCTGAATAGCTGACTCACATTCCACGTACCCCAAAGGACCCTACGATCAGCCCAGCTTACCTACGCCATGGACCCTTACACCAGGAAGTCCAGATCAGGAGGCCGCTCCACCTCCATCCTCACAGCATGAGCTTGGAACTCCCACTTCACCTCAGACAGACAACATCACTCCCCAACTTCAGAAGGGACCTCAAAACATGGCTCTTTGATAGACCTCCTACTTGATGGACAGGACAGTGCATCTCCAACTCCCCCCCAGCGCCTTGAGACCCTTATGGGTAAGTAGTCGCGCTTAAAAAACCCATGATTGATTGATTGTCTCCTGGTTATCACATATGGTATTTCCTGAGTACTCTCCAGTTCAACCAGGTGGCGAGCATCTCTGTTGTCTGGTTATTCCTTAAGGTATTTCTTGAGCCCCTTTCACTGTCTCCAAGGCTACTCTATAAGGTGTTTCCTGAGTTCCTTCCACTGCCAAAGGGGTCGAGCATCTCTGCCTCCTGTTTTAGTCCATATGGGGTTTCCTGAGTACTTTCCACTAAGGGCAGGGGGTGAGCTTCTTTGTTTACTGAGTTACTCCAATTGATGTTTCCTGAATAATATTAATAACTGTATTCGATCTTAAGAAATTAGAAAATAAAAGCATATACAAAAATACATTAAAAGAATACAAATAAAAAAACATAAAAAGAATACAATACAAGTCCCAGATCATTTACAACAATACATATGTAAAAACTAGTTCATTTCCTTTCAATTAAATAGTCATCTTTTATCTCATTTAGCTCGTGCCCCCCACTACATTGTATTCAAACAGTCAAAAGTATATGGATAGAAAAGATACAGGAGTGTAAAAACCTCAACTCTGGGTCTGCCATACATTTCTAATCTAATCATTTATATTAGTTCATAGTCAAAAAGTTATTATTACATTCTAAACTTTTGATATTTGTCATATAGAAAGTGGGTTAAGTAAAAAATATTATTTGATCACTAATCCATTCTCTTTTTTTTCTCTTTTTTTTATTTGTTTATTGAGCGTAAAAACACAGCAGACATATTTTGACCAAGGTACATAAAACTGACAACATTCCAAAATCTAAAATGTCATTTTAAAACCAGACAATAAACCAATAATCCATTCTCATACAGGGTTATTCATGTCGTAATCCTCAAATTATTCCTAGCATACAAAAACTCCATAAAAAATTGATATCCTTACACAAAGATCAAAAGTGGCCAAAGTCTGTAGAAAGAGATACACCGGAGGATAGTGGACAAACGAGAAAAGCTTCAGAAGGCTTAAAATATAATGTTTAAACAGACTAGGACATCAGGTTTCCTTCCTCTATAGACTCAGTCGTCCCCAACAATCTAACCTCACTGCCCCAATCACACAATTCTGGAATAACCTTTCGTCCAGGCCAATCACAGAATTAGATTGGACCAGTACATGGGTATCTTGCACGAGACACAAAATCAGCCCTACACTATCTCAGACAAAATACTGGCTCCTTCATAAGGCCTTCTGGACCCCAGCGCGATTATTTGCACACAACATCACCCCAGACGCCTTTTGTTGGAACTGCAAACGTGCGGAAGGTGACTTATCAGACATCATCCTAGAAGGCGACTGTGTAGCAAATTTTTGGGAGAGGATATTCGAGTGTATCTCAAAGCTATTCCACATTACGCCAGCTAAAGAGCTCCCTTACTTAGTTTTCGGATTCACCCGGGACCCTTCCCTTGACGCAGACGATAAGGCATTACTTGATCTCCTTCTCACAGCGGCGGTCAAGACAGTCCTTAGTAACTGGAAAGATACCAGCAAAGCCAACTTCGCAGGGTGGCTGAATTGGATAATCAGCTTACGTGGTGCAGATAATATAGCACTCCAACAGACACCGTGGCGCCCTCCCACGAGAAAACGGTGGTCGACTCTTGACAACTATTTCACGACACATAAGCCACCTTAAAATGGTCCCACACCATTCACGATCCATTAACATGTGTTTGCAGACTCCCATCATTGTATTATTTATCATGGTATATTTTTTCTTTCTGAATGAGTAAAATGTTGTTGGAATACAATGACTGTTACTAAAATGTTATTGAGTATAAGATACATGCTCTGCTACTTTCGGCAAGATATTAGCTATGTACTTTTGTATTGACATTTTCCTATTGATGTAAAGTAGCGTACAGTAATTTTAGACCGTGAAATTCTGACTCTAATTATGCTACTGGATCTACTCATTGTATGTTGATGCTGAAACAACCAATAAAAACTTCTTGAAATTAAAAATATAATGTTTACTCCACTGTTCATAAAAAATCTGGGGAGAAACAACTCGCATAGGTACTCCCTTTATCTGCCCATAGAGTTGGTTTTCAAACACATGAAATTTTTAGTTGAAGACTAATTTGGTGCATTTAGGAACAAATGAGGATGAGTTCTGGTCTCCTGTAATTGATTGAGAATTCTAAGACCCTCTGTGTGTGGGTTACTAGGATTCACTGGATGATCACCTATTGACTTACTGACAGCTGTAGAGTCTCTAATATAGGTTGAGTGATTAATGGAAAAAGCTTTGTAATGGCAGACCTGGGCTATGTTTTAGGGGATACTTAAGGGGGTGGCACGATAAGTGTTCTAGACCAGCTAGTAGCATTTAATTTACAGACCCAGGTTGTGAGTAGGACCATATAGTAGGGACTTGCATGTAAATTAATGCGTAAATTCCACCATTTTGAAGGGCAGAGCGCAAACACTCTAGCCCAAGTTATTATAACGTTCACAGAGTGCTTAGGCCAACAACAAAAAAAAGGAAAACAAAAGGAGTGAAGGCAAAAGGTTTGGGGAAACCACGCCAAGTATATCAGGTCTGTTAGAAATGCTGGCTTTTGACACTGACAGTGCACTGAGACCTGCTAACCAGGTCCCATTGTTTGTGCTCTTCCCCTAAAAGTGATGTGAATTGGTACTTACAATTGGTAATGTACTTAGCTCCCTCAAAACTCCCTTGTCAATGGTACCAGGAGTACGCAGATCAAGGGTGGTAAATGGGGTCACCGGGGCTGCAGCACTGTCTTGTGCTACCCTGTGCGACCCAAGTAAAAATGTATTTGCAGATCTGCCATTGCAACCCGGCCTGAGCAGCCTGTCTGCTCGAGAGTGACACTGCACACACCATGTGATGCAGAGCCACTTCACTGCGTTACTGTAAGTAAGTCACTCTTAAGTCACTCTTAAGGTTATGCTTATAGGCGAAGGAGGTTGAGTGCATTATATTAAGGGTGTGAATATCTCTATTTATACATTTACACCCTACAGTAATCCTGTAAAGCAAGGTTTTACTGTAAGCGACCAGAAGTACATAAAGTAGCGCAGGTAGGCTATGGATGAAACTCGAGATAGCCAGCTCGCTGATGGAACAACTGAATTGTGTTGTGTTTGGTGTCAAACACTGTGCTTTATCACCCTTGACATGATCCTCCTGCCATGGGTGAGCTGGCTTGTACATAGGTGCTACCCTGGGTGGGTGCCCACTTAAGGTTTAGTGCTCCAGTGCCTTGGCGGGTTTACCAGAGCCATCTGTTGGCAAGACAAGTGTTTGCCCTCCTGGAGGGCTATGCTAGCACTTCTTCAGGATGGCGGCTAAAGCCTGGGTAGGGGACAGGTCACACCCCCTCCCTCCCAGGATGCCTAATGTTTACAGCAATCAAGGTGGTGAGCCTTAAAGGCTTCATCAAACTTGATATGTGAGAGCACTTCTCCCCCACTGAAGGACTAATCCCTTTCTAACCTGTCCAGCCTGACAGGTGGGAAAATTAGCTATTCAAGAGGTGACACCCCCAAAAGGCTAGCTTCACTTTTATGGTGGACTAAGAGGTCTCTACAGTCAAGGAAGAGTTCTGCCATGTTAGAAGACACTAGATTGGTGGGCTCTGGTTAGAAAGGTGCTGTACAACCACAGGATGTTGTCACCCCAGGGGTGGGTTCGCCGCTTGGGCCAGTGGCCCAAAAGTCACTGACCCTCCTGTCCTGTAGGATTTAAGGGGATCCCCTGGCACCAGAACCTCAGTTTTGACTTTGAATCTGAGAAGACGTACAAAGAAGATGCTATCACCGAAAACAGGATTTTAGACTCTGCTGTAGTGCCCTGAAGAGAACATATACTGGAACCGTGTGTTCAAAACATGTATGTGGCAACATCTCGTTGCTCCCAACAAGAGGGACTCTAGTGGACACCAGAAATTGAAGCAGACTCCCAAGGAGTAGTGGGTCCATTCCACTGCAAGCTGCAGGAAAAACTACTTGTTGTGTGACAAGAATTGCAACCCTCAGAACTTTTGAAGAGTGAGCCCAAAGAGAAGTGGTGTCCTGCAAGTCCAACGTGGTAGCCAAGCTTTCCCCAAGTTTCAAGCTGCAACTCCGCTCTTGTCACCATTAAGTTTCTGAAGTAACCAATGACTAAATTTGTTGCAACCAGGGCTTGGTGATCACAAGTCAGGTGATCAAACTCGTCATCGTCATATCCGCCCGAGAGCACCTCACATAGACCGACGTCATCAGTGACTCCACTGCTGTGTTCCTACATCCTGAAGTTGGAGTCGTTGAGTGTGCAGCAAAGCATGTTTTGCGTGACCTGACCCCAGAGATTGACAGAAGACAGCTACCTCTGCAACGTCGAGCAAGGTAGAAGAAATCCAGCTGTTGAACCCAGATCCAATGGCCCCAAAGGCTCCTACTCTGTGTGGTAAGAATGGAACTCCACCTCCAAGTGTGGATTTGTTAATTGCTGCAAGTTTGACATCTCCATCGGATCCCGTTCATTACCAAGGACATCCAAGTCACCTCTGCACCCAGACTCCCTGGGCAATTAACAAAGTCACGGCTGTCAAGTCTTGGTCTAGTGGTCTTTAGAACCTTAACCACAAAACCACAAGAGAGTTCATTTGAACTTGCTCTGAAAGTGACCGAGTGTCTCCAGTGTTTTCCCCCATCGACTTCAACAAGACTAGTTTGACAGATAAAGTGCATCTATTTTTTAACATTTTAAACATTTGCAACTCTAATTGTATGTATGATACAAGGTACAAATTGGTGTCTATCTTTTGTATAAAAATAAACTCTATTTGTATACATTGGTGTCAGACTTCTTTTGAATTGTCTCAATTACTCATGAACCATAATGCTACTATAAAATGCTTACGCACGTATCTGGGCGCTGTGGGTGCGAGATCTACATCAAAGGAGCAATCCCTGACCCTCCTGGTAGGTCGCTACCCCTCTAAGCAGCTCCGCCTGTGTGCCCCTGCTGCTGCTGCCGAGTACCTGCTGGTAAGTGTGCTCTACCCCCGTTTCTGTGCCCCGTTTGTGCCCTCTGTGCCACTGTTTTCCCCCCTCTCTGTGCCTCATTTTTGCTTCTGTGCCACTCGTTTTTCCCCTCTGTTGTGCCCCGTTTTGCCCTCTGTGGCACTTTTTTCCCACTCTGTGTGCTCCGTTTCCGTCCTCTGTGCCACTGTTTTAACCCTCTTTTCCCCCATTTTGCTCTCTGTCCCACTGTTTCCCCCGCCCACTCGCTGCTCCCGCCTCCTGCCTCCCAGCTGCTCCTCTCTCCCACCTCTCCATATATGCCGGACGCTGTGCGGTCATGCAGCGGACACGCGCAGCGGGCGCGCTGAGTGTGCGCCGAAGGCACGCCTAAGGCAAACCCTTCTGCGCATGTCCGTGCCTGGAATGCGTCCAGCGCCTGAACCCCTGGACCCCGCGAACGCCACAACACCAGACTCCGCTACGACGACAGCACCATCCACGCACTCAACCCCGTGCGAAACCACACCTGCTTCCAGGCCACCCCGAAACGGACCCACGGACCCTTTTCCAGCCGCACCTGCAGCTTCACCTGCGACAGAGCCACCAAACCTCCAAGGACTGGACCCAACCACCTCCGCTGCATACTCCTCAACACCCGCTCCGCACGCAAACACGCCGTCGAGCTCTGGGATCTGCTCTACACCTCTTCCCCAGACGTGGCCTTCCTAACCGAGACCTGGTGGAACAACTCCTCGGCGGCTAACATCGCCATAGCCATCCCGGACGGTTACAAGATCACCCGCAGGGATCGCGCCAACAGAATCGGAGGAGGAATAGCCATCATCCACAAGTCCACCCTCAAGGTCGCCTCCCACGCAGACGACACCCTCAACACCGCCGATCACCTGCACTTCCGGATCCACACCAACCCCAACACCACCCTCAGAGGAACACTCGTCTACAGACCCCCCGGACCCCGGGCTCAGTTCAGCGACTCCATCGCCGACCTCGCCAGCACCCTCGCACTCGCCTCCACGGACTACATCCTCCTCGGGGACCTGAACTTCGACCTCGAGAACAACAACGACGCCAACTCCGCCACAGTGATTGACAACCTCGCCAACCTAGGCCTCACACAACTCTTCACCACACCCACCCATACCGCCGGCCACACGCTGGACCCCATCTTCTCCACAAGCACCCACATCGCCTTCGACCACACAACCGAACTCCACTGGACCGACCACCGCTGCATCCATATCACCTTCAAGAAACCAACCATGCACCACCGCACCCAACAGCTGCCTCGCCGCTGCTGGAGCAAAGTCACAGAATGCCAGCTGATCACCACCCTCGACCCTGAACCCACCCAACGACCCCACCAACCCAGACACTGCAGCCCGCAACCTCAGACAGTGGATCGACGACTGCGCCAACACCCTCGCCCCACTCAAGAAATCCTCCAACAGCCACGCCAGCAAGAGAGCCACCTGGTTCACCGACGAGCTCCAGACCTCCAAACGCGCATGCCAGAAACTGGAGAAGAAATGGCTCCACGAACGCACACCGGACAACCACGCAGCCAACAAGGACGCCACCCGCAGACATCACCACCTCATCAGATCAGCCAAGAGATCCTCCTTCAAAGACCCCCTGGATAACAACGCACACAACAGCAAAGAGCTCTTCTGCATCGTAAAAGAACTCTCCAACTCCAGCACCAATGCCAACGACATCCGGCCCTCACAAGATCTGTGCGACTCACTGGCCATCTTCTTCCACCACAAGATCGCTGACATCCACGCCAGCTTCAACACCACGACTGCCCCGCCGACTACACCAGACTCCACCTCCCATGCGAACACCACCAGTGCCAACTGCCTGACCTCCTGGTCCATCGTCAACGACGACGATACACGCAAGGTTATGAACTCCATCCACTCAGGATCTCTGTCAGACCCGTGCCAACAACACATATTCAACAAAGCAGACGCAGCCATAGCACCCCAACTACGGAAGGTCATCAACATCTCCTTCGAAACAGCGACATTCCTGGGAAGCTGGAAGCACGCCGAAATCAACGCCCTCCTCAAGAAGTCCAAGGCGGACCCCATGGACCTCAAGAACGTCCAGCCCATCTCCCTGCTCCTGTTCCCGGCGAAGGTCATCGAGAAAATCATCAACATGCAATTGGTCCGCCACCTTGAAGACAACAACATCTTAGACTCGTCCCAGTCCTGATTCACACGAAACCACAGCACTAAGACAGCCCTAATCGCCGCCACAGACGACATCAGGCGCCACCTAGACAACGGCGAAACATCAGCCCTCATCCTCCTGGACCTGTCAGCCGCCTTCGACACGGTCTGCCATCGCACTCTAAAGACACGCCTCCAAGAAGCCGAAATCCAAGAGAAGGCCCTTGACTCGAACACATCCTTCCTCTCCGGCAGAACCCAGAGCGTCCCCCTCCCACCCTTCTGATCCGAAGCCACCAACATCATCTGCGGCGTCCCCCAGGACTCATTACTCAGCCTGACGCTGTTCAACGTCTACATGGCCCCCCTCGCACAAGTGGCCCGCCATCACAACCTCAACATCATCTCCTACGCCGACGACACCCAGCTCATCCTCTCCTTCACCAAGGACCCACACACCGCCAAAACCAACCTCCACGAGGGAATGAAGACCGTCGCCGACTGGATGAGGAGCAGCTGTCTGAAAATGAACTCGGACAAGACGGAGGTCCTCATCTTCAGACCCACCCCCTCAGCCTGGGACGACTCCTGGTGGCCGACCACACTGGGAACAGCACCGACACCCACCGACCATGCACGCAACCAAGGATTCATCCTCGACTCTTCCCTCTCCATGTCTAAGCAGGTCAACGCCGTCTCCTCCTCCTGCTACAACACCCTCCGCAAGCTCCGCAGGATCTACAAGTGTATCCCGACCGAAACAAGATGAACAGTGACACAGGCCCTCGTCAGCAGCAGACTGGACTACGGCAACGCACTCTATGCAGGAATCGCAGCCAAACACCTACAACGACTACAACGCACCCAAAATGCCTCCGCCCAACTGATCGTCAACGTCCCCCGCCGCAGCCACATCACCCCCCCACCTGAGAGACCTACACTGGCTCCCCATCGACAAGAGGATCACCTTCAAGCTCCTAACCCACGCACACAAAGCACTCCACAACGCCGGACCAGCCTACCTGAACAGCAGACTCAGCTTCTATACCCCCACCCACCAGCTTTGCTCCGCCAGCCTCACCATCGCCGCTGTCCCCCGCATCCATCGAACGACCTCTGGTGCCAGATCCTTCTCCTACCTCTCCGCCAAGACCTGGAACACCCTCCCTACCCACCTACGGCAGACCCAAGACCTATTGGCCTTCAGAAGACTCCTCAAGACCTGGCTCTTCGAGCAGTAGTGGCACCCCCCTCCCCTCAGCGCCTTGAGACCCTCACGGGTAAGTAGAGCGCTTTGAAAGAGCCAGGTCTTATATTTGTTTCTGAAGTTCGCAAAGGAGGGTGCAGTTTAGTAGTGAAGAGGCAGGTTATTCCAGGTGCAATGTAGGAGTAAGAGCAGCTGCCACTGCAGCTGCAACAGATTTGGGCTGTGTGTGCAAGGACTTAAGAGGAGGAGTGCAGATGTCTGGTGGGCTGGTGGAAGTTCAGTTGGTGGTTGGTGTAGGCAGGTCCTTGGTTGTGTAAGGCCTTGTAGGCGTCCATGAGGATCTTAAACTAGCATTTCTTCCGGATGGGGAGCCAGTGGAGTATTCTGAGGTGTGGTTGACATGGACCCATTTGGGGAGGTCCAGGACAAATCTGTCTGCCGTTTTCTATATGATTTGGAGTTTTTGAGGAGCTGGGTGGAGATGTCAGGATAGAGTGCATTGCCATAATCGAGTTGGTTGGTGATGAGGGTCTGGGTGGTAGTTTTCCTGGTATTGACTGGGAACCGTTTGAAGTTTCTACAGAGCATGCGATGGATGAGGAAGCAGGATTGAGAAAACTCATTTGATCTATCACTTCATTGTCAGTATAATGTTGAGGATTCTGCCAAGGTTGCTTGCATGGTCTGTTGGTATGACGGGTGTCCGAGTTTGGCTGGGTATCAGCTGTGGTCTCTTATGGATGTGTTTCTCCTAAAAATCATTCCTTCTGTTTTGTCGAATTTGAGTTTGAGGCAGCTTGCTTTCATCCACTCTGCTACATTGGACCGGGCGTTGCAGATGCTAGTTTGGGTGCTGGAGGTGCCTTAGGTGAGTGAGAGGATGAACTGTGTATCTTCTGCATAGAATATGATGTTGAAACCGTGGGATTTGGTGATGCCGCTTAGGGGGGTCAAGTAGAAGGATCTGAGTGCTCTCAGTACATCTTATCAAGAAGGAGTTGATCCATCTGAGGGCGATCTCTTGTATGGCAATGTTTGGAGCCTTCTGATGGGGGTGTGTTCGTAAACAGTGGCGAAAGTTGCTGAGAGGTCAAGGAGGATAAGGGCTGCGGTCTCCTCTCGACTGAAAAGTATTCCAATGTCATCTATGACTGCGATGAGTGCAATCTCTGTGCTGTGGCTGATGGAGAGTCCTGATAGGGAGATGTAAAAAAGGTTGTTTTATTATAAATATTCAGTGAATTGGTGATCGAAGGCCTAAGTACTTTGGTGGGGTTTGGGAAAAGAGAAATTGGTCAATAATTTTAGAGTTCGCTGGGGTTGCCATATAGTTTCTTTAGGAGGCGTTTGATAGGATCCAAGGTTGAAGATGTGGTGAGGGCATGGGTCAGGGGGTGCTCCGGAGTGGATGGTTGACTTGATGGTCAAGGAGGATTGTGCGGTGAGCACTGTCCTTGTGGTGATCATCCTGCAGGTGCGTCAGGACACAAGGACCAGGTGTTTTCTCAGAAAGAGACAGCTTGCTCTTGGACAGGAGGTCCTAGCACCTTTATTGATGTCTTATCCAAGGGGGAAGAGAGATAGAGAAAAAGCTAACGAAATGGTAAACATAATAAAAGGACAACTGTTTGAAAAGGTGGAGGAACTGCAATCAGCAGGGAAAGGAGTCAACAATAGAATCCAAGTGGGAAGGGGAATCAGAGACAAGAGCAGGAACCTTCAGAAGACTCTCAAGAGAGGCGGCTTTTAACCCGCAGCATGGAAGGAGGTCCCAAAGCCCAGCATTGATCCCACCTGGATGACACAAGAACACATGCCTTCCTTCCAAATGAACGTTCTTTTGCACGCTGTCACCAGCCTAGACCAGCCTCTGTATCTATCCCTATCATGACCAAAGTCTAAGCATGTAGTCTCTCTCAAGAGCAACACACTTGTGAGGGGTAACACGGAAGATGGAAGCAAACAGTTTTTATATGATGACAAGTTTGTTTCCACATGAAACACATCCTCACCTCCCGGGTTCCTTACAAGGTGCGTGCTTAGATCCGAATATCGTTTTTTCTCTCATCTCTTCTTCAGTAACACATTTCCTGTTGAAATGAGTTCATTAATTACTTAGATACCTCGGTAAAGGCCTGATTCGGAACTTGGTGGATGGGCGACCGATAGCCTGCCCACCAAATCTAAGTCTCATGGGCTATAATGGGATTGAGATTTTGGCGGACGGGATACCCATCACCGTTGGGGTCGAGTAACCCAAGTTCTAAATCAGGACCCAAGTCTTTTCTGAAGATCCGAAGGTACCTCAGAAGAATTCTGAGATCTGCTTTCGGTATAAAACTTGGCAAGTCTGGCAAGGATGCTGACTGGGACCTTATGTTTTCTGTAAGTCCCAAGTAACTCTATCAAGCTGCCCTCCCAAGGCTCCTAGACCACCACAGGGATCTTCTAGGTTTACTCAGAGTACTGTTCTGTTGTGTGAAGGTCAGGAGCCATGAGATTCCATATGAGTAGGTGTTCAGTCCCCTTGTCCATAACTTATTCTACTGCTCCCCTGTGAAGGTGGAATATGCCCCATTCTGAGGGATACTGCGCAGGTGCAACACATGACGTGTCCATGCTAACGATGAGATGCATGAAGATTGCAGTTTGATGATTTTGAGACATTGGCTCATATTGTAAATTGAAATTCACTATTATGGAATATTTCTCTCAACAGGTGCTGTGAGTGGCTCTGTGCTCGAAATCTCCTTCGCCCCTTTTTTTCATTGCACTCTCCCTGCCAGCCATTATTTCTCCGAGACCTACTTCGCCTGTCCCAATGATAAGGCTATCGAGGAGCTTCAGAAGTGGAAGAACAAAGAGCCTGGGAGTGTCGACATTACTGACTTTGTGAAGAGTGTTGTTCAGGCCCTGGGCAACAGGTAAGGATTCAACTCTGTATTACCTTACAGAAATGTGCTTCCCTAGAAAGGTTCACCTGGCCCTTCATTTATTGGGTGCAATATGTGATAAATAACACCCATCACAAGTTCTTAGGGGATAACATGCAGATGTTGGCGCTTTATTATCCATACCTTTCCGACATTAAATTCAAGCAGATGAAGCCGGAATTTAACAAAGGGTGAACTATTCAATAAACCCAGGGATTGCTGGGTGCGATCAATAACTCCCAAGTCATAGTACAATCCCTGGGCAGAGAGATCGAAAACACCGTCCACCTCCTAATCAAGACTGAAAAGTAAGGGGGTCTGCTCGTTTGCCTTTTATGAGAGGTTCCACCATGCCAACACTCATCAATTAAAAATCAAAGGATAACCAAAGCCCTATTAGGCCGTCCCTCAACTCTTTTTTTCATAACCTTACCTGCCATGTAGGTCCCTCCACTCGGGATCCAAACCCCTTCTGGTGGTCCCTCGAGTAAGAAAGCCAGATTGGGTGGGAAGGCTCTCTTCCACCTCAGACCCCTATACTGGAGCAAACTTCCTCTGCATCTAAGACAATGTTCAGACCACCTACATTTCAGAAAGCAGCTTAAAACCACTCTCTTCCACCTGTGATGTTGCAATTCAGTCTCCAGGATCTGCTGCTCATCCAAAGCTCAGAGATACCCCTTCGGGAGTCGATTCAGGTGCTCTACAAACAGAATAAATACATAAATAAATAGTTTCGGCTACGCTTGAGGCTTCACCTGGAGGACTACTTGGACTGTGTAAAACATATACAATGGTCAAATCTTTATACACTAGTCAGAACACAAATAATATAAACATGTGAAACTAAAAATAACATACAGAGTGTAAAGTAAAAACAATACACACAGGTCAAAACAAGAACAAGACATTTAGATCAAAACAAGACAAACTAAGCACAATATACACTAGTCAAAACAAAAACAGTATCCACATTAAAACATGAACTAAATACATTGGAGAACGCACGCCTGATTTAATTTATATTGAAGAGGTCCATGATCATATAGAGACACATGGCTGAAGGATGACAGGCACCTCTTTGTTGATTTTACATATGTTTTTAATGAGTAGCAGAGGGCATTTTATTCCTTCTAATGAATGGTCCCACTAACACCCTCCACAAACCCTGCTTAACCCTTTAAATGCGGGCAACGTTTTCTTGCAGTGTAGAAAAATTTCACGCATTCGCAAATCGGATGGCGTCCGGCTGTTCAACGCACAGGCCACCCGTGACGTCGGACGGCTGTGGGCCGCCCGACGCAACCAAAGGGTTAAATCCTTGGTGTCTTGTTATTTTGTGTACATTGCAGACAAGAAAATGTTAACAGTACCTGTACTGTGAAACTAAATACACCAAATAAGCTACTATTTTTTCCAAAATTGTATTAATTTCAGTACAAATTACATTGCATTAAAAAGAATGATGTCGCTTTAAAAAGTCACCCTATTTATTGTTTTCCTCATTCTCCTCTCATCAGGCTCCCATTCCTGACCCAACACCACCACGCTGGGAAAGAGTGCTGGTGCAGAATACACAGATGAATTGGAGATTCACTGCCCCCCCCCCCCCCCCCATACACTGAGAGAGTATACTGTTTACTTTGGTAATTTTGGGCAGAAAAACCAACATTCACTGTCTTGCCATTCACTGAAAGAGAATGCAGAGATAGATTGGATGTTCACTGTCCTGCCATGCACAGGGAGAGAATGCTGGTATATTTATTTATTTATTTAGAAGCTTATATAACGCGCTGCTACCCCCAACGGGGGTGTCCGGGCGCTGTGAGCACTCGGCATTTGTAAGTGTCTCTATGCAACTGAGGGTTGGTAAACAGCCAAGTTTTTAAATTGCGTCGAAATAAGCATTCCGATTCTGTACGGAGGGACAGTGGCAGGTTGTTCCAGGCTAGAACCGTGATAACTGCAAATGCTCTGCCCCCCATTCTAGAGCAGCGAAAACGGGGAGCACGTAAAAGGAAGAGATGAGTTGATCTGAGAGATCGGGTGGACTGGGCATGCTTCAGTCTGGCTCTAAAGTAGGCCGGCCCCTGCCCCTGCATTGCTTTATTTGCCAGGACCAGGGATTTAAAGTGAATGCTGCTAGCCACTGGCAACCACTGTAATTTTTTTAAGTGAGTACAAATTGAGTGACGATATGGGATGTTACAGATCATTTTTGCCGCCGCAGCGCAGATAGAATGAATATTCAATTTTTATCTATACACTGGGAGAGAATGCTGCTACAGACAGTGGAGATGGAATGCCCATTCCATGCACATCTCAATAGAAGGATCATCAGGCAATTGAGTCATCTTGGTAATCACCCTTGGTGATTGCATGCAAACGCAGTGGGAAGTTCAAGGATGTGTTGAACTCTGTAGTCTCAACAAGGAGACAAAGGTAGATTCACATCCTCTTTTAAGATAACAGAGATGCTGGCAGCATTGCTTAGGACCACATGTTTTATTACACTTGATTTTGTGTGAGGTTACAGCCAGGAAGAAAGTGCCTACCAATCCAGGCATTCACTGGTTTTGTGTTTGCTGTGGGAAGTTTTCTATTTGGACTTTCCTCTGCAGCGTCTGTTTTCCAATGGATGATGTTCTAGAAGTTTAAGGGTGTAAAGGGGAACCCTTTTTTTTTCAGATGACATACTGACCTATGCTTCTCAAAGGAAAGAGCTCAATCGCATGGGTTCTTGAAAGATCGAATGGAGAACTTCGGTGTTGTTACTTTGAAAGTCTCTGTGGAGCTGTGCTCAGGGCTAGTTGAAGTCATTGTGGAGAGTCAACCACTTCTGATAAGGATTCATTGAAGTCTTCCATTGGGACGTCTGATTTCTTTGAGTGGTCATACAGAACTATACCATCCACTTTAGGGTGGCTTGTCACTAACATGCAAAAGAAAAGAGTGTGGGACCAGTGATGTTGGTAAGCACACAATCCGTGTGTCCCCTTTCGATCTCAGTGCGGTTGATTCCAGCAAAGTGGGTTTAAGCGCTCTCCTGATCCATAAGAGGGTTCAGAATAAATACACAGTAGGGAGTGCCTCACACATCTTGAGAAACACTGACGTTCATTGTTTAGTGATTGAGAAAGAGCTCTTAACCTGTTGGTGGACAGAGCAGAAATGCTAAATCTATGTGTGTGCATCAATCAATCAATCAATCAATCAATCAGTGGTTTGTAAAGCATGCAAGTCACCCGTGAGGGTCTCAATGCGCTGGGGCAGCTCCGGATCAGTTGAAGAGCCAGGTCTTGAGGTCCTTCCTGAACATGTGCAGGGTGGAGGAATGTCTGATTTTCACCGGGAGCTTGTGCCAGGTCTTGGCTGCGATATAGGAGAATGATTTCTGCCTGTTCTACTTCTGAAGATGCGGGGGACCTCTGTCAGGGCAAGGTCAGTGGATCGGAGCTTCCTCTTGGGTACGTGGAAGGATATTCCCTCATTGAAGTATTTGGATGCGATGTTTTAGAGGGATATATAAGCGTAGGTGAGGAGCTTGAAGGTGACCCTCTTCTTGACGGGGAGCCAGTGCAGGTCTCGTAGGTGAGGGGTGATGTGTTTGTGACGCAGTGTCCCGAGGATGAGTCTGGCTGCAGCGTTATGGCTGGTTTGGAGTTTGTGTAGAAGGATTATGTTGATCCAGGTATAGAGTGCGTTGCCATAGTCCAGTCTGCTGGTTATGAGCGTGTGAGTGACGGTCCTTCTGCAGTCGGGGTGATCCACTTGAAGGTGTTACGGAGGATGTGCGGACAGTTGAAACTGGTGGAGGCACTAGCTTTGATCTCACGGTTCATGGAGAGTGAGGAGTTGAGGATGATGCCGAGGATTCAAGCATGGTCTGTAGGGGTGGGTGGATAGCTGAGGGCAGAAGACCACCAGGTGATGTCCCAGGCAGAGGTGCAGGGTCCGAGGATGAGGACTTCGGTCTTTTCTGAGTTGAGTTTCAAACAGCTGTCCTTCTTCCAGGCTACCACGTTCTTCATTCCTTCCTGGAAATAGAGTCTGGTGTCTTCAGGATTCTTCATAAGCGAGAGGATGATCTGGGTGTCATTGGCATAGCATGCAATGCTGAGTCCATGCTGTCTGACGATGGTGGTGAGGGGGCCATGTAGATGTTGAAGAGCGTGGGGCTGAGCGATGATCCTTGTGGTAATCGGCAGTTGATATCTGTGGGTTTGGAGAGGAAGGGAGAGGGTCTAATCCTCTGGGTTCAGCCAGAGAGAAAGGATTGGATCCAGAAAAGGATGACTCCTTGCAACCCTGCATCGTGAAGTCTGGCTGCGAATGTGCGGTGTGAAACTGTGTTGAAGGCTGCATAGAGGTCTAGAAGGCTGAGGGCCACAGTGTGTCCCTGGTCGAGTAGCATGCGGATGTTGTCAGTGGCAGCGAGGAGGACGGTCTTGGTGCTGTGGTTATGGCGGAATCCAGACTGGGAGGCATCTAGGATGGAGTTCTCTTCGATGAAGGTGGTCACTTCGGCAGTTACAAGTTTCTCGGTTCTCTGTGACTTTGGCCACGAAGGGGAGGAGAGAGATGGGCCAGTAGTTTTTCAGGTCTGTTGGGTCTGCCTTCGGTTTCTTGAGGAGGGGTATAACCTCCGCCCGCTTCCAGTCATCTGGGAAGATGCCGGACAAGAAGGAGGCATTGATGGTCCATCCTAGTTCAGGTTAGATGGTGGTGGTGGCCCTGTGAAATATGTGTGGTGGGCAGGGGTCCATCTGGGATCCTGAGGGGGTTTTCTTCATGGTCGCGGGGTTGTGTTTGATGGTGGCTGAGTTCCAGGTCATGATGGATGGCTTATCAGAGGCTTGGTGGGGGTTGTGTTCGGTGTTTGTTCGCTGAAGTTGTGGTAGAGGACATTAATCTTCAGGTGGAAGTAGGTGCTGAGCCTGTCACAGAGTTCCTGGGAAGGTGTGATGTCCGTGGCTTCTCTGCGGGGTTTAGTGAACTGTTGTATGGCATTGAACAGTTCCTTGGCATTGATCCTGTTGGTCTGGATCTTGTCTCTTATGAAGGTCTGTTTTATGTCTCTTATGCGCTGGTGGTATTCCTTCAGGTCGCTCCTGTGGTTGTTCCGCGCTTCTGAAGTTTTCTGTTTTTTGCCAGATTTTCTCTAGGCATCTGCAGGAGTATCTGGGCTCCTTTTAGTTCTGAGGTGAACCAGGCAGCCTTCAGTGGGTGTTGTTTGGTGGGGTGGTGGAGGGGTTCAAGCTTGTCAGTGCAGCAGGAGATCCAGCGGTGAAATTCTATGGCTGCCGAGTTGGTGTCATTAGTGGTGCAGGAGGGGTCTTGGAGGAGGGTGGTGTTGAGGTGTTCCTCTGTGACCTCGCTCCAATTTCTTTGCGGCTGGCGTGGGGCAGACTTGGGTGCAAAGGTGGTGCTGAAGGTAAAATGGACGCTGTGGTGATCCATCCAGGGGTGCTGGGTGGCATGGCTGAAGCAGATGTTTGTCCCTCCCGCGAATATTTGGTCAAGGGTGTGTCTGGCTTTTTAAATGGGCGTGTTGACCAGCTGCTTCAGACGAAGGTTGGCAAGATTGTCAAGGAGAGTGGCGGAGTAGGGGTCGTTTCCTGTTGTTGAGGTTGAAATCAAGGTCCCTGAGTAATATGTAATCAGTGGAGGTGATGACGTGTGGTGTAGCGAGCTCGGTGATGGTAGTTGCGGAGTAGGTAAGTCGTCCCGACAGTCTGTATATAGGGGTGCAACGTAGTGTGGTGCTGGGGCTAGTCTGGATCTGGAAGTGGAGGTGCTCTGTGTTAGAGTGGGGGTCGCTCGTGCTGGATGCGGAGAGTCGGAGGGGGGTCTCGTGTGTGATGGCGAGCCCTCCTCCTGGGCGGTGGGGGCAATCCTACCTCTGGATCTTGTAGCTGCCGGGGATGGTCATGGCAATGTCGGGCCGCAGTTGGGATTGGCCCAGGTTTCCATGAAGAAGGCGACTTCGGTCGAGAGGGTGTCGATCAGGTCCCATATCTCTATCGCATGTCGGTGCAGGGAGCACACGTTAAGGAGAATGCATGTCAGGGTTTCAGCGGTGCGTGCATCTTGCGGGCCATCAGCAGTTGTGGTGGTATGGTTGATGGTGAAGGATCTGCAGCAGAGTCTGCACGAGAACTGTCCCTGGGTGGTGTTGGGCGAGGATTTCTTGCATGAAAGTACTTAGGTCGGACCCACCACAAAACCTTGGTTTACATTCTAAATGGAGACGGGACTATCAAACACACGTCCAGAATTACCAGGTGGTACAGGACACTGCTTCAATTTCATGTTGTAATTTGTCTCATTCCAGGTGGAAAGAATGGACAGGATGATTATTTGATAAGGTTTGTGAAGGTTGGTGGTAGTGTGAATGAAGTAAGTGATGATGAAGCAGAAAACTCTTCAGTGGGGGTTGTGGATGAAGAAGTGTTGAGTACATGTTCTGAGCAGGATTGGCGTGAACCCATGGAGTCGAAGTATTGAAACAGGTCATTCATTTTATCGTCTGCAAATTTCTGAACACGTTCATGAGCTTGGCCAACCTTTTGTTATGGTGAAGACAAGAAGATGGACATGTCTGGTCCCTGGTGGTCCTGCCTCTTCTAGCACCTGAGAATAAATCTGGATGAATTACTTAGGATGCAGTAACCTCTTCACGAGTCTGAGCATTGCCTTCTCTTGTGACTGTGATTGGAGCCATCTATAGTGTCTAGGAGTGAAGCCATCTCAAGTGCCTGTGCCTGCTTTTTTGTAGGTCTGTCATTATCCAAAACCTTTTGATAACAATCTATGCATAAATATACTTAATAGGAGAGGTGGCCGGCCAGCTCCTCTTCTTCCATTGATGTACATGAGTGTCATTCACATTTTGCTTACACTGAGCGCTGCTTATAGCATGTGCCAACGGGTCTATCACACTTGACCCATTGACTTCCATCACTGTGAGTGGCATTATTATGCTAGCGTTCAAAGTTCACTGCTGCTAAAAAGAATAGTCTCCTTAAGAAGGTGGGAGTCATTGCCCAATTTGTTATTTTTTTCATTTCTTTTCTTTCCCCCTCTATTCTTTGTTCAAAGACCATGCAGACACATGTCTCATGTGCACCACAAGCAGTATCAACTTTTAAACGGGCTTAAAACCCATTTAACAAAGGGGATTCTCATGTATTTGTGTGCATGCCCATGGTCAAACAACGACAGACATCTTAGAAAGGACCTTTAACCAATTCAAAGGTGGCCACCTGTGTATGCCCATGTACATGCATGCACACTTTCAATCAGCCATCTTCCAATGTTTTTGTAAAACTTTCTTACAAAAAACTAGTAAATGTTGATCTGTGAATGTGCACACGTGCAAACAGACCACATTTTTATATTTGTGTTAAAATGGTGTACAAAAGCATTTGAAACGCCATCACTGGCAAAGCCAATAAGCTGTCAGCCAATGGATTTGCCCAAGCTTGTTTCAAACAGTGTTGGAAAGGCAAAATCAAAAAGGTGAATCACCTTTCAAAAAGGTCAAAAAGCCCCATGCACACTACATTATGTTTATGGTGCTTCTGGGTCTCTCTTCAAAGCTGATTGACCTTCACCCGTTTCGATACACCTTCCTCTGTACAGCTTCAGGTGTGCCTCGCTAGGGAAGTTTGAGCTTCATAGAAAGGCTAAAGGCCTGATTTAGATACTGGCGGATGAGGTACACTGTCGCAACGATGATGGATATCCTAACCACCAATATCTAAATTTTGATGGAGTAACGTGTCCGCCAATATCTAAATCCTGGAGGATATAATGGGATTTAGATATTGGTGGATGAGATTTCGTCTATCGTTGTGATGGAGTAACGTGTCCGCCAATATCTAAATCCTGGAGGAGATAATGGGATTTAGATATTGGTGGATGAGATTTCATCTATCATTGTGATGGAGTAACGTGTCCGCCAATATCTAAATCCTGTAGGATATAATGGGATTTAGATATTGGTGGATGAGATTTCATCTATCATACTGATGGAGTAAAGTGTCCTCCAATATCTAAATCCTGTAGGATCTAAATCCTGTAGGATATAATGGGATTTAGATATTGGTGGATGAGATTTCGGCTATCGTTGTGACGGATTAACGTGTCTGCCAATATCTAAATCTCGTAGGATATAATGGGATTTAGATATTGGCGGATGAGATTTTGTCTATCAATTTTATGGAGTAACGTGTCCGCCAATATCTAAATCCTGTAGGATATAATGGGATTTAGATATTGGTGGATGAGATTTCGTCTATCATTGTGATGGAGTAACATGTCCGCCAATATCTAAATTCTGTAGGATATAATGGGATTTAGATATTGGTGGATGAGATTAAGGCTATCGTTGTGACGGAGTAACGTGTCTGCCAATATCTAAATCTCGTAGGATATAATGGGATTTAGATATTGGCGGATGAGATATCATCTATCGTTGTGACTGAGTAACGTGCCTGTCAATATCTAAATCCAGTAGGATATAATGGGATTAGATATTGGAAGATGTGATATTGGCTATCGTTGTGAAGGAGTAACGTGTCTGCCCATATCTAAATCAGGCCCTAAGCCAGAACATAAAATCTTCCACCGGGAGGAGCATGCTTTGGGTATCCGACCCATGCTCCATTACGGGTGGCCTGAAATAGCGCCAAAGTTCTGTCTTCCGCTTCGATAAAATGTTGTTAGCGCTTAGGTTCATATGTCCAAAATTCTAATTTAGCATTTCCTAAATAGCCATTTCTACTGAATCGCTATTTTGGAAATGCAAAATGCAATGTACAAAATTAGTGATTTCTTCGTGAATTGGAAATGCCGATGCATCCCACTTATGGGCTAAATAGGAAATGGTTTGCATAGAAAATCACAATTTAGGAAATCTAAACCCAAGAGTGCCTCTAGGCTTAAGACGTTCATGGAGGCACCCTAAAAAGCGTACTGCACATGGAAGTGCACATATGCCCACATTAAAAACACATTTTTATTAGCATTTTTTTATTTTGCACATAGTAACAAATTCTGACACCTTAGATATATTCTACCACAAATGAACATTCTTGCCATAAACCTGTCCATTTTCTAACCCTCTCTGAAATAGAGACCATCCCAGTCTTCATTAACACCTCCCTTAAAATATAGTATTCAGTGAGAGGTCTAAATTCAGGCCCCAGCATGAGATTTCTTTGCGGTGCGAAATGCATGGCTTGTGGCTCCTTCTCAATCACTGACTCATCTCATTTGGTACCCATGAGTGCACGTGGGATACAAGTAATGAGTTGTTTATTTCCATGTTCCACCTGAATCAGAACTGCATCGAAACACTTTGAACTGGCGTATGTGACTATTAAGATTTGCTTCCCATTTAACTGCCTGTACACATGCACCTCTTTCCAAATCTTCTTTCAACATGATGAACTCTCTCTGACACAACCTATTCCAGTAGAATAGCATAAGTCCCCTCTAATTAGCTGTTATTTTCACATATTCTCCGAAAAATAAACTATAATATTTCACCATTAGCTCATCCTTAGTTTTGAGTGCAGGCTGTTTTTAGGTCTTGCCCAAACAGCACATGCACTGCATATTGCTTACAATTCAGTGGACTTACAATCAGCCCACAGTATACCATTAGTTGTTTTATTTATCCCGCTCAATTGCAATCTTTCGATTGCTTAGCCCCCATAGTCTTCTCTTGCTTCCTTGTTTTAGCTCTTCCCTGGAGCCTGGACCAACTCCATGTGTTCTTCCTGGTCTTTGTTCTTCCCCAACCTTTTGCAATGCACTATTTGTTCAGATGTTTCACTATTAGTCCAGGATGTGCCAAGTGCTCTCCTACTTTTAACAAAGGCATTTGGTTTCCTTTTAATGTGGCTTTCACCCTATTGGTTGTCTCTATTGATAATTTAATTACTTACAATGCCACTCTACCCTACACTACTCCAATCTAAACAAGTCCACTCCATTCTATGCCACTCTATACAACTCCACCAAATGCCACACTGCACCATCAACTCTAAACCACTCCAATATAATCTTTGCCACTCTAAGCCACTCCACTCTACCCCACTCTGCACCATTCTATGCAATTCAACTCCACTCCACTTTACGCCACTCAATTTCATTCTAAGCCATGCTACTCTAGACAACTCTATGACACTCTACTCTATGCTACTCCACTCTACTCTGTGCCACTCTTCTCTCTGCCACTAGATAGCATTCCAGTCTGCTCCACTACAAATAACGCCACTCTTTCTATGCCACTCTACTATATGCCATTCCACTACACTACTCCATGCCACTCCTCTCTATGCCACTCTGCAACTTCTCCACTCTACTACGCACCACTCTACTCCACTCCACCCCACTGTATGCCATTCTATGCTATTCTACACTATGCCACTGCATTCCACTCTATGCTATACTGTCACTCCACTCTATGTCTCTCTATGTCACTTTACTCTGTGCCACTCCATGCCACTTTACTTCATCCCACTCCACTCACCTCCACACAATGACACTGTACACAACTTCCCCACTTTGTGCAACTCTATGCCACTCCTCTCTATATAGCTCCATGCCAATCCACTTAACCTCTTACTATGTACTTCTCTCCATCCCACTCTATGCCACTACTCTCTGCAACTCTACTCTACATTGCTCTACTCTATGCTACTTTACACCACTTCACTTTACTCTACACCACTCCACTTGACTTAGCTACACTCAACGCCACTTCACTCAATGCCAACACACTACTCACTCCACTCTGCTATGGTCCATGCATCTCTACACCACTTAACTCTAAAGCACTCTACTCTATGCCACTCTATTCTATTCTACGCATCTCTATCCCACTCTATTCTATGCCACCATGTTCTACTCAATGCCATGTACTGTACACCACTCTATGCCACTCTACTCTATGATACAACACTCAATGCCACTCTACTCCACGCCACTCCACTTGACTCAACGCTGCTCTACTCCATTGTGCTGTATGCCACTCTACACCAGTCTACTCTATGCCACTCCGTTCCACTCTACACTGTTCTATGTCACTCTACTCCATACCACTCTATGCCTCTCTAGTCTACACCACACCTCTTCACTCTATGCCACTCTATGCTATGCCGCTCCCTGCCATTCAATTCCACTCTATTCTCTACCACTTTATGCTATGCTACTTCACACCATGCCACTCCACTGTGTCACTTCTCTCTACTATATGCCACTTCACCACACAATTCTCTATTTTACTCTATGCTACTCTACTACACTCCGTCCCACACTATGCCACTTTACTCTATGCCACTTGATTTCATGTCACTCTACACCACTCCACTCTATGCCACTCTACTCCACTCCATCCCACAGTACTCTACACCCCTACTCTACACCACTCCACAGCATTCCACTCTACTCTTTGCCACTTCAACCCACCCTCAACCTGTGGTATCTATTCCAATGTACTCCTCTCCACGCCACTCTATTTCATGCTTGTTAGATGGGACCTGGAGGGTCGGCCGAGGACAAGAGGAGAGGTCTCCGGAGAGAGCCGTCTCCAGCGATCGTACAGACAAGTAACTTCCCCCCCACAGAATAGGCACCACACAAAGATAAGATTTAACGTTCTTTATAAGCAATTTTGAGGTACGGTAGAATGGTACAAGGAGGTCTGGACTCAGGGGTCCCCTCGATTCTAGTCTCTTGGATGGGAAAGGGGGTAGCGGGACAGTCTTATTACCAATCTGGTAGTTGCGATGCGATGATGGGTAGCTCACAATCCTCGAGCTCGGCGTTCTTGAAGGACGGGCCGCGGCAGCGCCAGCAGGTCCCGGGGTGGTCGAAGGTGGCAACGGTCCGCGGCAGCGCCAGCAGGTCCCGACGAAGATGGTAGTTACAACGGGTCGCGGCAGCGCCAGCAGGTCCCGACGAGGATGAAGGATGCAGAGGGCCGCGGCAGCGCCAGCGGCAGGACGACAGTTCACAAGGCAGGGCTGCGGCAGCGCCAGCAGTCCATCAAGGATGAGTTCTTCTCGGTGTCTCTCGACTCCAGGATACAACTGCCTTCCTGCTCTGGAGCTGCCCAAGTTATAGGTCTGGTGGCCTTTGATGTCCGGACCCTCGCACTTGGAGGTCGGGAGGTCCGGGATGAGGGAGTCCAGACACCCAGCAGGGGGGTGGAGCCAGCGCCCGGGGAGGCTGGGGGCGATCGGCACCTGGCGGGGGAGAGCCATCGACACTTCTTTCTCCCATTGACCTGCCAAGTGGTCCGTTCACCTCCTGGGTGGATGGTGGTGCCGGGATGTCGGGGCCTGGCCAGGCCCAGGGTTGGGGTCGAGCTGAGGCCATGCGGCCTCGTGGTGCAGTGTCCAAGATGGCGGCCGGGCTGGGCAATGGTGCTGACGGTGGCCCGGGCCCGTGATACAGAGATGTCCGGGAGTAGGAGTCCCGTAGGGGACGGAGCGTGGGTTGCTTCTGTGGGTAGCACCTGGAGAGCTGATGTCCGGGCTCTGTCATGCGGGGGGGGAGCGAGCCCTTCAGGTGACCTGTCCAACATGCGTACCCCCCAGCTGAAGGCGGGGAGAGTCACCCATCTTCTTGGGGACTCTCCTCGTCGAGGCGGAAAAATCGTGACAGGCCATCCGCGTTGGCGTGCTCCTGGCCGGGGCGGTGTTCCACAGTGAAGTCCATCCCTTGCAGGGATATGGACCATCGCAAGAGCTTGGGATTCTCCCCCCGCATCTGCATTAGCCATTGCAGGGGGCGGTGATCTGTTTCCACCCGAAAGTGGGTACCGAAGAGGTAGGGCCGGAGCTTCTTGAGGGCCCATACCACGTTTCATCAAAAAGGGGGAAAGGATCACTTGTCCTGCGAAAAACTTACCAACATACATACCAACTGTAACACTAGTCATGTCATATACATGATTACATGTCCATGCCAGATGAAGTACATTGGCATGACTTGCCGCAAGGCCAAACAACGGATGTATGAACATCGGAGCAATGTCAATTGCAAAAGAACAACAACAAAAATGTCGTCACACTTCCTAGACCAAGGACATACGGACAAAGATCTGCAATGGGTCATCCTGGAAACTCTTGAAACTGTCGATAGGAATGCCCAAAAAATCTTGTTCGAAAAAGAACAACGCTGGGTGCATAGACTGAAAACAGACACCCTAGGACTTAATGATTCTGTCCCCTGGCTCGCTCTCAACAAATGAGAAAATCACTACTTGTCCGCCCCATTCCCCCCTCTCTCCCACCGGTCGGGCAATTGTCAGTCTCTAGCTAATACAGATTACTTTCCGATTTGCCCATGACTGCAATAAACTATAAAAGGTCACCGGTGAATCACTAAACTCTCAATTTGAAAAACCATTATTATACAATTAATTCAGTCATACTGATTACTAATTCGTAATATTTGTAACAATTTCGCAACATTGTGAATATTTCTTCCATTTCCATACTTTGCTGCTTAAAACATCCGCCCCTCCGACACCAACCATTTCCGGGTGGTTGGAGGCAGTGACAGCACATGCTGCAGACGAGGAAGCTAAGGCGGAAGGTAGTAGAGGAAGACGCCGCTCAATTGCAAGACCAAAAGCGCAAGTAAAACCTGTCTGTACTAACGTATGTTTTACTCCTCCCCAGCGCTACCGTCCTCATAGAATCCCCTTCCCCCGATGAGGCTACTAGCTACAATTCAAGAGGTAGGCACAACCTCTCGAATCAGATAGGGACTTACACCATATCCGACATCGACCACGGATTCTAGACCACTATCCCTACAAGAATTTAAAGAGCAAGAATAAAGTGTAGTTTCTGCATGAATATACCACCATGCACGTGACTTATGGAAATCATATATCCACAATGAACATAACGAGATAGCCATAACGAGCACTTGAAACACTTTACTACACCATATTAAGATCACGACGTGCCCCAAAAGCAAGCATGTGAATTCCATCATGAGAAATGTTAGAAACACCAACTACCGGTCACTGTTAAGAGCACCAATGAACAGTATAGCATAATCACCTCACGCTGATAAGGCATGAGAATGGATGAGTTGACGCCTGAAAAGAGAGTGATTCTGCGTTAAGTATTGCCATTTTACAGTTTCTTTATTCGA
Source organism: Lissotriton vulgaris (assembly GCF_964263255.1). Lineage (NCBI taxonomy): Eukaryota > Metazoa > Chordata > Amphibia > Caudata > Salamandridae > Lissotriton > Lissotriton vulgaris. Next base: position 2,138,985,787 of record NC_141691.1, on the reverse strand, counting down.
AATCAAACGATTTTGAATGTGTACATATTTGTACTTTACCAAGTTCTTTTCTCCCCTTTTCCCCATTCTCCCATTTGGCTTGTATTTTGTGTGTGTGTTTTTCCTTTACAGGTACAATGAGACCTCTCAACACTTGAAGAATCAGGTTAAAATTTACCTATTCTCTCACTTATTATTTATCACTTTCACTCCCTGGTCCTGAAGAAAGCTGTCTGACAAATTGTCACCAATAGCTGAAACATGTCGACCATTTTAGCAGACCATTAAGTGCGCTAGAATTCATAACAAATTCCAGAGCTGCACGAACTTACTTCTTTTTAACAATAGCCCGATTCCAATTTAATGAATTTTTCGTTCTTGGATATCTGGACTATTTTTTAAATCACTCATCACTATCCCAATCACTTTTTTCCACGATCACTACTGCCTTAAAACTCAAGGTAAAACCTCCTGGTGGAGGGTGCACACAAATGACTTGACCCTGTGATTACGCACGCACGAGTGATACAAGCGGGGACACCTCATATACCGCTAACGATAACAAACAAGAGAGAAGCACACGTGTATGAGGGTCATTTTATTGGGAGACACCCAGTTGCCAACCTGCAGACCTAAGTTTTTCGCAGGACAAGTGATCCTTTCCCCCTTTTTGATGAAACGTAATTCAATGGAGTCTGAAAGGATCTCATCTCTCACTCCCCCCAATTGATTACCGGCCCATACCACTGCGAAGGCCTCCCTCTCGATGGTGCTCCAGCGCTGTTCTCGGGCCAGCAGACGTCGACTGATGAAGGCCACTGGTTGGTCGGCTCCCTCGGTGTTCAGTTGGGAGAGGACGGCTCCAATGCCATGGTCGGAGGCATCAGTCTGGACGATGAACTCCCGGCTGTAGTCGGGAGCCTGGAGTACCGGGGCGGTGCACATGGCGACCTTCAGCTTTTCGAAGGCCACTTGACAATCGGGAGTCCAGTCGACTCTTTTTGGCTGGTTCTTAGATGTAAGTGCTGTGAGGGGCCCCACAATGCTGCCATAGTCCTTCACAAACCGCCGGTAGTATCCGGTGAGCCCCAAGAAGGCCCGGACCTCGGTTTGCGTTACGGGTGGTTGCCAGGACTGGATGGCAGCGATCTTGAGTTGGAGGGGGGCCACCAGACCGCTCCCCACTTGGTGTCCTAGGTAGGTCACGGACCCCTGGCCAATCTGGCATTTGCTGGCCTTGATTGTGAGGCCGGCCTGTTGGAGGGCCTGCAGGACCTCTCGGAGGTGGCGGAGGTGGTCTGACCAGTGGCGGCTGTAAACCGCGATATCGTCCAGGTAGGCGGCGCTGAACTCTTCGAGGCCCGCCAATACCTGGTTCACCAGGCGTTGAAAGGTTGCTGGAGCGTTTTTCATGCCGAATGGCATCACTTTGAAATGGTAGTGGCCATCCGGGGTGGAGAAAGCGGACCGTTCTTGCGCCCTGGGGGTGAGGCCGATCTGCCAGTAGCCCGCTGTCAGGTCGAAGATGCTGAGGTAGCGGGCAGCGCCCATGCGGTCGATCAGTTCATCGGCTCGGGGAATGGGGTGAGCGTCGGTCCGGGTGACAGCGTTCAGGCCCCGATAGTCAACACAGAATCGGAGCTCAGGGGTGGTGCCGGGGGCAGCAGCTTTGGGGACCAGTACGACTGGGCTGGCCCATGGGCTGTCCGAGGGTTCGTTGACTCCGAGTGTGAGCATCTTGGAGACTTCTTCTTGGATGCAGGCACGTACCCGATCTGGCACGCGGTACGCCCGATGTCTGATGGGGGGACTGTCCCCAGTGTCCACGTCGTGCAGGCACCAGGGGGTGACCCCTGGGGTGAGGGAAAATAGGGCTGCGAACTGCAGCAGGAGAGCCCGACAGTCTTGGCGCTGCTCTGAGGTCACGGCATCTGACAGTCGGACCCCGTCTACCGAACCATCTTTTTCACGGGTCCTCAGTAAGTCAGGGAGGGGCTCGGAGTCTTCTTCTGCTCCACTGTCTGTAGCCATCAGTAGGCTGAGCTCCGAGCGCACAAAGTGGGGTTTGAGTCTGTTGGCGTGGAGAACCCGGAGGGTGTTCCGGGAAGATTCCATGTCGATGAGATAGGTGACGGGGCTCTTGCGCTCGATCACCTTGAAGGGCCCCGTCCACTTATCTTGCAGGGCACAAGGTTCGGTGGGGGACATCACCCATACTTGCTGGCCAGGTACGAACTCTATGGAGGAGGCGTTCTGATCGTACCATTTCTTCATGTCCTCCTGACTGGCTTCAAGATTGGATTTGGCGATTTCTCGGAACCGCCTGGTCTGATTGCGGAGGGTCAGGAGGTACTTGTAGACGTCTGGAGGGGTTTTCAGGGGGGCCATCTCCCAACCTTCCTTGACTAGGCTGAGGGGCCCTCGAACAGGGTGCCCGTACAAGAGTTCGAAGGGGCTGAAGCCGAGGGACTTCTGAGGGACTTCTCGGTAGGCGAAGAGGAGGCACGGGAGGAGCACATCCCACTGGCGGCGGAGGGGCTCTTCCAACCCCATAATCATTCCCTTGAGTGTACGGTTGAACCGCTCAACCAGCCCGTTTCCTTGCAGGTGATAGGGGGTTGTGAATCGGTAGGTGACCCCGCACTGCTGCCAGAGGGATTTCATGTATTTTGAAATGAAGTTCGTGCCTCTGTCGCTGACGACTTCCCGGGGGAAGCCCACCCGGGAGAAGATCCCCATTAAGGCTCGGCCGACCACCGGTGCTGTTACAGTTCGAAGGGGGATGGCCTCGGGATAGCGGGTGGCATGGTCCACCAGTATCAGGATGAACCGATGCCCTTGTGCTGTTCGGGGGTCCAGGGGCCCCACAATGTCTATTCCCACCTTTTCGAACGGGGTGGTAACCACCGGAAAGGGCTGCAGGGGCGCCTTGAGTTTGCGGCCGCTCTTCCCGCTGGCCTGACAAGTGGGACAAGACCGGCAGTGGTTGAGTGCGTCATTTTTCATTTTGGGCCAGTAAAAGTGGGTCACCAGGCGGTTGTAGGTTTTGTCCTGACCCAAGTGTCCGGCCAGGGGGACATCGTGGGCCAAGTTCAGTAGGAAGTCTCTAAAATGGAGGGGCACCACCAACACTCGACTGGCCCCCAACTCGGCGATTCTTTGTTCACTGTACAATAGATCATTGTCCCAATAGATCCAGTGGGCCCCGGCGGTATCTCCCGCGCTCTGGGCGAGGGCTTGTTGTCGTAGTCCCTCGAGGGAGGGACATGTCTTTTGCTCTTGACGGAATTGTTCCTGGGTGGGTCCCCCTTCTTGATGCCACTGAGCCAGGTCTGGGAGATCCTGGGGCTGAGTGAGTTCTTCTTGGGTTTGTTCCGGGGGGTCGGCGGTGTCGGCGTCCCCCACTGGAGCGATCGGGGGAGGAGGTGCTGGCCATTCGGGTTCTTCTGGTCGGGGGATGGCGCGGGCCGCCATGGACCGGGTGGTTACGCACGCCCAGTCCGGGAGGCCCAACATCCCCAGGTGCTCTCTTCTTTCTACTGCGGCCCACGGGGAACTCTCGAGATCGTTCCCCAGGAGACAGTCCACGGGGGCATCATCGCGGACCGTCACCTTCAGCATGCCGGATACTCCTCCCCACTCGAAGGGGACGCAGGCCATCCGACAAATGCTCTCCGAATTGTCGGCTGAACGAACGGGGCAGAGAACGTTCGGTATTATTTGCTCAGGGGTCACCAGGTGACAGCGGACGGCCGTCACACTGGCCCCCGTGTCACGTAGGGCTTCGGCCTTGCGCCCATTTATGCTCACCCACTGACTGTACTTTCTGGTGTTGGCGGGTAGGGGGGCCCGCGGGACCATGTCTCTCCCCCCCAGGCACGCCAGGACCATGGCGGCCGGTTCCCACTCTTGTTGCTCTTGTTCGTATTCTTCCTGCTCTCCAGAGACTTGCTCTTCTCCCAGGGCGGCGGCAGCTACCTGGCGGGGCCTCGGAGTCTGGTTCTGTGGGCAGTTCGGGTCAGTGGCGTAGTGACCGACTCGCTGGCACCGATGACACGTGACATTGGCTCTGAACCCCAGGTGCATCGGGGGGTTGCCCCTGCTCGCCGGGGGCGGGGTGCTGGTAGCGGGAGCGGCCGGGACGGTGTCTTTCCCCTGGCCCTGGCCTCCTCCTCCTCCTCGGGGACGGTGATGGCCTTGGTTGTTCCTGTTCTGCTCGTTCGGGCCACCCCGGCCCACTCGGGTGCTTTCCCATCGGTCAGCCTCGGCGGCGAGCTGCCGTGGATCCGTCAATTTACTGTCGAGGAGGTGCTGCCTGAGCTCGACAAAGCAGTTGTTGGCGAGGTGTTCCCACACAACAAGGTTAAAAAGCTGCTCGTAGGTCGTTACGTTGCTCCCCTTGATCCATACCTCAAGGGCTCGGCTGAAATAGTTCACATATTCCACCCAAGTTGTACCCGGGATTCGGGTGCAGTCGCGGAACCTCTGGCGGTACATTTCGGGTGTCAGCCCATATTGAGTGAGGAGGGCGGCCTTCATGTGATCATAGGACGTCATTTGGTGATCCGGGAGCTGTAACAGGGCATCACGGCCTTCATTGACGAACTTCCCCATAGACCGGCTCCCCAGTCACTTCGATCGATCCGGTGAGAGGACATGGCGATCTCATAGGCCTTGAACCACTGCTGTATGTCGTCGTTTCGGTAGAACTCTCGGATGACATCTTTGGGAATGTGGACCTTTGGTTCTGAAGTTCCTGGGGTGCGTGGTTGCTCGGGCACCCCCAGGTCCTTGCCTTGCTTACGTAGTTCTATTTCTGCTAGTTTGCGCTCGTGTTCATATGCCAGTCTTTTTTCTTCAAGCTCTCTTTGTCTTTGTTTTTCCTCCCGCTCTTCTCGGAGCCGTAAGTGTTCTAGGTTAAATTTTTGTTCCGCTAGTTTTAGTTCTCCATCCATTTTGAGCCGTGCCAACTCTAATTCATGCAGTCTGTTTTTCTCTCGCTCTTGGATCTCTTCCCGGGAGAGACCCGTTCTCCTTTCCTCGGAAGGAGCGGGGTTAGTTTCCGGTGCTTCGATGCATTGGTCCCGAGGACCAGCGGTGTTTGCCTCTGCCCATGATTCTAGGGCGTGTTTAAAGTCATCTTTTGTGCTCAGACCGGTGGTAGCAATGCCCAGTTCCATAAAAAATTGTTTTAATTCTCGATGGTTGTACTCCTCCAGCTTGTCTATTTGGAATTTCTCTGTAGACCCGCTCTCTTGGGCCGGCATTGTGGTTTAGTCGTGGGGTGAGTTGCTCTCTGTACGATTACGCGTTGGTTCGGATCGCGCCGCTGGCCACCAATGTTAGACGGGACCTGGAGGGTCGGCCGTGGACAAGAGGAGAGGTCTCCGGAGAGAGCCGTCTCCAGCGATCGTACAGACAAGTAACTTCCCTCCCACAGATAGGCACCACACAAAGATAAGATTTAACGTTCTTTATAACCAATTTTGAGGTACGGTAGAATGGTACAAGGAGGTCTGGACTCAGGGGTCCCCTCGATTCTAGTCTCTTGGATGGGAAAGGGGGTAGCGGGACAGTCTTATTACCAATCTGGTAGTTGCGATGCGATGATGGGTAGCTCACAATCCTCGAGCTCGGCGTTCTTGAAGGACGGGCCGCGGCAGTGCCAGCAGGTCCCGGGGTGGTCGAAGGTGGCAACGGTCCGCGGCAGCGCCAGCAGGTCCCGACGAAGATGGTAGTTACAACGGGTCGCGGCAGCGCCAGCAGGTCCCGACGAGGATGAAGGATGCAGAGGGCCGCGGCAGCGCCAGCGGCAGGACGACAGTTCACAAGGCAGGGCTGCGGCAGCGCCAGCAGTCCGTCAAGGATGAGTTCTTCTCGGTGTCTCTCGACTCCAGGATACAACTGCCTTCCTGCTCTGGAGCTGCCCAAGTTATAGGTCTGGTGGCCTTTGATGTCCGGACCCTCGCACTTGGAGGTCGGGAGGTCCGGGATGAGGGAGTCCAGACACCCAGCAGGGGGGTGGAGCCAGCGCCCGGGGAGGCTGGGGGCGATCGGCACCTGGCGGGGGAGAGCCATCGACACTTCTTTCTCCCATTGACCTGTCAAGTGGTCCGTTCACCTCCTGGGTGGATGGTGGTGCCGGGATGTCGGGGCCTGGCCAGGCCCAGGGTTGGGGTCGAGCTGAGGCCATGCGGCCTCGTGGTGCAGTGTCCAAGATGGCGGCCGGGCTGGGCAATGGTGCTGACGGTGGCCCGGGCCCTTGATACAGAGATGTCCGGGAGTAGGAGTCCCGTAGGGGACGGAACGTGGGTTGCTTCTGTGGGTAGCACCTGGAGAGCTGATGTCCGGGCTCTGTCATGCGGGGGGGGAGCGAGCCCTTCAGGTGGCCTTGTAGTGTAGTTCCTAGTTTCCCACTAGGCCCTGCGCATTGGAATAACATAAACAGTAGTATCGACGTGGAACTGCGGATATTCCAGGCCTCCACTGACTATGCTAAACTTAATTGGGTTGTGTTACCAACTAGCTCAGAGGTCACTGGAAACTTTCTTCTCTGCATGGGAAGTGATCAGCTTCCTTGGCACAGACAAGAAGGGATTCAGTTTTCCAACAACCGTGCAACATGACAACTTTGCTCCTCAGATCAAGAGTCGATCTCTAGGGTTGTGTGAAACAATAGACATAGATTTCACTCAGTCAGTCTAGTGCAGTTTACTTTCACGAGATGTAGAGAATAGAGAGACGGGCGTGTATCAATAAAGGGTTAACGTTTATTGAACAGTCTTTCTTCTCGTACAAGAGAAATGAATTGCCACAATTGCAATAACTGTTATTATAAAAAGTATGTACAGTAAGATAAGAATAGCGAAATAGAACTGTAAAAGCATTGATATGGTTTCTTAGCCATACAATGGTTTAAAAGTAATAAAACATATATACAGTCATATATACATTAGGCTAACATACTCAACTGGTGCTTCTAACTAAGCCTACCCCAGTGTGCCTGACCTAAGCCTAACACGTGAAAAGGGGAGTAAGTAAGTAGCTTAAGTTAAGTTGGTTTTGCCAAGGTTTGTTTCAAGAATTCTCGTCTAAGGGTTTAGTCAACACCATACCTCTGAATAGAATGATGGAGGATTGGTATCTCCTTCAGGGGTCTCTCTCGATATCCCAGTCACCCGCGAGGGTAAACCGGAAGCGCCGGGACTGGATTTCTCTGCACGAGAAATGCAGCGGCTTCTCTCAGCGCGTCGGGAGGAAGGAGGGGTGACAGCGTCCGCGGGCAGCTGGGCTGGATGTCTTCGCAGAGGACGGCTGCACGGCTCCTCAAGCGTACTGCACCATAGGTCGCGCTGTAGCGGCGATAATGGTAATCAGCAGCTTCACCACCACGGGATAGCAGGCTGCAGCGACAGAGTGCTAGATTTACCAACACAGGGTCTTGCAGGCAGCTGGCATCAGCAACAGGTTCTCGCTCATTGCTTAAGGCAACGTTGGTAATATTTATACCTGACAGGTGCCGGGTTTGACGCAAGTTTGCTGGACATAAGACGTCAATTAAAGATGTCACTAGGAAGTGATAGTTATCAGTTGCTCATTAGAGTTCCATTACTAATCAAAACATAGCAAGCGGGGATTTCCAGGTTTGCTAAGTTTTTATCTTGTTGAAGAACTTGGAGTGTTATCTAGGAATATCAGATAGTGACTGCTGCTCTGTCATTGCACTAATTGGTCGCAAAGGAAGTAGCAGAGAGTCATGCTGGAATGTGGCTCTGTTCGTGTGAGGCCAGAGATGACTTTACAGAAAATCGCACTTGAACGGTTATGCCAATATAGGGAATAAAGGGATTTATAGCCGAATAGGGGCATAAGGTCACAGTATCGATCAGGAACCTAGATAAGCACGCAACACCCACTCCACGGGTAATGTCCATCAAAATTACTAAAACTAAGCAATTAGATGCATGTGTAACATTGTGTAACATAGCCCACCCCAAAATACATAAATGCATTCGAAAATAGGCGTACTTGTAATACATGGAATTTAGGTACTGTACGTTTTTTAAAGCATAGTAATCATTCAAAAAATTATTGCATATGAAATCAATGAACGATTATGCAAAAAGAATTACACATGAAGTATCTCTGACAGAAGAAATGCGAGATAAATCATCACATAAAAATGCATTGTAATAACATGTGTGCTAGAGGCTGGTGTTATGTTGTTATGTCTCTAGATGTGTTTAGAAATAGAAGTGTGAAGCTTCTGTTCTCTAAGAATAGTTTCTACGTTAAGCAAAGAATTGTTCGTGCCAAAAAGAGAGGGTCAATATTTTTTAAAAATTGTCCAATTCAAAGAAAATATATTTCCAAAGCTCCTGGCAGTTTTTGTTGATCAAAACTGAAGGCCGAATTCAGAGTTCATGGGAACGCTGTGTGTCGGAAAGCTTCTCAAAAAGTTATTGTTTCTCTGTGGGTGAGAACATCGTATCAGACAGGCTCGCAAAGAATTGGTCTACAAAATCAGGTGATAGTTCAACCAAATTAGATAGTGCTGTAACTTGGCAGGTGTGAGAATGATTGCTGTCATCGAAGGCAGGACCAGCAATGCTCACAGCACGTTGTACCTGGGTGATGTTGCTTTTGTCACTCGCTCCACTGTTACCACTTGGCTGTAGTACAGGAGTCTCCACAAATGCCGTCATCAGGATTGGTAGCCGCTGGGGACAACACAATGCATGAGCCGTTATTGGACTTAGCAAAGTATCGACGTCCATTGGTACTGCTGATGGAAGTGAAAGACAGATGTTCAACACGCATTCCTCGCCGCAAAGCATACACCGTAGCACAGGTAAAATGCAATTTTGCCATATTGGTCTGAATGAAAGGAACCAGGTCATGTTTAGATCTCTCAGCCTGGCCAATCCGAGGACATTAGTTATCCTGTCCCTGTAGCGCATTGCTAGGATTGTCTCTTCCATTCCCATGGGAGCTATGTCTGAGCCGAGGTTTGCCATAACGTAGCAGGAGGGTCAAAAATAGAATCCCTGCGATGAGTCCCAAAAATAGTGGAATACCACCAAAAATGGAGTGCACAAAATTAGGAAAGATTCCCAAAATTGCCTGGAATGGTGTTAGCAGTCCCGTAAAGACTGTCTTAAATATGCCTGGGATGCTTGTTGCACTAGACATGTTAAGGAGTTGGCTCAACATTTCTACGAAATGCACGGGGCAATTTGTTGATAACAGGTCATGGACCTCAGTAGCCGTCCTTGCGACTAGAAGATCATACGTCTCTTTAGATGACGTTATAGGCACTGTTGTCTGTAAAAGCACAGATTTCACTTTGCTTAATGTATCAATTCGTATAGAATAGAGATTCAGACGAGGCCAGAGGGGAGTCACTATGTCTGGAGGCCCGCTCGGGAACAATGCTTGCATACAACATTTGACCATGGATGTAACTTGTACTAGATAACTTGTCCCTGGCGCGAGGCCACAGCACCTGTGATCCGTTCTAAGAATGTAACTCCCGTTCGAAAGTTGCATAAAGAAGGGCTCTATCTGAGTTGCAGGTGTGACTAGCTGGTGGCATGAAAGGTTGTTTGAATTTCCATCACATGCTCCGTGTAAATTAATACCCTGACACAAAAGTATACCGCTTAGTGAGTGTTTACAGTTGTCACCACTAAGAAATACATTTTTGTCGCTGTCACTATAGCAAGAATGAGTGTATGGTAATTTCCATTCGGATTTTACATATCCTTTACCCAATTGTTCATACTGGCCAGCAGGTATGTACTCAAGGCACTTTTTAAATCGGAAAGTTGTTATCGGAATTGTGATCATTCCGTGTATTATCCATTCAATGACAGGACTCTCTGACATTGTCAATGGTAATCTCTCGAGTTTTTCGATGCTCAGGATTGTATAGTCTGCTCCTTTCTGTGCCAAACTGATCTGTTTATCAGTAAGGTTAAAACTGGAAAATAATGACGTTGTGTTTATCAAACGCCAAGGCACATAGCCTGAACGAAGATTTTGCAGCGTCCAGCCTAATTCTATAATAGAGCGTAATTGAGACTGGCCATGTTGTAACATAAGCAAATCTCTGTCTATCACATCAAAGGCAGAGGATACAATATTGTCCAAAGAATATATTCTGGAAGACAGAGTCATTAACCCATTGTCTACCACAGAAAGTGATTTTTCCAAATGAATACGATCAATTTCTCGTATCTTTTCAGCAGTTTCAATTTGCTTTACTTTCCAAGCCTCGTTGTAAGCAGCATAGATGCTGGTCGCTATGAAACGCTTTTGACGCTGTTTGCGTGGTCCAAGAATGAAATCGCGCAAATCAGCACCATCTTTTAATAAAGATAAGTGTTGCTTAATTTCAGCCAGTGTGGATGTAGTTAGCCATTCAAGGCAGAGTTTCCCTACACTGTATGTTGTTATAATCCCTGGATGTTGTCTCTGGGAGTATCTTGGGTCTAATCTGGTCATTTTTAAACCCTGTGTTTTATTCAGGAACCTATCTTGACAGCTATTTGTGTCTGTAGGCCAGATTAACCATTTTTTCCAATCAGGATGTGTTCTGTTGAAATGTAAAATGTGTGACACGTCTAACTCATTATCTGCAGTTGCATTCTCAGCTATTGGCTTTGGCATAGACGGTGTTTTAAGGTCTTTGTTCTTAGCTAGGCCAAGACAAGATGTTTGGTGTACAGTGTCATTTAAAAATAACATTTGTTCTGGTATCATGCAGGTTCTAAATAGTGCTTCTATGCCTTGCACCTGCCAATCTTTTGTACCCCAAATTGTTTTCGTTTCAATATTATTTTTCCAATAATCAAAACCAAATGTCATCATTTTGTCATAAAATGCTTCTGAATATATCAATTTAGAATTTGTCAGCATTGTTTTCATTCCTGTTTTATCTAACAGTTTATAATAAAACGTTTCTGCATCACTGGTGTTAAACCCTGAAAAATATTTGAATTTCTCAAAAAATGCTTTAGAACTGCTTTTAGGTGGTGTAGAACAATGTTCCCATTGATTATACATAAAAACATTTCTAGGCTGTGCAGATTTATGCAAGTAATGATCCCCATAGTGGGTGTAACAGAATAATTGCTCATAACTAGATGAACCTTGTAAATAATCATGATCTGTGAATCTAGCTGACATTACTAAATCAGACATCATGTCATTAATACTGTTAAAGTACCAATCATCAGAGAATGTACTTGGTGTCACAAAGTCACTTAAGGAAACCTTTAGTTGATGAGGATACTTCAGGATTTCGACCGGACCATAGATCTCATAGTCTGTTTTCTCCCATACTACCCCACCAGGTATTGGAATTGCTGTGACATTTACTGTTGACAGTTCTCTTTTCTTCACGTGGGATGATCTGTGTGGTTTCAGGACTAGGTTGATGTTCTGACTTGCTGTGTCCATTGTAGTATATTTTCCTTCAATGAATTTTCCCAAACATAGTACCATGATGAGCCAAAGCAGGAGGAAAAATACACCTAGACCGAACCAGAACTCTAGCCAAGGGGAAACAAGGTAGATTTCCTTCAGTTGATGAAAGAGTTCTGTTGCTTTTTCTTTAAAAGATTTTTTTGTTTCTGGCATCACTTCGGGGTCGTTTAAATCTTCAGAGAAGTTGTCGAAGTTGATGAAATAACCAGAGGCAGTTCTGTCAATTGATGGGATTGTTCTTTCAATCTGTCTCTCGGTAGCACTTTCTGATGCCACATTAGTGTAGACTGGTGTTGTTTCTTGACGAACTGTTTCAATCTGTGTTTCAAGAGGCACGAGTTCCATGGCATTATTGCATAGTCCTTCATTGTGCACTGCAGGCTGATCGAATGTGATGAGTCTTTCAGTTTGAACCTCTTGGATTGTTGCAAGTTTGGGTATTCTGTTGTTTCTTGGGAGTCCACTGGGCCTACTGTTGATTATAGGCCACATGCTTGTGGTTTTACCAGATCGATAGACACGACTCTGTTCTCCTTTTTACCAGCAAGGGGCGGTAGCACAACTGATCTTGTTCCGGTGACTGCCAAGACAGGTACTGCTTTTCTGTAAGAAGGCCCAAATTCCTTCTTAACCGCGATCTTTTCTCTGACTAGATCCCCAATCTTTGGAATCCAGACAGGCCTTGCTGGGGCTGTTGCGGGTGGTGCCTCGTAGGTGGTACTTGGCTGTTGCTTTAACTTTATGTTGCTTAATGATTTTCTTGTTTCATTCAGTTCCTGTAAAACAGCCAAACGGTCTTTTACTTCAAACTGCGTTGTTTCTTCTTGTACCACTGACATCTGACTATCGAGGTCCTGAACGTTCATTCTAATTCCGAACAATAGTTCGTATGGGCTGAAACCTTTTAGAGAATTTCTTGGCATGTTGTTAAGACTAGTCTGGACACTTATTAAATGTTTGACCCACCCAGCGCCTGAACCTAATACCTTCGCTGTTATAGATTGCTTTATGTCACGGTTTTTTCTTTCTACCACACTATTCCCTTCGGGATGCGACGGACAAGAATACCGCAACCCAATTCCCATGCTGGCCATGGCCTCCTTATAAGCTCGAGAGCTGAAAGCAGGACCGTGGTCAGAATGGAACGTGGTAATTGCGTATGTGCCGATAAAGACTCGCAAATCTTTTATAACCGTTCTAGGCGTCAGCCGAGTGCTGGAGGACTCATTTTTAAAAAGTGCTTTTCGTCTTAACTAATTAATAGGACGCAGGTTGGGGTCCAGGCAGCGTTACGCTCTTTCTGACTGGTAGCCGGTAGCAAGGTTCGCTACTGCGATCCCTATTGCAGTTTTCACAGTTGTTTGCATATATTTGGTGTTCTACACTCATTCCTGGCCACCAGTATACTGATTGTAATTCAGTCAGAGAAACCTTAATTGTTTGGTGTCTCAGACCCAAACCCATATGTGCATCTGCTATTAAAAATATTCTCCTGTTCGTGTTTGGAATTACTCTATCCCCCACTCCAGGGATTCGAGCAAACGGAACGGAGTTTGCATCGATTATGTATGCATAATTGAGTGGATAGTTTACGGGTAGTGCTGCACAGTCGCCTTTTACGGTCGTTTTTACTGCCAGCATGGTTTCCCCGTCTATGTACTTATCTGTACGTTTTTTTGTGGCTACGGAAGCCGGTTTAGTTGCTTCCGCTTTGGCTGTATTAGCCAATGAATTCCCTGCAACGTGAACGCCATCACGTTGAAGACTCTGTGCGTGAATCACGTGAGCCTTTTGTAGTTCTTTGTGTAAAAGAGCTACCTGTTCCCAAAGCATTTTATGCTTTATTGTGGCACCTGTGTCATCTTTGTAGTCGTTTTCGATCCAACTCTGCAGTTTGTTATTGTAAGAATTGACGCAAAAATGAGAATCGCACACGATAAGTGTGGGGAATTCGCGTTCTGCATTTTCGAGCGCCATCTTTAAAGATCTGATTTCAGTTCTCTGAACCGAACAGTTTCTTACAGATTCAGTTTTTGTTACTTTCGGTCTGAATTTACCGCACAGCCAACGACCTTTAATGATCGCACATGCTGCATTGTAGGATTTACTCTCTACATTAAAATGCTGTACAAAGCTATCTGTATAGATTATACATGCGTATTGTGGGAGAGGCAGGATTTCGATTGGCAGAGGATATTCTTCTTCATATGCTAAATCATTCAGTTCTTCGTATTGCGGGGCGAAATAGTATTTCACGTCTTCCGCTCCTAGAGAATCTATACACTGTATCCATTTCGGATCCAGTGACACTGTAGGCAGGTTTACTGGGCTGAATAGCGCCTTGAAGGCGGATTCCGCTATGAGGATGTTAATCCTTTTGCCGTGTGCTAGTTCTCGTTCATTTGCTAATGCTATTTGCACTGCGTTCACAGTTCGTTCTGTGTGACTGAATGTTTTTTCAGCTTGTGTGTACAAGTGAGATTTAATTGAAATTGGTACCTTTTCTCCCTCATTAGAGGTTAGGTACGTGAATCCGCATCTTCCTGGGATGACTCGGATTACCAGATCACGTGTGTTGTCACGTGTATCTAATTTTGTTTTTGCTAACATGTCTGTTTGCAGTGATCTCAAAATTTCTGTGTGTTTTTGAGTCCAATTGATTTGTTTTAAATCAGGTTTAATTAGTTCGTAGAGAGGTTTAACCCTCTCTGCGTAATTTAGAATGTAAGTTCTTCCGAAATTCAGAAAACCTAGTATTGATTGTAAATTCTTCAGCGTTTTTGGAGCTTGGAGTACAGCGCACTTCTCTAAGAAGTTGTCCGCTAGGCTTTTCCCTTCACTTGATAATTCGTACCCTAAAAACAGTACTGTCAGATGGGCAATTCGGGACTTTTTAAAGTTGAATTTGTAACCCTCTGCTGCGAACCCAAGTATAATGGTGTTCACTCTTTTCAAGTGAGTATCCAAGTCGTCGTCTGTGAGATAAATATCATCTACGTAAGATAATGCTTCATCATCATAGATTTGTAGTAACTCTGTTACCCTAGCTGAGAATAGTCCTGGGCTGTTCTTGAACCCCTGTGGGAGTCGACAGAATTTTTTCTGTGACCCAAATGCGGAGAAAGCGGTCAAATATCTGCTTTCTGGCGCAATGTTTTGACAGAAGAAACCATTAGAAAGGTCTAATGTCGTTTTATATTTTTTCCTAACTATGTTATTCATTAGGGCTGCACTATGCGAGTTTTGTACTGCAAAAGTTTTGCAACATGTATTAAGATGTCTGTAGTCCAAAACTAGACGATATGAATTGTCTGGCTTGGAGACAGGAAACAAAGGATTGTTCATTTGAGAGGTGCATGTTTCAATCACCCCCTGGTACTCAAGTTGATCTAAGATCTCCCTGACTTGTTTTTTAGCTTCTTGCTTTATGGGATACTGCCGTTGGGCAGTTGGTTCACTTTTTAATTGGATTTTGTGAGGCGGTGAATCCTCATCCCATCCTACATGATTTTTATATAATGCAGGTGCCTGGGCTACTGCCCATTTCCTTGCATATGTGTATTTTTTGTGAATCGGTATGTGATTCGAGAAGGCAGGCATAATCACTTCTTCGCCACGAGGGCACTCCCTGACAAACTCCGGGGGCCAATCTTTTTCAGCTAACAGAATATCATAGCCTTTTGAGAGCTTATCCCAAAATAGACCCTTAATTTTCCTAGTCTTATCACCCTCCATACGCAATGTTATTTCGTATATTTTATGGGGCTCGCTAAGTCTGGTGTCGGCAGTTTCAACCTGAATGTATTCATTCGTGTCCACTGTCTCCAGATGACTCATCAAGTTCTTGCGCGCTATACTGATCTCTGCTGCACTGTCCAACATTGTCAATGCCCACTCCCCGTTTTTCAACTGTGTCCTCAGTATTCTCGGCATGGTTGATTACTCTAATACTGGCTACCTTCTTTTTCTGAAATTGAGATTTCTTATTTTGAGTAGGTTCCTTGTCTTTGGACTTGGTGTGCTCTCCTGGGTCTGACCGTCCTCTTCTTTCCGAATTCTGTGGAAGAGATCGAGAGGGACGTGTATCAATACTTTGATATCTATCAGGTCTTTTTAGATTATCCATATTTCTAAGGTTATATCTTTTCTCAGAGGGCTCCCGTTGGGGAGACTGGCGTTCTCGAGTCGGAGTTCTTTCCCTCCGCCGAGGAGACCTTCCTCTGGACTGGAAAACTTTTTCCTTGGGAGTGGATTCTTTATTTCCATCCCAGCTCTTTTTAGGAGTATTTAAATTATTTTTAATAAATAATTTTTCAGGATTTTCGAGCAGTTGGGGCTTAACTGGTTTCCCACCCAAGCTGTCTCTACCTAATTCTTCATAGCATTTCTCTATGATTTTTGCAAGCTCAACAGGATCTTTTATATCTGTTTCCCTCAACTTCTGGCGAATCGCCACAGATGCTGCTTCTCCCTTTACGTTGGCTAATAATATAGCCGTGACCTGCTTGAAATCTTTCAGTAATTTCATACCTAGATTTAAAGCGGGCTCTGGACCGAATTCATTTTGAATCTGTTTTAGCACTTCTGGCATTACCGCCATAGACGGAACACCGTGTGTTTTTGTGTAAATGGAAGCAAAGACTGTACCCCAAGTGTCACAGTCCTCCACGTGTAGTGCGATTCCCATAGGAAGGCAGATGGTCAAGATTCTGTGTTTCTCAATAGGGGTAGTATCAGGAAATACTGCCTCTATTTGAGTGATTTTCTGGGCTAACCAGAAAGGAATTTGTTCCCGTTTTACGGGTGTTTTACCAAGACATGACTGTATGTTCTGTGGTGTAATTTTATTTGTGTTCCCCTGATGAGGGGTCAGCTGTGGTGTATTAACAGCTGGCTGGACTGTTGCAGTCCGTATTACATATTGGACTAATTGCCTATGTATTTTTATTAATGTGTTTAGCTGTGCTAACAGCTCTTCCTTAGACATTTTTGTAATGTCAGGATGTGGTGTGTAGCTGGCTAGAACCGGCCACGTTGCTCCTGGTCTACCTAGTGGACCGAGCCTGGTTATGTGATCATTGTGTTTTAGGGCGCCATTAAACCAGAGCAGGTGCTCTTGAAATTTAAGTGGGATTTCAATCTCCTCGAAAGGAGCGTACTCTCCCGGAGGTTCCTCTATTTTGTAATAGTGAAACTCTTGTGTTATAGCGTTTACCGCTGGAAAGTTTATCCATGAATAGAATACCTCTGTCTGCCGATACTCGTGAGCCTCTATCACGAAAATTACTGTACCACCTTGAGGTGTCAGTCTGTTTTCTATAAGTTTTAAAGTTATAGATCTTCTTAACTGGACCGGGATGATAATAGCATCCGGGTCTGCTTGTAGGAGACTCGTGTCTTCCTCTATTAGTATGGAAGCCAGCCTAGTTGCTCCTTCATTGTCTGACATTTTATAAATGCAGTTTTTGCAGAGTAGGTCTCCAAGGAGACAAAGATTAGGTGCACAATATTTTGGAACACTGTATCCTTCAACGTTGAATAAACCAGAGCTTTACATAGGAATCTCTTCCTACTAAGGTCGGGCGGATTTTAACCTTTCACCCACTCCAGACGTCTATTGGAGTATTTACGGGAGAAAGGGGTGTGAAATATGCACGACTGAGTTACTCTACAAGTCTTGCGTTAGTTTATCGCCTTACCAAACGTTAGGGCGCCATGTAGTGTAGTTCCTAGTTTCCCACTAGGCCCTGCGCATTGGAATAACATAAACAGTAGTATCGACGTGGAACTGCGGATATTCCAGGCCTCCACTGACTATGCTAAACTTAATTGGGTTGTGTTACCAACTAGCTCAGAGGTCACTGGAAACTTTCTTCTCTGCATGGGAAGTGATCAGCTTCCTTGGCACAGACAAGAAGGGATTCAGTTTTCCAACAACCGTGCAACATGACAACTTTGCTCCTCAGATCAAGAGTCGATCTCTAGGGTCGTGTGAAACAATAGACATAGATTTCACTCAGTCAGTCTAGTGCAGTTTACTTTCACGAGATGTAGAGAATAGAGAGACGGGCGTGTATCAATAAAGGGTTAACGTTTATTGAACAGTCTTTCTTCTCGTACAAGAGAAATGAATTGCCACAGTTGCAATAACTGTTATTATAAAAAGTACGTACAGTAAGATAAGAATAGCGAAATAGAACTGTAAAAGCATTGATATGGTTTCTTAGCCATACAATGGTTTAAAAGTAATAAAACATATATACAGTCATATATACATTAGGCTAACATACTCAACTGGTGCTTCTAACTAAGCCTACCCCAGTGTGCCTGACCTAAGCCTAACACGTGAAAAGGGGAGTAAGTAAGTAGCTTAAGTTAAGTTGGTTTTGCCAAGGTTTGTTTCAAGAATTCTCGTCTAAGGGTTTAGTCAACACCATACCTCTGAATAGAATGATGGAGGATTGGTATCTCCTTCAGGGGTCTCTCTCGATATCCCAGTCACCCGCGAGGGTAAACCGGAAGCGCCGGGACTGGATTTCTCTGCACGAGAAATGCAGCGGCTTCTCTCAGCGCGTCGGGAGGAAGGAGGGGTGACAGCGTCCGCGGGCAGCTGGGCTGGATGTCTTCGCAGAGGACGGCTGCACGGCTCCTCAAGCGTACTGCACCATAGGTCGCGCTGTAGCGGCGATAATGGTAATCAGCAGCTTCACCACCACGGGATAGCAGGCTGCAGCGACAGAGTGCTAGATTTACCAACACAGGGTCTTGCAGGCAGCTGGCATCAGCAACAGGTTCTCGCTCATTGCTTAAGGCAACGTTGGTAATATTTATACCTGACAGGTGCCGGGTTTGACGCAAGTTTGCTGGACATAAGACGTCAATTAAAGATGTCACTAGGAAGTGATAGTTATCAGTTGCTCATTAGAGTTCCATTACTAATCAAAACATAGCAAGCGGGGATTTCCAGGTTTGCTAAGTTTTTATCTTGTTGAAGAACTCGGAGTGTTATCTAGGAATATCAGATAGTGACTGCTGCTCTGTCATTGCACTAATTGGTCGCAAAGGAAGTAGCAGAGAGTCATGCTGGAATGTGGCTCTGTTCGTGTGAGGCCAGAGATGACTTTACAGAAAATCGCACTTGAACGGTTATGCCAATATAGGGAATAAAGGGATTTATAGCCGAATAGGGGCATAAGGTCACAGTATCGATCAGGAACCTAGATAAGCACGCAACAGCCTGTCCAACAATGCTACTATACGTTACACCACTGTACTCTACGTCAATTAATGCCGCTCTAAGCAACCCCACTCCATGCTACTTCACTCTGCTCAATGCCACTCTACTCTGCACATTCAACTCCACTCCACTCCAGTCTATGCCTCTCTATGCCACACCACTCTGTGCCATTTCCTTCTATGCCACTCTTGTCTATACCACTCCCCTTTATGCCACTCTAGGCCACTTCACTCTAGGCTACATAATGCTACTCAACTCTATGCCACTACACTCTATACCCTACTCTATGACACTGTACTCTACTGTCTGCCACTTAATTCTACACCTCTGCACTCTACACCCCTTTATGAAACTCTGGTTTATGTCACTGTGAGAAGGTGGCCCGATATGCAGCGTTCGCTACTCTAGCAACCATAAGGGTCGTTGGAACGCCTATGCCACTGTACTTTACACCACTCCACACCACTCTATGCCATTCCACACTATGCCACTCTTTTCCACTCTCCTTCACACCACTCTCCTGTATACCAGTCTACTCTAGACCATGCCACTGACTTTTAGCCATGCTGAACAGCAGCCACT
Organism: Lissotriton vulgaris; assembly: GCF_964263255.1. Lineage (NCBI taxonomy): Eukaryota > Metazoa > Chordata > Amphibia > Caudata > Salamandridae > Lissotriton > Lissotriton vulgaris. The sequence goes on along the minus strand of NC_141691.1, from coordinate 2,138,966,499 downwards.
GTGCTGTACAACATGACTACAAGTCATTGGCAAAGCTAATAACTCTAATGTAGGCAAGTAGTAAGTAAATGTTATTGTCTGATTAATAAAAATTCACACAAAATAGCCATTCAAGATACATTAAATTCACATGTGCATAAAAAATATATCCATATAAATTCATAGTCATAGGAATTCAGTTAGATACATTATTTGAGACTAAAACATACAGATATTGTGCTCAAATCTCTTGAATTAGAAAAACCCCCATTAATGGGCTGAATATGACGTCATCTGGAAACTTTTCCGACTGATCGGTCTCGAAATAATTTCTGACCAAATCGGGTTCTGCGAGTCTGACGGAATGATTACGATGCTTCTGGACATCATTCAGTAGGGCTCACAGTGACTTCAATGGGAGCCTGTGTTCTAAACGAGAACACAGGCTCCTATTGACTAAAGGGGTGGTTGGGGAAAACCTTGCACCCTAAGGCGGGCATGCACGTAAAGGGGGACCCATTTGTACACCCAGGGGCCTGGATCAGAGGGCCCCGGGTGTAGGGGGCCTGTTATCGGCCACCAAACTCAGATTCTGACAGCCGATCTGTGTATGCACACCCGATTTGTAAAGGCAGTTCAAATCTGAAATCCTAATCGCTCGTCTGGAAACGCGGTCTGTAGACCGCTACAATTTGCCTACTACCGACGCGGTTTCTCCCAATGCCTTTCCGAATCGAGTCGGACAGTTCAAACGCTTTCCAGCCATCGTAATCTGTCGGTGTGAAAAGTGTCTGAGTCGGTCGGAAAGGCAGGTTCTGAATTGGATTAGGAGTAATCGAATGCCATGGGGAGCCCTTCTTAATGACATCGTAATTAACCCCTGAGTGTATTAAATTCAAACAGTCTAAAAACAAAATGCAAATAATTCCCAGTGTTTAGGTACAAGTGACCTTCTATTGTCCGATTCTATAAAAAAATACTTTAGAGATGCTGGCCCAAGATTAAGGAAGCTCTAAAATCCATGGATTATTTTTGTAGGAAAAACACCAAGAAAATGTAATGCTATACTGCAGGACATTTTAAATGCAAAGTCTAATCTGGAACATGACATAAATGCAATTGCCTTTGATGTGAACCTGCTTCACGCTGATCATGAGTAAATATCTAAAATAGTGAAGCGAAATGAGTTGGGGGCATATTATCAAGAAACAGCGTTAAAATTATGGCCACATTAGCAGCAGGACACTGGCGCTGAAGCGGCAATGATGGGCTTGATAATATGCCCTTGTGAAGATGGGCTTCTATGGGAATTCTCAAGGGCCATTATCGCCGCTTTAGCTAGCGTGTGTTTCCTTGTCTGAGCGCCCGTTGTCAGCACGTCTCGCATTGCATCGTTAATGAGATGCAAAGGAGGCATGCCTGATAATACCCCATGGGAAAATATCGCTGGCCCAGCTTCGTGAAACTATCAACAAGGGGTAGCAATATTTGAAATCGCATTAACTATGCCTTAACGCTGGAATTTAACGTTTGGTAAATTCCTGACTAAGGCATACCTGACATGGGAGGTGGATGGTGTGGCAAAGACCACAGGCCCTATCATCAAGGTTATCACCGTATTCCATGGAACATCGCTGTAAAACCAGCGTTGTTCCATGGAAAACTGCGATCGAGCCGCTATCGTTGGAATTCTTATTGCCTTGATGATATGCTTTGTTAAGAAATGCCTAACCGGATGATAAATTGCAGGGATAGACGGCGATGAATAAAAAAGCGCTAAGCGGGCTTTGCGATATTTATCCCTGTCTATTGTTGATATTCCTCCAAGTTATTGATTCTGGCTCTGAAAAAATGTGTATTGAGGCTTTCTGCTTTCTCTTTGTAGGAAATTGGAGTATTAGTGAAGGGGGTGAGAATCTCCAATAACCGACTGTAAATAATGCCCCCAAGCCTTGTCGGTATACAGCGCAAAAGTCACTAAATTAACTTGTGCTTTCATTTTTATTCATTATAAAAGAAGTAAAAACAGTGAAAAGCAAACAATAAAAATCAAAAAATAGAGCACAACATAATAAACAAACTGATACTGAAAGGACAAAAATCCAACATGGAGGAACCAGACTTATTAATTTTTGAAGGTTTTAATAAAAATAGCACCAAGAAGCAGTGGCGGCTGCCGCAAACAAAGGGTTGTGAGATGGGTGGAGTGAATGCAGGAGGGGGAGCACACAGGGTACTAGTAATATTATGTATAAAAAAAGATCTTACCTGAAGCCGCCGTCCCCCTCCAGTTTCGCATCATGCCTACCGTCCGCTTCCTGGTCCCAGCAGCCCCTGGGACAGACTCCCATCCAATACCTGTACTGCTCTAATGCTATGAGAGAAGCATAGGGATTGGCGTGAGAGGACTGAAAAGATGCTCCGTTTAGGCCAGGGAGTCCGTTGAATGCAACTTGGCTGGACAACTTAAGTGCGCAAAAATGTCTGCACACTCAAGGAGTGCCCATAGCACACGTCCTCTCATGCCCCGCCCCTCCCTTCCCAAGCTGTCTCAGAGCCGGCAAATTAAAAATAAAATGGTGCTTGAAAATCATGTGCTGGTTCTGAGACAGGCAGTGGGCATCGCTTCTCCGCCATTGTGGAGGAGCCGCCGCTACCAAGTACATACAAGTGCTAATAAAAATCAATGGGCGTGGTAGAACAGAACGTAAATGTAATTGACGCTGACTGCTAGAAATCACAGGTCAGATGTACCTGCTAGGTTTGGCCTGGTTAAGACTTAAGCCAATCATAGTAGTGCACTTTAACAGTAGCATTTGTTCTCCTTGTAGCACTACCTGTGCAGGGGGATGCCTGCACCCCTCCTGTTTTTTATTTCCTTTTTTCACTGTTGAGTTGTGTTTGTTATTTTACCTTACCTTTCCTTTACCAGTATCGTCATGCAGGGGAGGTAGCTCTCCTGATGAGCAAGGGGTTGTAGGTCCCCGAATTGTGTTCCTTGCCGCGCCCCCTGTACTGATTGGTCAGGGAATAGACATGCCCATACTAAGGTGCTTTTTCATTATGGCCGATGTATGAATGCGCTCAGGCAAACCCATCTGTGCCCGCCGGCGGTTATCTGAAAGGTTAGACGGTATCCGAAATTCAACAACAGAATCCTGCTACTTCCAAGGACTGTAGCAGTTGTGGTAGATGGCTTTCCACTTAGGTGCAGTACATGCGGTTACTTTCTGAATCATCTCAACGTCAAATGCACAGAAACTTGACCAAAGAACTTTGATCACTGACTGACTGCGGGAGGGGATGAGGGGAAAACAGAAAGGAAAAATATCATTACAGTAAAGGTGTTGATAACCTCGGAAGTCTACAAATGACAACATGGCCATGAAGAGGTGGGACTAACAATGGGAAAACCAATGAGAACACTGCATTTATGATATAACCCAATAAAAAAGATGAGTGGGTGGAGCTTAAATGTAGCTTCCCCGGTGCAGTGTATACAGCAAGCCTCGCAGAGCAATGGCAACGCGTTGCGCTGCGACGCTAAATGCAAGACCTAAAAATTAATACAAGATTTTTTATATTCTCAGTGAAAAACAACCAGATGTTTAATTTCTTCCTGAGACATGGCTAACAGAGTCGTCAGCCCTTGATGTCCTAAACGTACTACCTTTGGGCGATGAAATAATAAGGTCTTCACGCGTTCAACAAGTCTCATTAACATTAACATACGACAGGACCAGAGAGGAGGGGGGTTTGCGATTTAAACCCTCCCTAAATGCTTCCTGACTGAGGCTGACATTGCTAAATGTGAGGCCGCCTCTTTCTTGCTCACGTTATCTAGCAAATGCATGCTAATCTACAGCCCTCCCGGATCAGCATGTAAGCTCACATCGCCTTTTGCAGACACCATTTCGCAACTTGCCTCACACCATGATAGGCTGCTTATTTGAGCTCACCTTGAGCTCCACTTCCAGGAGCGTTCCTGTAAAGGGGCTCAGTCAGGGGCGCAACTAGGTCTTAATTTCGGGGGGGGCTGACATGGCAGATGAAGGGGCGTGGCTAATGTAAATCAATGGGGCGGAGCTAAAATGGCAGATAATCAGGATCGGTTAATGCTCAGGTCAAGCTGAGAAAAAATGTGGTAAATTCTGCATTTGAAACTGGACAACAATTAAAGCACACATTTTTGTTAGTTTGATGCATTGCCCCCCAAAACCCATACTCGCCCTGAATCTTAAAATTACCCCTGGCACACCAAAACACATACCCACGCTGAACCCTAAAATTAGCCCCCTCACACCCTAAAACCCATACCCGCCCTGAAATCTATAATTACCCCTGGCACCCCAAAACCCATACCCACCCCACACCCTAAAATTACCCCCTGGCACCCCAAAAAACAATACCACCCTGAACCCTAAAATCACCCCCCTGGAGCCCCAAAACCCATACCCGCCCTGAACCTTAAATTACCCCTGGCACCCCAAAAACCATACCCATGCTGAACCATAAATTCCCCCCTTGTCCCCCAAACCCACCCTGAACCTTAAAATTACCCCAGGCACCCCAAAACCCATACCCATGCTGAACCATAAATTCCCATCTGGCACCCCATAACCTATACCCACCCTGAACCTTAAAATTACCCCAGGCACCCCAAAACCCATACCCATGCTGAACCATAAATTCCCATCTGGCACCCCATAACCTATACCCACCCTGAACCCAAAAATAGCTCCCTGACATCCCAAACCCACACCTGCCCTAAACCCTAAAATTACCCCTGGCACTTTAAAACACATACCCACGCTGAACACTAAAATTAATCCCCTGGCACCTCAAAACCCACACCCACCCTGAACCTTAAAATTACCCCTGGCACCCAAAACCCCATACCCATGCTGAACCATAAATGCCCCCCGGCAACCCATAACCAACACCCTCCCTGAACCATAAATTCCCCCCTGGCACCCCATAACCCATACCCACCCTGAACCCTAAAATTGCCCCCTGACACCCCAAAACCCACACCTGCCCTGAACCCTAAAATTACCCCTGGCACACCAAAACACATACCCACGTTGAACCCTAAAATGTCACCTGGCACCCCATAACCCATACCCACCCTGAACCCTAAAGTAGCCCCCTGCACCCCAAAACCCACACCTGCCCTGAACCCTAAAATTACCCCTGGCACCCCAAAACCCATACCTGCAGTGATCCCTAAAATTACACCTTTGCCCCCCAAAACCCATACTCACCCTGAATCTTAAAATTACCCCTGGCACACCAAAACACATACCCACGCTGAACCCTAAAATTAACCCCCTCACACCCTAAAACCCATACCAGCCCTGAACCCTAAAATTACCCCTGGCACCCCAGAAACCATACCCATGCTGAACCATAAATTACCCTCTTGCCCCCCAAAACCCATACCCACTCTGAACCTTAAAATTACCCCAGGCACCTGGCGCGCTATATAAAAATGCATAAATAAAATAAAATAAATAAATAACAGCAGGGGCAAAGGGATGGCCAGTGCAGGTGATGCTTTTCCTTTGTAAATTAATTCCTGCTGGCGTCATAGCCCAGGGGTTGCTGTCTGCGCACTTGTATGAAATACACATCTATACAAGTGCACAGACAGCACCCCATGGGCTATGACGCCAGCAGAAATTCCTTTACAAAGGAAAAGCATCACCTTAACTGGCCAGCCCTTTCCCCCTGCTGTGCACTTCACACCCCATGCTCACAAGCGATCAAGTGCTTAGGTGAAATCCCTGCCTTCAGGCAAGGATTTCACCTCGCGGCGCCACCGTAAAGGAAAACAAGAGGTGGGGGCAGGAGGTCACTCACTGAAGCAGAGGCTGGCTGGCTCGGGCTGCTGGGCCTCTCAGAAAGCATTAAAAAAATCATTCTCCGATCGGATGCTATCTTGCACCATTTCAGTGCGTGTAATCTTAGCCCGGGCAGAGGAGGCGACGGGGGGGGCTGAAGCCCGGTGAGCCCAATGGGTGTTGCGCGCCTGGGCTCAGTCTTTAATCAGGGACAGAGAGACTTTACACCTTGTGCTAAGGGTCTCTGGATGACACACTGGCGACACACTGTGGATCCCATTTGTTGCTAACTTCCCTGCGTCCTGGGTGGAAACCCCCATCACAGTTGCCTGGTCTGAGCACCATTTGATACCTTTCTCTGCGCCATTTCATAATCTCATAACCTGCAACAACAGTAAGTAAATGACTCCTTCGAGCAAATGGGATAAGATAAATTTTGCGGCTTTATTGGAGGTACTATCAGCTACCGACCGGATCTTAGGTGAGGACGTTGATTTCGCTGACACCAACATTGAAAGTTGGATCAGTGGAGCATTAGATTGCTTGGCCCCCTTGACTGCCAGACAACAACAAATGGCCTCCCCCTCTGCTCCCTGGTTTAATGAGGCCCTCGCTACAGCCAAAAAGTTATGCAAACACCTGGAGCCTCATTTATGAGGCTGTGCGTCACTTTTACGCCGCCGGTGCGTCACTTTTTGTGACGCACTTGTGGCGTAAAAAATGCGCCTTGTTGCGCCATATTTACAAAGTGACACATCTAGGTAAATGCGTCACTTTGTAAACCCCTGCGCCACATTATACCTGCGCCAGGTATAATGTGTGCAAGAAGGGCGTATTGACGCAAGGAAGGGTCGTAGAAGTGACGCACTGAAATCTATGAGATTTCACTGCGTCACTTTTAGGACGCCGTTGCAACAAAATCTTGTGCCTGCCTCACAGCAGGCATAAGTCTGACACAGGCCCTTTCACCTGGTGAAAGGACACATTGCTGGAGTTGCGTCACTTTTCTGACACACTCCAGCAATGCGTCACTTTTGCATTTACAGATACGTCAGAAATACTGACGTATCTGTAACTCCTTGCGACATGATGGGTCATACATTAAATATGATGCATCAGGTATGTCTCAAGGAGTGCGCACTGAGAGGTGACGCATCGCTGCTTTCACGCAGCGACGCATCATTTCTCATAAATGAGGTCCCTTGAACGGGTAAGGCAGGTTGATTATAGCCTGACCAACTGCTCAAATCACACACAAAAAATGCTTAAATAATAACCCAAGCTTTTTATAAGCACTCAGAGAGAATTTAGCATTCAGAAAATCGATTCTCCAAACTCATCCAAAGACGAGGTACCCGATCTTGAAGGGACATCACATAAGTTTCATATCGAACACGACGTTCTCATGCGATTTGCTTCTGAAATAAAGCGGCACAGATAATATACGGAACTGGATGATTTAATATCAGCATCACTACAAAATAAGAATAGACTGATTGTGGAATTTACTGAGAATTGATTTCAGCGCTTATTTTGCTTTGGAGAACCTTCAATATTTGGAGGCTTGGGATTATTATCACACGCAGAGCGAGATATTACCATAGAGGTGAAGAATTTAGTATATTGGACTACAAATTTGAAGAATCATATAAAGGAAAGATAGAGCCCTGAGGAAGGTGAAGGGTTACCCCCATTACGGCGAAACATGTTGGCATAAGGGATTGGAGGATCTGTGAAAATTAAAGAAAGGAAATCAAGAGCTCCCCTATTTGCTTTGTGATTTATTGTTTAATGACTGCGGGGCATATTATCAAGCCTGGGCGATAAAATTATCGGCGCATTATCGGCAGGATACTGCCGATAAAGTGGCGATAATGGCCTTGATAATATGCTCTATGGAATTCCAATCGAAGCTCATGTTAAATGTGAAGGAGATCCAACATGAGCTTCGATTGGAATTCCATAGAGCATATTATCAAGCCCAAAATCGCCACTTTATCGGCAGTTTCCTGCCGGTAAAGCAGCGATAATTTTATCGCCCAGGCTTGATAATATGCCCCTGTAATATTATTGAAGAAACGGGTGCTCTAAAAATTGAGAACAGCTTACTGTTAGACTTGGCTGTCTCTAGTTGGCAGAGGTATACACTTCTGACAAATAGGGACTCACCTCCTCTAGTCAGGGCAAGGGGATCACACACCTAGATAACCCCTGCTCACCCCCTTGATAGCTTGGCAAAGCAGACAGGCTTATCTCAGAGGCAGTGCGTTAAGCATTTATGACCACATACAGTAATAGAGTGAATACACTACAAATGGACACGACACAGTAGTATTATAAAAATAAGGATGTTTATATAAGGCTTAGCACAAGACCAAATAATGACAAAAAAATATACCACAATCTTATAAATACTTTTGGAAGGAAAAATAATAGTTCAAGTGTAGTTTCTTCTTAGCACAAAGTCTTTAGTAACAAAAGCAACTCTTCTTCTTTAAATCACAGTTCTTGGCAACAATGTAACCCCCACAGGAGTCACACGACGTCGAGGCAAAGTTAATCCAAAGGTTCGGCGTCGACTGCGAGGAGCGCTACGTCGAGCCCGGAGTCCAAACGGACCCCCACAACACAGTACCTTGGAAAAGCGAAGCACACGATGATCAGCGGCGTCGAGATGTCCGGCGTCGCGTCTTCGGCATCGATCGGGCCTCGGAGTCGGGGCGATCTGCAGCGGCGTCGACAGATGTCAGGCAGGAGCAGCGCTCACGAGGCAAAGCAGGATACGGCGTCGTCGTCGATGTCGATGATGATATTGCAAGAGGGAGCAGCGCTCACGGCGTCGAGAGGGCTCAGGGTCGATGCGACCAGCGGCGGCGTCGACACGGGGTCACTTGGAGCTTGAGCCGAACTCGCTACTCACTGGCGTCGCTACTGGTGTCGATCAGGCCCGGCGGCTGGTGTCGAGGAAGCGGGACACTGGAGCCGTTACTCACGATGTCGAGCTGGATTCGGCGGCGTCCGTCGGCCTCGAGATTGCTGGATTTTTCAGAGGTGCTGGATTTTCAGGTTCCAGCAACAAGCACTTTTAGCAAATAAATGAAGTCCTTTGACCCTGTGACTTCAACAGGAGGCTGGCACTCTTCCAACCCTTGGAGATTTTCCTTAGCAAAGCTTGAGAGTACACACACAGTTCCTCTCTCCTGGTTCCTTGGCAAAAATAAAGAAGTGACTGCAGGATTCCCCCCAGCAAACAGCACACTGGCAGAAGGGGTAGGCAAGTCCTTGGATCAGCACTAGCAGGCTTCTTGTCCTTGGTTCAGGTTTCCTTGTCAGAAGTGATCTGAATTCTTGGTTCAGGGGTCCTTCTCTTATATCTTTTTCTGCTTTGATCCCTTTGTCCATGCAGGGGAATTCCCCTCATCCTGGGTTTGTTGTGGGTGTAGCCCGGCACAGGCACCTGGCCTATTCACTGTGCAGGGCAGGGTCCTCAGACGCCCAGCAGGAGGTGGAGCCAGTATTGTCACTGGCAGGAGCAGAGCCATCAGTCGCCCGGCAGGAGGTGGAGCCAGCTTTGTGTCAGGCAGGACAGGCTATCAGGAGCTACTCTTCCCCTACTCGCAATGCAAATGCCTCACTCACCCCACACTGACTCATTCAGGCCTCTGGAGCCACCCAGCTCCTGTCACACACACACCAAACCAGCAGAAACCGGTAATAGTTAGACAAGAAAATAGCCACTTTCTAAAAGTGCTATTTTCAAACCCAGAGTCCAAAAACCATCCACACAAATGGATGCGTTATTAAACCCTGAGTTCATGGATACCAAACTCGACATTGTACCATGCTCCCCGAGCCAGCTAGGATTATAGCTTTTAATAACCCTGGCAGCCCATTCTAACTTATGGATGTGAGACGTTGGCCTGATATATGATGTTAGACGGGGACCTGGAGGGTCGGCCGAGGACACAGGGAGAGGTCTCCGAGGAGGACCGTCTCCAGCGATCGTACAGACAAGTAACTTCCCCCCCACAGATGGACACCACACAAGGATAAGGTTGACACTCTTTATATGCAGTTCTTGAAGCAAAGTATCAGGGTACAGTGAGAACAGGACACGAGGGTCCTCTCAATTCTAGTCTCTGCAAGGGAAAGGGGGTAGCGGGACAGTCTTGGTACCAATCTGGTATTGAGGTGGAATGATGGGTAGCTCACAATCCTCGAGCTCGGCGTTCTAGAAGGTCGGGCCGCGGCAGGGCCAGCAGGTCCCTAGGAGGTCGTAGGTAGCAACGGGCCGCGGCAGCGCCAGCAGGTCCCGACGAAGATGGTGGTTGCAAGAGGCCGCGCCAGCAGGTCCCCACGAGGATGAAGGTTACAACGGGCCGCGGCAGCGCCAGCAGGTCCCCACGAGGATGAAGGTTACAATGGGCCGCGGCAGCGCCAGCAGGTCCCCACGAGGATGAAGGTTACAACGGGCCGCGGCAGCGCCAGCAGGTCCCCACCAGGATGAAGGTTGCAGAAGGCCGCGGCAGCGCCAGCAGGCAGGACGATGGTTCACAAGGCAGGGCTGCGGCAGCGCCAGCAGTCCGTCAAGGATGAGTTCTTCAAGGCGTCTCTCGACTCCAGGATACAACTGCCTTCCTGCTCTGGAGCTGTCTCAGTTATAGGTCTGGCGCCCTTTGATGTCCGGACCCTCGCACTTGGAGGTCGGGAGGTCCGGGATGAGGGAGTCCAGACACCCAGCGGGGGGGTGGAGCCAGCGCCCGGGGAGGCTGGGGGCGATCGGCACCTGGCGGGGGAGAGCCATCAACACTTCTTTCTCCCATTGACCTGCCAAGTGCTCCGTTCACCTCCTGGGTGGATGGTGGTGCCGGGATGTCGGGGCCTGGCCAGGCCCAGGGTTGGGGTCGAGCGGAGGCCACGCGGCCTCGTGGTGCAGTGTCCAAGATGGCGGCTGGGCCGGGCAATGGTGCTGACGGTGGCCCGGGCCACTTATACAGAGATTTCCAGGAGCAGGCGTCCCGTAGTGGACGGGTTGCGGGTTGCTTCTGTGGGTAGCACCTGGAGAGCCGGTGTCTGGGCCCTGCCATGCGGGGAGGGAGCGAGCCCTTCATGGGGCCTGTCCAACATGCGTCCCCCCCAGCTGAAGGCGGGGAGAGTCACCCATCCTCTTGGGGACTCTCCTCGTCGAGGAGGAAAAAGCGGGACAGGCCATCCGCGTTCGCGTGGTCTTGGCCAGGGCGATGCTCTACAGTGAAGTCCATCCCCTGCAGGGAGATGGACCATCGCAATAGTTTGGGATTCTCCCCCCGCATCTGCATTAACCATTGCAGGGGGCGATGATCTGTTTGCACCCGAAAGTGGGTACCGAAGAGGTAGGGCCGGAGCTTCTTAAGGGCCCATACTACGGCAAAGGCCTCCCGCTCGATGGTGCTCCAGCCCTGTTCTCGGGCCAGCAGGCGTCTGCTGATGAAGGCCACTGGTTGGTCGATCCCCTCGGGGTTCAGTTGGGAGAGGACGGCCCCAATGCCATGGTCTGAGGCATCCGTCTGGACGATGAACTCGCGGCTGTAGTCGGGGGCCTGGAGCACAGGGGCGGTGCACATGGCGGCCTTCAGCTTCTCGAAGGCCGCTTGACAGGCGGGAGTCCAGTTGACTGTTTTTGGGTGGTTCTTGGATGTGAGTTCCGTGAGGGGCCCCATAGTCCTTCACAAACCGCCGGTCGTATCCGGTGAGCCCCAAGAAGGCTCGGACCTCGGTTTGGGTGATGGGGGGTTGCCAGGACTGGATGGCAGCGATCTTGAGCTGGAGGGGGGCCACCAGACCGCTTCCCACTTGGTGTCCGAGGTAGGTCACGGACCCCTGGCCAATTTGGCACTTGCTGGCCTTGATTGTGAGACCAGCCTGTTGGAGGGCCTGCAGGACCTCTCGGAGGTGGCGGAGGTGGTCTGACCATTGGCGGCTATATACCGCGATATCGTCCAGGTAGGCGGCGCTGAACTCCTCGAGGCCCGCCAATACCTGGTTCACAAGTCGTTGAAAAGTGGCTGGAGCGTTTTTCATGCCGAATGGCATCACTTTGAAATGGTAGTGTCCATCCGGGGTGGAGAAAGCGGATCGTTCTTGGGCCCTGGGGGTGAGGCCGATCTGCCAGTAGCCTGCTGTCAGGTCGAAGATGCTTAGGTAGCGGGCAGCCCCCATGCGGTCGACCAGTTCATCTGCTCGGGGAATGGGGTGAGCGTCGGTTCGGGTGACAGCGTTCAGGCCCCGATAGTCGACGCAGAATCGGAGCTCGGGTGTGGTGCCTGGGACAGCAGCTTTGGGGACCAGTACGACTGGGCTGGCCCAGGGGCTGTCCGAGGGTTCGATGACTCCGAGTGCGAGCATCTTGGAGACTTCTTCTTGGATGCAGGCGCGCACCCGATCTGGTACTCGGTACGCCCGGTGTCGGTTAGGGGGACTGTCCCCAGTGTCCACGTTGTGCAGGCACCAGGGGGTGACCCCGGCCCGGGGGTGAGGGAAAATAGGTTTGCAAATTGCAGCAGGAGGGCCCGACAGTCTTGGCGCTGCTCCGGGGTCAGGGCCTCGGAGAGTCGGACCCCGTCCACCGAACCATCTTTCTCACGGGTCCTCAGTAGGTCAGGGAGGGGTTCGGAGTCCTCTTCCGCTCCACTGTCTGGAGCCATCAGCAGGCTGAGCTCCGAGCGCACGAAGTGGGGGTTGAGTCTGTTGGCGTGGAGGACCCGGAGGGGGTTCCGGGGGGATTCCATGTCGATGAGATAGGTGACGGGGCTCTTGCGCTCTACCACCTTGCTAGGGCCCCGTCCATTTGTCCTGCAAGGCACAAGGTTCGGTGGGGGACATCACCCATACCTGCTGACCAGGCTCGAACTCGATGGAGGAGGCATGTTGATCGTACCATTTCTTCATGTCCTCCTGACTGGCCTCAAGATTGGCTTTGGCGATCTCTCTGAATCGCCTGGTCTGATTGCGGAGGGTCAGGAGGTACTTGTAGACGTCTGGAGGGGTCTTCAGGGGGGCCATTTCCCATTCTTCTTTAACTAGGCTGAGGGGCCCTCGAACGGGGTGTCCGTACAGGAGTTCGAAGGGGCTGAAGCCGAGGGACTTCTGGGGGACTTCTCGGTAGGCGAAGAGGAGGCACGGGAGTAGCACGTCCCACTGGCGGCGTAGGGGTTCTTCCAGCCCCATGATCATCCCCTTGAGAGTGCGGTTGAACCGCTCGACCAGTCCGTTTCCTTGCGGGTGATAGGGCGTTGTGAATTGGTAGGTGACTCCGCACTGCTGCCAGAGGGATTTCATATACTTTGAAATAAAGTTCGTGCCCCTGTCGCTGACGACTTCCAGGGGGAAGCCCACTCGAGAGAAGATCCCCATTAAGGCTCGGCCTACCACTGGTGCTGTCACAGTTCGGAGGGGAACGGCCTCGGGATAGCGGGTGGCGTGGTCCACCAGGACCAGGATGAATCGATGTCCTTGTGCTGTTCGGGGGTCCAGGGGCCCCACAATGTCTATTCCCACCCTTTCGAACGGGGTGGTAACAACGGGGAATGGTTGCAGGGGTGCCTTGAGTTTTCGGCCGCTCTTCCCGCTGGCCTGGCAGGTGGGGCAGGACCGGCAGTGGTTGGAGACGTCATTTCTCATTTTCGGCCAGTAAAAGTGGGTTACCAGGCGGTTGTATGTTTTGTCTTGCCCCAAGTGCCCAGCCAGGGGGACATTATGTGCCAAGTTCAAAAGGAAGTCTCTGAAGCGGAGGGGCACCACCAACACTCGACTGGCCCCGAACTCCGCGATTCATTGTTCGCTGTACAGTAGGTCATTGTCCCAGTAGATCCAGTGGGCCCCTGCGGTGTCTCCCGCGCTTTGGGCGAGTGCCTGCTGTCGCAGTCCCTTGAGGAAGGGACAGGTCTTTTGCTCTTGCCGGAATTGCTCCTGGGTGGGTCCCCCTTCTTGACGCCACTGAGCCAGGTCTGGAAAGTCTTGGGGCTGAGTGGGCCCTTCTTTGGTTTGTTCCGGGGGGTCGGTATGGATGGTGTCTTCCTCTGGAGCGATCGGGGAAGGAGGTGCTGGCCATTCGGGTTCTTCAGGTCTGAGGATGGTGCGGGCGGCCATGGACCGGGTTGTTACGCACGCCCAGTCTGGGAGGCCCAACATCCCCAGGTGTTCTCTTCTTTCAACGGCCGCCCACGGGGAACTCTCGAGATCGTTTCCCAGGAGGCAGTCCACGGGGGCATCATCGCGGACAGTCACTTTTAGCATACAGGACACTCCTCCCCATTCGAAGGGGACGCAAGCCATCCGACACAGGCTCTCAGAATTGTCGGCCGATCAGACGGGGCAAAGAACGTTTGGCAGGATTTGTTCTGGGGTCACCAGGTGACAGCGGACGGCCGTCACACTGGCCCCCGTGTCCCGCAGGGCTTCGGCCTTGCGCCCATTTATGTTCACCCACTGGCTGTATTTCCTGGTGTTGGCCGGTAGGGGAGCCCGCGGGATCATGTCTCTTCCCCCTAGGCAAGCCAGGACCATGGCGGCAGGTTCCCACTCGGGCTGCTCCTGCTCGTACTCTTCATGCCCTTCGGAGATTTGCTCTTCTCCTAGGGCGGCGGCAGCTACCTGGCGGGGCCCGGGAGTCTGGTTCTTTGGGCAGTTTGGGTCACTGGCATAGTGGCCGATTCGCTGGCATCGGTGACAAGTAACATTGGCTCGGAACCCTGGGCGCATCGGGGGGTTTCCCCGACCGGCCGGGGGCGGGGTGTTGCTGGTGGGAGCTGCCGGGACGGCATCTCTGCCCCGGCCCTGGCCTCCTCCTCCTCCTCGGGGGCGATGGGTACTTTGGTTGGTCCTGTTTTGTTCACTTGGCCCACTCCGGGCCACTCAGGTGCTTTCCCAACGGTCAGCTTCAGCGGCGAGCTGCCGAGGTTCAGTCAATTTACTGTCGAGGAGGTGCTGCCTGAGCTCAACGAAGCAATTGTTGGAGAGGTGCTCCCACACAATGAGATTAAAGAGTTGCTCGTAGGTGGTTACGTGGCTGCCCTTGATCCACCCCTCGAAGTCTCGGCTGAAATAGTTCACATATTCCACCCAAGTTGTGCCCGGGATCCGTTTGCAGTCGTGGAACCTCTGGCGGTACATCTCGGGCGTGAGTCCATATCGAGTGAGGAGGGCGGCCTTCATGTGGTCGTAGGAGGTCATCTGGTGGTCTGGGAGCTGTAGCAGGGCATCGCGGCCTTCATTGACGAACCTCCCCCATAGGCCGGCTCCCCAGTCACTTCGATCAATCCGGTGGGAGGTCCTGGCGATCTCGTAGGCCTTGAACCACTGCTGTATGTCGTCGTTCCGATAATATTCCCTGACGACATCCTTGGGGATGTGGACCTTGGGTTCGGTAGTGCCTGGGGTGTGCGGGCGCTCGGGCACCCCTAGCTCTTTGTTCTGTTTCCGCATTTCTATTTCTGCAAGCTGGCACTCGTGTTCGTATGCCAGTTTCTTCTCTTCTAGTTCTCTCTGCCTTTGTTTCTCCTCCCGCTCCTCTCGGAGCCGTAAGTGTTCTAAGCTCATTTTTTGTTCCGCCAGTTTCAGCTCTCCGTCCAACCGGAGCCGTGTCATCTCCAATTCATGGAGTCTGCTTTTCTCTCGTTCTTGGATCTCTTCCAGGGAGAGACCCGCTCTCCTTTCTTCCGTCGGAGTGGTGTTCGTTTCTGGTGCCTCTTGGTTTTGGTTCTGGGGTGCAGCCGCACCCGTTTCCGCCCAAGATTCTAGGGCACGTTTGAAGTCTTCTTTCGTGCTCAGCCCGGTGGTAGCAATGCCTAGCTCCATGCAAAATTGCTTTAGCTCTCGATGGTTGTACTCTTCCAGCTTCTCCATCTGGAATTTCTCTGCGGATCCGCTCTCTTTTGTTGACATTGTGGTTGAGTCGTGGGGTGAGTCACTTTCTGTACGCTTATGCGTCGGTTCGGATCGCGCCGCTGGCCACCAATGTTAGACGGGGACCTGGAGGGTCGGCCGAGGACACAGGGAGAGGTCTCCGAGGAGGACCGTCTCCAGCGATCGTACAGACAAGTAACTTCCCCCCCACAGATGGACACCACACAAGGATAAGGTTGACACTCTTTATATGCAGTTCTTGAAGCAAAGTATCACGGTACAGTGAGAACAGGACACGAGGGTCCTCTCAATTCTAGTCTCTGCAAGGGAAAGGGGGTAGCGGGACAGTCTTGGTACCAATCTGGTATTGAGGTGGAATGATGGGTAGCTCACAATCCTCGAGCTCGGCGTTCTAGAAGGTCGGGCCGCGGCAGGGCCAGCAGGTCCCTAGGAGGTCGTAGGTAGCAATGGGCCGCGGCAGCGCCAGCAGGTCCGGACGAAGATGGTGGTTGCAAGAGGCCGCGGCAGCGCCAGCAGGTCCCCACGAGGATGAAGGTTACAACGGGCCACGGCAGCGCCAGCAGGTCCCCACGAGGATGAAAGTTACAACGGGCCGCGGCAGCGCCAGCAGGTCCCCACGAGGATGAAGGTTACAACGGGCCGCGGCAGCGCCAGCAGGTCCCCACGAGGATGAAGGTTGCAGAAGGCCGCGGCAGCGCCAGCAGGCAGGACGATGGTTCACAAGGCAGGGCTGCGGCAGCGCCAGCAGTCCGTCAAGGATGAGTTCTTCAAGGCGTCTCTCGACTCCAGGATACAACTGCCTTCCTGCTCTGGAGCTGTCTCAGTTATAGGTCTGGCGCCCTTTGATGTCCGGACCCTCGCACTTGGAGGTCGGGAGGTCCGGGATGAGGGAGTCCAGACACCCAGCGGGAGGGTGGAGCCAGCGCCCGGGGAGGCTGGGGGCGATCGGCACCTGGCGGGGGAGAGCCATCGACACTTCTTTCTCCCATTGACCTGCCAAGTGCTCCGTTCACCTCCTGGGTGGATGGTGGTGCCGGGATGTCGGGGCCTGGCCAGGCCCAGGGTTGGGGTCGAGCAGAGGCCACGCGGCCTCGTGGTGCAGTGTCCAAGATGGCGGCTGGGCCGGGCAATGGTGCTGACGGTGGCCCGGGCCACTGATACAGAGATATCCGGGAGCAGGCGTCCCGTAGTGGACGGGTTGCGGGTTGCTTCTGTGGGTAGCACCTGGAGAGCCGGTGTCTGGGCCCTGCCATGCGGGGAGGGAGCGAGCCCTTCATGGGGCCTGTCCAACAATGCTCACTTATTCTAGTGATCACCTTGTATCAGTCCAAACAACCCTTATGGTGATTGGTTGTAAAGTCAACCTTATAGACCAGCTATCCTAATGGTAGCATGGACAAAGCAGTCTTAGGCTAAACTCTTTTGGCATGAGAAGCCAGCTGTTTTACCACATATAACCCCTTGAATACCAAGTGAAAGGACACCACACAGGTTGTTCTGAAAATAAACAATATATTTATTAACTAACATACACCTCTGAACTCTTTATGAGATCAGAGGGC
Organism: Lissotriton vulgaris; assembly: GCF_964263255.1. NCBI lineage: Eukaryota > Metazoa > Chordata > Amphibia > Caudata > Salamandridae > Lissotriton > Lissotriton vulgaris. The sequence continues at coordinate 2,138,949,212 of NC_141691.1, read as the reverse complement.
TAAGCACATGACAATCTCTTAGTAAAAATACGTTTAAGTTGCACAAATTATAATGGTGCCCTAGGGGCACGACGGAACGCGTGTACAGAGTGTGAACTCACACGCGAGATGCGTAACAGTGTCTATGGACAGTACAGTTCAAGAAAAAGGTGAGTACGGACAATCTTGACTAGGTAGAACTATAACGACTGTGGAACTGGACACTAGGAGAGTCAAGCTTCCCTTGAGCACCAAAATGCTCGTGTTACCTCACCCACAGGCTGCGGGTGCATAGGTGCCAAGTCGTGTCAGGTTCCGGCGTTGAAGACTATGGAGCCTGGAAGAAAAGATGCTGCAGGCGATCAGGAGGAAGATGTCCGGTGTGATCCAAGGGTGGATCAGTGAAGAGAAGAACCTGAAAGCAGAGGGGACAATGTATAAAGTCACTAGTCAGTGACTGTGGTGGAACCAGGGGCTGAACCAGATGTCGTCGTCCCCATCAGGTGAGGGTGGACGCTTGTCTCTGCAGCCATGTGGACCAGGTGGTGTCTTCGACGACCAGGATGGAGGCACGAGCTGTCCCACGCAGGCTCTCGCTGTTGGCGGTGTCAGCTTTGGATTCGGAGTCAACAGGCCTTGGCAAAGGCAATCCACGCGGTGAGTGGAAACGGCGTCTGGAGTAGACAAGGAGGGTCCGGGGTGCTCCTCTTTTGGAAGGGAGCAAGGGCCCGTCTGGAGCAACCAGACCAGCAGTGAAAATTTCAAGGTTCGTCGTCTAGGAGGTCACTAGCCAGCCGGCAGGTGACCAGACAACGCGTCGAGCAGCAAACAGGCAGAAGGGCCCCACGCAGATCTCGTGGATGCTGGAGGGCTGATCTTCGGTGCAGGAGCTGCTCGGCGTCTGGGCTTCTCAATCCCCAAAGCACTTGGACGAGGTTACCTCAGAAGTCGTGCTGGAGCGAAGTGCTGCTTCTTTCAAGATGGCCGGTCCCACGTGTCTCGTCGCACCCACGGATCTCAGCTGTGCTGCAGATGGGGTAGAGGTCGGAGAGGTCTGGGAATCCGGGTCTCGTTGGGCTCTGAAGTCTGGATCCTCGAGGGAAGACAACAAAGGGAAGCCGCTGGACGCTGATGGTGCCTGCTTGTGCAGGGTGGACACTCCTTGCCCACAAGGGAGATTTCTTCAGTCTTCTGTGGAGCAGAACGTCGAAGTCCAGAGTTTCTTCTTGTAAAGTTGTTCAGGATAATCTAATCTGGAATGGGACCAGCTCCTACCTTTATCCAGCTAAAGGGGGCTGTACTACGACTAGGTCCCTCCTCTGGGTGGGACCAGGAAGGTGGGTGGTTACACCCTCTATCCTTTGTCCGGTCTTGTGCCAGAGCTGGGGCTGGAGTGCCCCAGGAACTGGTTTATACTGGTGTATGCACAGGGACACCTTGTGTGCCCCAGGCATGTCTCATTCCTTTCAGCCCTGTCCTACCTAATACACAAAATCCTGTCTGGGGTGGTGCTAACACCTCCCAAGGCAGGAAACCCTTTTTCCAAGCCTCCCTGGAAGGACTCCCAGCAGCAGGAGGTCAGACTTGTGTCTGTGGTGGCAGCATCCATTTTGTGATGCTAAGGCTCGAGTTAACTTTAACCGAGGTTCACAGTTGCATACATGTCGTGTCCTTCTAGAAGGGTGGAATGCTACCCCCGTCGCCAGAATTGGCGAGGGGGTAGTATTCCAATTCGTATGACACCTTACTCAACATGTTTTGATAATGCTATACCAAAGTTGGAAATACCCGCGAGGATTATAATGCACTTAAGAGTATATGGTATAGCGTTATCATGGAAACAGCTAAAGAACTTGGTTCCGAAAGCTGCAGACAGGCTCAGTTCATGCTAGAGCACCATCTCACATAATTCCAAGCACTCTGCCTTCAGGATTGATAAGGCCTGCCATAGGAGTGACTGATAGGAGGATATGTGTCCATTTTAGGGTTAGATATAGGGATACTATATCTAAAGCAAAGGGTGATTACACCACCTTGCCCCAACTGATTGATCAGCCAGTTGTGTCAGATTGGGATGGCCAGCCAGGGGTGGCATAATACATGCTGCAGCCCCTGGTAGGTCCTGGGTGCACCTATGCTCTGGGTACCTAAGGTACACTGTACAGGGGCTGATAAGGTGACTCAGTATACAATTAGATATGCACCTAAGGTACATGGTATCCATTTTACAGAGAGAGCAGTGGGCCTGGGGTCCTGAATAGCAGGGCCCCAGGTGAACTAAGTCGAAAAACCAGCTAAACACCAGGCAAAAAGTTGGGGGTAACCACAGTCAGATATCCACCTTCCTACAATGGAGAGCAGGTAACCTTACAATAGTAAAAAACGAATATGGCTGTAATTCACTATTAGGACATGCCAACCTAGTCAGGCTTGACCTACCTTATGCTTACAACGCACCCTGCCCGTGGGCCAACCATACGGGTGACTAACATGAAGTTAAGGGAAGGATTAGGGACTGGCAAGTAGGTGTACTTGCGCAGTCTGCGTGACAGTACCAGACTGCACGTAGGTCTAGCAATGGCAGACCTTTAGACATACTTTTACTAGGCCGCTCTTGTGGGTGGCACAACATGTGCTGCAAGCCCACGAGCAGCATTTGTATTTACAAGCCCTGGCACTCCTGGTGCACTAGTCTAGGGACTGACAGTAAACCAAATAAGCCAAACATGGAGTTCAATCAATAGAGTAATTTCACATAGGGAGCACTTGCACTGTGGCACTGATCAGCAGTGGCACAGTGCCCAAAGCAATATACCAGCAAAAACATCGTAAACAGAGCAAACAGTGTCCTTGACAAACCTCCTGTAGTAACCCGTGAGACCTAAGAAGGCTCTCACCTGAGTTTGGGTTTTGGGCGGTTCCCAAGCCAGGATGGTATCAATCTTAGGTTGCAGGGGGGCCACCTTGATGCTCCCTACTTGGTGCCCCAAGTACACCACTGAACCCTGCCCAATCTGGCACTTACTGGCTTTGATTGTGAGGCCTTCTCTGCGCAGGGCCAACAACACTTCCTGGAGGTGGCGCAAGTGTTCCTCCCAGCTGGCGCTGAACACTGCGATGTCGTCCAGATAGGCGGCACTGAAATCCTCCAGTCCAGCCAATACCTGGTTGACCAACCTCTGGAAGGCGGCAGGGGCATTCTTCACCCCAAAGGGCATAACCCGGAACTGGTAGAGCCCATCTGGTGTCGAGAATGCGGACCTCTCTTTTGCCCCATCAGTTAAGGCGATCTGCCAGTACCCAGACATTAGATCAAACGTACTAAGGTACCAGGCAGCCCCTAACCGATCTATGAGCTCATCAGCTCTGGGAATGGGGTGCGCATCAGTCTTGGTGAGTCCTCGGTAATCCACACAGAACCGAAGTTCTGGTGAAGCACCAGGCAATGCAGCCTTCGAGACCAAGACCACTGGGCTGGCCCAAGGACTGCTAGAGGACTCAACCACCCCTAAGGCAAACATCTTGGAGACCTCCTCCTTGATGTATGCTCTGACCTTGTCAGTCACCCTGTAAGCCTTGTGCTTCACAGGAGTGCTGTCCCCGGTGTCCACATCATGGACACACCACTGAGTGACACCAGGAATCAAGGAGAACAGATCAGGGAATTGTCCCAACAGTTGGCGACAATCTCGCTGCTGCTCAAGGGTCAGTGTGTCAGAGAGGACAACACCATCCACTGACCCATCTTGCTCTTTTGCATACAGGAGGTCAGGAAGAGGCTCGCTCTCCTCCTCCATTCCAGCATCTGTAGCTAGGAGCATGCCCACTTCGGACCTTTCTAAGTGGGGCTTTAAACGGTTGACATGCAGGACCCTCAAGGGGTTACTGGGAGATTTCAAGTCCACCATGTAGGTGACATCGCTCTTTTTGTCCACAACCTCAAATGGTCCAGTCCACCTGTCCTTGAGCGCACAAGGTTCCACAGGGGACATGACCCAAACCTTCTGACCAGGTTGAAGCTCCACCAGAGTGGCATTCCGGTCGCACCACCGCTTCATCTCTTCCTGGCTGGCCTCCAGATTTGCCTGAGCAAGATCTCTGAAGCGCCTAATCTGGCTCCTAATGGCCAGCATGTATCTGTATACATCCTGGGGAGGTTTCCTGGGAGATTGCTCCCAGCCTTCTTTGACCAGACTCAAAGGTCCTCTTAACGGGTGTCCATACAAAAGCACAAAGGGGCTGAACCCTAGAGACTTCTGTGGCACCTCACGGTAAGCAAACAGCAGGCATGGCAAGAGGACGTCCCATTTACGCCTCATTGGTTCTTCAAGACCCATGATCATGCCTTGATCCGGTTGAATCTCTCAGCCAGCCCATTACCTTGAGGGTGGTAAGGAGTGGTGAACTTGTAGGTTACCCCACACTCCTTCCACAGAGACTTCATATAATTTGAAATGAAGTTGGGTCCCCGGTCTGACACCACCTCTCTGGGGAACCCCATGCGGGAAAAAACACCCATCAGTGCCCGTCCCACCACGGGGGCCGTCACTGTTCTGAGAGGGATGGCTTCCGGGTACCGTGTGGCATGGTCCACCAAGACCAGGATGAACCTGTTGCCCAGGGCTGTCTTGGGGTCCAGGGGCCCAACAATGTCAATCCCCACCCGGTCAAAGGGGGTACTGACGACAGGAAAAGGTTGGAGGGGAACCTTCTGCTTTCTTATGCTTTTCCCACTTGCCTGGCAAGTTTGACAGGTTTTGCAATGGATATCTGTATCCCTTCTCATCTGAGGCGAATAAAAATGGGTGACAAGCCTGTCATAGGTCTTGTCCTGCCCCAGATGTCCCGCTAATGGAACGTCATGAGCCAAACCCAGTAGGAAGGCTCTGAAGCGCTGGGGTACCACCAGCACACGGGCTGACCCAGGCTCAGCAGCCTTAGGCTCGCTATACAGGAGGTCCTTCTCCCAGTAGACAAAATGTGATCCTGACTGATCACCTGTGGTTTGGGCTGAGGCCTGCTGCCTCATCCCCACAAGAGAAGGGCACACTTTCTGTTCTACACAAAATTCTTCCCTGGAGGGACCACCATCCTGCTGCCAGTGGGTCAGCTCGGGCAGGTCTCCCAGTTCAGCAACTTGTTCCCCTGTGGGCTCCAGGGCATCCCCCTCAGGGTCTGCCTCCTCCAGGACCACGGGAACTATGGGGGCCGGTTTCCCGCGCCTCCTGCCTCTTCTCTTCACAGCTGGGCCCTGGGCCATACTTTCAGGCTCCGGGACCCCATCAACACCCTTACTTGTTGTCATCGATCGAGTGGTTGCACACACCCACTCTGGCAAATGTGTCTCTCGCTCCACCTTAGCCCAAGGGGAGTCTTCCAAATCATTGCCCAGGAGACAATCAACAGGCATGGCGGGCCTTACAGCAACTTGAAGAGTACCTGAAACTCCCCCCCATTCAAAGGGAACCTGAGCTACCTCATACTCTTTCTGGGAGTTGTCAGCAGCTATCACAGGGTAGAATGCTTGGGGAACCACCTGTTTTCTGGACACCAAGTGACACTTGACAGCTGTCACACTCGCTCCGGTGTCTCTGAGAGCTTACACTCTATGGCCATTAATGGTCACCCACTGCCTATATTTATTAGTGTTACTAGGCAGAAGGGGTGGAGGGACCATTTCCATGTCTCCTAAAGAGACCAGGGACATCTCTGTGGGACCCCTCCCACCAGGGGCAACCATCTCCTCCCCTCCCAGGGCTACACTCGCCAACTGACGGGGGGGTGCACGTGGTGGTGCATTAGAGTCCCTCATGGGACACTGGGGATCATAATAACGGTGTCCCACCTGCTTACAAACATAGCAGGTCATTGGGCCCCTATGAACAGGTTTACCTGTCGGGCCCCTGGCTTCTTCACAGGGGGAGGCTGAGAACCCTTCCCTTGGTTCCCTTGGGGATTACTTTGGGGCCCTTTCTGGAACTCCCTCTGTTTACCCTTGCCCCCCCCCACTCTTCTGCTGGGGACCCTGCCCACCTTTTGCTGAGTCTCCCACTGGACCCTTGTGGACCCTGGTACTGACCCAGCGGTCCGCCTCCTCAGCAAGTTTTCTAGGATAAGATATCTTGCTATCAATAAGGTGCTGGCGCAGCTCTGGAAAACAGTTATTATACAAGTGCTCCCAAGCAAACAAATCATAAAGAGCATCATAACTTTCCACTTTGCTGCCCTTTACCCAACCATCCATGGCTCTGCCAAAAAATGACACATATTCAATCCAAGTAGTAGCAGGCAATTTCTTACAATCTCTAAAGGCTTGTCTGTACTTTTCTGGGGTTAGGCCATACCTTAACATTAAAGCATCTTTCATATGAGCATAAGACATCCTATCCTCAACAGGCATGTCCAACAGGGTATCTCTCCCCTCATTCACAAAGCGACCCCACAACCCCGCTCCCCAATCCTTCTCAGGGATCCGGTGGGCCAACAATGCTAACTCATATGCTTTAAACCATTGACCAATATCCTCATTCTTCTGAAAATCTTTGATCATATCTTTGGGAAAATAAAACCTACTTTCTGCAGGCACAGATGGGATGCTGCCACCAGAGGGATTCAATTCTAAACTCTTAGCTTGGAGCTCCATTTCCCTCACCATTTTCTCACGCTCAAAAGCTAACTTTTCTCTTTCAAACTCCAACCTTTTGATCTCCATATCAGCATCTCTCCTGCCTCTTGCATTTTCTAACTCTAACTGCCCTTCTATCTTAAGTTTTGCCATTTCCATGTTGTATGCTCGCTCCTTCGCCCTTTCTTCTCTTTCTTCAGGGGAAAGACCTTTAGAGGACACACTGCTACCGGGAGAAGCCGCGGGCCCATTCACTGGCACCTCCTCATCCCCTTCCCCTGGCGGTACCACCACTGCATCAGAGGGATTTATGGCCTCTAACCAAGCTTCCAATGCTTTTAGAAATTCCTCCTTCTTTGAGAGGCCAGAGATAGGAACTTTAAACTGTTTGCAACAGGATTTCAGCTGTTGTGACTTGTAGTCCTTTATCTTACTCCTATCAAATCCTTCCACAACAACAAGGGGAGTGACTCCGGCATCACTCATGGTCAAAACTGGCAGTGTTCAAAAAATCAAGCTCCAGGAAAGCGGAGAACAAAAATAGAATATCCTACCAAAAATAGATTGTGGCTGCGCTATGGTCTGCTTTCACTATGTAGCGCACACTAATCACTGCACATGGGTCATAAATGCAAAGTTCAAATCCTCATCGCTGACTCTAGTTGGCAGAGGTATAAACTTCTGACAAATAGGGACTCACCTCCTCTAGTCAGGGCAAGGGGACCACACACTTAGATAACCCCTGCTCACCCCCTTGGTAGCTTGGCAAAGCAGACAGGCTTATCTCAGAGGCAGTGCGTTAAGCATTTATGACCACATACAGTAATAAAGTGAATACACTACAAGTGGACACGACACAGTAGTATTATAAAAATAAGGAAGTTTATATAAGGCTTAGCACAAGACCAAATAACAACAAAAATATACCACAATCTTATAAATACTCTTGGAAGGAAAAATAATAGTTCAAGTGTAGTTTCTTCTTAGCACAAAGTCTTTAGTAACAAAAGCAACTCTTCTTCTTTAAATCACAGTTCTTGGCAACAATGTAACCCCCACAGGAGTCACACGACATTGAGGCGAAGTTAATCCAAAGGTTTGGCGTCGACCGCGAGGAGCGCTACGTCGAGCCCGGAGTCAAAACGGCCCCCCACAACACAGTACCTTGGAAAAGCGAAGCACACGATGATCAGCGGCGTCAAGATGTCCGGCGTCGCGTCTTCGGCGTCGATCGGGCCTCGGAGTCGGGGCGATCTGCAGCGGCGTCGACAGATGTCAGGCAGGAACAGCGCTCATGAGGCGAAGCAGGATACAACGTCGTCGTTGATGTCGATGATGATATTGCAAGAGGGAGCAGCGCTCACGGCGTCGAGGGGGCTCAGGGTCGATGCGATCAGCGGCGGCGTCGACACGGGGTCACTTGGAGCTGGAGCCGAACTCGCTACTCACTGGCTTCGCTACTGGCATCGATCAGGCCTGGCGGCTGGCGTTGAGGAAGCGGGACACTGGAGCCGTTACTCACGATGTCGAGCTGGATTCGGCGGCGTCCGTCGGCGTCGAGATTGCTGGATTCTTCAATGGTGCTGGATTTTCAGGTTCCAGCAACAAGCACTTTTAGCAAATAAATGAAGTCCTTTGACCCTGTGACTTCAACAGGAGGCTGGCACTCTTCCAACCCTTGGAGAATTTCCTCAGCAAAGCTTGAGAGTACACACACAGTTCCTCTCTCCTGGTTCCTTGGCAAAAATAAAGAAGTGACTGCAGGATTCCCCCAGCAAACAGCACACTGGCAGAAGGGGTAGGCAAGTCCTTGGATCAGCAGGCTTCTTGTCCTTGGTTCAGGTTTCCTTGTCAGAAGTGATCTGAATTCTTGGTTCAGGGGTCCTTCTCTTATACCCCTTTTCTGCTTTGATCCCTTTGTCCATGCAGGGGAATTCCCCTCATCCTGGGTTTGTTGTGGGTGTAGCCCGGCAGAGGCACCTGGCCTATTCACTGTGCAGGGCAGGGTCCCCAGACGCCCAGCAGGAGGTGGAGCCAGTATTGTCACTGGCAGGAGCAGAGCCATCAGTCACCCGGCAGGAGGTGGAGCCAGCATTGTGTCAGGCAGGGCAGGCTATCAGGAGCTACTCTTCCCCTACTCTCAATGCAAATGCCTCACTCACCCCACACTGACTCATTCAGGCCTCTGGAGCCACCCAGCTCCTGTCACACACACACACACCAAACCAGCAGAAACCGGTAATAGTTAGACAAGAAAATAGCCACTTTCTAAAAGTGCTATTTTCAAACCCAGAGTCCAAAAACCATCCACACAAACAGATGCGTTAATAAACCCTGAGTTCAGGGATACTAAACTCGACATTGTACCATGCTCCCCGAGCCAGCTAGGATTATAGCTTTTAATAACCCTGGCAGCCCATTCTAACTTATGGAGAGCAGGTAACCTTACAATAGTGAAAAACAAATATGGCTGTAATTTACTATTAGGACATGCAAACTTGGTCAGGCTTGTCCTACCTTATGCTTACAATGCACCCTGCCCTCGGGCCTACCATAGGGGTGACTAACATTAAGTTAAGGGAAGGTTTAGGGACTGGCAAGTAGGTGTACTTGCGCAGTCTGCGTGACAGTACCAGACTGCACGTAGGTCTAGCAATGGCAGACCTGTAGACATATTTTTACTAGGCCGCTCTTGTGGGTGGCACAACACGTGCTGCAAGCTCACGAGCAGCATTTGTATTTACAAGCCCTGGCACTCCTGGTGCACTAGACTAGGGACTGACAGTAAACCAAATAAGCTAAACATGGAATTCAATAAATACAGTAATTTCACATAGGGAGCACTTGCAGTGTGGCACTGTTCAGCAGTGGCACAGTGCCCAAAGCAATATACCAGCAAAAACATTGTAAACAAGGAGGCAAACAGAAAAAAATGGAGGAGAGAATCAGGCCAATGATGTCAGGTCTAACACTTACTCTACGCAGTCAGCACTAATACTTGCGACTGAACTTCGAGGCAAAGACCTTACAGAGGACACACGCCATCATTCACAATGCAGGACCTCAGCGCAGTCTTCAGCACAGTGTCACATGGCCTACTGCTTCAGAGGCTACGGGAGCGCAGGTCGGAGGCAGTGCCCTACAGTTGCTTGCTTCTTTCTATTAGTCACACTTTCCAAGTCACTCAAGACCCTTTTCTGTCACAGACTCTATCTCTAACTCAAGGAGCACCACAGGGCCCAATTTTGAGCCCTACCTTATTTAATAATCACATTCGCCTCCCAGCAGACATTAATGAGAGACACAAGGTTCAACGTGTGTCATCTGCTCATGAGACCCAGCTGACTCTGAATCTCTCTCACACTGGGGGGGTGACAGCAAAGCAGTTCAAATCCTACTTGGTGGAGCCGGCCTCTACGACGGCTAATAGATGTTTGAAGCTAAATGCCAATAAAACCGAGATTCTGATTATGGGTCAGTCCCCTTCTAGCTGTACATCGGCCTAATGGACTGATGTGCAAGGTCAAGAATTTAGGGCCCTGGTTTTACTCTAAACTATCTTTTGAGAACCAGGTCAACAGTGTGGCCGAAACTTTGGAACCCTGGAAATTCTGAGAAAGACCTTGGGGTTGCTCCCAGTAGCATCACCGAAAACTATTATTCATGCGCTCATTACCTCTGAGTTTGATTAGTGTAATACCCTAGATCTTGGAATAGCCACAGGGAGTCTAAATAAACTCCAACACGTGGCCCCGCTCGGGTCTCAATCTTCCTACAAGGGCATCAGCTCTCACCACCCTTCACTGGCTTCGATTGGAAAAAAGAATTTGTTTTAAAGCCATGTGATTCTGTTACAGAATCCTGTTCCAGAAAGGCCCTTATTATCTACAAAATATGATACAACCTTATCTTCCTTTGCACAATTTGAGACCTGCTCAAGCTAACCTATTGTGATTCCCTCAGGCCTCTAGAGCCAAGCTAGGAGCTCATTCTTTATCCTTTTTGGCATCCAAGGCTTCGAAATCCCTACCAGCCCAACTGCGAGCAGAATCTTATGAAATATTGTTCAGGAACAAACTTAAAACCTGTCTGTTTAGTTCTCCATAGCCAGGATGGCCATTACTGTTTACTAGTCCATTTCTGTCTGCTACTCAAGATGGGGCAGGTTCGTAGCGTGGGACACACTGCATGGTGTAACTAGGCACTTTAGTAATCTGACAATTATTATTATTAATATTATTTCCAAAGCTCATCAAGGGTGGCACTTGGAGACCCACAGATAGGCGGGTAGCAGCTACAGCATAGTACAGTCCTGATCATCTGGGCAATTCCAGGAAAAGGTCTCTTGCAGCTTACTGTGTTCCTGTAGCTTTAACAGGAGGTCAGCGTATAACCCACATAGCCCGCTTCTTTTTCCTGGGCCCAAGACTGAGAGCAGGTCCAGTAGTCAGGGCTCTTCTTGGGTCTCAGACAGTAGGGCAGTCCTTCTTCTGCTCTTCTCAGGTCCAAGGGTGTTCTGATGAGAAACTCTGGGTTGCCACATTTATACCCAGTGGCAGCCAGTGGTGAAAGGAAACCCATTTGTTCACACCCTAAACCAGTTCTGGTCAGTTCATTCCTCTCCTATGGGTTTGAGTCCAGCCTGGCTAGTTAAACAAAGACAAGGGTGGGCCTGGTGTCAGGTTCTTCTGTATGTGTCAGGGAAGGCCTCTTTAAAGTGAAATCAGGACAGGTGCTTAGTTTCTTCCCAGTCACCCTGTCTGAAAGACACACAACCCCCATACTGAGTAGGGGTAGGTGAAGAATTTCGCTCTATTGGTGAAGTTTTGCCACTCCCCACGGAGTTCCACAAAACTCTGTGAAACAACACTTTGGGCCTGATTCTGATGCGGGTTGGAAAGCTTCCCGACCAAATCGGTTTGGAAATGGTTTCCAATGACTCGGATTGGGAGAGTCCGAATGACGGAGTACGATACATCCAGATACAGTTTGGTTGGACTGCCATTGACTTCAATGACAGCAATATGTTCTAACCGCATCATAAATGGGCCCTGGGTCAGGAAGACACGTTCCCGATCTAATTTGGAAGGAGCAAATGCCATTAGCGCTGGGACACTTACTTCGGAGGTAGCCGCTCGGCTTTATAAGTTTCAGTATTATTATCATTATTATTATTAGGAGGCCTTCATAACCGCATCAGAATCAGGCCCTAGGTGGGAATGCTTTCCTAACTGCATCAGAATGAGGCCCAGAGTGGAGTTTTTTTTCCCGTGCAGCTCGCCAATGTCAACAGCAGCATCGTTAGCAATCTCACAGTGGGTGTTGTGTGTTCTCTCTAGCTCATTCATAACCCTGACATACATGACCCATCACCAATGACTTGCCTGAATCCTCTGACTGCTCTCAAATCACAACATAAATTCCAACCCATCTTTGATAAATCACTACAAAACTTGGGGCCTGATTCCGATCTGGGTCGTACAGCTCTCTGACCGAGACAGATCCGGAGTGTTTTCCGACCGAGCAGGACTCCTGCAGTCCGACCGCACCAGTACGATGCGGCTGCATGCTGCCGGACTCGGTTCGGTCAGACTCCCATAGAGGTCAATTAAAGCCGGTCGTACGGTGCGTACATGGGCTCCCATTGACTGAATGGGTACGACTTGCACAAAGGCGCCCCCAACGTGAGTACGCATTGGTGCCATCTGCGCCGTACCCGCCTGTGTTCATGGGACCCTTGGGTCTCCCCCTTTTTCTGAGTCATAAGGCTGCGGGTGAGAGGGGGTCAGACGCGGACCCCGAAAGGCAACGTCCCGGACGTTTTGCGAGCCGGTAACTTCAGCTCGAACCGGCTGTCCGACGAGTACATCGTACTGGCTCAGTCGTAAATCACATCCATAGGACGGCACGTTTAGCTTACAGCTGAGATGTATGGAGCGGGTCGGACCCAGAATTGATTTGGTCAGGGAATTTCCTGTAGCTCGCATCGTACATACTCGCTGAACAACTGTACGAATTGGACGGAAAACACGCGTACGGCTCGCAGTTTTTCCGACCGGATCGCGTTCGGTGCCCTTCCGACCCAGAACGGAATCAGCCCCTTAATGTTAAGGACTTGACTATAATGTCCGAGCAGATTTATTCTTTCAAGAAAAACATGAGAAATTATTTTTTTTAAAGATAGTATACCCAAAAAGTTTAATTCATTATGTGGTGCAGTCATTAGCCTGAATGTATATACTATTTATTACTGTCACAATGAATTACAAAATGTTCTTTCTTGTCTTTATAGTTTGGGGAACCTATTTGGAGTCTCCCTTGGAGGCACAATTGGCAATGTGGTGAGTATGTTAAAATATTTCTCTCACTAACTCAATCTTTTCTTATTCTTCCTATATTTTCCTTACCCTTCTCCCTCTGACACTGCCTTCTTCCCCTTCTGTAATCTCCGATTTCTCTATACATGTTTTAAGAATCCTCCCACACTGCCTAGACTCTACATATTACCAGCAGGAAGGAAGAGAAAAAAATGTTTGTTGAAAAGGGGAACACATATAGCGCAATCGTCTTTCCCAAAAGTTTTGTGTTTCTCTTGTTTGAGCATTTCACACTTGTTTCCCTTCCATTTTCTGGGGCTTGCTCTATTCATTTTCTTTTCTAATAGTTTTAGTTTTACTCTTACCATTTCTTACTTACTTACTGTTCAACAAAAATAAAATCTTTCTATGCCGGCGAGTCCATTTGCATCCCATCTAAAATCACTGACAAAATATCGAGAGTCAGAAATTGACCAACAGAAATATTGACGCAACAATATCAAAGTCAAGAATATCGACATTCCGATTTACATAATGGTGAGTACACACATATCGAAAAAATAATATTGATGTCAAAAATATCGTTGTTAAAAAATATTGATTTTTTTAAGTTACAAAAATAATGTAAAATGAAGTAAATACATATAATTAACATATAATATTTTTAATAATTATTTTACTAACTTATACATTGTTAAAACATATCTTATAAATTACAAATATATCTCTACACATACAATATTAATATAAATACAAATAAAATAAATATATAACAAATTAATAAAACATAATATTTTTTTATATTTTAAAAAATAATTATATACTACATTAACTAAAATAATAAAAAAAATAGTGGAGGGAATGCAATTACTATTCTAGGTCCAAAGAGTGTAACAGTAGCGAATATGTTGGATAGCGTAGCGGTCAAAATTACTATTCCCACTCCAGTGAGTGCAACAGTAGGGAAAGTGTTGGATAGCATTAGGGTTAAAATTACTATTCCAACTCCAGTGAGCGTAACAGTGTAGAAAATGTAGGATAGCATAGGGGTTAAATTAACATACTTATAAATTAAATATATATATTTTTTAAATGACATATTAATACATAATTAATAAATAAATTATAAATAAATAATATTACAAAATCAACAAAAATATTCATAATAAATACCAATAAAATTAAATAAATATTCACTTTAATAACATAAGATTACTTCCCACCCTATTCCTCCATAAACACACAACCAGCTAAACAAAAAAATAACACAATTAACTACATTTTCTATTAATAAATTAATAAATAATAATTATCAATTAGTAATTAAATAACAATAAATTAATTAACAATAACTATCCTCCAGCTACAACCTTCTTCTGCCCCCTGCAGGTTCTTTCGACGTCCATGATCTCACCAACCACTACCTAAATTCAATGACCTCGATAATTAACGAGATGCCCCCCTTCAACTAAAGAAAGTTTCCAGTAAAGACTCTAAGCCCTGGTACAACGGTCTCCTTAACGAGGAAAGACGGTCTCTAAAGAACTTCTGAACGCAATTGGAGATCAGTCGCATCTGCTAATCACCTCAAGATACTAAGGAAAAAGAGAAATGCTTATTATAGAAATATCAAGCGCACTAAAGCAGACTTCTTCAGCCACCAACTAGACCAACCAAGAAATTGTCCCCAAAAACTTTTTGAATTGATCAAAACCCAATCTAAGGATGCACCTCAATGGCTACAAGACATAGACCACCCGCAACCCAACTTTGAAGAATTTTCTGCCTTCTTTAATCAGAAGACTGACAGCATCAAGTAGGATCTCCTAAATGACCTAATATTACACTTGGGTCCTCGTTTGATAACCTCCCCTTCACTCCCAACTTCGCCACACCAAATCCCCTCAATGTTTTACCTAAAAAACAACGCAGCTTGGTCATCCTTTGCTACTTACACTAAAGATGCTTTATGCAAGATTCTTAATGCCCTGAAGCTTGCCAATCACCTCCCTGATCCTCTCCCCGCAAACGCTGTTAAAGACTTAACTCCATGGTTGTTGCCTCTCTGGACCAAAATCATTAACAGTTCACTTCAACTAGGCTGCTTCCTGGACACCCTCAAAGTTGCACAGGTATCATCCATCCTAAAGAAACCCACAGCTGACCGTATGGACCTAAACAACTATCGTCCTATATCCAATATTCCTACCTTGACCAACCTACTGCAAAATGTGTACACCACCAACTGACAAAACATATGGATCACTTTGACCTTCTTAACAAATACCAATCAGGCTTCCAAGCAAGTCAAAGCACTGATCAGCCATGACACACATCATTGACGATGCGCTACAAATCCTTGATCAGAACGGAACGTGCCTACTCATCCTATTAGACCTCTCCTCAGCCTTTGATACTGTCAAACACGAGAACTTGATAGATCTCCTGAAACATAGAATGGGTCTATCAGGGTCAGCGCTAAACTGGGTTACCTCTTTTCTCCATAACCGGACGCAAAAATTCAAGGTCAAAAACACACTGTCCAAACTCACGTTGGGAGTCCCGCAAGGATCCTCACTATCCTTGACATTGTTTAACCTGTTTATGGATCCACTCACCAAAATGCTACAGAAGTCTAACGTGCAATATCACATGTACGCTGATGATACAAAAACTATATCTTAAGATTCCTACTCTAGAAGACATTAATTTGCTTAACACAACTCTTAGGAACACCGAGACATGGCTGGCAGAAAACCATCTCAAATTGAACACTTTAAAAACGGAATTCTTCCTTATAGCTCCACCCGCCAAAGTCCCCATAATGCAAGACTGGATCAAACATCTTACTGCACTCAACGTTCAACCAACCATTGTGGACTCAGTGAAATCTTTGGGAATAACTCTTGACAGCAACCTCAATATGCAGAAACACATTAGCAACGCAACAAATTGAGCAAGCTTCCAGATAAACACACTGAGGAAGTTGAAGCCCTTCCTGCCAGTCAATGACTTCAAGCTGGCAGTACAAGCTCTAGTTATCCCTCGGGTGGAGTACCGAAGTGTCTATCTGTGTGGCTTTCCTAAAGCTACAACAGCACCCCTAAGAGCCTCAATAAATGCTGCAGCAAGACTCATCACTGGTTCGAAAAGAAGTTCCCACATTTCCCCAGACTTAAAATCCTTGAATTGGCTACCACTTGAAGCCAGAATTCAATTAAAAATGGCGTGCATGACGCTTAAGGCCATACATCACAATGCACCCAGCTATCTCGCACAAAAATTGTCGATGTCTGGTGGGATAAGATCTTCATGAAGTGCGGAAAACCTTCTACTGAAACAGCAAAGATTTAACAAGAAAAAAACATATAAACAAACCTTCTCTGGAATGGCGCCCAGGATATTGAATGCACTTCACTCAGAAACCAGACTGAAATCTTCCACTGCATCTTTCAAGAAGGAAGTAAAATCGATTCTCAAGGCAAAATTCACCTGAGCATAGACTAAAGAAATTCTGAGAACAATCATACTCCTACTAGTAATCCTTACAATGACAAGGGTCCAACTAGATAACTTATTCACTTCATCTGCCCTTGACCTGAATCAACGGGGTTGTCCTGTTATGTACCCTACTGCTTTCCTTTGCAGAAGATGTTATGTATACGTGATTTACCTGCATTTATTTTTTGTATAATTTACCTGATTTTATGTAAAGGGCTCTGAAATCCGCAAGGGTCTTGTTCGTGCTCTATAAAACCTTCAAAATAAATAAATACATACATAATTAAAATAATAAATACATTATAATTAATTTAATTACAAATTAATCAATTTTTAACAATTAATTACCAATTAATGATTAATTGACAATACATTTATAATCTATTGACCAAAGACATTTGTGATTCCCTGATGTGTAAATTCCAGATGATGTCTGTATTGTTCCCTAATGTGCTAAGGGTACACGGCATTGTATTGTATGGTCTTATGAGCACTGTTAAAATAAATAGATAAAAAAAACCAATACATTTATAATCATTAAAAAATAAATAAAATTGTAATTAATTAATTATAATTAAATTACTTCCCACCCTCTTCCCCTATAAACCCCCAACCTGCTACACATACACAAATAGCACATTTAATACAATTATCAATTAATCAAAATTATTTGCCAAATAATTCTTAATTCACAATAAATAATTCAACAATAACAATAAATAAAACATAATAAACTGGTTATAATTATAATTATTAATTATTTGATTATCAAAACGTAATTGCCAATTAATAAGTAATTAACAATAAATTAATAATCAATAACAATAAATGCAAATTTATTTTATGGTCTTATGAGCACTGTTAAAATAAATAGATAAAAAAAACAATACAATTATAATCATTACAAAATAAATAAAATTGTAATTAATTCATTATAATTAAATTACTTCCCACCATCTTCACCTATAAACCTACAACCTGCTACACATACACAAATAGCACATTTAATACAATTATCAATTAGTCAAAATTATTTGCCAATTAATTCCTAATTCACAATAAATAATTCAACAATAACAATAAAAAAACATAATTAACTGGTTATAATTATAATTATTAATTATTTGATTACCAAAACGTAACTGCCAATTGATAAGTAATTAACAATAAATTAATAATCAATAACAATAAATGCAAAATATGAATTACTTAATTTATTATGATACAATTACTCCTCACCCTATTCCCCTATAAACCCACAAGCCGCTCTGAATCTAAAACACAAAATGTACTTAAAAAAAATACTGATTACTAAAAATGTAATACATATATTTAAAAATAATTTCAAAACTTTAAAAAACATGGTAAACACATACATATAAAATACTTACTCAAATACATAACACTAATATAAATATCGATATTATAAACAACAATATTTTGCTATGTACTTCGATACTACTTACTCCGATATAAAAAAAAATATTACTTACCTTAAGGTCGATATACTGGTCACCAATATTCTTGCCTTTGATATTCTGTCCATACCATATTCAAAACTCGATATTACGACTGCATACCGCCATGCCATCAGCAGTCATGGGGCCGCTGCAGGCCTATACTAGTTCACGTCTCTGGGATTCTGTCCTTCACGACCTGCCTTCAGCTGTGTCCCTCTGTTCCACTGATGTTAGATTCTCTCCATTGTCACACAGGATTCTTTCTTCCTCAGGTCAGTTGGCCTCTTTCCTCAGTGTGGGCATTTCCTTTCCCCCCAGTGGGCTCCTATATCTTGTGGCTGCTGTCACTCCTCGGGTGCTCCATGCCCCCTCATGACCTCTCCTTCCTTCTCTATATTTCTTCTTTCTCTTCTCCACACCTCCTCTTGTACTCTCCTTCCTTGACTCTGTTTCCTTCTCATCTTCTCCATGCCGCTTGTCCTCTCCTTCTTTGCCTCTAATTCCTCTTCCGCTTACCTTTATCTCCTCTTGTCCTCTCTTTCCTTGCCTCTGTTTCCTCTTCCCTTTTTCTCCTCATGTCCTCTCCTTCCTTGTATGTGTTTCCTCTTCCTCGTCTCCATGCTTCTTGCACTCTGCTTCCATGCCTTTTTCTTCTTTCTCATCCCCACATCTCCTATTATCATCTCCTTCCATGACTCTGTTTCCTCTTCCGTTTCATCTCGTCTTGTACTCCTTCCTTGTCTGCTTCCTCCTCCTCCTCCTCTCTGTGCTTCCTCTTCTCCTCTTCTTCTTTATCTGTTTCCTCTTCCTCGTCTCTGTGCCTCCTCTTGTGCTCTCCTTCCTTGCCTATGTTTCCGATTCCTCTTCCTCTTCTCTCTCGCTCATGTTCTTTCTCTGTTTTCTTCCCTTTGAAGCTTACCTCTGTTGCTGGATCCCTTACTCCGGTGCTAACTTCTCTAGATCCGTAAGTATTCCCATTTAATTCCTCGTGTGATTCTTGTGAGGTATCTCTCTCCTGCTCTCTCTGCCTCTACTCTAATAGGTGCATGCCCTAGTGTCATTTTTTGTGCGTCCTGGAGAAACACATTTTTTGAGGGATCCTCTTCTTAACAACTTTTTTTTTCGACAAGATGCAGTTAAACAAACATAGTTGAAATGTGTCTTTCTAGTGGCTCCATAAATTTTTATCATGATGCTGGGCAAAGAGAGAGAAAGTCAGAGAGGTTTGATAGAGACAGGGTTCACTTCCCAAGGGGGCCCTTGGAAGTTGGGGCCCTTGGAATTTGGGGTCCTTGGAAGTTGGGGGCCCTTGGAAGTTGGGGCCCTTGGAAGTTGAGGCTCCTGGAATTTGGGACCCCAGGCAGTTGCCTCCTTCGCCCATGCCTTAGAGCATCCTTGGTGTCATTAATGCACCAAAGCCTCCAGGCATTCTATGTGTCCCCCTATATTACCCGATGAACTGAGAACCTTGGAAATCACTCATTCTTTTAGTTTTTTTCTAAATACACTGAACCTCCGGTCTTTAGTGTCGGAGGCAGAAGAGGTATGTCTGAGAGCAAGTCCCTGTTAAACTTTTTTTCTTCTCATGTTACCAACTGGACACCTGAAACAACTCCAGGGCCCCACACCAGACTGAAACCATAGAATGCAGTAGATAACATCTCAGCAAGGGAATCTGCTGTACAATAAAGCTCCCAGCTAGCATGGAAGATTGTAGATAAAATCTACCTCAGATGGTACAGTAAGGAGGAGTTGGGATGATGAATGCAGCAGCTCACATTGAGACTTTTTTGTAATCTTCAGTTTTTATGAACAAGGCAAAACCAAATTAGACTTCTTCAGCGCCCTTTGTACATCCGTTGATAAGAAATTCTTTGTTGTGTATTTTTAAAGAAGTTGACTATGTATATATGTTTCACAGACAGGTTGAGGGCCCGATTCACAGAACTAACTTAAGACAAAATCCTAAACTTACTACCATTTTGGTATTCACAGAAGGCACTTTCTCATTTCGGTATTCACATAATTTAGGAGTCCTAACTTTAGGACTCCTAAACTGAGAAAAATCCTAACTTTAAGACTTTTGATAATCACAAAAGGCATTTAGGAGTCCTAAAGTTTGTAGTCCTAACTTTACTACTCCTAAACTGAGATAAATCCTAACTTTAATAGTTTCGGTATTCACAGAAGTCATTTAGGAGACCTAAAGTTAGGAGTCCTAACTTCTGTGAATACCGAAATGAGTAAGTGCCTTCTGTGAATAAACAAACGGTAGTAAATTTAGGATTTTGTCTTAAGTTAGTTCTGTGAATTGGGCCTTCAGTATCTTTTTTTACTTAAGGCATGAGTATTTATTTAGCACTATTACATCTACTGTTTGTCTGAACAGCTTTATTTCTGTTGGAAAAATGATGATGTTTATAATACAAAGGTTAGGGATCTAAGTTATTTTTACAACCGCCCCAGCCATGATGATCGACAGGGCAAATGTGGAAAATGGTGAGCAACCATTAGCAGTACCCTTTAGCCACAGATTTAGCGTATTGGATCTGGTGGATTGACTGACCCCCATTGATACTCACCAGGACACAATTCTGGAGGAATATGTTATCCCAGGGGCAATAGGGAGTTGAGACCCAGATCAATATTTAAGATCATGTGATGGAGTGGGGTTAAATAATGACCCAGTTTCTAGTTTAGATAGAAAAGTGGGGGAACTGGAGAATGCTATTGCCCTAAACATAACCGATCATGGTAGTGGTAAAGTTGATCATCGCCTAATAGAACATGTGCCGACCTCCATTGGAATTTGCAGCCTTGGGATGGTCGACAGACCCCTATTGGAGAGAAACGGCAGGTTGAGTACACAATTGACATCTGGTGCCCCTAGAATTTTATCTTGAAACATTGCAGGCCTCGCCTCTAAACTAGACCAACTGGATTTGGGGGAATACATTGACTCTCATGAGATGTGTTTGTTCCAGGAAACTTGGGCGGTAGAGTTACAGTATAGGGTAGGGTTTGTGACATATTGCAAGGGGGCAGTGAAATGTCCAAAGGGTAGATCATCGGGGCTATGCATATGGGTAGCCTCCCATCTGGGATATAAGATCAAACGAGTAGAAACACACTCCCCAGACATCACATGCATCCTCCTGTCAAATAAGAAGCTACCCAGACTGGCCATCATTTATATTTATTCTCGACCAGTGCCGTATGGTGGGATATCCCCAACAATAGATTGCTTGCTAAACCTCCTGAACTTATTGGCGGGGAATCTCTACTTTCTAATTTGCGGAGACTTTAATTGTTATTTTGAACCGCTTAATGGAATTATGCAACCGATTACTAGTGAGGAGGACGCTACTTGGTCAATCCCGGCACCTAATATGTACCATATTAGGGGCTGAACTCCTCTAGTTCTCTAGTTAACTTCATTAACTCTGACTTTTTCTCTAAGGGCTTGCAATGGTCGGTTCCCTGGCAATAATCCTGGGCGCCCGACCTTCAAGAGCCTTGGGCAGGCCACGGTCATTGATTATATCTTGACTAGTGTAGAGATTTGGCATAATGTGGTGGATTTCTCCATGGAAGATTGCAGTGAAAGTGACCACAACCCCTTAGTTGTGGAGTTAGATTTTCAGTAGGGGCGTCTAGGTAGAGTCCCTGAGAAGTCGCACTAAAATCACCTGATGGTTGTGAATGGAGGGAGACGGATCCGTTGGTCAAAGATAAATCAATCAATGGAAATAATGTCAAAATTGTATGCGGGCATTACACCTTTGTTAGAGAGAGCGTTGCTGTAGAAAATGTAATTGAGCCTTGTTTTGATAGTGACCTAGGCAAAATCCAGCAAGAAATGGTCCTGGTATTGGCGGATTTCTTTTTTAATAGTGGTCCCATTAAACATAACTCTGATGGTGATAAAAGATCTTGGTATTCGAAGTCCTGTAGGGAAGCAAAACTAGTTTTGTTGACCTCATTAAAAGGGGGCGACAGTCTTTGTATTAAGGAAGCTTTGGCGTCCTATAAGAAAACAATTGTAACCGCCAAGTCTGAGTGGGAAACAGCCAGATGGCAGGAGATCAAGAAGGCTTTGGATTTAAAAGATAGTAGAAGCTTTTGGAATCTGGTTCATTCCGGGAAAGTAGAGGGTAGAACCACCCTTGATGCAAACATTGATGAGGACGCCTGGCATTCATACTATAAGGAATTATATTCCAGCTCCCACGTTGACATAAGTGCGAGTAAGATCCCAGAGTGTAATTTTAATCTTGAATCTTTATGTGAAGCACCCCCATGTACTATGGGAGAGGTTATATCTGCTTTAGCTAAGTTGCAATCTAATAAAGCCCCAGGATTGGATAGAATCCCGGGTGATTTTTTTAAAAGCGAACAGACAGTCCGGGCTCCTTATTTATTACTAATATTTAATGCAATCTTGAATGGCCTTCCTGCGCCGCCTACGTGGGCTGGAGCCGAGATTGTTCCAATTTATTAAAAAGGATCCCCAAACGAACCATCTAATTATAGGCCAATTAGCCTTATTGATGTATCCCAAAACTTTTTGGGAGGGTATTATTAGGAAGATTACAGGAGTGGATGGAAGACCATGATATACTAACACCGTTACAAGCTGGCTTTAGAGCCAAGATTTCAACTGTAGTTCAGCTGTTTAGGTTGCAGTTAATAAACTGGAAGCATGTGGCTTTGGAAGGTGGGAGTCTTTATCTTACCTTCGTGGATTTGAAATCTGCATTTGACATGGCTGACTGTGACCAGCTATGGAGTATCCTGCTGGCCATGGGTGTGCCACCTTATCTCTGTTTTCAACTTAAACGCCTCCACGAGGGCACGTACGCCAGAGTAAGATATGGCAAAGATGGACGGTTGACAGCCCCCTACCCTGTTGACAAAAGGGTGAGGCAGGGCTGTGTGCTCGCGCCAACCCTCTTTTCACTTTTCCTAAATGGCTTAATTGAAGATACACTTGCTGTGAAGGATCTGGATTCCCCGAAGATATCATCTCACTAATTTCCTGCATTAATGTTTGTGGATGATACCCTGCTCCTCTCGAAGTCACCCATGGGGATGCAGCGAGTCTTAAAGGAATTCATTCAGTTTTTGTAAAAGAAGAAATCTTCTAGTTAATATTAACAAAACAAAATACATGGTCTTTAATGCCAAACCGACTACCTACCCGCACCCATAATGGACGACATGCCGCTTGAGCGAGTCCATATCTTTGAATATTTGGGCCTAATCCTAAATGATAGGATGGGCTGGGGCCCTCAAAATAATACGGCCACCCTGAAGCTTACCCAGGCAATAAGGGGATTATTGAAAGTCCAGATGAGCTGTTCTTCTAAGGTTATAAGCCCAACGCTAGAAATATACCAAGTACAAGCGCGGTCGGCTTCTCTTTATGGGGGTAAACTTTGGGGGCATAGCCCAATAAATGCATTGACCCTCACCAAAAATAAGTTTATTAGACGCATCATGGCCTTGCCAATAAATACTCCCCTGGTACCCCTCAGGATGGATCTGGGTATCTTCCCAATGGTGGATCTAATTTCGAGCCGACCATTGCTCTACTGGCGACGGTTATGGAGTACACCTGAGCTGAGACACTATAGGGAGGAACTTAAGGTATTACTATCATCACTGGGGGCCTTGGATAGTATACTGTGGTCTTTTTTTGTGAGGGATGCCTTTCGTGCTATGGGTAGGGAGGACTTATGGGTCACCCGGAAGAGTCCTGCTCAGCTATCCCAAAAAAAACCCTAGCTAAAGCATTAAAAGATTTTAAGTTGACTGGTTTAATCCAGGCTACCAGAGCAACAAGTTTGACGCATGAGTTTTTGGATTTTAAGTCACACTATCAATTTGAACAGGTCCCAGATTTAATACAACCCGCATTAGCAAGGAAGTTGTTTCTCCAATTTTCATATGGGACACTTCCACATTTTACAACAACTAATAAGTGGTCAGACGAGGCCTGTTACCCTTGCCCTGGATGCCAAGTGGCGGAGGCAACAGAAATGCACGTATTGTTCTTCTGCCTGGCATACAAACAGACTAGGTCCAAATGGGTTATACAATTGTGCAGAAATTTGGGTATTAGGGAGTACCGTGTATTGTACAGGATTTTAAAATCTGATACAGACCCAGTGTATGTGATTCTAATCTCTAAATTTTTCCTAGCTATGTGCTTTTATGGCTGTAATAGCCGCAATAAAGTAATCATGAATGAATTAATGAATTCAAAGGTCAAGTTTTGCAATATGGGTGCTGAAGTTTTAAGATGCTTTGTATATGCTCTTCATCCTAAGTTCATGACACTGAATATGACTGACCATCCAGAGTCACTGAGGGCGAAAGGGGCCCAGTGGAAGCCACTGACCCCTGAGGAGGCCAGTGGGTATTGGACCAGGACTCACTTTACTTAGTTGTGTCCTCCAACCAGGATCTGGGGACAGGATTCTTGGTCATTCTAGGCACACCCAGGACAGACACAGGGACACTTCTAGGAGACACCTACAAGACTGTTTAAAACACCTCATAAATTTAGGGTTTGAATCTTTCACTATATTTGTGGCTGGTACAGAGAGTGCAATCGTTGAATGCAGTCACTGCACACTGAACCCCCAAAGCTATTAGCTGAAACATTTGTTCTTGTAGTTTAAAAGACTTTCAAGTGCCTTAGACAATCCCCTTCTGAAGAGGGTTGATCCAACTGGCATCATATAAGCTATAGTTGGCACCAGCTCCTGATGTTAAACTGAAACCTGTCACCCAGCTCTCAAGAGCTGCAGCTGTGATCAGAGTCAGTTCTCAAGGTGGGAGGCACTGTGGGGTTTGATGTCTGTCTGTGTTTAGAGTGTGCACCTTGTTTTAACATATGAATAGATCAGCTTAGAAGCTTAACAAATGTCTGCCTGTTGGAATGATCACAGCTGTGAACACTTGACTGGCACATTGAGAAGATTGCCTGTGAAAAGGCAGTAATGTTGGGGTTATTTAACCATTGACAGGTGGGAAGTAAGTAGACTTTATTGTTTAGTTAATTAAAACCATAACAATGTTACTGCTTATGTCAGCTTTGAATCAAAACAGACATTAACCATTAATTAATCAACTCATAATATCACAGAGTTATAAACAATCTTCAATTGACAATACTCTCTAAAATCCTATAAAATGGTGTCTATAATATTGGCAGGTGGCGCAGCAGCCTAACAGATGTGCGGGAGCGTGGGCCTCTTCTCCCCTAGGGAAGACCCCCCTGCCATAGGTAGAGAACGTTTGGGATGTCTGTAATGGAAGTGCAGCCGTGGATAATGCAACATTCAAATGTTTCTGACACAAAGAGGGGCTATTTTATGTGCAGCAGGTATCTTTCATCCCTGAAAACATAATGGGTAAGCGGAAATTGTATGAAATTGGAGCATTGGTTAGAGTGGTCTGAACCCTTCTCAAGCAACAACCACAACCTCTTTTAAAGTTTTACCATCTAAGTTTGTGAGTCAAAAGTTATGGCTGACCGCGATGAAGAGCAGTTCAGATGCATGAGGTGGATTGAGCCCGGTCTCTTCTTACCTTTGGACTTAAAGAAATGTCATGGAAAATTTTCTGAAAAATTCAAGTCCAGCTGGACCGGCCAGCCAGTGATTTCTGTGGAGGAGGTGTTGTTGTCAGAGAACGGCAGGGTGAACTTTTGAAGATTTCCAAGTTCGGACTTTGCCACTCCTGCAGGACAGCGTTGCAGGCTATAGCCAATGGGAGCTACAAGCCGCACATACTGTTTCCGAGAGGCCTGGCCTGCTGGACAGGATGTGCTAATGCGGATAAACATGAAGGGGCTCATTTATGAGCTCTTGCGTCACTTTCGCGCTGCTGGTGCAACACTTTTGTGATGCACCAGCAGGATAAAGAATGTGCCATGTTGCTTCATATTTACAAAGTGTCAGATTTAGGTAGATGCGTCACTTTATAAACCCCTGCACCACATTATACCTGCACCAGGTATAATGTATGCAGGGGGGCATTTTGATGCAAGTGAGCCTCCTAGGAGTGAAATCTTTTAGATTTCACCGTCACTTCTAGGACTAAAATGCATCAATATCTTATGCCAGCCTCATGGCAGGCGTAAGACAGACGCAGGCACATTTAAAATGGGACTTGCCCATGTGAAATGACCCATTGCTGGAGTCGCGTCACTTTCGTGGCACACTCCAGCAGTGCTTCATTTTTGCTCCTAGAGATACATCGGAAATACGGACATATCTGTAACTCCTTGCGACATGATGAGTCATATTTTAAATATGACCCATCCAGCATGTCGCAGGGAGGGCTCAATTAAAAGTGGTGCATCGCTGTTTTCACGTGGCTATGCATCACATTTCTTATATGAGGCCTGAAGTGTTAGCTATTGTGAAGTCAGGCTGACTGGCAATGCACCTTGCAGGGATTAGCAGGCAGGTAGGCCCTGGTCCCTTCTCGGGCCACTTTTTGATAGAAAAATCTCCAAGTCCCAAGTTTCAGATTTTGGCTGGGGAAGCACTATTATCAACTTTAGTATCACCACTAATATCACCAATGTTATCACCACTATTATTACCACTATTGTCACCACTACTATCACCACTATTGTCACCACTACTATCACCACTATTTTCACCACTATTGTCACCACAACTATCACCAATATTATCACCACTTCCAAGGGTCCAGGACTGATGTACATCCCTTGAGGAGTCAGGACATACTCCAGGATCAGGCCAGGTTCTGGGCTCTGGAGCTTGTGATGTACCTGTAGCTCTACAGAGGCCAGTCAACTAGCCCTTGGAGTTACTCGGGTAGCCCTGAGATTAAGTAGCATGGTAGGCCTCAAGTAGTAGGGCAACTCTCTAAGGGTACAAGGCAGGCCTCAAACAGCATGGAAGCCCTCTGAGGTACTCAGCATGCCTCAAAGAGCAGGGCAGTCCTTTGAGGTAAATGGTGGGCCTCAAGCAGCAGGGCAGTCCTTTGAGGTAAACGGTGGGCCTCAAGCAGCAGGGCAGTTCTCTGAGATACAAGCCAGGATTCAAGCAGCAGGGCAGTCCTCAGGGGGACAAGGCAGGCTTAAAGCAGCGGGGCAGTTTTCTTGTACACGCAGGTCAGTCCTCTGAGGTACAAGACAGGCCTCAAGCAGCACTGCGGTCCTCTGGTATAAGCAGGCCGATCCTCTGAATGTACAAGGCAGGCTTCAAGCAGCAGGGCAGTCCTCTGGTGCAAGCAGGGCAGTCTTCTGAGGCACAAGGCAGGTTTCAAGCAGCAGGGCAGTCTCTGGTGTAAGCAGGGCAGTCCTCTGAGGCATAAGGCAGGCTTCAAGCAGCAGGGCTGTCCTCTGGTGTAAGCAGGGCAGTCCTCTGAGGCACAAGGCAGGCTTCAAGCAGCAGGGCAGTCCTCTGGTGCAAGCAGGGCAGTCTTCTGAGGCACAAGGCAGGTTTCAAGCAGCAGGGCAGTCTCTGGTGTAAGCAGGGCAGTCCTCTGAGGCACAAGGCAGGCTTCAAGCAGCAGGGCAGTCCTCTGGTGTAAGCAGGCCGGTCCTCTGAAGGTACAAGGCAGGAATCAAGCAACAGGGCAGTCTTCTGGTATAGGCAGGGCAGTCCTCTGGTGTGAGCGGGCAGTCCTCTGAGGCACAAGGCAGGCTTCAAGCAGCAGGGCTGTCCTCTGGTGTAAGCAGGGCAGTCCTCTGAGGCACAAGGCAGGCTTCAAGCAGCAGGGCTGTCCTCTGGTGTAAGCAGGGCAGTCCTCTGAGGCACAAGGCAGGCTTCAAGCAGCAGGGCTGTTCTCCGGTGTAAGCAGGGCAGTCCTCTGAGGCACAAGGCAGGCTTTAAGCAGCAGGGTAGTGCTCTGGTAGGTATGTAACACTTACAACGCAACTTTTACGTCGTAATGCTGTTACAACGCAGCTATTACAACGCAGGATCCATTACATCGGATGCCATTACAACGCATGGCATTACATAGCAGATGCTATTACAACGCATACCATTACATCGTAAGTATTGGTAAGTATACAATTTTTTTAATTTTATTTAATATTATATAATTGATTTAATTATTATTAATTATAAATAAAAATATTTATTTATGTTTTTAAATAATATAAATTAAATATATTAATTTAAGTAATTTTTTAAATAAGTATGAGTATAGGAGTATATGTTTTGGGGTACTGAGGTATATGTTTTGGGGTACAGGGGTGTTTTTAGGTTTTAGGGCAGGGTTTGGGTTTTGGGGTACAGGGGTGTTTTTAGGTTTTAGGGCAGGGTTTGGGTTTTGGGGTACAGGGGTGTTTTTAGGTTTTAGGGCAGGGTTTGGGTTTTGGGGTACAGGGGTGTTTTTAGGTTTTAGGGCAGGGTTTGGGTTTTGGGGTACAGGGGTGTTTTTAGGTTTTAGGGCAGGGTTTGGGTTTTGGGGTACAGGGGTGTTTTTAGGTTTTAGGGCAGAGTTTGGGTTTTGGGGTACAGGGGTGTTTTTAGGTTTTAGGGCAGGGTTTGGGTTTTGGGGTACAGGGGTGTTTTTAGGTTTTAGGGCAGGGTTTGGGTTTTGGGGTACAGGGGTGTTTTTAGGTTTTAGGGCAGGGTTTGGGTTTTGGGTTACAGGGGTGTTTTTAGGTTTTAGGGCAGGGTTTGGGTTTTGGGGTACAGGGGTGTTTTTAGGTTTTAGGGCAGGGTTTGGGTTTTGGGGTACAGGGGTGTTTTTAGGTTTTAGGGCAGGGTTTGGGTTTTGGGGTACAGGGGTGTTTTTAGGTTTTAGGGCAGGGTTTGGGTTTTGGGGTACAGGGGTGTTTTTAGGTTTTAGGGCAGGGTTTGGGTTTTGGGGTACAGGGGTGTTTTTAGGTTTTAGGGCAGGGTTTGGGTTTTGGGGTACAGGGGTATTGTAGGGTTCAGGGGTAGGTTTGTGTTTAGGGATAATTAATTACCATTTTTAAATTAATTAAAATATATTTAATAAATTAAATTAATTTTATTACATTAATTACATTTTTAAATTAAATTAATTAAATTAATTAAATTATTTCAATTAATTTAATTTAATTTCAATTATAAAAATATGTACCTTAAATTATTTTCATTATTTTAATTAAATTAAATTATTTCCATTTTTTATTACAATTACATTTATTAAATAGATATTATTTTATTAAATAAAATTAATGGCTATTTTAAAATGTATTTTAATTAAATTAATTAAATTAAATTAATTAAATTAACTTAATTACATTTTTTTAAAAAAGGTATACTTACCTATACTTACGATGTAATGCCATGCGTTGTAATAGCATCTGCTATGTAATGCCATGCGTTGTAATGGCATCCGATGTAATGGATCCTGTGTTGTAAAAATTCCGTTGTAACGGAATGCGATGTAAAAATCCGCGTTGTACTGACACCAATCCGCTCTGGTATAGGCAGGGCAGTCCTCTGAGGCACAAGGCAGGCTTTAAGCAGCAGGGCAGTGCTCTGGTATAGGCAGGGCAGTCTTCTGAGGTGCAAGCCTGCATTCAAGTTGCAGGGCAGTTCTCTGGTCTAAGCATGCATCTATGATCAGAGTCAGTTCTCTGGTACACTGGGTGAGAGACACTTTGGGGTTTGGTGCCTTTCTGTGTTTAGAGTGTGCACCTTGTCTTAACTTATAAATAAAGCCAGCTTAGGCACAAGGCAGGCTTCAAGCAGCTGGGCAGTCCTCTGGTGCAAGCAAGGCAGTCCTCTGAGGGTACAAGGTAGGAATCAAGCAGCAAGGCAGTTATTTGAGGTACAAGGTGGGCCTCAAGCAGCAGGGTAGTTCTCTGGTACCAGCAGGGCAGTCCTCTGAGGCACAAGAGAGGCTTCAAACAGGAGGGCAGTCCTCTGAGGTACAAGACTGGCTTCAAGCAGCAGGACAGTCCTCTGCTATAAGCAGGGGAGTCCTCTGAGGGTACAAGACAGGATTCAAGCAGCAGGGCAGTCCTTTGAGGTACAAGGCAGGCTTCAAATAGCAGGGAAGTTCTCTGGTACCAGCAGGGCAGTCCTTTGAGGTACAAGGCAGGATTCAAGCAGCAGGGCCGTCCTTTGAGGTACAAGGTGGGCCCCAAGCAGCAGGGCAGTTCTCTGGTACCAGCAGAACAAGAGAACAATACAATGGCCAATACTGGACCTGATTTAGTATATTCAGGTATTAACCTTTATGAATGAAACATAACAATCCGTTTTTGTCTTACGCCACTAGTTACATTTTTTTTCTTTTCTTCACTAGTTAACCATTTCAATTTTTAGATCATATCAGGGAATATTTATGCATGTACAAACAGTTATAAGACTAAACATATCAAAACGGCAAATTTACACATATTTACAGATAAGTTCTACACATCCTACCCACAACATTCATACTTCACTCACACAATTATACATAAAAGCAACGATGTGGCCCTTTGTCAAGAAAATCTGAGTACTTGAACCTTATAGATGGTATTATTTCTCTAGGTTTATAGTTCAATTTTTATCACAACTATATTTTGAAAACAAATTCTTGTTTTAAAGTCAAAATAAATCCTTTTATAATTTCGGATTGACAAAGAGTCCAGTCAAGTCAGGTCGACGCGTTTCAAACCCCTGATTGTGGGGTTCTCATCAGGACCAACATTTTCTTGTGAATATGGTCTAACACCATTGACCAAAATAATCGTAGTAGATAACCATCAGTGTCCGTTGTTACACTCTGTGGCTGTAAGAGGCTGTATCCACCGGGCAATTTGGACGGCTTCGGATTTACTGCCCGTCAAGTTTTTCTATTGTGCAAACTCCAAACTCCACCTTTGTGGGAATAGCCGGTCGCGTCTAACAGTGTTTGGCAAGTATACGCCCCTGGTAGAAGCAGGGCATTCCTTTGAAGTACAAAGCAGTCCTTTTGGGGTCCTCCACAGGTCCAGTTCTAAACTTAATCGTTGATCTGAGGATCCAATATTTGTACCTGGTGCCACAATTTGAAGTGGGAAAAACCACAAAACTATCCCTAATTTAGTACAGGAACCTTTATTCCTTCCCTTAGCCAGGTTTTAGGAGCACTAAGATGACGAATGGCTGATGTCAAGTTCCTTTGTGAGTGTGCTGGAGGCAGATGTTTCAAGTGTAAGTGGGGCTTGGAACTGCTGCGCCCCCCCCCCCCAACCTCGTCGGATGGCCCATCACCGGAGCACATCAGTTGGGCCACTAGATGGACTTTGTATTGTTATAGATACAACTGACCCTCAGAAAAACAGGACATACCCTGATGCCCAAAGAATAGGGGTAAGTGCAATGAATTACCTGCGCAGGTCACACAGTAGAGATTTGCACACCCGGTCTGAATAAAGCCACTAGATGGACTTCTCATTGTTATAGGTACAACTGACCCTTCACAAAACAGGGCATACTCTGATGCCCTAAGGAGAGGGGTAAGTATAATGACTTACCTGCGCAGGTCACACAGTAGAGATTTACACACCCGGTCTGAATAAAGCCACTAGATGGACTTCTCATTGTTATAGGTACAACTGACCCTTCACAAAACAGGGCATACTCTGATGCCCTAAGGAGAGGGGTAAGTATAACGACTTACCTGCGCAGGTCACACAGTAGAGATTTGCACACCCGGTCCTGAAGAAAATCCTCCGAGCCAATTGGCACTAAAGTGGCTGAAACATGTTGACCGCCTGACCACTCACCTAATTACACAGGTGCCATAGAATAGTAGCCCTTCTATTTAAACACCACACATTCTTTTTAACCTTGCCCCCTCTCTAACAGAATAAATCCGAAACAAGGGGACTGGAGGCGATTTTAAATTCACCTACCCTCACTCTCACTATTCCTGATCACTACTGCGAATAACCAGTTTGTCTCCCTCCTTGTGGAGGTGTGAACAAATAAGACCCAATGATGATGCTGCTCATGTAATAGACCAATTGGATAATCATGATAAACCGCTAAGACAAGCGTTATGTGTAGGGTTTTTAGACTTGAAAACCTTTAGACCCTGGCAAAAACTGGACAAGTGATCCATTTTCCCTTGATTATTCTAGGACAAACAACTTCCAACTTCCTAAAAGTGGCTTTTAGAGAATTGTGACTCAAATTCCAACTTTGCCATTAAGGATACTTTTAAATTAAAATGAGTTTGAGGCCACAACATGCTCCCAATTATTAAATGTAATAAGGTAACCCAATGTTTTCCTATGAGAAAGGTAGGCCCCACAGTAGTGAAAAATGAATGTGGGTGTCTTCCACTACCATGCCATGTAAAACTTAAAAATGAATGTCCTATTTTCTAAATGCAATGCTCCTGCATTTTGAGATGTGTAAATCTTAGATATATGTATTAAAAGGTGAGTTTTAGGATTGGCAAAAGTTGTTTTTTGGCAGGTTGAACGGCCAGTTTTAAACTGCACACAGGTTGCAATGTTAGACATAATCTAAAAGGCTACTTAAGTGGGTGGAACCATTAGGTATGTTGTTAGTATACTGTTAGTATTTGTATTAATATTGCTATAACCATAGTTGCTGACGGCCCATTATTAGCATTTATTTGACAGAACTTGGGGCCTCATTATGATGGCGGAGGGGCTGCCTGGCCGGCAGTGGGTGGTCCTTCTGCCATCACTAAGCATTTTACCCACTACCAAATTAGGATGGCGGTGGGTATCACGGCGGAAGCAAAGTATGTCTGCCCATTTTCCGCCACAGGCAATCGCACTGATTGCCTGGCAAATGGAAAAGGGCCTCTAATATGGTGGTGGTGCCTAGCAGGCAACGTCTGCCATTTTATTATGTGCCCTAGAAGAGGCCTTTACATGGTAGTGCTGCCGCCATTGAAATGCTGGTGGGGATTGGGTTTGGAGGCCTATTGTGGGCACCCTCACTGTGGGGGGAGGGTGTAGGTGCACTGCAGGTTACCCATGGTACCCCCCTACATTCCCATGCACAAGGTAGAAGGCACCGTTTGGTGCCTGACATGTTGTGCATAGATATGCACATTGTGACATTTTGGTTTTGAGAACAGTGCTTCAGCCAGCAGCACCGTTCACAATGTTAGGAGGCCAGGAAGCACCCACCATCCTAATTGTGCTGGTGGGACTGTTGTATGTCTGGCGGGTGATACCAGTACCGCTATTACAGTCCGCCCGCCATCATAATGAGCCCCTTGGACACATGTAAAACCACTTTACTGGGTACTAACAAATAAATGAAAGTACCAATTGGGTGTTTGCAGGAGTGAGCACAAGCAGCTTAGCTGTGGTAAAGCTCAATGAGTCCTAAAGCCATCAAAATGAATTTCAAGAAACAGGAAGAGTGAAGGGAAAAAGTATGAGATAAGGGGCCAGATGTAGGAGCCTTAATACCGGTCGGAAACGGCTGTTTTCGGCCGTTTCCGACCGGTATTTAGCTTTTGAGATGTAGGGGACATTAATTGTACAGAATCGGTATATTTACCGATTCGGTAAATATACAGAATCGGTAAAATACCGATTTGGTAAATATACCGATTCTGTAAATCAAGATGTAGGTGGCACTGTAATCAGTGCCACAGGCCCTTACCGAATCGTTATTTACCATGGAATACTATTCCATGGTAAATAACGATTTCCAGTGTACATGCACATCTGTGCATGTACACCTGTGCCATGTGGCACACAGACATGCCCTAAGGGCATGTCTGTGTGTCACATCGCACACAAGCCAGAAACAGGGGTGCAACAGGGTGTCAAAGTGACACCCTGTCACCCTTGCAAAATCGGTAATTTTACCGATTCTGTAATTACAGATTCGGTATTTGCCATTGATTCCTATGGGCTTCAAGGCCCATAGGAATCAATGGCAAATACGGATTCTGTAATTACAGAATCGGTAATTACCGAATCTTACAGATTTGGTATTTTTTCCGAATATTTTACCTACATAGCAATTACCGAATAGTGAATACCGAACCTGTAAAAATCGGTATTTTCCATTCGGTAAATTGCTATTACCTACATCTAGGCCAAGATCACAGAAAAGGCGGGACTAACAGCAATCATTACTCTGCTTTTGCATCCCTGTGTGGATGGGCTGGCAAGACAAGCTTTCACTGGTGAAAAGCCATGGGCATATTCAGAAGCCCCCTGTGCCACGTAGCGTCAATTTTAATGATGGTCCGGTGGCACACACTGCAGGACAATGTTTACAATATCACATAAAGCCACCCTGCAGGACCTTGTAGAATTGGACCAAGGCAACAAAGCGCAAATCACTGCATTGCCTCACGCTGCAACAGGGAGACGGATCTATGACAGAATTTCGACAGACAGAATTTCGACCTACACAAATATCGGCGTAATTATATCGATAGCAAAAATATTGACGCCCTATGTACAACATGGTAAGTACCAAAATATCGAAAAAATAATATCGATGTTAAAAATATCGTTGTAAAATATATCGATTTTTTTGGGATTTAAAATAACATAAAAAATACTGTATATAATACTTATTAATTACTTAAACATATTTAAATATATGTTATAATGGTAAAAAAAATATTACATATTTAATTTAAAAAAAAAATAATTAAAAATCATATATAATATATACTTACTTAACAATAATTACTATTCCCACTCCAGTGGGTGCAACAGTAGGGGAAACTGACCCTGAACCCTAAAAATACCCCTTTACACAAAAACTTAAAACTGACCCTGAACCCTAAAAATACCCCTTTACCCAAAAACTGAAAACTGACCCTGGACCCAAAAAATACCCCTTTACCCAAGAACTGAAAACTGACCCTGAACCCAAAAAATACCTTTTTACCCAAAAACTGAAAACTGACCCTGAACCCTAAAAATACCCCTTTACCCAAAAACTGAAAACTGACCCTGAACCCTAAAAATACCCCTTTACCCAAAAACTGAAAACTGACCCTGAACCCTAAAAATACCCCTTTACCCAAAAACTAAAAACTGAACCCCTTTACCCAAAAACTAAAAACTGACCCTGAACCCTAAAAATACCCCTTTACCCAAAAACTGAAAACTGACCCTGAACCCCAAAAATACCCCTTTACCCAAAAACTGAAAACTGACCCTGAACCCTAAAAATACCCCTTTACCCAAAAACTGAAAACTGACCCTGAACCCTAAAAATACCCCTTTACCCAAAAACTGAAAACTGACCCTGAACCCTAAAAATACCCCTTTACCCAAAAACTGAAAACTGACCATGAATCCTAAAAATACCCCTTTACCCCAAAAACCAAAACTGACCCAGAACACTAAAAATACCCCTTTACCCAAAAACCCAAAACTGACCCTGAACCCTAAAAATACTCCTTTACCCCAAATTAATTAATATTACAATTAAATTACTTCCCACCCTATTCCCCTATAAACCCACAACCCGCTCCAGTAGTAAAACATATAATTTACTTAAAAAAAGACATAAATTATCAATTAATTATTCTATTAATCAATTAAAATAATTCATTGCCAATTAATATTTAATAGCAAAATAAATTAATCATTAAAAAATAATTATTTCATTACAAATAAATTACTTCCCACCCTATTCCCCTATAAACCCACAACCCGCTCCAGTAGTAAAACATATAATTTACTTAAAAAAATACATAAATTTCAATTAATTAATCAATTAATCAATTAAAATAATTCATTGCCAATTAATATTGAATTGCAAAATAAATGAATCATTAAAAAATAATTATTTCATTACAAATAAATTACTTCCCACCCTATTCCCCTATAAACCCACAACCCGCTCCAGTAGTAAAACATATAATTTACTTAAAAAAATACATAAATTATCAATTAATTAATCAATTAATCAATTAAAATAATTCATTGCCAATTAATATTTAATTGCAAAATAAATTAATCATTAAAAAATAATTATTTAATTACAAATAAATACTTCCCACCCTATTCCCCTATAAACCCACAACCCGCTCCAGTAGTAAAACATATAATTTACTTAAAAATATACATAAATTATCAATGAATTAATCAATTAATCAATTAAAATAATTCATTGCCAATTAACATTTAATTGCAAAATAAATTAATCATTAAAAAATAATTATTTAATTACAAATAAATTACTTCCCACCCTATTCCCCTAAAAACCCACAACCCGCTCTGGTAGTAAAACATATTATTTACTTTTATATATTTTTTATTTATAAAAACATATTAAACACATATTATAACAATTAATTTAAATACTTAACTAAAATTTCTAACACATATTAGTAAATCGAAATTACTTACATCGATATATATGCTATCGATATAAGTAATTTCGATATTACTTACCTTAGGGTCGATATTCTGGCCATTGATATTCTGGACATCGATATTCTGTCCCATCGATATTAGCAACTCGATATAAGTGTAGTCGAAATAAAAAAATCGATATTTTGACTGTTTACCCAGGGAGACGTGCCATGAGCGTTATGGTGGGTGTTCCCACATAACATCCATGGCATTTGACACATTCCCAGGTGTACAAGATTTCAAAAAGCTGGGAATGCATCAAAAGCGTATGCCTCCCAGGGGAAGCGCAAGGGAGGCACAACGAGGTAAAATACCTTTATTTCTCCTCATGTTTCATTTTTGTGTATTTGCTGCACTCTGCAGCATGCATACAACTAATAAAATGCCTTCCTTCACAAAAACAATGATTCCTGCAACGCAGACACCCGTTCACTATAGTGCAAAGGCACCTGTCTTGGTGCATTGCAGCCCATTGTGTGCCAGTGAATGTGAAAGGACAGGAATTAGCCGTATCTGATACATTCACCTCATCCCTGCCTTTTTCTTTTGACAGAGAGCAAAGCAGCTATAAGGCTTCCGGAGCTGCCCTGCACCAAAAACTTGTAAATATGTCCCATCAATATCTCCTAACCTCTGAGGCAGATAAGAAAGCACATCTTTAGCTCGATATATTTAAAAGTCCGAATGACCCAAACACCCCCATATTTACTTTGGGTTGTTACACATCACCATTGGATTGGTCCATATTTGAGGGATTCAGACAATTAAAACAGAGCTAAAATCTAAAAACAAAGGGGCAGATTTACAAGCCCCTTGCGACACTTTTACGCCGCCGTTGCGTCACTTTTGTGACGCAGCGGCGGTGTAAACAATGCGCCATGTTGCGACTTTTTTACAACGTGACGTATCTAGGCAGATGCGTCACGTTGTAAAGCACTGCGCCACATGAAACCTGTGTCAGGTTTCATGTGGGCGTTCTGTCGCAGGGTGGTCGTTCCATCATGGGAAAGCCCCGTAAAACTGATGCAGTAAAATGTACAAGATTTCACTGAGTCGGTTTTACGACGCTGCTGCGTCAAATCCTTACGCCTGCTTGAAGCAGGCGTAAGGAGTGGTGCACCACGTTATGTATGGGTGGCCCCTGTGCATTGCAGGAGTTGTGTCGCGCTTGCGACGCGACTCCAGCAATGCGCCGCCCGTACGCCACAAGATGCGTCACGCATCTGCCCTTCCTTGCCCCATGGTGCACCGCATTATAAATGCGGCGCATCTGTGGTGGCGCAAGGAGGGAATTGCGTGACGCATCACTTCTGGCTCATCCCTGCTGATTTTGCAGAGATGCGCCAGAACTTGTAAATACGCCCCAAAATTTTTAGAGTGAGAATGGAAAACATATCTACAATTACAAACTAGAACTACAACACCTTCCCAGAATCTATAAAGCTAAATTCAGAAAGGCAAAAATACCTTAGTCCTCCCAGCTCTTTGAAAAAACTACTAGCTACATAAAAATCTTCACAGGTGTAGTGTATTTCCTATATTCCCAATAGGCTCTGTGCATTGGAATAATATATCCTAAAGATGTGACGTAGGACTTAGGTCTACTAGGTCTCTATCGAAATATATGAGACTTAATTGTCAGTGCCAGCTAGCTCAGAGGTCACTAGAAACTTTTTCGAGTTCACAAGAAGGGATTTAGTTTCTGACAACTGCATAAACATGACAACTTTTTTCCCCAAGATAAAACTGATCTTCGGAGTCATGGAAACAATAGATGGATATTTCACTCAGTCAATCGTGCATGCTTCGTTTCACCAGAGGAGCAGAGAAACAGATAGACGGGCGTTTTCAATAAAAGGATTTATTGAACAGTCTTCTTTCTCAAGCATAATAAATGAACTGCAACAATCGTAAAACTGGTTGCAAAATATAACGCATACAGTAAAAAGAGTAACATAAAATAATACTGTAAGAGTGTTGTATGGTTCCTAAACCATAGATAAATGCATACATAAATAACAGAGGCTAAAAAGTACTCACCTGGTGCTTCTAACATACGCCTACCCCGATGTACCTAACCTAAGCTTAGTACGAGGGAAGAAGTAAGTGAGGTGTAGCATAAATGTAGTATTCTTTGCCAAGAAATTGTCCAGGTTTTCTCTTAGGGTCTAATCAGCTCCGTACCTTGATTTGGAATGAAGAAGGTCAGGCTCAGGACTCGATTTCCCAACAACCCGCAAGGGTAGCTTGGAAACACTGGAGCTGGATTTCTTCGCAGAAAAGACAGATTCTCTCTCAGTGCTTCTGCTGGAGGGTCGGCTTCCTTCGGCACTTGCACCAGGGCGCGTCGGGCAAGTAGATAGTCGAACTGCTCCAAACCACCCTGTGTTAGCTATGTCAAGTGTGGGCTTATTTATACCTTGAAGGTACCCAGTTTGACGTAAAGGTGGACTTAATAACATCATCAAAAGAGTCTCAGTTCTTTGAAAACTCCATAAGTAAGTTCTTGGACAAGTCAGTATTCAAGCAACGGGAAGTCCCTAGCTACTGAAGCTGAGTTTTCCAAGAAATCGTTGTAGATTTTTGGAACTAGTGGAAGTAGCCCGGCCGTATTTAGACTGATGAGCTATGTCTAAATATGGTTATGATTATTATGCCTATATAAGGATATGCCAATTTATACCTATATAAGGGCATGAATAGGGAACATTGCAATTTGGGTCCTAAAATGTTATACAACACGCACTCCACGTTATCATGTTCATCTAAGTTCAAGTACTAAAACATACAATCTAGAGCATGTGTTTACAATCCCACCCAAAGATACATAAAAAAGGGAGAAGTGTGGCTCACTGGTTAGAGGAGGCAGACCTGGAAGCAGAGGTCAGCCCGGGACCAGGGTTCAATTCCCGGCTCTGCGGGTCTTGAGTCCGAAAATGTCCACGGACTCGACAATTCTCGCTCTGGTGCCTATTCGATTCATGGGTTCACACTCTGCGACTCTGGGCAATAGCTTGCTTAATCTCCACAACGGCCCCTCGCGGTGGGATGCCTGGCTTTCACCTTGTGGATACCCTGCCGGGGTATCTCACAGGGGAATACCAGGACGGGTTCCCTAAGCAAGCGCTTAGATACCGGGTCGGTGATTTGCGCTATATAAATACATGTACATTTACATAAAAATGCTTTTGACAAAGGTTGTCCACATAAAATGAGCATTTGTACAGGACACATTTAAAAGCTATGATTCCATTGTAAGCAGAAAGGGCTCTTAGTTACAGAAGAAAAAGTCAAGACCATCCCATAGCAAAATATACAAACTGTTTTGGTTTTTGTATGCGTATTAGGTCAATATCATTCCCTAGAAATATTCAAAGAATTCTTGTTCTCTAAGAATAGTTCTACTTTAAGCAGATTGCATTGTGACAAAGTTCACTATGTTTTGGAAAAAAATTTAATCAAATCGTAGAAAAATATGGTGCCAAAGTTAGAAGTTTTTGTTTTAAAAAAAGTGAAGGTCGAATGTCAGAGTGCGAAAGAACACTGTGTGCTAACATTAAAAGTTATTCTCGGTGTCAGGAGAAAACATTAAGTCATCAAGGCTGGCAAAGAAATTGTCTAACACAGTAGATGAAAGTTTAACCACTCAATTGTACACAGTTGTGAAACATCGCAGTCAGTGTCAGTCGCATTAGCAATGTTAGCAGCAGATGGTACCTGTGTGCCTGTTGGTCAGCATATCTCATCTTCAGCTGGAATTACCTGTGAGATCTCAATGAATGCCCTCATCAGGATTGGTAGCCGTTGGGGGCAACACAATACATGAACAGTTTACGGACCCAGTAAAGCATCAACATCCATTGGCATTGCTGATGGAAGTATTATTAGACAGATATCTAACACTCATTTCTCTCCACAAAGCAGGCATCGTAGAACAGGTAAGATGCAATCTTGCCAGATTGGTCTAAATGACAGGAATCATGTGATGTTCAGATCTCTCAAATAAGCAAAGCCAAGGATCTGTGTTATTGCCAGAAGAGCATTGCCAGAAGAGCATTCTCCATGGTAATTTGGGTATCGCTGGTGGCAGGATTTGCCATAGCGGAGCAGGAGGAATAATAATAGAATCCCTGCTACGAGTCCCAATATGAGAGGCAAGCTGCCGTACACAGAGTGCACGAAGTTAGGAAAAATGCCCAGCACTGCTTTAAAGGGTGCTAACAGTCCTGAAAAAATCATCTCAAATACATGTCCAATACCACTGGTATCAGACATGTTTAAGATACGACCTAACATTTCTGCGAAATGTATTGAGCAGTTTGTTGCTAATAATGCATGTATCTCTGCAGAGGACCTTGCAACTTTCAGATCATACGTCTCTCTGGACGAGGTCAGTGGTACAGTTTTTTGTAAAAGAATGGCTATCATTCTGCCTAAAGTATCAATTCGTATAGAATAGTTGTTCAGTGAAGGTCCTAGTGGCGGCTCCCCTTCTGTCTTAGTTTTTCGAAACAATACTTGCATACAACAAGTGACCCTGGCTGACACACTAACCAGATAGGCTGTCCATGGCATCATTCCACAACAGCTGTGATCATTCAGCATTATGTAGTTTCCATTGGAATGCTGCCTAAAAATTGGATCTATCACTGCTGCCGGGAAACCCTGCAGGTGGCATGATAAGTTGTTTGAAGAACCTGTAGTAGCAAGCCTCAGCCAGGCCTACCAGTGCAAGGGATTCGCCCTTATCTACACAGAGTCATTAGACCAATAGCAAGAAGTTGGCACAGAAACTGTGATAGAAAAGACAACATTTATTAAACCTCATGAGGTGGAACTACATTCACACAACACCCTTTGGTAGAGTTTGAGGTAGCACACTGACTGGAAGGAGCTTGGTCCTTTTATACCCACACAGGGGCTCAAATGAAGGCGGTACAAGATACAGAATGCTGGTTTCAAATACATATAAGGTCATACAGAGAGTGGGCTAGCAACAAGTGGGAGGGACTGACAGTTAGCTAATTCTGGTGGACACATCTTGACAGTTACAAGTTGGGGTCAGCTGTATGTTCAACTGAGCATGTGCAAAGTAGAAGAGGATACATATATCTTGTCTCTAGGCAGATTTCAAGAGCAGTTGACAGGAAGGTAGGACAGAGCACATGGAGAGCACATGGCAAACAAAATGGCCGACAGAAATACAAAAAGGATTCCGTAAAACGGGCAAGATAGTCACTAAATACAAGATGTCTTCCGCTAGTGCTTAACCTAATCATTGCTAGATTACAACAAACCCTCACAGGCTCCATGTAAATTAATGCCTTGACACAGAAGTGTACCGCTTAATGTGGATTTACAGTTTCTTCCACTACAAAATACCTATTTTTCCCCACTCCAACGTTTGTGTGTGTATGTGAAATCCCAGGTCGACTTTATGTACTCTTTACCCAACCTTTCATACAGGCCTGCTGGTATGTGTTTTAAGCAATACTGAAACTGGGAAATCGTCACTGGTATCGTGATGGTGACATCTGTTATCCATTCAACTGATTTTTTTCTCCGAAACGGTCAATGGCAATCTCTCCAGTTTTTCTATGCTCAGTACCGTGTAGTCTGCTCCCCTCTGTGCTTTATCTGTAAGGTTAAATACAGTAAACAGTGACGTGGTGTTGATTAGACGGCAAGGCACATAGCCAGAACGAAGGTTTTGTAACGTCCAGCCTAGCAGCATTATAGAACGTAATTGCGACTGGCCATGTTGTAACATTAGCAAGTCCTGTTCCATTATGTCAATGGCAGAGGATACAATGCTGTCATTGGAATAAATTCTGGACGACAGAGTTATAAACCCATTTTCAACCACAGAGAGAGCTTTCTCTAAATTAATATGATCAATTTCTCGTATTTGTTCTGCAGTTTCCATGTACGTGACTTTCCATGCTTTATTGTAAGCAGCGTAAATACCGGTGTATATGAAATGTTTATGGTGTGATTTGCGAGGTCCTAGTAAGAATTTTAGTAAATCAACGCCTTCTTTAAGTAAAGTTAAGTATTGTTTTATATCTGGGAGTGTCGAGTTTTGTAGCCAATCAAGGCACAATTTTCCTACACTGTAAGTTGTTACTATCCCTGGATGTTGTCTCTGGATATATCTTGGATCTGGCCGAGTTACTGTAAACCCTTGTGTCTTGTTCAGGAATCTATCTTGACAGTTATTTGTGTCTGTGGGCCAGATTAACCATTGTTTCCATTCAGGATTTGTTTAGTTTTGTTGTAAAATATAATTTACGTCTACCTCCTCATCTTTAATTCTATTACTATCAGGTGTGGGCTTAGGTATGGGCGGTTTGTTTAAATATTTTATCTTAGCCAGGGTAGGACAAGAAGTCTGTTGAACAGTTTCATTTAAGAACATCATTTGTTCTGGGATGATGCAGGCTCTGAACAATGCTTCTAAACCTTGTACCTGCCAGTCTTTTGTGCCCCAGACAGTTTTTGTCTCAATGTTGTTTTTCCAAAAGTCAAAGCCTAAGGTGGACAATTGAGTATAAAAGGCCGCAGAATAAATCTGTATAGTATGTGTCAACATACTTTTCATGCCTGTCTTATCAACATTTTTAAAGTAAAAGCTTTCTGGGTTTGTGACATTAAAACCTGTAAAGTATGGAAATTTTCCATAGAATGTTTTAGAGCTACCTTTTGTTCCCATTGATTATAAGTTAAAGCATTTCTAGGATTTGCGGATTTGTGCAAAAATGATGACCAAAATGATTAAAACAATACATTTCTTCATAACTTGCAACTTTTGCTGACATTTCTAAGTCTGACATCATGTTATTAACAGTTTCAAAGTCCCAATCATCAGAAAATGTACTGGGTGGAAACAATCACTGAAGGAAACCTCAAACAGGATCTTTAGCAGCTCAACAGTGCCATAAATGGCATAATCAGTTCTATCCCAGACCATACCACCAGGTAGAGGAACGGCTGTGATGTTCACTGATGACAGGTCTCTTTGTTCACGATGGATGATTTTTGTGGTTTCAGGAGCACGTTGATATTGCTGTGTCCATTTTAATGTTTTCCATCTATCAACTTTCCCAAACTTAAAACAAGCATGACCCATAGTAGGAGATAAAATACACCTAACCTAATCCAAAATTCAACCCACGGTGAACCCAGATATGTATTCGCAAGCTGGGGACCAAGTTCTGTTGATTGTTTCTTGAAAGTTTTGTTTGTTGGTGTTGTTTCAGGTTCACTGGGATCCTGAGAAAAGGTATCAAAGTTGATGAAATAACCAGAGGCAGTTCTGTCAATAGTTGGTATTGCATCCAGATTATTTGAAATCGCTGGAGCTGCTTGTTCCCTTGTATGTATAGTCAGATGCTACATTATTCTAGATGGGAGTTTCTTGACAAACTGTTATTTGGGTTTCAAGAGGCACAAGTTCCATGGCTTTATTCCATAGTCCTTATTTTCTCATTGCAGAGTCCACTGGGCCTACCACTTATTATCAGCCACATGATGTGGTTTTACCAGGTCAATTGCCACAGACCGATTCTCTTTTCTTCCAGCAGAGGGCGGCAGTAACACTGTTCTTGATCCGTGGACTGCTAGTACAGGTACTGTTTTTCTGTAAAAAGGCCCACATTCCTTTTTATCCTCTATTTTCTCTCTGACCAGATCCCCACTCTTTGGAATCCAGACAGGTCTTGCTGGGACAGGTGGTTTTTATTCAGTGGTCTTTGGCTTTTGGATGGTGTTGTTTAGACTTCTTCTTGTTTCGTTTAAGTCCTGTAAAACAGCCAAACGATCTTTGACATCAAAGGGTTTTTGTTCTTCCACAGAAGTATGACGATCGAGGTCTTCAACCATCATATGGAGTGAATTCACCTAGAGAAGTTCTTGGCAGGTTATTAAGACTACGTTGGACACTTATTAGATGTTTGACCCA
This sequence comes from Lissotriton vulgaris, assembly GCF_964263255.1. NCBI lineage: Eukaryota > Metazoa > Chordata > Amphibia > Caudata > Salamandridae > Lissotriton > Lissotriton vulgaris. The sequence goes on along the minus strand of NC_141691.1, from coordinate 2,138,905,036 downwards.
ACCGTCACCCGAACCTAATACCCTAGCTGTTATAGATTGCTTTATGTCACGTTTTTTTCTCTCCACAACCGAATTTCCCTCAGGATGAATTGGACTCGAAAACCGTAATGCAACGCCCAAACTGGCCATGGCCTCCTTGCATGCCCTAGAGCTAAAGGCAGGACCCTGGTCAGAATGTAGCATGCCGATTACTTATGTGCCGATAAAGACTCGCAAATCTTTTATAACAGTTCGGGCATCAGCCGAGCACTGAGGCCACATCCAAATGAATCTTGTCCTAGTATTTGTGAGACCGCTTTTGTCCATAGGGATGTTTGAGCGTGGATAGTCTAATGCTATCTAACAATAGTGTCTGTACTGGCCTTGCTACACTGTAGTCAGGAATCTGGTGGCGCTCCAAGCTGTGATCTCTGTAACAGTCATCGCAATTAATTCCGAATTTGTAAATGTGGGCTTTCATCCCTGGCCACCAGTACATCTCTTGTAATTATAACAAAAATTTTGGGATCCCTTGATGTATCATACCCTCTCCCATATGTGCTTCGTGAATCAGAGCACCTCTCTTATTCCTGTTTGGGATTACTCTATTCCTCACTCAAGGAATTCGAGCAAAAGGAACAGAGTTTGCAACAATTATGTATGTATACTGAGTGGATAGTTTAGAGGTAACACAGCTCCACTGCCTTTGCTTGTGGCATTGACAGCGAGCATGGTTTCACCATCTATTTTTGTTTTTTAACGAGTGATTGCAGCTATGGAAGCCGTTTGCACAGCTGCTTTTGCGGCTTCATCAGCCAATTAATTCCCTGCGACGTGAACGCCATCACGCTGATGACTCAGTGTATGGATCGTGTGAGTCTTTTGTAATAGAACTACTTGTTCACAAAGCATTTTATGCTTGATTATGCTACCTTTTGCGTCTTTAAAACCATTTTGAACCCAATTCTGTAGATATTCATTGTAAGACTGTACGCAGTAATACGAATCGAAGACACTAAGAGTGTGGGGAATCCTGGAAGCTTGCAGTTCAGCTTGCTGGGCTGTACAGTCTCCGAGAGATTGAGTTTTTGTGACCATAGGACAGAATTTACCATCGCGCCAGCGCCCTTTAACAATCGCGCATGCAGCACTATTAGCTTGTTTTCCCCCAATCGCGGGCTGTGCTGATCTGTCTGTATAAATTATACATCGGTATTGTTCTAGAGGCAGAATCTCAGTGGGCAGAGGACATTCTTGTTCGTATTAGAGAAATTCTTGTGTCTTCAAATAAGGGTCAAAACCGCATTCAACGTCTGTTGCAGCAAGAGAATTAACCCATTGTATCCATCTTGGATGTGGAACTTTTGCATTTGGAATGCTTGCTTTTGTCACTCCCTCTAAGGCAGGTACAGGAGTAACGACTTTTATGAGTTTACCCTGCGCAAGGGCTCTCTCTTTTGCTACCGCAGTCTGAACCGCTTTTAGAACTTTTTCTGTTGAAGTGAATTTAAATTCAGCTTGTGTGTACAAGTGTGATTTGTAAGCTATTGGTACCTTTTCACCTTCAATAAAGGTTAGGTATGTGAATCCGCATCTCCCTGGGATGATTCGGATTACAAGGTTGCGTTCATTTACGCATGTCTGTAAATGTGTTGTTGCCAACATGTCTGTTTGTACTGAACGCAACATTTCTGTGTGTTTTTGAGTCCAATTAGTAGGTTTGATGTTTTTTCTTTTTTTTTTTAAATCAGCAAAAAAACATTTTTTAGACCTAAAATTAAATAGGACATCAGGAACCTTTCCCCTAAGCTCCAAGCCACTCCTCCAGTGGGGCCCAGATCTTCTGGCCCAGCTCCCGCCTCCTTCTGTCCCACCTCTGAAAAACAGCTGACTCTAAATTGTAAAGAGCCAGAATCCTCGCTCTCCAATTTACAAAGGTGGGAGCATCGGGACTAATCCACTCTGACAAAGTCGCTCTAAAGACATGGAAATAAAAAGAAGGGCGGATACATATCTCGATCTCTCCAATGCACAATTGTTCTCACAACCAAAAATGACCAGCTCTGACGAGAGAACAGCCAGAATGTTAAGTTTAGAGTTGATAAACAATTCTACCTCCTGAAGGAATGTGGTGAAACTAGGGCAGTGAAAAAACATATGTACATCATTGGTGGCTGTCAAACCACATCTCGGAAAGCAATGACCCCCTCTCCCTCTCCATTTAGAAATATTGGCTGGTTTATAGTAAAGATTGAATAGTGCCATGTAGCATTGAGAGCATTGGCTTCCTGATATTAGAACACTGCTTGACAGTTCTAGAGCCTGTGAGATATCTAGCCTTGTCTTGCCCAGCTTTAACTCCCACTTAGCATTTTGAGAAAGAAGATTCTCGAGGAGGCCAGAGAGAAAATGCTGATACAGTGTACCAATTCCTGAACGCTCCATAAGTAAATTCTCACTGAATAAACTAGATTCTTGGTCCTTCAATTTATCCACAAAACTTTGAATTCGTAAATATTTTTTAAAAATTGTGGGTGTTTAAAGAAAACATCCCTTAGAAATAGAAAAGTGGCCATGGACCCTTCACACCCTAAATCACCCAGAGACGTTATTCCCTGCGACATCCACCTAAATGTAATGTGGTCTTGAAAAATATGGGGTAAAAGTCTGGCTGCAACGAAAGGTGTATAGTAATTAAAGTTAGGAATAGACCATTTGCGCCGGATCTTACGCCAAAGTGTAAAAATTGCTATAGCAACCTTAAACTTTGTCTTCTTGCAATAACTAGGTTCCAAAACCCGTAACAGAATCCCCAAGCCCTATTTCAAAGATAGAAGGACTACAAAAGGATGGCAACAGTGCTCAATCCCCAAATAATGGCGTGGCAAAGTGCTGAAGAAAAGCTGACCAACAATACAGCACCAAATTCGGCACAGACCATCCTCCCCGATCATGCGAGAGATGCATCCACTTAGCCGATCTTCGGGGGTTCATGATACCCCCAAAGAAATCTATTACAGCATCTCTCAGAGTGAGCAAGGCTGGCTTGGGAGAATTCCAGCGGAATGGTTCTGAATAAGTATAAAAACTTGGCAAGACCAGCATTTTCAAAACATTCCCCCTACCATACAGAAACAAATGCAAATTGTCTAGTCTTACCAAAGTAGAGTTAACAGAGTCAATAATAGGTGAGATATTCAAGTCAGGAATCTTTTCAACTATAGCTGTAATTTTGACCCCCTGATACAGTGCACTTTGAACAACTGGAGTAAGCATGGGCGGAAAATCCGTTCCGCTCGTGAATTTTGCGGATTTTCGGTAAATTCGCATTCCACGAACGCGCGCGAATTTACCGAAAATCTGCAAATTCGCACGCAGCGGATTTTTTTTTCTTGGTGATACAATTTTGCGGCGTGCGGTGTAAGTTCGCAATTGCGAACATGTAGGCAGCAACAATCTCGCACTCGCAAAATTACAAAAATTGCAATTCTGCACAAGAAATCCACTAGCAAGCAGCATAGACCTTCTGAAAATGATGATTTTTATCAGAATAACTCCTCGGGTTGACATTTGCCTGCACTTTTTTGGATTTGAGGCCTTTTGACTTTCTTTGGATCACTTTTGGATTAGAAATCAACTTTCACAAGTAAGCTTGTTTGGGGCATTACAGTTGCTGTAAAGCTGTTCTGCAGAAAAACGAGTTTTGCAAAAGTGAAAGCATTCAGCAGGTTCAAAAGTTCAAACTCATCATTAGTACCCATTCCCTGTCGTGCTTCCTGACTGGGGCCCCTCCAGAGTTCAGTTGCTAGTTGCAACAATTGTATGAGCCTGCTCTGACCCTCACAGCAGGCTCATAGAATAGCTACAAGTAGGCCATAAAAGTTCCTGGAAAAAAAATTGCACTGCAACAGAAAGCAAATTACAGATAAGGAAGCAGGTGCCAGACTGGAATTTTAAAACAGTGACACATTAATAAATCAACCCCAAATTAATTCATGTCAGTTGAAGCAGGGCTGGTGTGCTTGCTTTTTCCCCCCATAATCTACAGTGATGATGAACCAGAGGGTGGCGTTGATGTACCAGAGGGTGGCATGGGTGAAACAGAGGGTGGCTGGGGTGAAACAGAGGGTGCTGGGAACCTGTGATGATGAACCAGACGTAGAAACAACATAATCGCGACCGTTGCGAGCCGACATGTACGTTCGCAATTGCGAACTGGTACAAAACCCTCGCAAACTGGCAGAAATCCTTGCGAACACAAAAAAAAATCCGCAAATTCGCGAGAATTCACGGATTTTGCGGATTGCGAGTTCGCAAATTCACAAAATTCGCGAACGCCAGATTCGCAAAATTCGCTCATGCTTACACTGGAGCTTCAGAGGGGCCCATAGCTGCTGATTGGATGATCTGAGTGTTGGTAACATTGAGTTTATATTCAGAGAACTGGCCGTATTGTTTTACTAAGTTCTTAATAGCTATAAAGGCTGTTGCTACATTGCTGGTCAAAACTATAATATCATCAGCCTAAGCCAGAACCTTATATTCTGAAATATTGACCCAAATGAGAGTATATTCAACGAGCTCTCGATTTTGCTTAAAAAGGGGTCAATATATAAGGCAAACAGCAGGGGCAAGCACGGTCACTCCTGCATAGTGCCCCTGCTGATGCTGAATGATCTTAATAGCAGCCCTGAAATGGAAAGAGTAGCCTCTGGGGCGATGTAAAGTGATTGGCCTGCTTAAATAAATTAAGGGCTGAACCCCTTCCATTGTAGGACCGCCCATAAGAACCCCCAGGTGACCCTGTCGAACGCCTTTTCGGCGTCCAACAGGATAGCACCGAGGGGATATTGTGTAGCTTGGGCCCAGTCAAACAGTGCAATTACACGGCAGACATGGTCAGCTGTATCCCTGCCTGGAATGAAGCCATGCTGGCGCAAGGAGACTAATGGGGAGATTATCATGGACAATCTAGTGGCTAAGATTTTAGAATACATTTTATTGTCTGTATTGATCAGAGATATCGGGCAAAAGGAAGATGGGTCTAGTTCCGGCTTCCCTTTCTTTTTAATTAAGATAATGGTAGTTTGGCGCCATGTAGCTGGTATGTGCCCCTCTGAAAGTTGCTAACAGATCGTCCCAAATCTCTGAATGAAACAAACTATTGAATTCCAGAGGAATCGAATCAGGGCTGGCAGATTTCCCATTAGCTAATGAATTAATTGCCAACGCAACCTCATCCCAATCTGTAGGGGCAGAAAGAACTTCATTCTGCTGAGCAGTGACCTGGAGAGTGTTGAGGTCCTGTAGGAAAGCCTCAGCTTCACATTCTGAGTTAAAATCTCTGGTTTCCTCTTTATATAAGGAACAGTAGACCTGCCAGAAAACCTCCATGACTCCCTCCGATGTATCCTGGATATGCCCCTGAGGGTCCTGGATTCTAGTAACACGATTAGCCAACCCTCTCTGCTGGAGTCACTTGTCCAAAACCCTACCCAATTTTTCCCCAAACTCAAACATCATAGAACCGAATTGCAGGTACTTAGCAGCAAGATCCCGCCCCAAAAAACTCCAACAGAGCGGCCCTGACCCTGCCTACCTGTAACTGCCCTCGAGTTGTAGCTTTTAACGTATCCCATACAATGGTACAAGAGGCGGCCCCTCTGTTAATATTAAAAAATTCCCAAATCCAGTTCCTCATGTGGTCTATATATGATTGCTCCAGTAAAAGCTTTCTCTCAAATGTCCAAGTTCTTGGGACTCTTATTGTATGAGTAAAAGTACATTCAATATTTAAAGGGTTGTGATCTGATAGAATCCTAGGAAGGACTGAAATAGTGTAGGAGCTACTAGTTGTTCAGACATAAAACAATAATCTAACCGGACCATTTTATTATGGGGGGCATGGAAATATGTGTAGCCATCAAGGTGTTTATTATGGTAGAACCAAAGATCTGTACGGTAATGTTCTTGAGTCAGAGCTTGAAGGGCCCTAAAAACTCTAGGCTTTTTACCGACATAGTTTTGACCCCCCACTAAATTGAACTCAGCATACAGATTAATGTTCAGATCCCTACAAAAACAAACGTGCCGGAGCCAGCTCGACATTCAGATGATGCAGCACTGACGGATCATCCAGATGTGGGGAATAGACTGTACAAATGGTTAAAGATCTACCGTTTATTTGCAGCATCACTACTATCTTGGGCGGTCTTCCTACAAAGCTCTGATCCACGTTTTAATAGAACTGCCACCCCTCTAATCCTAGAGGTCTGGCGAGAGCACCCAATTAAGTCATACCCAGAAATTTTCAGATAGTCATGGTCACTCCAAGATACATGCGTTTCCTGCAAACTGAGTACCTGTAATCGTAATGAGTGAACAACTCTAAAAAACAATGCACTTTCCTTGCCATCACTCAGCCCACAAATATTCCATGAACCTATTCGTATTCTACCCTGCGCCATCAATTCTCAAGAGAAAAAACATAAGCTAACTAGAACTATAGCCACACCCCCTTGAGAGAGTAAGAGCCTCCTGATAATAACCATATTAAGCATATTAAGCAATGAGCCATGATATAACTGTAGTTTCAAGCTTTTTTTTATCCCCCCTGCCCATCCTCCCCCCTACCTTCCCCCCCCAAGCCCCCGACCAACTCTCGACCCCACCCCCCAAAACCCCCCTCGACCCACCACCCCCCAAACAAGGCATCAGGACCGAGGTCCTAGTGATGGAGAGGCTGGTTTGAACACAAACCCCCCCAATGTCATTGCCAAGTAGGAATTCTAACTGGGAAATTGCCCGTGGGGGACCAAAAAAAGAGAGAACATTTTTCCATACACAGCTAGAGACTTTGCCCCCACAGAAGATCAATATCCTCTAAAAAATAAACACCCCAAAATGTTTCCCGCCTGGAAATTTCTCCAGAAGAGTAGGAGCTATGAAACCCAAATCATAAAGCCTAGATCAAATTAATAAACTCTTTGGCCTGGATTTACGAAACAAAAAATCTGGTCTGGCCTTGATAAATAGTTTTTAATTTAGAAGGAAAAAGCAAAAATACCTGAGCCCCCTTGGACTGAAGGGGTGCTATTAGTTGCCGGAGCTGCCACCTCCGTTCAACCGTTGCTTGACAGAGGTCAGACCTGACAAAGAACTCACAGCCCTTGCCAGCCCGCCTCTTATCCGGCCTTGCCAAATCATAGATCTTTTCCCGAGCTAAAAAACTGCTCAAACAGATTAGAATAGCACAGGCCTGTTGTCCATTTGACCAGGGCGTTGCTTCACCTAAAATGGGAAGCGGTGTGCTTGCTGGACTTCGATTTGCCAATCCCATTGTTTAATGGCCGGAAATGCTTCGCTAAACAATTCCACAACAAACTTTCTAGTGTTGGACCCTTCAATCCCTTCTGGTACTCCCAAAACCCTAACATTTTTATTTCTCCGAGCTCTGTTTTCGAGGTCAGCAAGGTTTCCACTGAGCATCATCCGAACATCATCTCTTCGAGATTTAATTGAGTCTGTTATGTCTATTTGAATGGCTATATCATCTTCCAGAGTAGAGATGCTTGCTTCTGCCTCCCCAATTCTAGAGGCGATGTCTGAACAAGTTTTAGCTACTCTTCGAATAGAGTTCTGAACCCTACGGCATTCTCCCTGAGCTCGTGCACTCTCATGTCGGGTCTCTTCGCGGTGTGCCATTATTGTCTGGTATATGGTCCCAAGTGTCATCTCACTTAGGGGCGGGTTAGAGCAAGTTGCACTTTGAGTGGTAGGAGTATCTTCTAAGCCAGACTGCACAGTGAACGAGTAGTCCCACACTAAAGAACAAGTATTTGATCACGGGACTGAGGGCGGCAGAACCTTAGGCGCTTTGCGAACAGTAGACAATCCATTTGAGACAGCTTCTGCATTTAGGGCATCGCTAGTAAGCCAATCCCCCCAACTGGCTATCCTCGTTGTCCGTCCAGTCTTTGTCCAGACTACCATCCCCCTCCGAAGGCCCAGTATGATCTGACAAAGAATAGAAATTTTCACCATCATTGTCCCCATCGGGATTCAGTAAGACAATCTGTCTGGGTGCCTCTTCACGTACGATCTTAATTTGCTGCTGCTGCTGAAGCTCCGTACCCCCTTGAGCAGAACGAGTATCTGAGGACACTGCAATCACCCCTGACTCTGGCTGAACTACAATTCCCAGGATTTCATTGAGTTGAGCTGCAAGATCTGCCTGGAGTTCAGTATTTAGTCGAACATTAGGGCTACTGTCCCTTCTCGCCTCCCCAGCTTTCAAATCCTTCATATCAACCAAAAGATCCCCCTTAAGTGCAGACGAGGCCAATGACCCCAAAGAAGATGAAGAAACAGCAGGTACCGATTGATTATGTTTAGCGGTACTTAGGGTTTTGGACGATTTGTTCTTGTCAGCCTTTGGTTTGAACATCGCTGTATCAATCTGTTTATTTTTCGCCGTTACTGGAGCCGGAACTAAAGCTTCAATATGTGCAGGTAAACCTGCCCCCGGACTCCCAGTTGGAGCCCAAGCTCCAGGAGATTGTGCCTGTTTTCGCAGAGCTTCTCGGCACTGTAATGCACCCCGTAGATTCAATACTCTTCAATTGATTTTTCGGCGGAATACCTAAGTGTTGGGGACACAGAAGCCGAATCGCTGAGCCACAGCAATAAGACCCGCAGCAGGAACGACAAACGCTGGTACACTTCCGTTGGGAAAGGATCCAGCAGGTAAGACAATCCCGATGTAGGAGAGGCCACCGCAGCATCTTGTGTCATTCACGTAATGCTTTGCTTTTCCGCTTTAAGTTAAGCACCAAAGAGCCTTTCCCGGTATTTAACAATTACTGCAATTAGGCTCCATCTATCTCGAGAAATCCATGGGTCTGTCCGCTTGGCAAGTCTAATTAGTAGGTTTGAAGTCAAATTACGCAGAAAGGGTTAAACCTCTCTACGAAATAGTAAAACCTGATTTCAAATTAGTAGATTTGAAATTAAGTTTTACTAATTCGTAGAGAGGTTTAACCCTTTCTGCATAATTCAGAATGTAAGTTCTTCCAAAATTTAGGAATCCTAGAACTGACTGTAAGTTTTTCTGTGTTTTTGGAGGTTGGAGCAGTGCACATTTTTCTAGAAAGTTGGATGCCAGGCTTTTGCCTTCACTTGAAAGTTCGTATCCCAAGAATAGGACGTTGAGGTGGGCAATTCTTGATTTCTTAAAATTGAATTTGTACCCTTCGGAGGCGAATCCAAGTATAATGGTGTTCACCCTGGTCAAGTGCCTGTCTAAGTCATTGTCTGTAAGATAGATGTCATCAACATAATATAATGCCTCATCATCGTACGTTTGTAGCAACTCTACTACTTTGGCTGAAAATTACCCAGGACTGTTCCTGACCCCCTGGGCGAGACGACAAAAGTGTATTTGTGTCCCCATTATTGAGAAAGTGGTCAGATACCTGCTTTCAAGTGCAATGTTTTGACAGAAGAAACCGTTTGAAATATCTAATGTAGTTTTATATTTTTTGCGCACAATGTTATTCATCAGTGATGCACTGTGTGCAGTTTGCACTGCAAATATTTTACAACAGGAATTTAAATGTCTGTAGTCCAAAACTAGATGAAATGTATTGTCTGGTTTGGAGACAGGAAACAAAGGATTGTTCATGGACGAGGTGCATGTTTCAATCACCCCTTGGTATTCAAGTTGATCTAGAATCTCCCTCACCTGTTTCTTTTGATTCTTGTTTAACTGGATACTGCTTCTGAGCAGTTGGTTAATTTTTAACTGGATTTTTTGGGGAGGAGAATCCTCATCCCATCCCACATGATTTTTATATAATGCTGGAGCCTGGGCTACAGCCCATTTTCTGGCAAAGGTGCATTTTTTATGAATAGGAATGTGATTTGAGAAGGCTGGCATAATGATCTCTTCGCCATGTGGGCACTCCCTGACAAATTTAGGTGGCCAGTCTTTTTCAGCCAGAAGGATGTCATAACCCTTAGATAGTTTTTCCCAAAAGAGTGCTTTAATTTTCCTAGTTATGTCCCCCTCTATTTCGGAGTGTTACTTCATATAACTTATGTGGTACACTAACCCTGGTATCTGCAGATTCAACCTGAATGCATTCATTCAGGTCCACTGTCTCCATTTGATCCTTCAGGATCTTGCGAGCTATGGTAACCTCTGCTGCGCTGTCCAGCATTGTCTGGGCCCACTCCCCGTTCCTCAAGGTCCTCAGCATGTCTGATTTTAATGCTTGCTACCTTCTTTTTGATGAATTGAGTTTTCTTATTTTTCAGAACATGTTGATCGTCTTTGGACTTCTTGCGTACTTCCTAGTTTTCTGATCGTCCTCTTCTTTTGGATGTCTGCGAGGAAGTCTGAAAGGTACGAGAGGAACGTATATCAGTGTCTTGATATCTATCAGGTTTTCTCAAATTATCCCTGTTTCTGAGGTTAAACCTCTTTTCAGAGGTTTCCTTTTTAAGAGACCTATCTCTGAATTGAGAAGGCTTCTCTTTAGGAAGTGTTTGTCTAATATTTTCTCACTTCTTTTTAGGAGTGGTGAGATTGTTTTTATAAAAACGTTTTTTAGGATTTTCTGTTAGTTTGCGCTTTACTGGTTTGCCTCCCAAACTATCTCTTCCTAGTTCTTCATATGATTTTTCTATTATTCTGGCAAGTTCAGATGGGTGCTCAGTTACATCAAGTTCTTTTAGTTTTTGGCGGATTGCCACAGATGCTTCTTCACCTTTAATATTAGCTAATATTATAGCGGAGACCTGTTTGAAATCTTTCAGCAATTTCATACCCAGATTTAAAGCAGGCTCTGCCCCGTATTAATTCTGAATCTGTTTCAGGACGTCTGGTATTACCGCCATAGACGGAACAACATGAGTTTTTGTGTAGATTGCAGCAAAGACTGCTCTGTCACAGTCCTCCAGGTGTGGTGCGACCCCCATTGGTAAACAGATTGTAAGAATCCTGTGTTTCTCATGCGGTTTATTAACGGGAAATACTGCCTCAATTTGAATAATTTTCTGAGCTAACCAGAATGGAATTTGTTCCCTTTTTGTGGGTAATTTACCGATGACTGATTGTATACTCTGTGGTGTAATTTTGTTTGTGTTCCTCTGATGGGGGGTGTGCTGTGGAATTCTTATAGCAGGTTGGACTATTAGAGTTAGCATGACATATTGTACTAATTGTCTATGGATTTAATTAATTGTTTTAGCTGAGCTAACAGTTCTACAACTGTCATTCTTTCAAAGTAAGGATGTGGTGTATAGCTGGCTAGTACCAGCCATGTTGCTCCTAGTCTACCTAGTGGACGGAGCCTGGTAATGTGATTTTGATGTTGTAGGGCGACTTTAAACCAGAGCTGATGCTCTTGGTAAGTTTGTGGAATTTCAATGTCCTCGAAAGGAGCGTATTCTGCTGGAGGTTCCTCTATCTTATAGAAGTGAAACACATGTGTTGTTGGATTTGCTTGTGGAAAGATAATCCATGAATAGAATACCTCTGTCTGCTGATACTCATGTGCCTCTATGACAAAACTAACTCTACTACCTCTTGCTGATAGGCCATGTTTTATAAGCTTTATAGATATGGCTATCCTTACATTCCACGATATGAATATAGCATCCGGGTCATTTTGTTTGAAACCTGTAATGTCTAAACTCGGTTGGGCTGCAGTTCTTGGAGCTCCACCGTTCTCGTTTTCGCTATCTGACATTTTGTTGACTGAAAATCTGCAGAGCAAGTCCCCAAAAAAATAAAGATAAGGTGCTAAATATTTTGGAACACTGTATCCTTCAACGTTGAACAAAACCAAAAACTAATAAATAGGATTTTTGTCCTACTCATTTTAAGGTGGATATTTTATCCTTTAACCCACGCCAGACGTCTATTGGTGTATTTTTATGGGATAAAGGTAAAAGCACGACTACGTTACTCTAGTATCTAGCGTTAAATTAGTGGCTTGCCCAACGTTGGGCGCCATGTAGTGTAGTTCCTTTATTCCCAATAGGCTCTGCACATTGGAATAATACATCCAATAGATGTGAGCTGAGACGCGGCCGCAGAGCGGCGGCCCGCGGTCTCCTCCAGGGCAGCACTGGTAGTGTCAGCACCAGAAGCAACCCCTGGAATAGGTGCTTTCTTTTCACCAGTGGTGGTGGTGTCAGCAGGGCCGGCTGGATCTGGGGAGCAGGAGCAGGAACCCACCGGAGCAGGAGAGCATATACAGGACTACCTTGGTGAAAGCGGTGAAGGCGGTAGGAGCGCGGTTTCCCTGGCGCAGGTGGGACACACTGAGGCGACAGGGGCTGGTCCCCCCACTTCAAATAACACCCCGGGCAAGAAAGGGGGTAGAAAAAACGAGGCAAGGGCACACAGGGCACGCAGGCTCCACAGGGAGACACCGTAGGGCATGGTGTAAGCACTGAGGGCATAGATACGACACTAAGTGCTACACTAGGTGGTAATATTTGCGACTTCCGACGGCAGAAAGGAATCGTTTTGGAGCAGGGTCGTCAAGTGAAGGCGAGAGGTGTTAGGGAGGCGATAAATAAATGTCCTCAGAAAGCTCAGAAAGCGGCGCTGAAAAACAGCTCAGTGCGCATCACCCCTTCTTTACGCTCTTTTTGCAGGGTTCAGCCTTAGATTTTGAGTATTAAAAACCAAGCGGCTTTTATCGACCCAACCGACCATTTTGACCTATAAAACCCCTGTTCTGTCTCTAACACCACTCCCATAGTCCTAAGGTACCCTTTGAAATACCCTGTGACACTTCTATAACTTTGGCTAAACAGATGGAACAGATGGAAATCTCAGTAATATATTTCTGGTCAGCTAATAACTTAATCAGCCCAGATAATTCTATCCACTCCGAGGAGCCACCTTCAGCAACTTCAGGGCCTTGAATTTGAATTTGAATTTAAAAACACTTATAAAGCGGGCATTTACCTAGCGGTTTGTTGGCGCTGGCGGACTTTAGAACCTGAGTGGTAGCTGTGAGAAAGCTAGGCTCGGAATGCTTGCAGAAAAAGATGAGTTTTTAAGGCCTTGCGAAAGTCAGAGTAAAGTGGGATGGATCGGATGTTGAGGGGGAGGGAGTTCCAAAAAGTAGGACCAAGGACCGCGAATTTCACCCCCCCATCCTCTTTTTCCTGAAACGAGGTACGGAGAGAAGGGACTGGGAGGAGGAGCGGAGCTCTCTGACTGGTGTATAGCTGGAGATTGCTGAGTTTATGAATGCTGGGGCAGTTCCAGCTCGGGCCTGAAACGCAGTACAGCCAAGTTTGAAGAAGGCCCACTCCCTAATGGGCAACCAATGCAAGTTCTTTAATACAGAGGTAGCATGATGGAGTTTAGGGAGACCATGAATGAGACGAGCCGCTTGGTTCTGAACCAGCTGTAAGCGTCGGAGAGCATAAGCCGGAACGCCGTTGTACAAGATATTACCATAGTCCAGCCATGATAGAACCATTGCCATCATGATGAGTTTAAGGGCAGGAGGGAAGAAAAATCTAGAGATTTTCCTAATAGTGCGAAGAGTGAAAAAGCAGGAGGACATCACCATACTGATCTGAGAGTGCAGGGTAAGGTTTTGGTTTAACGTGATCCCAAGTGTTTTGACTGAATGAGAAGGTGAGGGGGGGTGACCAACTGAAGGGGGCCAAAACATAGGGGTCCAGGGACTGGATGCACCACCAGTCAAGACCAGCTCAGTTTTATCTGGGTTGAGTTTGAGGTGGTTAAAATTCATCCAGTCCCTGATGAAGGTCATAATTGATTGGAAATTAATCAACTGGAGGTCGTCTGCGTAATTGAAAACAGTGACCTCCAGTTGTTGTAGAGCAGAGATAAGAAGGAAGATATAGAGATTGAATAAAAGCGGAGAGAGGGAGTAACCTTGGGGGACACCACACTGCACCTTGCATGGGGGAGCAGAAAACCCTTCTAGATGGACGGCCTGGGTGCGTTACCTCAGGAAGGAGGTAAGCAAAGCCAAGGAAAGCCCACTGATGCCCGCTGCCCTGACACGGGTGAGAAGGATAGAATGATCAACTGTGTCAAAGGCAGCGGACAAGTCTAAGAGGACCAAAGCCTGAAGGCGGCCCCCGTCCATTCCCTCCCCGAGGCTGTATAGGACCGAGACCACGACCCTCTCAGTAGAGTGGCGGGGGCAAAATCCAGCCTGGCAGGAGGCCAAGTAGCCACTGTCCTCCACAAAAGAACTGAGGACAGAGGCGACGTGACATTCCAGAATTTTTCCCAGGTAAGGGAGAAGGGAAATAGGGCGGTAATTAGTGAGGGAGGCAGGGTCAGCACCAGGTTTTGTCAGTAAGGGAATGATTATGGCTGATTTATGAAGGTCAGGGACTATACCGTACCCGAGAGAATTGTTCAGGAATGCCAAGGGAGGAGAAGGGCAAGCCTGAAATATTTCTCTCAGGATAGGCGCTGGACAAACATCGGAAGGAGAGCCTGATTTGACCTTCAGGCCTTCTTCTTTCTTGCATTCTCTGTCTTCCTTGCCTTCTCAGCCAGAAGTTCACGGTTTAAGCGGGGCAGATAGTTTAGCTGGGGCCTCGATAGAGGGACTCCTCGCCTCTTTGAAAGAAGACATAAAACAAGGCTTTATGGTCTCAGCAGATAATCAATCGGAGATAAGGGCATCTTGTGAGGTGCTGGAGAAAAAAAGTTGATCTACTTAATGAAAGAACCGAATGTTTGGAGGGCTCAGTAGAGGAGCTTAAGGCAAATTTGAGGTCTGCCGAAGTGAAAATCCAAGCCCTACTTAGAGATGGAGACGGCATGCGGGAGAGGGTGGATACACTGGAAAACTACTCACAGTGGAATAATCTCAGCCTGCTGAAGGTTCCGGAGGGCAAGGAAGAGAGTGACATTAAGACCTTTGCGGTAGTACTATTAAAAGACTTGTTGAATCTGGAGAAGCCGGTTGAGCTCTTGGAAAAAGACATTCAAAGGGTGCATACAGACCCTTTTCGAATAAATCCCGGTAGGGCCAAACCCAGGAAAATCTTAATTAACTTTCTCACTTACACAGTAAAAGTAAACATCTTGAACCTGGCCTTGAAAGCCAAATCATTAAAGGGTCCAGATTTCATATTTGAGGTATGGTCAGATTTATCCAAAGTTACCCTAGATCGGCAGTGGGAACTAGGCCAAAGAATGGAGAAATTTACATCTCTTGGCGCCACTGTGCAAATGAGATTCCCCGCTTTCCTAAGAATCATGTACAATAATAAAATGTACAATATTATATCTCCACACGAGGCCGATGATTTATTGCAATCCTTAAGTGACGCTTCATAGGAGAAAGAAAGAAATTCAACTTGAATAGAGTTTGGAGGGGGGAGTTAGTTTTTCTCTTTTTTCCCTATCAAATCTCTTAGTGGAAAAAAAGGAGAAAAGGGAGGAAATAAAAAAAATGTATATATAATTTTTTTTTTTTTAAATTCCAATATCGAACTATAAAATAAACAAATTCAAATAATACACATTTAAAAAAACAAAAAGAGGTGTGGGAAAGAGAAGGAGAAAAGGGAAAAAAGAAGGGTAAAGGGAAGAAAAGGGAAAAGGTAAAGGAAGGAAAGAAAAAGTAAAGGAAAAAATAAGAGTAATAAAATCAGGGAAATAATATAAAGGGTAAAAATTAATTCTTAGACAGAATTGAGCTGGGAGGGAATCCGCACCCAATATTATTTCTTTTTCTTAGCACTAGTTGTATATTTTAGTGGGAATGGTAGAGGGGGTCTGGTGGAGGATGTAAAACTCTGGTCATACATTAGGCCAGTATATGCAGGGATGGGTTTCCCAGGGGTGGGTGGGGCCATGGTGGGTGAAAGGAGGGAAACGTTAAAAATTCCTCATATGCCGGTACCCTATCAGCATCATTCCATATTCAAGTGCACCAGGTATCAGGGAGCTCAGCAGTCCTTTTGGGCCGGGTCAGGACTTGATCTAGGGTTTTATAATGAGTTGCCATTGGTGGTGGTGGCTGTGAAGGATATGGCCCCATGACATCGCTTCACTACTTTTCCTGGAATGTCAATGGCCGGCGCACGAAGGGTAGAAGAGACAGAATACTTCATTATCTGAGAGATTCCTCCGTGCAGGTCATTGCCATCCAGGAAACTCATCTTCTCAAATCTGAGACTATAGAACTATTAAAAAGCAGAGATGGGTAGACACCTTTATTTGTACGGATCAAACTGCGAATATCAGAGGGCTTCTGTTCATATTTAAAAAACAAGCTAAGGTCCAAATACTGGAATGTAGGGAAGACCATAGCTGGTGATTGCTTATATTAAGAGTCTCTTTAGGGGGTACGCTGTTTTCCCTTGTGGGCTATTATGGTCCAAATCAGGACGACCCCTCATATTTAGATATCATTCGCTGCCATCTTACGGATTTTCCGGACCAGGTAATCTGGGTTGGGGACTTTAATATTGTGTTGTACCCCAAGCTAGATAAATCACCAAATTCTAGAGCCTGTGTCCCTTCAAAATCAAGGAAATTACTTTTGACAATAATGACACAGCTAGGGCTAACTGACATATGGAGGGAACGGGCGGGAGATCAATTGGGGGTTTCTTTCAAGAACTTAAAGAACAAACATAAGTCCAGAATAGATTATGCCATGTTTAGTTATTGTCTTAAAGACTCAGTCAAAGACATTGCATACTTGCCATCCTAACTCTCTGATCATTCGGTAATTGTCTTTAGTCTAATTCCCACACAACAACATCAGTATAGCTCATGGTCTTTTGACCGCACCATTTTATTGGAGGAAGATTAAATCAATTTTCTCTGTTACGAGACCAAACATTTCCTCGAGGTAAAATTAAATCCAGCAAATATTTCCATCGTCTGGGATGCTCTGAAAGTCTTCTGGAGAGGCTGTATTACTAATAGAGCCTCCCATAGAAGAAGGAAATTTAGGGATACCATCAAGGGTCTAGAGGTGGGAATGAATAGCATCGAGCACTTAGTAGGGGCTCACATAGATTCAAGGGAAGACCACGAAAAAACAGACTCCCTTAAAAAACAACTCGAAACCATTCTCCAAGAGAGAATCGCCCGAAGATGGGAAGTGAGTAACATTTCTCACTTTGAATTTGGCAAAGCAGCAGGCAAGATACTCCCCTGGAAAATAAAATCAGACCGGGTGCAAAATTATATAAGAGAGATCATGGTAGAGGGTGAGACATTACCCCGCCGATCCAAATTGAATATTGGGAATGGTTTTCGGGAATTCTTCCAAACTATATATAAGGAGATTTTAATGAGGACTGTGCAAAGAGGAATACCTGGCTCGATAGGGTCTCCCTACCTAAACTCTCAAATGAGTAAAGATTAGGATTGGAGTTGAAAATTACTGACGAGGAAGTAAGTAAGGCCATTTCTCAGTCTAAGCGACGGAAGGCGGCTGGTCCAGATGGCTTACCAGGGGAGCTGTATCGCTCACTCAAAGAGGTCATCACCCCAATTTTGGTGAAAGTCTTTAACAACACCCTCCTGAAGGGAGATGATCCCCCTAATTCATGGAGCGAGGCGACGGTAGTTCTGATTCTTAAACAAGGGAAAGATCCGACTGATTGTGGGTCCTACTGCCCAATTTCACTCCTCAACAATGATTACAAAATCTTTGCTGCCATCATGTCAAATAGGTTAGGGGTGTAGCTGATACTATCATTCACCCATACCAAAATGGCTTTGTTAAAGGGCGCCAATTAGCAGACCTTACGTACGATCTGGTCGGTGCTATCGACATTGCATCCACCTTTTCCCTCCCCTTGGCCGTCTTAACCTTTGATGCAACAAAAGCCGTTGACAGGGTAAACTGGGCATATCTGTCTGTGGTTAGGAAAAAATTAATCTAGGAGACAGATTTTGTCGAGCGATAGAACTCCAATATAAGGCCCCGACAGCTAGATTGTTAGTTAATAGCTCACTGACTGAGATATTTAAGATCACTAGGGGTACAATACAGAGCTGCCCGCTTTCCCCTCTTCTTTTCAACCTCTATATCGATCCCTTTGCTCAGGTTCTTAGAGAAGATCTTAACATCCCTTCTTTTAAATTTGGAGGATGGGAAAGGCGGTTGGCTCTATATGCAGATGACATCCTCATATTGACAGCTGACCTTGATCTAGCTTTTCCAACAGTTATCAAGAGGGCTGAGGAGTTGGGTAACATTTCGGGCTATGAAATAAACGCCATTAAGACCGAAATCATGGCCTGGAACATAAGTAATTCACAACTTAATGTTGGTTCCACCTTGCGGCATTTGGGGATCAGAATTACACAGGAGGTAGGGAGAATTCCCGAATACAATCCAGACCGAGTGTTTAAAGATTGCCAAAAACAGCTGAAGTCTTGGGCCCACCTCCCCTTATCCATCTTGGGGAGGATCAATCTAGTAAAGATGTCCATCCTGCCCAAACCTACATTCCTTTTTAACTCCATCCCTTTGGCATTTGACACTAAGCAAATAGAGAAATGTCAACGGGAATTAAACTCCTTCATTTGGAAATATAGAGTCGCTAGATTGACGTGGAAGAAGCTCAGGCGGAGGGGGAAAAAAGAAGGTTTGGCATTACCAGACTTGCAATATTATGCATGGGCTTTTCAGCTCTCGCAATAGAGAATGTTCCTAAAATCACTTACTACTACACCGGGAGGAGAAATGTTTCGGGCCATGTTAAAGTGTGCTGATCTGCCAGCGGAAGGCTTCATGTTCAAGTTTGGAGACCAAAAATTCTTTAAAAAAATTAAATTAAAAATCCTCCAATCATTAGTCAGAAGTTGGGCAACAATAAGAAGGAAAGTCGGACTTAGTTATTTTTCAAACTTTGCGCCACGGTGGGAATCGCCAGGTACACCATCTTGCTTCCAGGATAATTTGATTGCTCCTGTGAGGGATTCGGGTATCTCAAAGCGGGGAGACCTGTTGGTAGGGGGTTCTTTGTTGTCCTGGGAAGATCTTCGGGGGAAAGTTAGTCCTGGTCTATCTAGGTTCAAGTACATTCAGCTGAATAGTTGGGCCCAGGCACAGTCTAGACAGGGCATCCCTCTGGGGAAGGACAGCAACCTGGAAGAACTGCTAGTGGAGAGGCCTGGGGCTAGCAAGGAGGTCCAATTTTGGTATTGGACAATCGAGGAAGAGTTAGATGGTGATTTCAAACTTGCCGACGAGTTATGGGGAGACCAGTTAGATATTCAGTGTGCGCAGGTTTGGATGGACTCATTCACTTTGTTGCAAACATTTGTGAAACCTGCCTGGCTGAAGCGAAACCATCTCTTTACAGCCCATCGGGCGTATCTTTCTCCCTTAAAGTTATCAAAATTTTAGCCTGGTAAAGTATGCAATAAATGTGGCCTTCCAGAAGCATCTGATGTGTACATGTTTAAAGATTGCCCCTTTATCCAGCTTTTCTGGGATGAAGTGAAGAAGTCCCTGGATTCCATTTTGAAGGTTTCTTTGATTAGTAGTCTCCCTCTAATCATTTTTGGCCTCAATGACAACATCTCTGGTCATGCCAGGTCTCTCCTCTTTTGCGCAAATCTGTAAGTTTTGGGTGGACTCAGTCGCTTCAACACATTCAGGATTACTGACTTCGCTGGATGAAATATCTAGGATGGACTTGGCTAGATCCTGCAGTAAGAAAAAGCTTGCATTTTGGGACTTATTGGTACAGTGGAAATAGGATGCCCTGTTTTTTTTTCCCGGGTCCTATGATTATGCGTTTTCTGCTCCATGGATGAGTGTAACGGATCTTCCAGGCAAAAGACATGGTCTGACAGGTTGGAAAATACCTTGGTGGAGTAAAATAATCTACCCTCCATCTCCGGATGCTCCTTCCACCAATCAATCAATCGTGTTTTGGTCCGAGTTATACAAAGACCCCTGAACTCGTTCAGAAAAGATACGCAAGTTGGTCTGTGTTTTCTATAAGAGGGTTAAGGCAAATGAGGACAAAAAGAAATCCAATAGATGTGACGTAGGACTTAGGTCTACTATTTCTCTATTGAAATATATTAGAATTAATTATGAGTGCCAGTCAGCTCAGAGGTCACTAGAAACTTTCTCAAGTTCAGAAGAAGGGATTTAGTTTCCGAGAACCACATAAACATGACAACTTTGTTTCCCAAAGATAAAACTGATCTTCAGAGTCGTGGAAACAATAGATAGATATTTCACTTAGTCAATCGTGCATGCTTTGTTTCACCAGAGGTGCACAGAAACAGATAGATGGGCATTTTCAATAAAAGGATTTATTGAAAAGTCTTCTTTCTTAAGCATAAGAAATGAACTGCTGTAAAAAGAGTAAAATAAAATAATACTGTAAGTGCATTGTATTGTTCCTAAACCATAGATAAATACATACATAAATAACAGAGGCTGAAAAGTACTCAACTGGTGCTTCTAAAATACGCCTACCCCGATGTACCTAACCTAAGCTTAGTATGAGGGAAGAAGTAAGTGAGGTGTAGCATAAATGTAGAATTCTTTACCAAGAATCAGTCCAAGATTTCTCTTAGGGTCGAATCAGCTCTGTACCTTGATTTGGAATGAAGAAGGTCAGGCTCAGGACTCGATTTTCCAACAACCCACGAAGGTAGCTTGGAAACACTGGTGCTGGATTTCTCGTCTGGAGAAAAGACAGCGTCTCTCTCAGTGCGTCTGCTCGAGGGTCGACTTCCTTCGGCACTTGCAGTAGCAGGGCGCGTCGGGCAAGTAGATAGTCAAACTGCTTCAAACCACCGTGTGTTTGCTATGGCAAGTGTGGGCATAGTTATACCTTGAAGGTGCCGATTCTGTCATCAGTCTCAGTTCTTTGAAAACTTCATGAGTTGTTGAACAAGTCAGTATTCGAGCAAGGGGAAGTCCCTAGCTGCTGAAGCCAAGTTTTCCAAGAGATCGTTGTAGATTTCCGGAACTAGTGGAAGTAGCCCGGCCGTATTTGGACTGCATGAGCTATGTCTAAATATGGTTATAATTCTTATGCCTATTTAAGGATATGGTGAATTATACCTATATAAGGGCATGAATTGGGAAAATTGCAATAGGGTCCTTAAATGTTATACAACACAGGATAACCTCTATATTTTCAGGATTCGGAATTGCACACGTCCTGTAAAACTCACTGGATAGATCTGTGTGACTTCCAGTAAGTCAGTTCTAAGCTACAAATATGGAAAATATCTTTATGTGGAAACCATCTCAAATCCTGTCTTGATGCCTCCACCCAGTTTTACAATCAAAATTACTCTCCTCAACCCTCCGTGGGAGGTTGATTTTTCTGATTTCACAAGCTTTGTACCACATAATAATTATGAGCAGATGGTTGTCAAACAAAGATACCTGGAGAACCATCCGACCCAGAGCTGTCTTCAATCCCTCCCTGACATGTGGTTCACTTGAGAATAGATCTGTTAAATTTTCATCCCACTGTCATCCAAACTAACAGATCTCCATACACCACTTCATCCCAGAAAAGAATCCAAACATGATACATCTACATGACCCCACTGGCAGACCTCATCAGTTCCCATGACTTCAACATTGTTTCATACTCAGATGACACTCAACTGATTCTCCCACTGTCGGACTGTAGCCCAGGCAACCAAAAACAACTTTGCCAGAGACATGTCTATTGTGGCAACCTGAATGACATTTAACTGCCTAAAGCTCAACACAGCCAAGACTGAAGTGGTAATCTTCAGAAGAAGACCTCAGCATGGGACTACAGCTAGTGGTTGACAGACCTCTGCCCCACACCAGTCCCCACAGCTCA
Source organism: Lissotriton vulgaris (assembly GCF_964263255.1). Taxonomy (NCBI): domain Eukaryota; kingdom Metazoa; phylum Chordata; class Amphibia; order Caudata; family Salamandridae; genus Lissotriton; species Lissotriton vulgaris. The sequence goes on along the minus strand of NC_141691.1, from coordinate 2,138,883,208 downwards.
CACCAGACACCTAAGAATCATCCTCAATGACAAATGTAACTTCTGCATCCCAGATAAATGCTGTAACCTCTGCCTGCATCCACAGCATGAGGATGCAATGCAACATCTTTAAGTGGCTCCAAGGAAACAGCATGGAAACAATAAAACAGGCCGTGCTCACCAGCAGAATCGACAACAGCAGCACACTCTACACAGGGATCACCAAACAACTCCTGAACAGACTCCAAACCATCCAGAATGTGAAAGCAAGACTCATCTCAACCTAACTTGCCACACACATGTCCCCCCACACCTCAAAGCAGTGCACTGGCTCCACATACACAAACACAGTAAATTCAAACTACTCACACACACATACAAATCATACCAAAACATAGGGCCTGGCCACCTCAACAACCGCGCCCACATTCCCCAGAAACCTTTAATCTGCAGGGCTCTCACAAAAACGAAACTGGAAGGTGTGCATTCTCTTTCATTGCCCCCAAAGCCTGGAACAACCTGGCACAGAAGATCAGAGCCACCTCATCACCTCTTATGTTCTCCAGGAAGCTGAAGAACCTGCTCTTCACAAAACCATCCTCTGTGTGGGCACCTTCTCAACTAAAGGATGTCTTAACACGATCCAAAATACAGAAACTAAAGATGAATGTAAAGATTTTCTGAAATGATAAGTCTATCTATATTTGATGTTGGTGATCTCCTTTCTCACAATGCAGGGCAATAACAACATGGACAACAATGTATTGGATGACGTGTTTCTAATGCAAGCGAACACTTGTGTTTCCTGCAAGCATCACCCTGTTTATAATATTGCCTGGGCACCCTGCACAATATTAAATTGAGGAAAGGGAGCATGAAACATTTCAAATACAAAATTCCCTCACTCTAACCACCAACAACCCCAGATAACAACTTCCTTAACCACATGATTGAGCCGGTCCAGACACAGTAGGTGCTTGGATGAGGATTTGATGATGAAGCATGCCACTAGACACTTCTAGCGCTGGAGAGTCCTTCTAACAACTAGAAATTATTACCTTCTGGGAGGTTTGGGCACAAGTTGAAAGGCTTGAGATAAACATCTCAACTAATACGTTGGGAATGCAGACAAGACAAAATATTGAGTTGGAAATTTCGACTTACACAAATATCAAGTTGGGAATGTCGTGACACAGAAACATCGACAGCAAGACTATCGTGGTCAAGAATATCAACTTTAAGGTAAGAAATATTGTTTTTAAAAATATTGACGTAATTAATATCGTTTGCAAAGATATAGTTGTTTAAAATATTGATTTTTTAATCAGTGTTAATATATTTTAGTATGTATTTTAAATGTATGTGATCTCTTTTTTTGTATAAGTATTTTTTTATTCTATAATATATCTGTTACATTTTTAGTAGGTATCAATTTTATTTTAATTACATTTTGCATTTTTTAGTTCCGTACTGTGTTGTGGGTTTATAGGTGAATAGGGTGGGAAGTAATTTAAATATAATATATTAATTATTATTTTTTATTTAGTAATATTTATTTAATTTAGATTTTATAGTGTTCATTGTGGGAAGAAATGTATTATTAAGTAATTAGAATTGGTTGTTAATTAACATTAATTCATTTATAGGTAATCAATGATGGTAATTTTGTTATTTTTTTAGGAGTGGGTTGTGGGGTTCATAGGGGTAAAGAGAGGGAAGTAATTTAATTATCATAAATAAATGATTTTTGTATTAAAATATATTTTATTTAGATTTTATAATGCTGATTGTAGGAAGTAATTTATTATTAAGTAATTATTAATTAGTAAATAATTATGTTAATTGTGTTTAGAAGTGGGTTGTGGGGTTAATAGAGGTAAAGTGTGGAAAGTATTTTCTTTTAATTATTTAATATGTATGTCATAATTAGTGCTAATTAATGAATTACAACTTAAATACTGCAATTGTGTAATTCATTTTAGATGTGAGTGGTGGGGTTTATAGTGGTAAAGAGTGGAAAGTTATTTTTAATTAATTATTAATTAGTTGTTAATTGATATACATTCATTATTTTTAAATTAATTATGGAAATTGTGTAATGATTTTTAGGTGTGGGTTGTGGGGTTTATAGGGGTACAGGGTGGAAAATAATTTATGTTTAATTAATTAATAATTAGTGTATCATTAATATCAATTCTTCAATTGATAATCAATTAGGATAAGTGCTTATCAGGGTAAGTGTTTATTTTTTGTGTGAGTTTTGGTTTTGTAGGGGGTAATGTTTGGGCAGTAAATTCATTTGTATCCGTTTTAATTTGCGTTCTAATTAATAATATTTCTTGAATTGAAAGATAAATATGTTAATTATAGAGGTATATTTTTTAATTTAGGTGTGTTTTGTGAACTGTGCGGTGTTATACTGTGGGAAATAAAAAATGAAATGTAGGGAATAATGTTTTTGTTTATTATTAGTTTCTAATTACACATAGTTATTTGTTTGTAAATTATTTTGTAATTTATTTAATATAATATTTCTAGGTATTTGTCATATCTATTTAACATCATAATATGTTTCTATTGTTTGCTTTCAATTTTGAACTTACTGGAGCGGGAATATTAATTTTTACTCCTGCGCTATCCAACACTTTCCCTACTGTTGCACTCACTAGAATGGGAATAGTAATTTGTATCCACCCGCTATTCAACACTTTCCCTACTGCCTATTGCTCCTGCATGTCATAACAAAGATTTTATTAAGATTTAACTGGAGATCTTTTTCTGACATGTACAGAGCAAAACTTTCTATTAGGCATTGCAGTCCATTCGCTGTCCTTGATAACAGGACAGTGTTGTCTGCATATAAAAGTACTGGGTGGGGCGTGCCCCAACTTTTGGAGCATCTACAGGTTTATTTTGTAAAAAGGCATCCACATTGTTCATTTATAAGGATAATAAAAGGGGGACTAAAACACAGCCTTTTCGTATTCCACGCGATACCCTAAAATCGGGGTACATTCCTCCATTCTAGCAAACCGTACTCTAGAGGTTTAAAAAGTGTAAACCTGGGAAAATTAAATGATATGTCAGAAGGGGCACCAAGCTCTTTCAATGTTTGCCATCATTTGGAGTGGTTAACAAGATTGAAAGCGCTAGTGAGATAAACAAAACAGAGATGTAGAACCCCTTCCTTGGCTAGGGTATGTTCCCCTATCAGCAGTTCCAGATCTATGCATTGTTCCACCATCCCGCTACCCCTTCTGAATCCATACTGTGCCTCTGTTAAGATATTGTTCTCCGTGGCAGTGGCCCAGTTTTCTTGCCTTCCCAACATAATTCTACCCATCAGTTTGGAGGTGGAATCAAGAAGGGATATGGGACGGTAGCAATTGGCCTTTCCTCTATCTCTTTTTAAAAAAATAGATACAATAAATCCACAGAGGATGCAGGCAGTACTCCTCTTAATGTGGCGTTAAAACATTTAATAAAATAGGGGTCCAGAAATCGATGTTATAGCCGGTCCTTTGGCTTTGCCATTGGCGCTTTTTTTTTTTGGGGCAGTTTTAATTTCATCTAGCGTTATTGAGAGTGATTTTACGGGTTCTCCTAGTATAAAGTTGCAATTGTAACTTTTAGTGACTTCAACAGCTTCTGGATTAAAAATGCTCTCGAAATGCATTATGTACGTATCTCATGAAAAGATTCAAATAGTGGAAAACAGGTTTCTTAGATACCTTTTGGCAGTTCCTCAGTCTACCCCTACTTTTTTGATCCACTCAGAGGTAGGCTTGGAATATGTTACAGAGAATTTGAAAATAGCCCCATTAATATTTTGGGTAAAAACATGGCTCAACCAAGAAATACCTTTGAACCATGCTATTTTGGGCGATGTTGCTGCATTGGATCATGCTAAAAGGGTACCCTGGCTGAAATATCTGAGAAAAACATTCAAACAGTTAGGACGCCCGGAGCTTTATTTAACCCCATCCTGCATTAGGAAGGAGGATGTTAATTGGATCAAGTTACACTTTGCAGAAAGGACTGAAACCGACAGTTAGATCGCATTATATGCTATCAATTTCTCCCTTACTAGAGCCATATCTAAAAATAGTGACCAAAGCCTTTCATAGAGTCCTATTGACGAAATTTAGATTTAACCTGATACATTATTCCCTGGGTACTTTTCAATTAGGGTGCAAACCAGAAGGTTACCCGCCCTGCAATTGCGACAATTTTTCGCAACAATATACAATGCACTTCATTATGTTCTGCGGGTTTTATTCAGGAATAAGGAAAAAATATCTGCTACCAATCCTGAGAGAGGCTGGCTTTATTCAAGTCAGACCTGCTCTCACTCATCTTCAGATGTTGATTAGCACCCGCAACATTTTTTATGTAGCCAGTTTTCCAGTTGCGGCATTTAGAATTAAAATGAAAAATGTGCCATTAAATGTATTTTCCTGATCGATTTTTAATAACCACTCTGATTTTAACTTGTTTAACTGTAGCATATTTGTTCTAAAGGGGCTTGCTCTGAGTTTGTAAATATATGAATCGCTTAATTTTTTGTATGTATATTAATTTTTATGTCCTTTATGATTTTAATTAATCGAATAAAGTGTATTTGACTGACTGACTGCATTATCCAATCCTACGGGGGAACAGTCGTGTCAATTTCACTCCTGTATTCCCCTTAAAAAAGGATGATTGTTTGTTTTCCAGAATAGGACTGCATCTCGTGTCTCTGAGGCTAGGTTAGGTTTTACCAGTCCTCCTCACAAATCTCAATTTTCCTGTGTTTCAAAGTATTTTTATAGCCTTTCCTCAAGGTGCTAATTCTAGCACTATCTATTGGATTTGCTTTCAGGGCCATTTTTAATTTCCTATTTAACCTAAAACACTCCTGGTTAAACCATCTGGGGTTATGGTCCAAGACATTCTTCCTCTTTTTAGATGTTAGGTCACCTGCTCATTCGATCGTGATATTACAGAAGGCACTTGTCAGAAAAGATATTTATATCTGCTTTTTTCACTTTAATATTATCAATAAAAAATGGTAGGGTTCACACCCAACAATTTTAAGGACACCCCGTTGTTACCTTGGGTCTTGATATTTGTATCTGCTGCCTTCCCCCATTCTTGTTGTGTCAGGGTAAGCCTCAAAGACATTATTAGTGGGTAATGATTGCTAAGCAAATGTACACAAATCAGGAGTTTTTCCGCCAGGCACCTACAGTTAGCTGATATGGTGAAATGATCAATATTTGAGGATGACCTGGCCCCCACATATGTTTGGATGGCTGTCTCTCCAGCTGGGATATCTGGTTCCACAACTGCAAGTTTATATTCATGAATAGCATTGTGAATTGCTTCTCATAAGGATCATGTTGGAAGCGGGGATTCTTTCACCAAAACGGTCACAATCTCCGGCTAAATTTCCACATGTATCACATTTAAAATACCCTGCCCAAACTAGAACGTGATCCCCACCCACTCCTTCTAAAAAATGATCCAGGACTTCTAATTACTTAATAACCCTACTTCTTGTGTTATAGAACAAGTTATTATACAAATGTATTACAATGATAGATAAGGGCCGCTAAGCCTACTTTTGCTGTCCCCATTCTGGAGAAGTGTGGCTCAATGATTAGACCCTGAAGTGGAGGTCTAGCCCGGGACCAGGGTTCAATTAGCCGCCTCGGCGGGTCTTGGGCTCTAAATTCCACGGACCTGATAATTCTCGCCTCGGTGCCTATTCCAATCATGGAGTCCCACTCTGCAACTCTGGGCAATAGCTTGCTTAATCTCCACAACAGCCGCCACAACGCTAAGGATGCCTGGCCTCCACCTTGGGGATGCCTAGGAGTGGACTCCTCACAGGGAAAGCCAGGACGGGTTCCACAGCGGTATTCGTACAAGCGCCTTGAGACCCTTGCGGGTGAGTAGTGCGCTATACAAGTATCAATTTACATTTACATTTACATTCTAGAAGGGCTAGTCTAAGTACAAACAGTTTGAAAACCATTAATATGAAAGGTCTCAGTATATCAAGATTTAAGCACACCCATCTATCGTTTTTAACCATTCTTCATACTTAATCTTATTTTTAATCCCTGCCACATTCAAAGACATGAGTTACAACAACAAAGCGCAACCCTAGATCAAGAACCTGGGGCAATATCTTTTGTATTCCAAACAGTGGATCAAGCACTAAAATATTCAAATAAAAAACTAATAACTAAAGTGGTGAAAAGAAAGAAAGAACTTGTGCATGAACACTGCAAAAACAATACTGACTTAATTTCCCAAGAACCATATACATAAAAATTCTTAGAAAAAATTATGTTAATACAAATTTCATATAACACATCAAATATCAAAAATATTAATGGTGCTCGGACAGTTACACAAACAATGGTGAAATAATGAACATTGACAAGTGTAGACTGAACAAACAGTAGCAGAGAAAAAAGATGAAACAGCAAATAACAAAAAATAATACACAATATAACAATTGTGTCATCTCCAAATTAGGCCACGTTTTAAGGCATTGATTGTGTTTCGACCCAGTAATACCTAAAGGGTCATTCTCAGTACAAAGACTTACAAAACAAGAGCGTCCACTTTGTTTTCTGACTGAGTCTGAGTAATATACACAATAGCGTTAATCTTTTTTTTTTTTTTACTTTATTTGTATTATTTTTGCAAAACATACAGAGGTATCTTCTCATGTGGTCCATAATATACGACAACAAGTATCAATCGGATAGGAGCGATGATAATACATCATACATGGCATCAATATCAATAATAATGTACATTTACAGGGGGTCATAACCAACAAGGGCATATCATTTCCGACAGAGTTCCCAGTGCAGGTTGAACATATACACACTCTAAAAAGAAAAGGCAATATTTAAAAAAAAAAAAAGTATAAAGCAGAAGAGTAAGAATTCTTACACAGGCGCTATCCATGAAAAAGATGCAATACTCCCTGCCCAGATCTTCGCCCCAACATGAACATGCACCTGCACACCTCCATAAATTCCACATACCAAGTGTAGCCCGTCCGCAGAGCCCAGCATAAAGTGCCGATGTGATAAGCTCTCAGGCTCTCGCGGAAAGTCTGGCAAGATATCCCTCAGTCCCTGGCGCAACCGTGCATAATAAAAAATCTCAAGCGGGGTGGGACAAATATCTCTAAAAAACAATTTCATGGTACGGAATTGCCCTTCCAGGAACAAGTGCCCCCAGGGAGCTATCTGGAGGTGCCGACATAAGCTCTGAAACTCCTTTTCCTGTAGCAGCACCAGTTTGGGATTGTAGGTCAGTGGCAGTCGCGCCGAGTAGAGCAATGTGGATTGTAATAATTTCGCTATCCATCTCCAGGCATCGATCGTGCACATAACTGTCGTGGGTGGAGTCTCCACAGCCGCAACTGGGCCATGTACAAGGCCACTCCACTGCCAATTGAGGCATAAAAGGCGCGGGCACCATCCAATTATAGGCATAATGGGCCTGCGCACTCATATAGTAAACTTCAAAATCTGGGATGTCAAAGCTGCCTTTATCATAAGGCTGCACCAGGATCGACCATTTGACCCGGGGCTGTTTACCACCCCAGAATAGTCGAATCAGTTCCGTTCGCAAGGTCTTGAAAATAAGGCACCCGGATAGTAGGGGACATTTAAAAAGAGATATAAAAAACGAGGCAATATCACCATTTTGATGAGCGATGCCCTACCAGCCATAGATAAGGGAAGGGATATCCATCGGGTAACCGTGGAGGTCAACTTAGTGATTGCAGTGGCATAGTTAAGCCGAAGCGTCTCGTCCCTGTTTCTAGACAACTGGATTCCCAGGTAGCGAAGGTCATAATGACATCATTCTAGGGGTAAATCCAAAGGAAATTCCGGAACTGCAGGCTTAAGAGGGAAGAATTGCGATTTACCCCAATTGATTTGCATCCCGGATAATCTACCGAACACCACAAATTCGCGCAGCAGGGGGTTCAAATTTTGTTGTGGGTCTGTGACATAAACCGTCAAACATCGGCATAAAGGGAAATCGCAATTTGACGCTGAAAGCATTTAAACGCACCAGCGGGATGAAGCTGACGTAGTCGACACACAAGGTGTTCTATTGCAATAGCAAAAAGGAGAGGAGAGAGCGGGCACCCATGCCTGGTGCCCCGAGTTATAGTGAGCAAGGTGGACAGGTGACCATTGACAAGAACTCTAGCGGTAGGTTGTGTATATAATAGTTGCACCCATGATATAAAAAGTTTGGGGAAACCCATGCTCTGCAGAACAGTAAATAAATATTTCCACTCAACTGAATCGAATGCCTTTGAGGCATCAAAAAAACCCTGCAGCAACCGGAAACGTAGGTGCCACTGTCTGGATCAGGGAGAACAAGGTATTGTGTATAGTAGACCTGCCAGGGACACATCCAGCCTGATCCGGGAGTATGATTTTTGTCATCAGGAGGGATAGTCGCGTGGCCAGTACTTCAGCTAAGATCTTCACGTCGCAGTTGATCAATGAGAGCGGGCGCTATGAGTCGCAGGCCAGTGGGTCTTTACCGGGTTTTAAAAGGGAAGTAATCACTACTTCTCGCATCGAGCGAGGTAGAATCCCCATCTCCAGCGACTCCTCAAACACCTCCCGGAGCACCGGAGCCATAATATCAATGTAGCATTTGTAAAATTCAGTGAGGAGCCCGCCCAGCCCCTGGGACTTCCCATTTTTGAGTGACATTATCGCCTCTCTGATCTCGTCCAGTTCGAACGGTGTGCTGAGGAATGTCCTATGCACATCACTCAGCCAGCATAGGGCGACATCCCCCAGGAAATCCTCAAACCTCACCTCTCCCCCCACTCTGCGTGGTGTACAATTGACTATAATGTGATGCAAAGATATCTAGGATTCCCACAGTATCTTGACACGTCCCACCCTCTGGCGTATTAATTTCTAAGATAGAGTTACTAAATCGTGGATTCCTAGTGACCTCCGACAATGCTTTCCCTGGTTTTTCACCTTCACAGTACCTACGTGCCTTCCAGTGTCGCCCCTGAAACTTAGCTTTTCTCGCCGCCTATTCCTCATACTCTGACAGCTTGACCCTAAAATCCATGTGTGTCTGCCCCTCCTCTCCACGCACCATGAGGGCCTCCAATCCTTTCAGTTCTCCGTCCAGGGCACGAATCCTCCTATGTATATCTCATAAAACACCAAAGCTCTTGGAGATACAATATCCTCGGGCCGTAACTTTAAATGCCTCCCACACAACTTCGACACTGTCAACAGACCCCTTATTGCAGGGAAAGAACGCCGCAATTTCCTCCCCTAGCTTCATCATCAACACTTCATCCAACAGTGCGTTAGGTTGCAGCCGCCACTGTGGTCGAGGTCTATCATACCCTGGCCTACGCAACTGTACCAGCACAGGACTATGATCAGAATATATTCTGGCTAGATGTTCGGCCCTCATGAGACTCATACTTAACCCTCGAGACAACAGACAATAATCAAGGCGTGCCCAGGTGCCAGTGTAAGATGTGAAGTGTGTGCCCTCCTTACGAAGTGGATAGACAAAACGCCAACTATCAATCAGCCCTCCCTCCTCAACAATACCCTGCAGAGCTTCTCTGGACCGGCTTTTGTAGTGCGCAGCCCTATCCGCCCTATCCTGAGCAGGTACCATAGCAACATTAAAATCTTCCCCCCAGATAATGTGCATAGAGCCAATATTTACAATCCTACCCCACAATGTCGTAAAAAATTCAGGCGTATCAACATTAGGGGCATAACAATTCACAATGGTTAAAGTGTCAGACCCCATGCGTCCCCACACAATGATGTATCGCCCAGCAGAATCAAGGATCGCTCTCAGAACCATAAATTGCGTTGATTTTTTAATCAATATGGCAGTACCCCTTGCGTATGAAGAGTAGGATGAGAATAACCGAATACCCGCCCACCTGCTAGCAAATGTGTTGTGGGAGCGTGGAGGCATATGTGTCTCCTGAAACAGCACAATATGTACCTCACCTGATGTCGTTCCAAATATGCTATGATCTTCCTGCCCTTCTTTGCATCATTGAGCCCTCGTATATTCCAGGTCATAATCCTTAAATATGAGTCATTCCCAGCCCCTGCCATCCTGTATCATGCACTGTATAGCTTTGCCCTGTAGTATATTCAAGTACATCTCTGTCTCTCCAAATCATGAGTTGCAAGTGGACCCCACTCAGTATCTGCCTCCTCTGCATGAAAAACCTTGTCCCAACTCCTCCACCCCCCACCCACTGAGGCATCCCAATCGAGTCAGCCATACACCACCCCACCCCCCTCCCCCCAACATAACCAAACCATGGTGCAATAGGGGTACTCCCATCGGGGTGTCCCTCCAAGTGACGCACGTAAACCTTGCTTCTAGCCAGGGAACCTCCAGCTCTTATAAGTCGCCAGTGCTAGCAAGGGTGTTCCGTGAAAAGTCATACAATAGACGACTTTTCCCATACCAAGATGAGCAAATGAATCATTAATAACAGGCAATATACATTTGTAAGGCATCAAACTGTGTTGTACGTTACATTCTGGAAGTGTCCAGCAGTCCCTCAGCTGTTGCCACACCAGAGTACGTATAGCCACACCAGACAAGTTCCAGCACTTCAATACTACATGTGTTCATTAGACATCCGACAGTGGCGTCTCTTCCAGCTCATCTTGGTCATCCGGGACAGCCTTACGTCTTCTCAACGTCATGGCTTTGACATGGCTTGGCAGTTCGGGCTGGACTGTTCCCATGAGGCACAGGGTCAGACTGATTTGCATATAGCCATGTCTGAACTGGGGTGGCGCAGTGGGCTAAAGAACTGTGATGGATTAATCCCAGATCTTTTGACTGGGTGTGAGTGTTTGATTGATTCAGATGCTCCGTCCATCACCACCCCCTTTTTTACCGCTTTTGGCCGCCATTAATGTGGCAGGGTATGCTCAGATGTGAGTCCCTTGCTCACTTTGCCACTGGATTCAAGCAAGCCGGGCTGAAGACGGCTGGAATGCCAGAAAACGGTCCTCGGAAGCTTGTTTCCGGTCCAGGGAAGACATGGCTTGGCAGTTCGGGCTGGACTGTTCCCATGAGGCACAGGGTCAGACTGATTTGCATATAGCCATGTCTGAACTGGGGTGGCGGAGTGGGCTAAAGAACGGTGATGGATTAAACCCAGATCTTTTGACTGGGTGTGAGTGTTTGATTGATTCAGATGCTCCGTCCATCACCACCCCCTTTTGTACCGCTTTTGGCCACCATAAATGTGGCAGGGTATGCTCAGACGTGAGTCCCTTGTTCACTTAGCCACTGGATTCAAGCAAGCCGGGCTGAAGACGGCTGGAATGCCAGAAACCGGTCCTCGGAAGCTTGTTTCCGGTCTAAGGGAAAACATGGCTTGGCAGTTCCGGCTGGACTGTTCCCATGAGACACAGGGTCAGACTGATTTGCAAATAGCCGTGTCTGAACTGGGGTGGCGGAGTGGGCTAAAGAACGGTGATGGATTAAACCCAGATCTTTTGACTGGGTGTGAGTGTTTGATTGATTCAGATGCTCCGTCCATCACCTCCCCCTTTTGTACCGCTTTTGGCTACCATAAATGTGGCAGGGTATGCTCAGACGTGAGTCCCTTTCTCACTTTGCCACTGGATTCAAGCAAGCCGGGCTGAAGACGGCTGGAATGCCAGAAACCGGTCCTCGGAAGCTTGTTTCCGGTCCAGGGAAGACATGGCTTGGCAGTTCGGGCTAGACTGTTCCCATGAGGCACAGGGTCAGACTGATTTGCATATAGCCATGTCTGAACTGGGGTGGCGGAGTGGGCTAAAGAACGGTGATGGATTAAACCCAGATCTTTTGACTGGGTGTGAGTGTTTGATTGATTCAGATGCTCCGTCCTTCACCACCCCCTTTTGTACCGAGACTACGGCAATAGGCATGTAGCCCATAATGTGTTGCATACAGAGACTTGTGTCCCAGAGCATTCTCACAGGATTTCATTAGCCTCTCTCAGCCCGTCTTTTGATGGTGCTCGTGATTTGTCTCTGTTCTGTACCAAGGCCTCTACCACTTTTTTGGGACCTTCTCTTGCCGACCTCCTGTTGTGAGACAGATGAGATCTTCTGCTGGTCTCCTTCTTCCCAGGATGACGTTGTTTTGTTTATATCTAGGACCCTAATTCGATATTCCCAATTTATGCCCTTGTGAGGTTATAATCAATAATATCCTGATAAAGGCATAAGAATCAGATCCATATTCAGTAATAGCCCATGCAGTCCAAAGCACAGCACGGCTACTCAACATCGACTCCTAGATAGCACAATGCGTTCTTTAAACAAACCAAGCCTCCAGCAGCCCGGGAAATTCCCCCTGCTTTTGTTTTGATTTGAACAAGAACTCCTGGAGTCCAGCAAGAACTGTTAGTTCTTGGTGACGTCTTATGTCCAACCTTACCTCAAACCCGGCACCTTTCAGGTATAAAATACCAACAGTTGCCTTAAGCAAACACACAGTGGTTTGGAGCAGAGCGGCCATCTACTTGCCTGAGAGCCCAGCTGATGCGAGAGCCCACGGAAGCCGCCCCTCCCGTTTGACGCACTGAGAGAGAGACGCTGTCTTTTTCTCCAGCCGACAAAATTCAGCTCCGGTGGTTCCAGCCTACCCTTGCGGGTTGCTGGGATATCGAGTCCTGAGGAAAGAGATACCAGACCTCACTCATTCTATTACCAAGGTACGGAGCTGACTAAACCCTTAGGAGAATTATTGATCCAGATTCTTGGCAAAATGATCTTAACCAACTTAACTTAAACTGCTACTTATTCGGCCCATCCCATGTATTAGGCTTAGGTCAGGTACACCGGGGTAGGCTTAGTCAGAAGCACCAGTTGAGTACCTTAGTCAATGTATTTATGTATGTATATATTTTATCCATTTTAAAGTATCATATGGCTAAGAAACCATATCAATGCTTTTACAGTATTATTTCGTAATACTACTTTTACTGTACGCACTTTACTTTAAGTATTGCAATTGCAGCAATTCATTTCTCTTGCATGAGAAGAAGGACTGCTCAATAAATAACATATTTTTATTGAAAACGCCCGTCTCTCTATTTCTCTGCATTCTGGTGAAACTAAGTATGCACGATTGACTGAGTGAAATAGCTGTCTATTGTTTTCACACGACTCTAGAGATACACTCTTATTCTGAGGGAGCAAAGTTGTCATGTTTATGCCGTTGTCGGAAGCTGAATCCCTTCTTGTCCGAGCCAGGGAAGGTTCTCCCTCCCTATTCATTCAAGTAAGTTTCCAGTGACCTCTGAGCTAGCTAACGCAAACCTAAATTAAGTTTAACATAGTCAGTAGAGACCTAGATTACCTCAGTCCTACGTCAACACTGCTGTTTATGTTATTCCAATGCGCAGAGCCTATTGGGAAAATAGGAACTACACTACAACGTTCAGTTTGTGCTTCTATCAGACACATATTCTGAGATTTCTAATCCATGGAGGTCATATCCTTTGAGTCCAAGTCATCAGAAATTCCATGACCCAACCACTGAAGGTGTGCTGTCCATGCCAGGGACTCACTGCTGAGAGGATTTCCTTTTCACTGCTCTATTGTAGCAAAGGTCAGCCACAAAGTGAATCTGTTAAACTTCAAACTGTTTTCAAGCTGCCTGTAGAATCATTTGTGCCTGTCTATGTCAAAGCAAGCAGTCTATGATTGCTTTGGAGTAACTAGAAGCCTGAGGCCATCAAGGTCAATTTTCTTGCACTAATTGAACCTTTCAATGTCAACAATTGGACTCCCAGGAGTTTTTGAAGTAAGGCTTGTACGAAGGCAGCCATATATATTATTTGTCAGTGTTTTCCTGTATAGCATGGATGCAGATATTGTTCCTTCAGAAACAGTCTTCGAGGTCTGTGACTTACTGCTTAAGGTGCCAAAGTTCTAACCCCAGCTCTCAAGCATCCTCTCCTCTGCATTTAGTTGTTTGAGCACTAAAGTGAAGTAAAAATGCATGGATTACATTTTTGCCAATAAGCTTGAGAGTGGGGGTACCAAAGATGAGATTTCTTTAAGGATGGTGTCCTTTTAAGGATTCAAGGTGGTTCCTGCACGCTTGCACATGCACACACACATGCTCACAGAAACCCACACACACATACACAAAACATTTCTAGAAATTGTCTCCTATTTCTAGATGGATTTTATACTTGCAACAAACTATTCATATAGAGAAATGTGTGATACAAAGTGTGCAGCAGAACCCATTTTGAGACAATAAACCCTGTTTTGTCTCATCTAATAGTGATGGTAGCTTATGATACAAAAAAGGCTGTTGATTAATATTTTATTGCATATTAGTAATGACATATATCTTTATTTTCAGTGGTATTTTGAATACGATAGAAAGTGTGCTCCGAAGACAAGTCCAACATGTCCTCCCATGTAATATCATGAACAGCAATCCAGTGGCGCCCACCGTGCGGCCCCCCGTGG